>NC_135234.1:696302051-696927051 GCF_051348905.1 Ranitomeya variabilis | reverse complement strand
CTGAGCCAAATGGGAGGAGTGCTGGTCCAAAAAAAGAGACAAGTACATGCTATGTGCAAAAGGAAAAAAAAGAGCATGAACCGCACCTCCAAAAATCATACGTTGATCTAAAGCTGCTTTAATTAGCAGGAGACTGCAAAGTAAGGGGTCTAGCCCATTTTGGCTTTCACTGAAGAGCTGGAGGAAGGTGAGTTTAAATGCTCCTTTTCATTTTGGTGCTGGTGCTGTGTGGCGGCCATTGTTGCTGTGGCTTTGTGCTGGTGGGGCGGCACGGTCTGGAGTCTTGGGGGCTCAGTCTCGCAGCATGGGTGCTGTGGGGCAACAGGCCGTCCGCCCTGCTGGTGCATGGCCGCTGCGGCGGTGGTCACCGCACGGCTCCGCTCCGTTAGGGCGTTAGGACCCACTACGAGGTTTGCCGTGAAGGGGCAGTGGGCTTCATACAGTCTGATCAGAATGTTAAACTGAAAACCTCATGTTCAGTATTTAAATTTTTGCCTAGCGGCTTTAGATCAACGTATGATTTTGGGATGTGCAGTTCATGCTCTTTTTATCCTTTTGCTCATAAAGTATAATGTGTCATGACTCATGAAAAAACAATCTCAAAATCACTGGGATATGCTGATGGAGAGTGACATACCAGCTGGCTTGTCAAGTTAAATATGCAAATTGCCTCTAATGAGAAAAAGAGGACTTAATCTCTATAGTGCCACCTGTTTAACTCCTCTTTTTCTCATTAAAGGCAATTTGCATATTTAATTTCCCAGAGGAGCATTGCACGGCGAATAAGCCTCCTTACCTTGACAAGCCAGCTGGTATGTCACTCTCCATAAGGAGAAACGTTACCCCTTAGACCCCAGTCCAGAGCCTCTCACCTCGCCAAATCAGTTCTCATGCTTCGCACTGACGAGGGCCAACAGCCCGAAACACCGTGTCTGCGAATTGAGATACTAATTTGGCTTTTATCCTAAGTCATATTGCATGACTCGTTAAAGGGTTGATTGTGACTTGTATGATTGCTACTTCCAACAGGTGGCGCTATAGAGTTTAAGTCCTCTTTTTTCTCATTAGAGGCAATTTGCATATGGGATGTGTTGAAGCGTTCCAGAATTATTACCATATAAAGTGACACTGGTCAGATTTCAAAACTTTGGCTCCGTCACTAAGGGTTTAACCCCTTCCTGACATCAGACGTACTATCCCGTCGAGGTGGGGTGGGCCCGTATGACCGCCGACGGGATAGTACGTCATCACCGATCAGCGGCCGCCCCCGGCACATTAACCCCTGGCACACCGCGATCAAACATGATCGCAGTGTACCGGCGGTATAGGGAAGCATCGCGCAGGGAGGGGGCTCCCTGCGGGCTTCCCTGAGACCCCCGGAGCAACGCGATGTGATCGCGTTGCTGCGAGGGTCTCCTACCTCCTTCCTGGCTGCAGGTCCCGGATCCAAGATGGCCGCGGCATCCGGGTCCTGCAGGGAAGGAGGTGGCTTACCGAGTGTCTGCTCAGAGCAGACACTTGGTAAGCCTGCAGCCCTGCACAGCAGATCGTCGATCTGGCAGAGTGCTGTGCACACTGCCAGATCAATGATCTGTGATGTCCCCCCCTGGGACAAAGTAAAAAAGTTAAAAAAAAAAATTTCCACATGTGTAAAAAAAAATAAAATAAAAAATTCCTAAATAAATAATAATAAAAAAATATATATTATTCCCATAAATACATTTCTTTATCTAAATAAAAAAAACAAAACAATAAAAGTACACATATTTAGTATCGCCGCGTCCATAACGACCCAACCTATAAAACTGCCCCACTAGTTAACCATTTCAGTAAACACCGTAAGAAAAAAAAAAAAGAAACGAGGCAAAAAACAACGCTTTATTACCATACCGCCGAACAAAAAGTGAAATAACACACGATCAAAAAGACTGATATAAATATCCATGGTACCGCTGAAAACGTCATCTTGTCCCGCAAAAAACGAGCCGCCATACAGCATCATCAGCAAAAAAATAAAAAAGTTATAGTCCTGAGAATAAAGCGATACCAAAATAATTATTTTTTCTATATTTTAGTTTTTATCGTATAAAAGCGCCAAAACATAAAAAAATGATATAAATGAGATATCGCTGTAATCGTACTGACCCGACGAATAAAACTGCTTTATCAATTTTACCAAACGCGGAACGGTATAAACGCCTCTCCCAAAAGAAATTCATGAATAGCAGGTTTTTGGTCATTCTGCCTCACAAAAATCGGAATAAAAAGCGATCAAAAACGGTCACGTGTCCGAAAATGTTACCAATAAAAACGTCAACTCGTCCCGCAAAAAACAAGACCTCACATGACTCTGTGGAGCAAAATGTGGAAAAATTATAGGTCTCAAAATGTGGAGACGCAAAAACTTTTTTGCTATAAAAAGCGTCGCTGGTTTCACACTTGCGTTTTTGTCTGCAGCGTTTTTTGCACAAAAAAACGCATGCGTTTTTTCCCTATATTTAACATTGAAAACGCATGCGGTTTTTTTGTACGCGTTTGGTCGCGTTTTCAAACGCATGCGGTTTTTTTCTGCATGCGTTCATTTTCAGAAATACAACCTGCAGTATTTTCTTGCGTTTTTAAGCACATGCGTTTGTTTGCGTTAAAAACGCAGGCATTTTTATCGAAAAAAAACAGAAAACACACTGAAAAGCCACCCACCACCATCAAGGTGATAAAGGGATCCAAACCCTAACCCTAACTCTACCCCTAACCTCACCCCTAACCGTTTAATGAACATTTTCTGACAGTCATAGTGCCACGTATTTCAGTGCCACGTATTTCAGTGCCACGTATTTCAGTGCCACGTATCACGTATTTCAGTGCCACGTGTTTCAGTGCCACGTATTTCAGTGCCACGTATCACGTATTTCAGTGCCACATATTTTAGTACCACGTATTTCAGTGCCACGTATTTCAGTGCCACGTATTTCAGTGCCACGTATTTCAGTGCCACGTATTTCAGTGCCACGTATCACGTATTTCAGTGCCACGTGTTTCAGTGCCACGTATCACATATTTCAGTGCCACGTATTTAAGTGCCACGTATTTAAGTGCCACGTATTTCAGTGCCACGTATTTCAGTGCCACGTATTTCAGTGCCACGTATCACATATTTAAGTGCCACGTATTTAAGTGCCACGTATTTAAGTGCCACGTATTTCAGTGCCACGTATTTCAGTGCCACATATCACGTATTTCAGTGCCACGTGTTTCAGTGCCACGTATTTAAGTTCCACGTATCACATATTTCAGTGCCACGTATTTCAGTGCCACGTATTTAAGTGCCACGTATTTCAGTGCCACGTATTTCAGTGCCACGTATTTCAGTGCCACGTATTTCAGTGCCACGTATCACGTATTTCAGTGCCACGTGTTTCAGTGCCACGTATTTAAGTGCCACGTATCACGTATTTCAGTGCCACGTATTTCAGTGCCACGTATTTCAGTGCCACGTATTTCAGTCACGTTTAGGGTTAGGGTTAGGGTTAGGGCTAGGGTTGGAGGTAAAGTTAGGGTTGGGGCTAAAGTTAGGGTTGGGGCTAAAGTTAGGGTTAGGGTTTGGATTACATTTACGTTTGGATTAGGGTTGGGATTAGAATTATGGGTGTGTCAGGGCTAGGGGTGTGGTTAGGGTTACCGTTGGGATTAGGGTTAGGGGTGTGTTTGGGTTAGGGTTTCAGGTAGAATTGGGGAGTTTCCACTGTCCAGGCACATCAGGGGCTCTCCAAGCGCGACATGGCGTCCAATCTCAATTCCAGCCAATTCTGCGTTGAAAAAGTAAAACAGTGCTCCTTCCCTTCCGAGCTCTCCCGTGCGCCCAAAAAGGGGTTTACCCCAACATATGTGTTATCAGCGTACTCGGGACAAATTGAACAACAACTTCTGGGGTCCAAGTTCTCTTGTTATCCTTAGGAAAATAAAAATTTGGGGGGCTAAAAATCATTTTTGTGGGAAAAAAAAGATGTTTTATTTTCACGGCTCTGCGTTATAAACTGTAGTGAAACACTTGGGGGTTCAAAGTTCTCACAACACATCTAGATAAGTTCCTTGGGAGGTCTAGTTTCCAATATGGGGTCACTTGTGGGGGGTTTGTACTGTTTGGGTACATCAGGGGCTCTGCAAATGCAACGTGACGCCTGCAGACCAATCCATTTAAGGCTGCATTCCAAATGGCGCTCCTTCCCTTCCGAGCTCTGTCATGCACCCAAACAGTGGTTCCCCCCCACATATGGGGTATCAGCGTACTCAGGACAAATTGGACAACAACTTTTGGGGTCTAATTTATCCTGTTACCCTTGTGAAAATACAAAACTGGGGGCTAAAAAATCATTTTTGTGAAAAAAAAAAAGAATTTTTATTTTCACGGCTTTGCGCTATAAACTTTAGTGAAACACTTGGGGGTTCAAAGTTCTCAAAACACATCTAGATAAGTTCCTTGGGAGGTCTAGTTTCCAATATGGGGTCACTTGTGGGGGGTTTGTACTGTTTGGGTACATCAGGGGCTCTGCAAATGCAACGTGACGGCTGCTGACCAATCCATTTAAGTCTGCATTCCAAATGGCGCTCCTTCCCTTCCGAGCTCTGTCATGCGCCCAAACAGTGGTTCCCCCCCACATATGGGGTATCAGCGTACTCAGGACAAATTGGAAAACAAATTTTGGGGTCCAATTTATTCTGTTACCCTTGTAAAAATACAAAGCTGGGTGCTAAAAAATAATTTTTGAGAAAAAAAATAAAAATTATTTTCACGGCTCTGCGTTATAATCTGTAGTGAAACACTTGGGGGTTCAAAGCTCTCAAAACACATCTAGATAAGTTCCTTAGGGGGTCTACTTTCCAAAATGGTGTCACTTGTAGGGAGTTTCAATGTTTAGGCACATCAGGGGCTCTCCAAACGCAACATGGCGTCCCATCTCAATTCCAGTCAATTTTGCACTGAAAAGTCAAATGGCGCTCCTTCCCTTCCAAGCTCTGCCATGCGCCCAAACAATGGTTTACACCCACATATGGGGTATCAGCGTACTCAGGACAAATTGGCCAACATTTTTTGGGGTCCAATTTCTTCTCTTACCCTTGGGAAAATAAAAAATTGGGGGCGAAAAGATCATTTTTGTGAAAAAATATGATTTTTTATTTTTACGGCTCTGCATTATAATTTTCTGTGAAGCACTTGGTGGGTCAAAGTGCTCACCACACATCTAGATAAGTTCCTTAGGGGGTCTACTTTCCAAAATGGTGTCACTTGTAGGGAGTTTCAATGTTTAGGCACATCAGGGGCTCTCCAAACGCAACATGGCGTCCCATCTCAATTCCAGTCAATTTTGCATTGAAAAGTCAAATGGCGCTCCTTCCCTTCCAAGCTCTGCCATGCGCCCAAACAATGGTTTACACCCACATATGGGGTATCATCGTACTCAGGACAAATTGCACAACATTTTTTGGGGTCCAATTTCTTCTCTTACCCTTGGGAAAATAAAAAATTGGGGGCAAAAAGATCATTTTTGTGAAAAAATATGATTTTTTATTTTTACGGCTCTGCATTATAAACTTCTGTGAAGCACTTGGTGGGTCAAAGTGCTCACCACACATCTAGATAAGTTCCTTAGGGGGGTCTACTTTCCAAAATGGTGTCACTTGTAGGGAGTTTCAATGTTTAGGCACATCAGGGTCTCTCCAAACGCAACATGGCGTCCCATCTCAATTCCAGTCAATTTTGCATTGAAAAGTCAAATGGCGCTCCTTCCCTTCCAAGCTCTGCCATGCGCCCAAACAATGGTTTACACCCACATATGGGGTATCATCGTACTCAGGACAAATTGCACAACATTTTTTGGGGTCCAATTTCTTCTCTTACCCTTGGGAAAATAAAAAATTGGGGGCAAAAAGATCATTTTTGTGAAAAAATATGATTTTTTATTTTTACGGCTCTGCATTATAAACTTCTGTGAAGCACTTGGGTCAAAGTGCTCACCACACATCTAGATAAGTTCCTTAGGGGGTCTACTTTCCAAAATGGTGTCACTTGTAGGGAGTTTCAATGTTTAGGCACATCAGGGTCTCTCCAAACGCAACATGGCGTCCCATCTCAATTCCAGTCAATTTTGCATTGAAAAGTCAAATGGCGCTCCTTCCCTTCCAAGCTCTGCCATGCGCCCAAACAATGGTTTACACCCACATATGGGGTATCATCGTACTCAGGACAAATTGCACAACATTTTTTGGGGTCCAATTTCTTCTTTTACCCTTGGGAAAATAAAAAATTGGGGGCGAAAAGATCATTTTTGTGAAAAAATATGATTTTTTATTTTTACGGCTCTGCATTATAAACTTCTGTGAAGCACTTGGTGGGTCAAAGTGCTCACCACACATCAAGATAAGTTCCTTAGGGGGTCTACTTTCCAAAATGGTGTCACTTGTAGGGGGTTTCAGTGTTTAGGCACATCAGGGGCTCTCCAAACGCAACATGGCGTCCCATCTCAATTCCAGTCAATTTTGCATTGAAAAGTCAAATGGCGCTCCTTTCCTTCCGAGCTCTGCCATACGCCCAAACAGTGGTTTACCCCCACATATGGGGTATCAGCGTACTCAGGACAAATTGTACAACAACTTTGGGGGTCCATTTTCTCCTGTTACCCTTGGTAAAATAAAACAAATTGGAGCTGAAATAAATTTTGTGTGAAAAAAAGTTAAATGTTCATTTTTATTTAAACATTCCAAAAATTCCTGTGAAACACCTGAAGGGTTAATAAACTTCTTGAATGTGGTTTTGAGCACCTTGAGGGGTGCAGTTTTTAGAATGGTGTCACACTTGAGTATTTTCTATCATATAGACCCCTCAAAATGACTTCAAATGAGATGTGGTCCCTAAAAAAAAATGGTGCTGTAAAAATGAGAAATTGCTGGTCAACTTTTAACCCTTATAACTCCGTCACAAAAAAAAATTTTGGTTCCAAAATTGTACTGATGTAAAGTAGACATGTGGGAAATGTTACTTATTAAGTATTTTGCGTGACATATGTCTGTGATTTAAGGGCATAAAAATTCAAAGTTGGAAAATTGCAAAATTTTCAAAATTTTCGCCAAATTTCCATTTTTTTCACAAATAAACGCAAGTTATATCGAATAAATTTTACCACTAACATGAAGTACAATATGTCACGAGAAAACAGTGTCAGAATCGCCAAGATCCGTCAAAGCGTTCCAGAGTTATAGCCTCATAAAGGGACAGTGGTCAGAAATGTAAAAATTGGCCCGGTCATTAACGTGCAAACCACCCTTGGGGGTGAAGGGGTTAATACCTTTGTATCCATTTTTACTTGTTGGCCTATACAATATGTTATGGTAACTCCACTGGACTGCAATAGTTTGAGGATCCTTTTCCCTTGTTATTTTAACCCCTTAATGACCGCCAATACGTCTTTTAACTGACCTGCGATATAAGAGACTAGCATCTCCATACAGGTGACAATCCAGCAGCTGTCGGTTGTGCACTATAGCTGACAACTTGCTGCATCAGCCACGATCAGTGTTTGCACCGTCCAAATCTGTTTAACCCCTTAGATGCTGCTGTCAATAGTGACTACATCACTATAAATGGTTAACAGAGTGTGGGGGCTTCCTCTTTATCCAAACTGGTGCCCTCAGATCATGATTGTGTGGTCCTGATGTTTGCGATGGCAGTTCATGACCAAATAGACGCCCTAGAGTATGATGGCTGTAGTAATCTGTTCAGAAGTTAGAGGCATTTAGGTGGTAAAAATAGACATTTTCATTTCTGTCATACCACTTTGCATTAATTCCTGTAAAGCACCTGAAGGGTTAATAAACTACCTGACAGCAGTTTCCAATATGTCTAGGGGTGCTGTTTTTAAAATGGTATCATGTTTGGGGGTTTCCCAATATATGAGACCCCTAAAGTCACTTCAAACCTGGATAGGTCCCTAAAAAAATAAATTTTGTAAATTTCCTTGAAAAAATGAAAAATTGCTGCTGCATTTTTAAACCTCCTAAAATACTAACAAAATAAAATAACATTTTACAAATGGTGCTGATGTAAAGCAGGCATGTGGGAAATGTTATTAATTAATGGTTTTCTGTGGTATGACCATCTGGATTAAAGGGATAATCATTCAAATTTAGAAAATTGCTAATTTTTTAACATTTTTCTCAAATTTTTAATATTTTTTATAAATAAACACAAAACATATTGACCTAAATTTACCATTATCATAAAGTATAATGTGTCACGAAAAAACAGTCTCAAAATCACTGGGATTTGTTGAAGCGTTGCAGAGTTATTACCACATAAAGTGACACTGGTCAGATTTAAAAAATTTGGCTCCGTCACTGCTTTTAATACTTTCTGATAAATAAAATTTACATTGTTTTGAACAATCAGTTGTGTATCATGTTTATAGGTTATATAATTTAGTGGATACATAATAACAAATTATTGATCTATTTTTATTCATACTGATGGCATTGGTTAAAGAAGAATATCTAAACTGCTGAAGGTTCGAGTGCTCACTGTTGGGCCATAATCCAGAAGTGAAAACATAATTTCTCCATAAACCAGCCATGACCAGGTGCTCCCCGTAAGATTTCATACAGAAGAGTGAAAAGAATTATCAGAATAGTTGTCCAAGAGCCAAGGAGCATCTGTGGAGAGTTACAGAAGTACCTGCAATCAGCAGATATAATTGTATTCAAAGAAAGCTATAAGTAATGCACTCAACCTTCATGGCCCTGTATGCATGCTCACCACACAAGACTCCATTGCTGATCGAAAAGCATGTTCAAGCGCATTTAAAGTTTGTTCAACATTTAGACAAGTCTGTGAAATACTGGGAGAATATAGTATTGTCAGATGAGACCAAAACTGAACTCTTTGGATGACATAATACACACCATGTTTGGGGGCCAAAAGGCACTGCATATCACCCCAAGAACCCTATAACAACAGTGAAATTTGGAGGTGGGAATATCATGGTGTGGGGCTGTTTTCAGCATACAGCACTCGCAAACATCATATACTTGAAGGGAGGATAATTGGACAAAGGTAAGGAGACATTCTTGATAAAAATCTGCTGCCATCTACCAGTATGATGAAAAGAAAATGAGAGTGGACAATTAAGCAAAGCAATGATCCCAAACACACAGCCAAGGAAATTCAGTTGGCTTTATTTTCTTTCTCTGAAACCAATCACCTGACCTAAATCCAATATAATAATATTTTTTATTTTTATAGTGCCAACATATTCCGCAGCACTTTATAATTTTAGAATGGGACTTGTACAGACAATAAAAACATTACAAAATAGCACATAACTCAAATACGAAAAGGAGTGAGGGCCCTACTCACAAGCTTACACTCTATGAAGAAATAGGGGAGACACAAAAAGGAAATTATAAAATGTGCTTATATTGTACGATACAGCCATATTATGCTACATAGGGTAGGCACATAATGCTGCATAAACCGGTCACCAGCCAGTATGTGTACAGTACAGACAGAGAGAGCTATTAGTAGCATGGAGGGTGTGTGAAGAGATGCTACAAGGGTCATGATTTTGAAGGAATTTTGGTATGGGCAAAACAGGGATAGTTAGGTAAGTGAAATGGAGCGATAGTCCAGTCTAAAGGAAAGCGTTTTGAAGCCTCGCTTAAAACTGTGGGTATTGGGTATTAATCGAATTGTCCTAGATAGTGCATTCCAAAGAACTGGCGCAGCAAGCTAGAAGTTTTGACGACGGGATTGGGAAGTTCAGATTATTGATGATTTAGGTTTTAAATCATTAGCAGAATGGAGGGCACAGATAGGGTGGTAGACTGAGACAAGGAATGAGATGTAGGTTAGTGCTGAACAGTGAAGCGCTTTGTGAGTGAGAGTGATAAATTTGTGTTGAACTCTGTAGCGGATGGGCAATCAGTGCAACAACTGGCACTGGGTAGTGGCATCGGTGTAGCGGCTGGAAAGGAATATGATTCTGGCTGCTGTATTCAGGATTGATTGTAGAGGAGAGAGTTTGGTAAAGAGGGAGACAGATTAGTAGAGAGTTGCAATAGTCCAGACAAGAATGAATAATAGCAACTGTAAGAATTTTTATCAAGTCAAAGATACTCGTAAGAAAAGGTTGAATTCCAGAGATATTTTTGAGGTGTAGCTGACACGAGCGAGCCAGTGATCAGATGCTGGGAGTGAAGGAAAGCTCAAAATAAAATCAAATATGATACCAAGACAGCGGGCAAGTTGCTGGGGAGTAATGGTGGAACCACACACAGAAATGTCAATATCGGGCATAGGTAGGTTAGTGGAGGAAGCAAACACAAGGAGTTCAGTTTTTTACATATTCAGTTTTATATAGAGGGATGACGTAATGTTAGAGACAGCAGAAAGACAATCATTGATATTTTGTAGTGATGAGCGAGTGTACTCGTTGCTCGGGTTTTCCCGAGCACGCTCGGGTGACCTCTGAGTATTTATGACTGCTTGGAGATTTAGTTTTCATTGTGGCAGCTGAATGATTTAGAGCTACTAGCCAGGCTGAGTACATGTGGGGGTTGCCTGGTTGCTAGGGAATCCCCATATGTACTCAGCCTGGCTAGTAGCTGTAAATCATTCAGCTGCGGGGATGAAAACGAAATCTCCAAGCAGTCATAAATACTCGGAGGTCACCCGAGCAACGAGTACACTCGCTCCTCACTAGTATTTTGTAGTAATGCTGGGGCCATATCACTAGACGATGTGTATAATTGTAGTTTTAGTAGTGTGTAAAGAGCGGAAACCAGATTGTTAAGGGTTAAGAAGAGAGTGATCTGAGAGATAGCAGATTAGAGGGGTGGACCAAGCGTTCCAGGAGTTTAGAGATGAAGGGAAGATTGGACACAGGTCTGTAGTAAGCAGCGCAGTTCTGGTTGACGGATTTTTTTTAAAGTAATGGATGTTTTCTGGCGTGCTTAAATGAGGAGGGAAAAACACCAGATGAGATGGAGAGATTATATATTTCAGCTAGGTGAGTGGTGACAGCTGGAAAAAGAGACTAGAGGAGATGTGAGTGAATAGGGTCACTGGTGCAGGTAGTAAGGTGAGAAGATGCAAGGTGCCTGTTCACTTCTTGTGTGACTGGTTCACAGAAAGAAAGTAAGCTAGTTGCAGTGCAGGAGGATGGTGATTGCAGGGGGTTGGGAGAAAATTTCCTTGATGATATGGTCAATTTTTTCTTTTAAATATTTGGTCAGATCATTAGCGCTGAGATGGAAGTTTATTGAAGGAACTTAAGATCAGAGTTCATAGAAGGAGCCCATGGAACCTTAAGGATTTAAAGAGTGCTTATGTGGAAGAATGGACCAAAATCACACCTGAGCAATGCATGCGACTAGTTTCTCCATACAGGAGGCGTTTTGATGCTGTCATCACCAACAAATTCTTGTGTGTGAACTATTATATAAATTTCAGTAAGCATGTTTAATACTGTTTACCTGTGTCATGTCTCACTATCCCACATAACTTAATTTATGGACATTTATGGGTTGATTTCTTTGCCTACGTGGATTGGATGGGTTCTTACCAACATCTGGTGAGAATTTAATGTCAATATCACCTTTAGAAATATGTTTACTTAGAAAATTGGTGACGTGTTCAATACTTATTTCACCTGCTGTACATGTAAATGTTTTCAAAGTATTCTAATTGCATAGAGAAATATTTCAGTTTCAGCAAATATCATGCATTTATTAAAATTAAGTTACATTGGGATTCTCAAGTTTGGAAGTTATCCCCTATCCTTAGGATCAATAATTTGCCTATTGCTGAGGGTCTCATCACTGGGACCCCCACCAATTCCAAGAATTGGGGCTCTGATGAGCACCATGAGAATGGAGTAGAGATAGCTGGTCCATTCATTCTTAATGAGATCGCTAGAGTTAGCTGAGCATTGTACTCTGCTGGTCTTCAGCACTCCCATTAGAATGAATGCAGTAGCAATGTGCATGATGAACCTCTGCTCCTTTTACACGGGACTCTTGTGAGCCCCGGTTTTTGGAATAATTGTGAATCCCATCTTTCAGATCCCCAGTGATTGGGGAGTTATCCCTTATCCTAGAGATAGGAAAAAACTTCCAAACTTTAGAAAACTCCTTTAAGCATGGTGTTGATATATCTAGTGTAAGGCCGGGGTCACACTCAGTGTAGGGAAATACGGTCCGTTTTTTACAGGCGTAATACGCAGAAATGATCCCAAAACAGTGATCCTTATGTCATCCGTAGGCAGGGTGTGGCTGCGTATTTTGTGCATGTAAACCTCCGTATGTAATCCATATGGCATCCGTACAGCGAGATTTTCTCGCAGGCTTGCAAAATGGACACAGAATGGATGCATGGGCTCAAATATTCTTGAAAACATATATACAGTCCATATATATATATATATATATATATATATATATATATATATATATATATATATGTAATTGAGACACATATATATATATTTATAATTCATACAGCGCTAGATAACTTAAAAGCCGGTAATTCAATTGCCGGCTTTTGCTATCTCCTTATCAAACCTGACAGGATATGAGACATGGTTTACATATAGTAAACCATTTCATATCCCTTATTTTTTACGTATTCCTCACTGATAATGTTAGTAGAGTGTGTGCAAAATTTGGGGGCTCTAGCTGTTAAAATAAAGGGTTAAATCACGGATAAAACTGGCGTGGGCTCCCGCGCAATTTTCTCTGCCAGAGTGGGAAAGCCAGTGACTGAGGGCAGATATTAAAGGGAACCTTTCACCCCCAAAATGGAAGCTGAGCTAAGCCCACCGGCATCAGGGGCTTATCTACAGCATTCTGGAATGCTGTAGATAATCCCCCAATGTAACCTGAAAGATGAGAAAAAGAGGTTAGATTATACTCACCCAGCGGTGGTCCCGCTGTGGTGGGCGTCGCGGTCCGGTCCGGGGCCTCCTATCTTCTTACGATCACGTCCTCTTCTTGTCTTCATGCCGCAGCTCCAGCGCAGGTGTACTTTGTCTGCCCTGTTGAGGGCAGAGCAAAGTACTGCAGGCAGTGCGCAGGTGCCGGGAAAGGTCAGAGAGGCCCAGCACCGGCGCACTGCAGGACTTTGCTCTGCCCTCAACAGGGCAGACAAAGTACGCCTGCGCCGAAGCCGCGGTGTGAAGACAAGAAGAGGACGTCATCCTATGAAGATGGGAGGCCCCGGACCGGACCGCGACACCCATCAGGCCGGACTGCAGCGGGGAACACCCCTGGGTGAGTATAATATAACCTCTTTTTCTCATCTTTCAGGTTACATTGGGGGCTTATCTACAGCATTACAGAATGCTGTAGATAAGCCCCTGATGCCGGTGGGCTTAGCTCACCTTCCATTTTGGGGGTCACAGGTTCCCTTTAATAGCCTAGAGAAGGACTATGGTTATTGCCCCCCCCCCCCCGGCTAAAAACATCTGCCCCCAGCCACCTGTAAGATGCGCCTATTCTGGCACTTAGCCTCTCTCTTCTCACTCCCCTGTAGCGGTGGGATATGGGGTAATAAAGGGTTAATGTCACCTTGCTAATGTAAGGTGACATTAAGCCTGGCTAATAATGGAGAGATGTCAATAAGACACCTATCCATTATTAATCCAATAGTAGTAAAGGGTTAATAATACACACACATTAAAAATAAAGTATTTTAATGAAATAAATACATGGGGTTGTAAAATCTTTATTGTACGCTTAATCCACCTGAAGACCCTCGTTCTGCAAAAGAAAAAAACAACAATAATCCAAAACCTCTCCAGCGCTCAGTCATGTCCCACGCTGTAAATCCATCTGAAGAGGTTAAATAATTTTACAACCTGGAGCCTGCTAATGCAGCTGTTGCTCCTGCTTGTAAAAACTGGGGGATGAATGGAAAGCAGGGGATAGCTACCTAGACTTGCGGTGCTACGCCCCCTGCTGGCATAAACTCAAATGAACTTGAGTGTGAGAATATATTCAGAAAAATTGCACGGGAGCCCACGCCAGTTTTTTCCGTGATTTAACCCTTTATTTTAACAGCTAGAGCCCCAAAATTTTGCACACACACTCTACTAACATAATTAGTGTGGAATATGTAAAAAAATAGGGATATGAAATGGTTTACTGTATGTAACCTTGTCTCATATCCTGTCGGGTTTGATAAGGAGATAGCAAAAGGCGGCAATCGAATTATCGGCTTTTATGCTATCTAGCTCTGTATTAAATATAAATATATGTACTGTATACATGTGTCTCAATGACATATATATATATATATATATATATATATATATATATATATATATATACGTATACTATGTGTAGACATTTATTCTATCTATTCTATTCTAACCTGTCAGTGTGATTTTACTGTACACCGCACTGAATTGCCGGCTTTTCTATAGAAGTCACACTGATGGCCCATGTGTAATCCGTATTTTTCTCACCCCATAGACTTTCATTGGTGGATTTTTTGCGCAATATGCTGACTAACGCAGCATGCTGCAATTTTCTACGCCAATAAAATACAGCTGCTCATAAAGAATCATTGGTCCGTGTGCAATGCGTAGTTTTTGCGCCTCTCATATGTCCATAAAACTCTCTAGTGTGACCCCGGCCTAACAGTTCCAAATACTTTTCAAGATCTCTGTTAATGAATGGTTTACTTCTTGGATCAGGTAAGCATACAAACTATCACCATTGTTACAATTGGCACTGCTGAGCCATACCCCTTAAGCCGGGATCAACTGTAACACAGATCACTGCATACCAGCAGTCAAAGTATAAAAACGCAAATGTGAACTAGGTCGGCGCTCACAGCACACCTGCAATTCTGCTACATAGCAGCAAACATCAGATCGCTGCTATGAGGCGATCGCGTTGTGCCAGCTTCTAGCCTCCCATGGAGGCAAAAGTAAAAAAAAAAGTTAAAAAAATGTGAAAAAATAAAAAAATATAAAAGTTACAATCATCCCCCCTTTCGCCCCATCCAAAATAAAACAATAATAAAAAATCAAACATACACATATTTGGTATCGCCGCATTCAGAATCGCCCGATCTATCAATAAAAAAAAAGCATTAACCTGATCGCTAAACGGCGTAGCGAGAAAAAAATTTGAAACGCCAGAATTACGTTTTTTTGGTTGCGGCGACATTGCATTAAAATGCAATAACGGGCGATCAAAAGAACGTATCTGCACCTAAATGGTATCATTAAAAATGCCAGCTCGGCATGCAAAAAATAAGCCCTCACCCGACCTCAGATCACGAAAAATGGAGACGCTACGGGTATCGGAAAATGGCGCAATTTTCTTTTTTTTTTAGCAAAGTTTTGAATTTTTTTTCACCACTTAGATAAAAAATAGCCTAGACATGTTAGGTGTCTATGAACTCGTAATGACCTAGAGAATCACAATATCAGGTCAGCTTTAGCATTTAGGGAACCTAACAAAAAAAGCCAAACATAAAAACAAGTGTGGGATTTCACTTTTTTTGCAATTTTACCACACTTGGAATTTTTTCCCCTTTTTCTAGTACAAGACATGGTAAAACCA
This sequence comes from Ranitomeya variabilis, assembly GCF_051348905.1. NCBI lineage: Eukaryota > Metazoa > Chordata > Amphibia > Anura > Dendrobatidae > Ranitomeya > Ranitomeya variabilis. The sequence goes on along the minus strand of NC_135234.1, from coordinate 696,911,433 downwards.
ATGGTGTCGTTCAAAAGTACAACTCGTAAGCCCTCACATGACCAAGAAAAAAGTTATGGCTCTGGGAAGGAGGGGAGCGAAAAACGAAAAAGCAAAAAACGAAAAAGGGCTGCGGCGTGAAGGATTTAAACTTATCAAAATTTTTTACACCTTTTTACACAGCTTAAATTATGCCGGTATCAACACAATGCAAATTTTAGGAAGAAATATGATATACTGTATATTATTGTGTATAGCAATAAATATAGGATAATAGATAGTAGTAGAGGTCCATTACCACATATTTATACAGTACTATTCACACAGTGTAGGTGTCAGAAAAAAGTGAGATGCAGAAACTCTTTGTATGGCCGGTTTCACACGTCAGTGGCTCCGGTACGTGAGGTGACAGTTTCCTCCCGTACCGGAGACACTGACACACGTAGACCCATAAAAATCAATGCATCTGTTCAGATGTCATTGATTTTTTGCGGACCGTGTCTCCGTGTGCCAAACACGGAGACATGTCAGTGTTCGTGGGAGCGCACGTATTACACGGACCCAATAGAGTCAATGGGTCCGTGTAAAACACGGACCTCACACGGACATTCTCCGTCTGGGGTCCGTGTGCGTGCAGGAGACAGCGCTACAGTAAGCGCTGTCCCCCCCACATGGTGCTGAAGCTGCGATTCATATCCTCTCTGCAGCAGCGTTTGCTGCAGAGAAAATATGAATAATAGTGTTTAAAATAAAGATCTATGTGTCCAATACCTGTGCGCCCCCCCGCTGGTCAGAAAATACTTACCCAGGTCCCCCGTCGGCTGTCGCTCCTTCCTGGTCTGGCCGCGGCTTACTGTATGCGGTCACGTGGGGCCGATCATTTACAATCATGAATAGTCGGCTCCGCCCCTATGGGAGGTGGAGCCACATATTCATGATTGTAAATGATCGGGCCCACGTGACCGCATACACTAGAAGCCGCGGCCAGACCAGGAAGGAGCGACAGCCGACGGGGGACCCGGGTAAGTATTTTCTGACCAGCGGGGGGGCGCACAGGGGGTGGGGGGGCGGCGGACACATAGATCTTTATTTTAAACACTATTATTCATATTTTCTCTGCAGCAAACGCTACTGCAGAGAGGATATGAATCGCGGCTTCAGCATGATGCAGAGTGGGTACCACACGCTCCGTGTGGTACCCACTCGCCATACGGGTGGCACACGTGTGCCGCACGTATGGCCTCCGTGAGTTCCCAGGCACACGGACACGGATAACTCCGGTACCGATTTATTCCGGTACCGGAATTATCTGGACGTGTGGGACAGCCCTATGAGCGTGAAATGAATTCCCATCGTGACACATTTGTCCTAAGTGGCTTGTACCAAGGTACAATAAAAAGATTTCAGAGTGGCACAACGAGGGTTAATAAATGCTATACGTTGCTGGAATGCTGGAGATCACAATGCGCACAGCTGCCGGGTGCAGCCGCCTATTGAGGCTTACGGTGTCTCATGTTTCTTTTTAAAGAGGGATTAATGGTATTTATGAGTAATTCACACATTTCCTATCAATGGTATTGGGAACCGCTAATGCTCATTGCTAAGTAGTCACCAGACTTTTCAGCTGAACTGTTCCTACAAAAGAAATCAATCTAAAAGAAGTTCATTTTGGAAACAATTTTATTGCCATTTCTTTTGGAGGACATACATAGAGGTATAAGATTAGTGATGAGCGAATATACTCGTTACTCGAGATTTCCTGAGCACGCTCGGGGGTCCTCCGAGTATTTTTTAGTGCTCGGAGATTTAGTTTTCCTCACCTCCGCTGAATGATTTGCATCTCTTAGGGTATGTGTCCACGTTCAGGATTGCATCAGGATTTGGTCAGGATTTTTCATCAGTATTTGTAAGCCAAAACCAGGAGTGGAACAATTAGAGGAAAAGTATAATAGAAACATATGCACCACTTCTGCATTTATCACCCACTCCTGGTTTTGGCTTACAAATACTGATGAAAAATCCTGACCAAATCCTGATGCAATCCTGAACGTGGACACATACCCTAAGCCAGCTTGATTACATGTGGGGAATCTCTAGCAACCAGGCAACCTCCACATGTACTTATGCTGGCTAATAGATGTAAACCATTCAGCTGCGGCGATGAAAACTAAATCTCCGAACACTAAAAAATACTCGGAGGACCCCCGAGCATGCTCGAGAAATCTCCAGTAACGAGTATATTCGCTCATCACTATAAGATGCATTGTCTGTCCTCATTATTGTGCGAAATGTAATTTATGTGATATATAATGTCATTTAAGTGTATTTAATCTGTATTGGCCAACTGCAGCGCCCCAGAGTCCTGGTCGTTGCAGTACTGTCGCTCCGCCACTAAGGGGAGTGATGGTATGTTTGATGGCACTAAAGGAGTTCACCTGACCAGGTATCACAGACACACATTACACTTCACACTCCGGCCGCCAGGGTGAGCAAAAGGCCCTATCTACTAGGCCACTCCTCACACTTGGGTAAAACTGGGGGTTGGATAGGAAGTTAGGGAGAAAGTAGCTGGGAAGAGCTCGAGAGAGGACCTGTCAGGGGTGGGATCCTGACAGAGGCCTAGAAAAGGACAGATCGTTACGGAGCCGTGCCTGTGCCTTATAGCGGCAGACTCCTAGGAAAGGACACGAAGCGAAGCATATTGTGGAGAAGTGAGAAACGGGATCACAGCACAAAGGAGATAGAACCAGAAGGAGTCGTGCCTTAAGATCAGCAACATCCTTCTGAGGCGCGTAGCCGGCGGCCGGAACGCCGAGAAAGTAAGAGACTTCACGCATTACTTTGAACTACGGCCGGACAGTTAACTTTAGGTTGGCTGTCTCACCTTTACACCTAACGAAGACAATGGAGGCAATTGTGGGAGAGGGGCATCTCTAGGGTCCCTATAAAATAACTCCAGGCCTACCCCGTCATACGGGTGCATCCTGTCCATATCATCTGGGGGACGGAGAGAAAGAACAGAAACATACACGACAGTTGTGAGGACTATCCCGTGGTGCTCAGCAGGGAGGTACTACAACACACAGGCGCTGGTAGGAAGGACACTGATTTCCACCTGCAAAGGGAACTCTGGATGTGCCTTCGGACCGGCCGGTCTCAGCCAGCCCAGTTAACAGTGCTCTGGATTGCGGATGCCGAAGCCTTCAGTAAAGAGGTAAAGAGACTGCAACCCTGTGTCCTCGTTATTTACTGCGACCTACACCACCACCTTCACCTTTTATTGGGCGCCCCTTAGCAGGACCACGGACCGGGTCAGGCCACCGTGACCTCCTCAGAACCGATAGACCTGGTACCGAGTACCCCGCCATCCTGCGTCTGGGGACTGCTCCACAACAATACAGGACAATGTTCTGGTGTGCAAATGGATGGCATTCTTGGTTAGTTGAGGGTTTCCCAGGCATCATATTATCGGATAGTTGCAACTTGCAAGTACTGATGTGTGTGATGCAAAATTAAAAGTTTTTTCTCATAATCGTTCCTGGCTTCCTGCATGCTGGGGTGCACTCCTGATAATTGAAAGCCTGATACAGTGGCATCGCTGAACCTCAAACCCAAACTGTGTGTTTTCCCTCTGCAGCATCAGCGGAGTGCAGGGACATTGAAGCTGACCAGATCCGGTGATCAAGCCATCTTCAGAGCAGCACTTACAAGCTTGTGCTTTTTGGCCAGGCGACCAGCTCCTGCTGATACACCGTGACAATGAGCAGCACACAATAGACACACTATTTCACGAGAAGGGGAGAGGAGTTTTAATTTTCAGTTAATTGCAATGGTGCTTGTTTTATCAAGTACTTTGCAATCTCATCCGTTTATGAAGTTGAGACAACCCTTTTAAGACTATGGCCACTGTTGTAATATATTTTATGCGAAACTCAGACCAGGACCTGGTATTTTTCTATAGTGGACATAGTGGAGAATGTTAAAAATGAAATAAATATGAATTATTTACCCCTAAAAAAATAGTCTCCATCACTGTAGCTCCAGTCTATAAGACTTCCTGTCCATCAATCGCGTGACCATTGCAGCCATCACTGGTCTCGGAAGACGCGTGCCGTACATGAAAGAGCCACTGATCTAAGATAGAGAAAGAGCAACAACACAGCAGAGGACATTAGTGATTTTTGGAAAATAATTCCAAAGCTGTTTCTTTTAGGGTACTGTCACACTCTGCAACTTTCCAACGATCACGACCAGCGATACGACCTGGCCGTGATCGTTGGAAAGTCGTTGTGTGGTCGCTGGAGAGCTGTCACACAGACCGCTCTCCAGCGACCAACGATGCCGAAGGCCCCGGGTAACCAGGGTAAACATCGGGTTACTAAGCGCAGGGCCGTGCTTAGTAACCGATGTTTACCCTGGTTACCATCGTAAAAGTAAAAAAAAATACCAGTACATACTCACATTCCGGTGTCCGTCAGGTCCCTTGCAGTCTGCTTCCCGCTCTAACGCTTCCCGGCCCTACGCTTAGTAACCCGATGTTTACCCTGGTTACAAGCGAATGCATCGCTGCATCGCTGTCACACACAACGATCCAACGATGACAGCGGGAGATCCAGCGACGAAATAAAGTTCCAAACGATCTGCTACGACGTACGATTCTCAGCAGGGTCCCTGATCGCTGCTGCGTGTCAGACACAGCGATATCGTATGGATATCGCTGGAACGTCACGGATCGTACCGTCGTAGCGATAAAAGTGCCACTGTGTGACAGTACCCTTAGACTAAAAAAATACTAAGATTTGAGAGTCCTCAGTGGTTGATACCCTTAGTGGTTAACTGAAAAGGTGGTGACAAATAGCAGTTTTCGAGACTACTCAGGTCTCTTTATCAGGCATAGAATAACACAAAATCTGAAGAATCACATATTTACGCACAACACAGCACAGAAATAATGTAATAGATAAGACAAATGACAAAATAAATCAATAAATAATTTGGGTTTCTGCAGCCATCAATGCTGAGAAAAACAGGCAGATAGTAAGGGTCGGAGACTAGTCACCACCCGGCACACCCAGGTAAGTGCCAGGACTCTGGACAAACATGGGGCCCACTCACCATTGCAGCCTGAATCTCTCCTCCAACATCTGGTCAGGGCCACCTGTTGCGGCTGTCTAACAGCCGTGAGACATGCAGCCGCGGGGACTTGAACATAATATTCGAGCACGCCCAAGATACTTGGTGAGCACCCGAGCATGCTCAGATAACACCTTATCCTAGCACATTCACTCATCACTTACTCCTCAGGCATTAAAATCACAATTAGTGTTGAGCATTCCGATACCGCAAGTATCGGGTATCGGCCGATATTTGCTGTATCGGAATTCCGATACCGAGTTCCGATATTTTTGTGATATCGGAAATCGGAATCGGAAGTTCCCAGTGTATGGTTCCCAGGGTCTGGAGGAGAGGAGACTCTCCTTCAGGCCCTGGGATCCATATTCATGTAAAAATTAAAGAATTAAAATAAAAAATATGGATATACTCACCCCTCCGGCGGCCCCTGGACCTTACCGATGTAACCGGCAGCCTCCGTTCCTAAGAATGCAGTGAGTTTAGGACCTGCGATGACGTCGCGGCTTGTGATTGGTCGCGTGAGCGGTCACGGAGGCTGCCGGTTGCAGCGGTTACTACCATGGAGCGTCAGAGGGTGAGTATATCCCTATTTTTTATTTTTATTCTTTATTTTGCACATGAATATGGATCCCAGGGCCTGAAGGAGAGTTTCCTCTCCTTCAGACCCTGGGAACCATCCAGGATACCTTCCGATACTTGTGTCCCATTGACTTGCATTGGTATCGGGTATCGGTATCGGCGATATCCGATATTTTTCGGATATCGGCCGATACCATCCGAGTATCTTTGTACCTTTGGGTATCGGAAGGTATCGCTCAACACTAATCACAATAGAACTGTGTGCCAAGATATTGAGATGGGTTTCTATAGCTGAGCAGCTGAATGCAAGTCTTACATCACGTAATGTAATGATGTAGTGGTGTAAAGCATACCGCCACTGCACTCTGGAGCTGTGTGAAGTGACGAATAACAGTTTTATATCTGCCATCAGATGCAAGAGTCTGGATTGGTGGCTACCAGGGGAATGTTACCTATCTGACTACCTTGAGCCAACTGTAAAGTTTGGTGCAGGAAAGATAATGGTGTGGGGTTATTTTTAATGCTTCAACATACCAAGACGCTTTGTACAATTGTATACTTCCAACTTTGTGGGAACAGTTTGGGAAAAGCACTTTCTAGCATGGCTGCGCTCCAGACCAAAAAAGCACAGTCCATAAAGGCATGGTTGGTGGAAATTTAACGTAAAAAAGATTGACTGGTACACACACAGCCCTGACCTCAACCTGGTTGAACATTTTTAGGATGAACTAGAATAGAGATAGCAATCCAGGCATTCTCGTCCAAATCAGTGTCTCACCTCACAAATGCTCTTCTGAAAACTGACACAGACATTTTATTATAGAAACCCATACTTTGAACACCCTTGACAAGTTCAACCTTGTCCCGGAGGTAACGTTTCTTCTTATGGAGAGTGACATGTCTGGCATGCGAGTGTAAGGAGACTTATAAGACATGCAATGCTCCTCGGGGAAATAAAATATGCAAATTGGCACTTCAGAGAGAAAGAGGACTATGTTTGTTGAAGGGTTCATATTAGGCCCCTTCACATGACCTTTTTTCATGTCCGAATGCAGTCCATTTTTTAAGGACCACAAATACGGACATTATTATGTATTCAATGGTAGTTCATGTCAGGTTTTTCACACGGACCTGCAGACATGTCCATTTTTAACCAGCAATGGACGAAATGCATGTCGCACACGTGCACACTGATGACACACGGATGATATCCAGGTGTCATCAGTGTGATACGTACCAGCGCCTGGGAAAAGCCATAGAGTTCGCATTGTTTCCAGGCACTGAGTGCTGAAGGCAGCTCTAATCATTGTTGCCTTCACTTCTTGTGATCAGCGAGAGCAGCAATAGTTGTAGTCAGTGGCCGGCGTGTCTACCGTTTATTAAATAAGTATAAAAAAAATGTGTGGACTCCAGCGAATAATCAGCAGTGGGAAAGCCGACCGCTGGAGGCTGATATTATTAATCTAGGAAAGGGGCCATTAGCCCTAAATGTTCCCAAGCTATTAATAACTGCTCACATCTGTTTGCTTATCCTTTACTGGTTGGTTTATAGGGGGACCCCAGAAAAAAATAAAGTAGGGTCCCCATATAAACTCTAACTAGCAAAGGCTAAACAGACAGTTGTGGGCTGATATTAATAGCCAGTGAAGGGGCCATGGATATTGCCCCCCTCCCAGGCTATTAACAGCAGCCATCAGCGGCTCCAGAAATGGCACATCAATAAGATGCGCCAAATCTGGCTCTTAGCCTTGCTCTTCCCACTTGCCCTGGTGCGGCGGCAAGTAGCGTAATAAGGTTGAGGTTGATGTCAGGAATACATTGCCAAGCTTAGTACACTTAGTATTGTATCACCTTAACCTACAACTTGCACTATATCCTTAACAATGGGTTGATGTCAGCTTTTTTATGGTCGCTGACATCAAGCCCAGGGTTTAGTAATGGAGAGGCATTTATAAGAATGGTAAGGAGATGAAGTTGTGTTTACTACTGTAGTCATCATCAGACTGCATACCATACAGGAACCACAGTACTGTTTGACCCTAGGCATGAGCTTTATTAAATATTTAAGGAGTAAGTTACATTTTGGAATATATCTTATTTTTTTAGGTCCATATATTCTCAGCAGATTGGTATGAGTCTAAAGTTGCTCGGTATGAAGAAAGGACTTCATGGGATGGAACATGTTCCCCCTCACAATTACGCAAAAGTCCTCTTAGAGATGCACAGTTCAGGGGACATGACTATGGCTTTCAACTCATCGGATCCACTCTGCACTTTGTGCATGATCTCCTATCTCCTGAGCTGCGGTCTTCTAGGAGATCTTTGTTTAGCGACTGGTGGGGGCCTCGGAACTGGATGACCCATGATCTGCTCAGAATTGACATAAAACATAAGAAAAATCTCAAAAATTTAGATACTCTTTAAAGAGAAGGTACCGCGTTTGTAGATCATTAATAAATCAATGTAATGTAGCATAACATGCTGTTACAACCAAGTTTTGATTGCATTTGCAACATATTTTGTGTGTTATTGGAGTTTAAAGAAGGCACTGGAGGCTGACATCTTGCTTTGACAGTAGCAGCACAACACTTTCAGTGTCATAATATGGCTCCCTGTTATGATGACCTGGTGGTTAGGAGCACTAGGAATGACCTGATGAGCAAACTAGTAATACAGGACAAGCTCTGGGAAGTGGGAGCTCTGCTGACCGCAACCCCTGATCCTATCACAACAACTAGAAATAGCCGTGGAGCGTACCTGACTCTGCCTAGACGCCTCTTCACAGCCTAAGAGCTAACTACCCCTAAAGATAGAAAATAAGGCCTAACTTGCCTCAGAGAAATTCCCCCAAAGAGAAAGGCAGCCCCCCACACATATTGACTGTGAGTTAAGATGGAAGTCACAAACACAGGAATGAAATAGGTTTCAGCAAAGGAGGCCAGACTTAACTAAACAGACTTGAGGATAGAAAAGGTATCTTTGCGGTCAGCATAAAAAACTACCAAAAAACCACGCAGAGTGTGCAAAAGAGACCCCACACCGACTCACGGCGTGGAGGTGCCACTCTGCATTCCAGAGCTTCCAGCTAGCAAGGCAGAATCATGATAGCAAGCTGGACAAGAAAACAGTGGTAAACAAATAAGCTAGCAGGGACTTAGCTTTTGCTGGAGTAGACAGGTCATCTGAAAGATCCAAGAGAGAACTGAACCAGTACTAGGACATTGAGAGCTGGCATCAAGTAACGATCTAAGTGGAGTTAAATAGAGCAGCCAGCCTAGGACTTAACGAGGTCAGCTGAGGAAGAAACCTCAGAACCAGCAGCTCCACTCACAGCCACCAGAGGGAGTCCATGGACAGAACTCGCCGAATTACCATTCATAACCACCGGAGGGAGTTTGAGAACAGAATTCACAACAGCTCCCCATGGTCATAGGAGATAACAGATGGACTCAGACCCTATCTGTTGTAATAGAACTGTCACTGCTGTGAACTGAGCATGCCTCTGTGGGCTGCACAATTCACAGTAGTGGGAGTGTTCTGCTGCCATATTCATGGAGCCCTCAAATCTGCTAACATAAGCAGTACTGCTTTCAGCAAAACATGTCCTAGATTGACAGGAGTAAAATGCAGGAGAAAAGCTGGGACATAGTATCAGAGACAGCAAAGACATCAAGGAGGAACTGTATACCATTAGCATGGTACCATAGCATTATCGGAGCAGGAGCTGTGATTAATCTCTCGGATAAGACAAGAAGGAGCTGCAGGTCTGCAGTGAACTTGTGGAGGGGTGAGAGAATCATGTGGGTGAGAGAGACTGATGGATTGATGGGAGAGAGACAGTAACTGCTGGTGATAGCAGATTACAGGGCAGTCACCCACAAAATGGTGTTGCCCTGTGATGCTACTCTTCATTCTGCCCCAATGATACTAGAACATCCAAAAGGGGAGGGAAATGGTGATGTCAGCAGTTACTGCCTCAATTTTCCAGCTAACAGTAAAGCTGGTAAGTCTTACTATAAGTTCACAGACGCACAAAGAGGACTTAAAAATCCTCCAGAAAATTGACCAAAAAAATCACAGAGAAAAAAGCAGAGATGGTTACCTGCTGAAGCCTCCAAACAAATACACCAGCAGGGCGCATCGGACCCGATTAATGATGGCAACAACACAGGTGCAAAAAATACCAATGAAATAACCACTTTCAATCCAGTATTGGTTGTTTGGCATTAGTGCACAAAAAGATAAACGATAATAGTCTGTATGTGGCATTGTTCACACAGCCAATGCAGAGCATCTGGTTTACAGCCTATTACTAACGCACATACAGGCGGGCTGCCCAGTGCTACAAAATGCATGCTGTGTGAATAGAGGCCTACAGTTTACAGAGCCATCTTGGTCCGACTGCGCCCTGCAAGATAAAGTGCAAAAAAAAACACATATCAATGTATGTAAGGTATTAGTTTATATTGGGGCCTCAATACGTAAGCCGGCAACCCACGTCAAGGGTCCTTACATTTTTGCCGGTCCTAATGCTAAACATTGAGTAAAAGCTCACAGACGCACAAAGAGGACTTAAAAATCCTCCAGAAAATTGACAAGAAAAATCACAGAGCAAAAAGCAGAGATGGTTACCTGCTGAAGCCTCCGATGCGTCCTGCTGGTGCATTTGTTTGGAGGCTTCAGCAGGTAACCATCTCTGCTTTTTTCTCTGTGATTTTTTTTGTAAGTTTTACTATAGCTGCTTGAGGTCTAAAACTGAAAATGTTCCCCCTAGTGGAAATTATATATATATTTGTAAGAAAATATATAATATTTTTCATAAAGAAATGTTTGCAAACAGTGCAAACATTGCATTAATACATTTTAATTAAATATGCAAATTGCCTCTTCTGAGAAAAAGAGGACTTAACTCTATAGCGCCACCTGTTGGAAGTAGCGATCCAACAAGTCACAATCAACCCTTTAACGAGTCGTGCAATATGACTTAGGCCGGCGTCACTCTAGCGTATTGCATCCGATGCGAGAGCATCGGATGCGATATGCTAATGACACTCGGCTCCTGCTCGCAGCAGAGCAGGAGCCGAGTGTCATGCGTCTGTGCTCCGATTCTCTCACACAGGGAGGATCGGAGCACAGCTGCGGAGGAGGCGGAGAAATGAATTTCTCCATCTCCTCCATTGCTGGGGTCCGCTTATAACGCACATCACTCGGATGATATCCGAGTGGTGTGTGCTGTCTCACTCGCACCCATAGGCTTATATGGGTGCGAGTGAGCCGAGATTTTTCCTCGGTCCGAGACAATCGCACCATGCTGCGATTGTCTCGGACCGAGGAAAACGGCCGACAAAAAGTCGGCTGCTGGGAGCTGCCCCATATCCTAACATTGGTCCGAGTGCAATGCGATTTTTTATCGCATTGCACTCGGCCGTTTAAAACGCCAGTGTGACGCCGGCCTTAGGATAAAAGCCAAATCAGTATCTCAATTCGCAGACACGGTGTTTCGGGCTGTTGGCCCTCGTCAGTGCGAAGCATGAGAAGTCACTCTCCATAAGGAGAAATGTTATCCCTTAGACTACATTTTAATTACTATTTTAAGCTTAATTTCACAAAAAAAAACTACAAAAAAACTGGTGGCACCTTCCCTTTAAAGCGGATATCTCAAGTTTGAAAGTTCTTCCCTATCCACAGGATAGGCAATAACTCTCAAATCTTTGGGTGTCCAACCTCCATGGTTCCCACCGATCCTGAGTACCGGGGAAATGAAGAGCTGCGCTCAGACATCTCCGTCACTCCCATTAATAATGAATGGAGCGGGGTAGTGCGGATGTTTGACCACCTGCTGATAGGGGATAACTTTCCAACTTGAAACAACCCTCTTTAAGGAGCATAAGGAGCATTAAAGGAGTTGTTCAGTCTAAAACTACAATTCTGCAGTAATTCTGTTGTGAATCCTCTCAACGCATGCACTGCTTCTTGTGAGGATTTTCCGGTGTCAGCGTTCAGAATGGTGGTCATATGACCGCAAGTATGGGATATGCATACTCCCAGCCACAATCCGTCTAGATAGTCATTACCTTGCTCAATTTTCTTGCATGGTTGGATTGTGGCCGTAACTTTGCAAATCACATACTTGCAGTCACATGACTGCACGTTCCTGATGCTAAGGCCGGATTCACATTAGCGTTTCTGTGCGCAGCGTATGACCCGCATAGATCCACATGCGACATGCGTACATATCTTTAACATGGTGTAAGCAGGGACATGCTTTTGCATGCATTCACATACAGATGCATACACATGCGTCGTTTCATGGTGTGCGGCGGGGTCCAGCAAACGCAACATGTTGCATTTTTTGAGACGTCAAATATTGCACAATCATGCGCATGTGGATGAGTGCATCAAAAAAACACATTAATGTCTATAGGAACGCATTTATACGCAAGGACATGTGTACGCATGCGTTCGATACACATGCATACTTTACACTAATCATAACCAGGAAATTATGTCACCACCTGCAAAATCCCTTATGTATGAAAGGGGGTCTGAAGACAGGTAGTTCATTACTCTCAAGACTCTGTATGCAAGCACAAGACTCTGGACAAGACTCTGGCTGTAAGTATAGAAGCTTTGAAAATGTCTGTTTTTGTCTTTGCAGACTGTACTCTGTACTAATATTTTCTGTTCCTTGTAGACTGTTTGCTGCTCCGGTCCTGGTGCTGCCCTCCTGGTGCTGCTGACTTCCTGGTGCTGCTGACTTCCTGGTGCTGCTGACTTCCTGGTGCTGCTGCCGTTCTGTGCTGCTGCCTTCCTGGTGCTGCTGCCGTTCTTCTGGCTGCTGCCATCCTGGTGCTGCCTTCCTGGTGTTGCTGCCATCCTGGTGCTGCTGCCATCCTGCTGCTGCCTTCCTGGTGCTGCTACCTTCCTGGTGCTGCTGCCCTCCTGGTGCTGCTGATGTCCTGGTGCTGCTGCCTTCCTGGTGCTGCTGCCGTCCTGCTGCTGTCTTCCTGGTGCTGCTGCTGTCCTGGTGCTTCTGCCTTCCTGGTGCTGCTGCCATTCTGGTGCTGCTGCCATTCTGGTGCTGCTGCTTTCCTGGTGCTGCTGCCTTCCTGGTGCTGCTGCCGTCCTGGTGCTGCTTTCCTGGTGCTGCTGCCTTCCTGGTGCTGCTGCCGTCCTGGTGCTGCTGCCTTCCTGGTGCTGCCTTCCTGGTGCTGCTGCCTTCCTGGTGCTGCTGTCATCCTGGTGCTGCTGCTGCCCTGGTGCTGCTGCCATCCTCGTGCTGCCTTCCTGGTGCTGCTGCCATCCTGGTACTGCCGTCCGGGTGCTGCTGCCATCCTGGTGCTGCAGTCTTCCTGGTGCTGCTGTCTTCCTGGTGCTGCCCTCTTCCTGGTGCTGCCATCTTCCTGGTGCTGCCGTCCTGGTGCTGCCTTCCTGGTGCTGCTGTCCTGGTGCTGCTTGACTGCTGTGCTGTTGGACTACTGCCTGTAATGTAAGTATTGGTGTCCATTGTTCTTTGGCTTTTGTACTACATTGTGTTTGCTCTTAACAAGTTAAATTTTTCTTTCCTGTTTTTTTCTCTAGTGTTTCACTTGACTGCTGCTTGCTCTTCCAACATGTCCTCCACTGAAGCTTCCGAAAGTGGACATAACACTGATTATGTAATCACATTTGATTTATTGATTGGTATGTATTGACTGTCAATACTAGACATGTGGTAAATCATGTATTTTCTTTACAGGTACCTTTCAGTGCAGAAGAGCAGGAGCAGTCTAGTGGAAATGATTCTTCCCAGGGTCGACGGCCTCAAGTTGCTGTAGCCTTTATCAGAGTTGTAATTGAATTTGTTTTCAGTTTTACTTACAAATTCTTTTTTTGTATTTCATCTATAGGTTCCACAATGTGAAGGACAACGTGACATAGATAACGACGTACTTATTCAAGCTGTGCAAGAGCGAGCAGCGTTGTTGGACCCCTGTGATCGGAATCATTCCGACGCAGCCTTGATCCAACAACTATGGGAAGAAGTGGCCAGATCGTTGTTGGACGATTGGGATCATGAAAAGCCACAAGTCAGAAAGCATTTTCGTAAGTATTGCAATGTGGTCTTACGCGTCTGTTTTGCTGTAAATGTTGGTGTCTTTTTACAATTAATTTTTCTTTCTTCCCCCTTCACAGTGAAGAGAGTAAAAGGTCGTTGGCATTCGATGAAGGATCACTTCAATAAGGACATGTGAGAGGAGATTCAGGTTCGAAGTGGTGCTGCTCAAAAACTCAGAAGCCTTTTCTGAAGCCTGCGCTTGCTCAGCGAACGTGAGTATCTTTTGTGTTGTCTTACTATTAAATAAACTTTAAATTTTTTTACTAATGTTTTTCATTTGTTTTCCACACAGAACCTGGTGCAGCACCACACAACCTGGATCGTCCTCTGTTGGAGTGGCCCCTCCACGACCAGCCAACAAACAGGCCCAATCCCAATCATCCACCAGCGATGGAGCAACCAGGCAGGCTTCACAGGCTGGGGAACAGGAAGCTGGTCCATCTGGTTTTCCCCTCTCCCAGCCCTCTGCCACTACTTTACTTGGGTCTGCTCACCAGCGACAGAGGGCCTGAGAGAGGTCAGTCATGCTCGAGTTTCTTCACTTAAGCTCGGTCTTCCAGGCTGGGATGAAGGTGGTTGTAGAAAGACTGGATAATGAGTTCACTCAGGTGAACACACTTTTCCAGGAAGTCCACAGACTCTTTGACCACCTGGAACCTGACCTTAATAGACCAGCGCAATATTATTTTTCCGCTATAGAACGGGGCGTGACGTAAAATCTTAGTCCTGATCTCCAGCTCTATGCGATGAAGGCCTGTCAGGCTGCTTACACCGAGGCCATGCAGCGTTCCCGATATCAGCAGCAGGCACAAACTTCATTCCCTACAGGGCAACAAGCTCCAGGACAGTATAGTGGCAGAATCCGCCAGCACCTTTCCCAGCATCACAAGGACTTGAATACTAGTCATCTCACCAAGTGACCTATCCACCACCACCACATCCACGCTGGACTTTAGGACTGTTCCAACAGTACCCAGATACACCATGCAGCCGAGTGCACCAGTCCAGCCATACACCTCCAACATGCAGCCGAGTGCAACAGCCCAGCCTTCCCCTTCAACAACGCAGCTGAGTGCAGCAGCCCAGCCTGCCTCTTCAACCATGCAGCCGAGTGCAGCAGCCCAGACTTCCACTCCCACCATGCAGCAACAGCAGCCAAAAGGCTGAGGAATCAGCAAAACATAGGCCAGGAAGCGAAAAGGAAAGAGACATTAACCACCTCCTCCACCCTCACCTCCAAATGTCTCTTCGTTTTCAAGTCTGTCCACACCTTCCCTTGATTCTTTCCCATCCAATGTGTCAATCCCTTCCAACTTGTTTTTGACTTCTAACGTGTCCTCTCCCCCCAATGTGTCCTCTGCCAGCGTTTTTGACCCAATCCTCCAATTGACTGCCACTTACACTTCTCCCATAACAACTTCCCCAGCCACTCCTAGCCTACCATCACAGCCCGACACCCCCCAGGTCCACCATGTAACTCCCTCCCGCAGACCATGAAAGTAAATCACATTATTTTCCTTTTTTATTTAAAATTTCAAATAGTTTTTATTTTTGTTAGTAAAAAATCTTTGTCTGTCTCACTGTGTTTTCTTTATCTCTTTATTTAAACATGTGTGTATCGTTGAGTGTATTGTTGAGTGAAGTATTAACGGATGTTACAGTTAAGGTGTTTATTATTAAAGTTACAGTCAATGTGTTAATATTATAGTCAGAAAACAGTACAGGTACATAACATTACAGGTACATTTGACTTATTTACAGCTTAAACCTTTTCATCTTGCCATGCCACTCATCCAATATCAGAAACAAAGTAGGCAGCCAATTTATCCCTCATTTGGGCAACCTCCACTGTAGTCCTCAAAGGGTGAGCATGGTAATCCTGCAATGTGGTATTAACAGGTTCCTCAAGTTCGAAATGGGGTTGCTTTTTTGACAGGATGTAATTATGCAGAACAACACACGCTTTCACAACCTCATCAATTGTCTCTATTATAAGATTGATTGGTGTTCCCAAAATGCATATGCCAACCAAAAAAGGAAAACCTACCCCTAAAACCATCAATCTTTAATAAATCTTGATAAAGATTGATGGTTTTAGGGGTAGGTTTTCCTTTTTTGGTTGGCATAGTCAAATACTCCCCTTGTAAATAATTGGTAGGATAGTTGTACTTTTACAAGTGTTCCCAAAATGCACCATTTAGCTGCCAGCAAACCAAAGGCACACTCTACAGTTCTTCGTGCCCTTGTCCGTCTGTAGTTGAAAATCCTTTTTGTGTGAATCAAGTCCCGACTCGAGTATGGTTTTATGAGGTTGGCACACATTTGAAACGCCTCATTCCCAACAGCAACAAACGGCATTGGCGGTCCTTCAGTGTTCGGAAGAGGTTGTGGCGGTGGAAAATGAAAATTATTTCCATACAAACGTTGTCCCATGTCAGAGTTTTTGAAATTCTGTGAGTCATTTCCTCATCCAAACGAGCCAACGTCAACGGCGACAAATCGACACTTAGCATCTGCAATCGCCATGAGAACAATGGAAAAGTATTTTTTATAATTGAAGTAGTCAGATCCACTTCCAGCAGGTTTCAGAATCCGAATGTTTGCCTTCCATAGCCACCACACAGTTTGGAAAATTACAAATTTCCTTGAATTTTTCAGCATTTTTCAGCCAGAGTTCAGTTGTAGGTGGGGGAGGAATTCTGCATGCAGAACGTCACGCAATACACGGCAAGTGTCTCCAATAGTCTTGAGCGATACCTTCCGATTTCGGAATAGAATAGCAGGAATTTCAATTTTTTTTTTAAGACGTTCGGAGTTACAAAGATATTGACTATGTTAAGATTTTTTTTAATTTGTCAGATATTGATGTTTCACTACTTCCATGCCCTTCACCTTCTTTTTTACTTCTCCAACACTTTCTTCTTCATCATCCTCAGCAGCAGCATCTTTGACATCAACTTCTTCTTCACTTTATTCATCTTCTTCTTCATCTTCTACCAATTATTTTTTTTGTTACATTCTTCATATTCTTTTTATTAAACTATTATTCTTCTTCATATTCTACTTCTTCATCATATTCTTATTTGTGACAGGCATTCCTTTAGTTGTTATCTATAAAAGTTTGAAGATTACACCTTCCGTTCTGCCTGTCACAAAAGAGTTACAACAGGATTTGTCCGCGTTCAGTTAGGCCTGCAGCAGCAGGCTTTTTCCAGGGGCACCACGAGGAGGAACGGACTCACCCCCATACACTGCTTAGTCTTCTTCTGCTTATAATTTAGATAATATATTTTGCTCTGATGTTTAGTCTTATGCTTAATGTTCTTCTGCTCTTTGTTCTGCAGCCTCTTGTTCTTCTGCTTCTCGGTCTTCCGGGTTGTCGTCTTTAGGGTCTTGAACTTGGAAATGTAGCAGAAGGTACAAGAAGGCTGAGAAAATGCCGAGAACCAACTGATGGAACTGGAACTCGGATGGCTACCCGAAGGTCCAAGAGCCAATGGAACTACTGAGGACCAGCTAACGTTACTGGAACCCGGTTACTAAGCAGGAAGTACCCGTGCCAGAAAGCACTACCAAGGACCACCTGACGTTGGTGGAACTCGGATACCCAGAATGAGGCACCTAAGCCAAAGGCTCTGCCCGGAACCAGCTGACGGTACTGGAACCAAAATGGGGAGCAGAAGGTACAAGAGCAAAAGACACTGCCGAGAACCAGCTGATGGTACTGGAACCTGGATGGGTAGCCGAAGGTACAAGAGCCAATGGAACTACCGAGGACCAGCTGACGTTACTGGAACCCGGTTACTAAGCAGGAGGTACCCGTGCCAGAAAGCACTACCAAGGACCACATGACGTTGGTGGAACTCGGATACCCAGAAGGAGGCACCTAAGCCAAAGGCTCTGCCCGGAACTGACGGTACTGGAACCAGGATGGGGGACCTATTCAAGATTGTCTTCCTAGAGTGCCAACTAGCGGTGTTGGAGCCAAGGGTCAGCAGGGGGAGCAGAGTGTAGGCCGAAGCCTGCACTGGAGGCAGCTTAGTGTCTGTTGTGTCTGCGTGGGGTTTGCAGGACACATTGCTGGCTACACAGCAGGGGAACGGCTGGCATTACTGAACCCCACTGACACAGTGGCGAGTGTTTTTCTCTGTGCAGCCTGCACTTCCGAGCACCAACTGGTGGTGTTAGAGCCCAGGGAATCAAAGAGGAGCAGAGGAGCAGAGTGTAGGTCGAAGCCTGCACTGGAGGCAGCTTAGTGTCTGTTGTGTCTGCGTGGCGTTTGCAGGACATGTTGCCGGCTACACAGCAGGGGAACAGCTGACGTTACTGAACCCCACTGACACAGTGGCGAGGCGAGTGGTTTTCTCTGTGTAGCCAGCACTTCTGAGCACCAACTGGCGGTGTTAGAGCCCAAGGAATCAAGGAGGAGCAGAGTAGCAGAGTGTAGGCCGAAGCCTGCACTGGAGGCAGTTTAATATCTGTTGTGTCTGCGTGGCGTTTGCAGGATACAGGACAGATTCAAACAATGCTGAGGAGGTGGCGCACAGCGCCAAGGGGGTAGGAATAGCGGCTGTGCTCCGTCCCATTACGACGGAAAGTCCCACTTCCGGGACGGTTTTACGGTATCAGGGGACACATTTTATAAGTGTTAAGTTCAGCGTGTGCAAGGAGCAAAACTAAAAGAGCTACCTTTTCCTTGTGCAGCATTACAGCTGCACAAGGTGGCTCTTTCAGTGGGGGGGACAGGTTCCCTTACATTTAAGTTGTTGTGTCAGTGTGGCGGTCACAGGACACATTGCCGCAACACAGTAGGGGAGCAGCTGGCGTTACTGAACCCCAATAACAGAGGAGCAACTGTTAAATGTGCAGACAGCACTTCCGAGCACCAACTGGCGGTGTTAGAGCCCAGGGATAACAGGAGGAGCAGGCTACAGTTATTGCCGCAACACAGCAGGGGAGCAGCTGGTGTTACTGAACCCCAATAACAGAGGAGCAACTGTTAAATGTGCAGACAGCACTTCCGAGCACCAACTGGCGGTGTTAGAGCCCAGGGATAACAGGAGGAGCAGGCTACAGTTATTGCCGCAACACAGCAGGGGAGCAGCTGGTGTTACTGAACCCCAATAACAGAGGAGCAACTGTTAACTGTGCAGACAGCACTTCTGAGCACCAACTGGTGGTGTTAGAGCCCAGGGATAGCAGGAGGAGCAGAGTGTAGGCTGAGGCCTAATTGGAGCAAGTTGAAAGGTAATCTTTAACCCCCCCCCCCGGCGCAAAAGGAAAAGGTGTCTCTTTTAATTATGCTCCTTGCAAACGCAGAACTAAACACTTATAAAATGTGTCCCCTGATACAGTGAAGCCGTCCCAGAGGTGAGACTTTCCTTCGTAATGGGACGCAGCACAGCCGTTATTCCTACCCCCTTGGAGCCGTGCGCCGCCTCCTTAGCGTTGTTTGACTCTGTCCCGTAGCCTGCACTGTTTTGTTCAACCTTGGCCTTGCGCAGTTTGCGCTGCCCGTCTTCTGACATCATTTGGTGTCAGGCGGACTGGGCCTGTGCGGCCGCGCTGCCCGAGATCCCACCTCGCAGTGTCGTCTAATGTAATCACACTGCGGGCCTGGGATCCATGGGCATGCGCAGTGCATATCTTCGCCTCTCACTCATCTCCTTTTGGATTCTTCAGACTGTGCGGCGTCACGCCCGTGGCATGCTAGTAGGGATCAGCTGACGGCGCACAGTCTGAAGAAGGTGGAGGGAGATGAGTGAGAGCCTGAGGTGAAGATATGCACTGCGCGTGCCCATGGATCCCAGGCCCTCAGTATGATTAAATCAGAAGAGACTACGAGGTGGGATCTAGGGCAGCGCGGCCGCACAGGCCCAGTCCGCCTGACACCAAATGATGTCAGAAGACGGGCAGAACTAACTGCGCATGGCCAAGGTTGAACAAAACAACGCAGGCTACGGGACAGAGTCAAACAATGCTAAGGAGGCGGTGCACAGCGCCAAGGGATTAGACATGACGGCTGTGCTGCGTCCCATTACGAAGGAAAGTCCCACCTCCGGGACTGTTTTACGGTATCAGGGGACACATTTTATAAGTGTTAAGTTCAGCGCGTGCAAGGAGCAAAACTAAAAGAGCTACCTTTTCCTTGTGCAGCATTACTGCTGCACAAGGTGGCTCTTTCAGTAACAAACGCCTGGGGGGGACAGGTTCCCTTACATTTCAGTTGTTGTGTCAGCGTGGCGGTCGCAGGTCACATTGCCGGATACACAGCTGGGGATCAGCTGACGTTACTGAACCCCAATAACATGGCAGCAAGTGTTGACTGTACAGACGGCACTTCTGAGCATCAACTGGCGGTGTTGGAGCCCAGGGATTACAGTTCAGGTGGTAGAAACATGAACGCAACAGGAGACCTGGATACTGTAGCCAACCAATTATTTAATCTGGAAGAGGAGTGGCAAATTCCTGCGAGATCCAGGCCTTGTTCATTTTCAGAAAAGTAAGCCGGTCAACTTTATCGGAGGATAGTCGCATGCGACGGTCTGTTAGTACACCACCTGCGGCACTAAAGACGCGTTCCGATAATACACTAGCAGCAGGGCAAGCCAGCACCTCCAATGCGTACTGGCTTAGCTCTGGACATGTATCCAGCTTAGAAACCCAAAATTTGAAGGGTGAAGAGCCGTCTGGGAGTACAGTAAGAGGGCAAGACACGTTGCCTCCTGCTGACTGGAGCCGTCTGTGATGGTGTAAACATGTGTGGCAGGCACACAAAACTGTGCCAAAGTTGGGCCATACTGGTCTTGCCTTGTGCTGAGGCACTGCTTCTGCTCCCTCTTTGTGCAGAGCTTCCTCCACTGCCTCGATGCACTGAGCTGCTTTGTAAAGCACTAGCAGCACTGCTCTCAGTTGGACTGGAGAAGATGATGGAATTCACCAGTGTGTCTTGGTACTCCCGCATTTTACGCTCCCGGTTCAACGGTGTTATGAGGCTTTGTAAGTTGTCCCGGTAGCGAGGATCTAGGAGGGTGTACACCCAATAATCAGCCGTGTTGAGAATGTGGGCAATGAGGCGGTCGTTTCTCAGGCACTGCAGCATGTAATCAGCCATGTGCTGCAGACTGCCAACTGGCCAAGAAACGCTGTCCCCTGCTTGAGGCGTGATCTCTGCCTGCTCTGCATCACCCCACCCTCGCTCTACACACTGACTACTGTAGAATTGTGTAACTCCCTCCTCTGGACCGATGTCTTCCTCCATTGATTCCTCCTCATCCTCCTCACAAAGTGTCCCCTGCCTAGGCCTTTGTGAGGAACCACGTAGCGCTGACTGTCCAGAAGCTGATGGAATTGGTGACTCCTCATCCTCCACCTCTTCCACAACATCATCCCTTAGCACTTGCAGTGTTTGTTGAAGCAGGCAGATAAGGGGGACAGTCATGCTGACTAGTGCATCATCTGCAGTCGCCATCCGCATGGAATCATCGAAGGAACGCAAAACCTGGCAGACGTCCTTCATAGTGGCCCACTCAGTGGTTGTGAAGTCTGAACGGCTCGGAGTGCGATTTCTTTGCGCCTGATGCAGCTGGTACTCCATTACTGCTGGCTGCTGCTCACACAACCGCTCCAACATATGTAACGTTGAATTCCACCTGGTGGGTAGGTCACATATGATGAGATGTTCCGGAAGGCGGAATCGGCGCTGCAGAGCTGCAATGCGCGATCTTGCCATGCTGGAACGCCGCAAGTGAGCACACTCTAGGCGGACCTTGTGCAGCAGTGCATCAAGATCCGGATAGTCACTCAAAAAACTCTGCACGACCAAGTTGAGCACATGTGCCAGACATGGGATGTGAGTGAGGTTGCCTAGGGCAAGAGCTGCCACCAGATTTCGTCCATTGTCACACACTACCATGCCAGGCTGGAGATTCGCTGGCACAAACCACACGTCGCTCTCCTGCTTGATGGCATTCCAGAGCTCCTGCGCTGTGTGGCTACAATTCCCCAAAGAAATTAATTTCAAGACGGCCTGTTGACGTTTGGCCACAGCTGTGCTCATGTCGGTCGTAACAGGTAAACGTTCACGGGTCCATGTGGAGGTGGACTGTGACGGCTCCTGCAGCGATGATTCTGAGGAACTTGTGTATGAGGAGGAGTCAATGCGTACAGACTGGATTCCTGCAATCCTTGGAGTTGGCAGAACACGTCCTGCGCCACTTGCACGATCTGTACCCGGCTCAACAACATTAACCCAATGGGCAGTGAGGGAAAGGTATCGCCCCTGTCCATGGTGACTGGTCCACGCATTGGTGGTGAGGTGGACCTTGCTACTGATGGCGTTCAGTAGCACGTGTTTTATGTGTCCCTCCACATGCTTGTGCAGGGCAGGGATGTCTTGCCTGCTGAAATAAAAGCAGCTGGGCACATTATAATGTGGGACTGCCAATGCCATCAAGTTACGGAAGCTGTCAGTCTCCACCAGCCTGAATGACAGCATTTCAAGGGACAGTAGTTTTGCAATGCCAGCATTCAGAGCCTGTGCTCGGGGGTGGTTTGCCGAGAATGGCCGCCTTTTCTCCCATGCCTGTGCTACCGATGGCTGTAGACTGGGCTGGGAGTGTGAGGATGACTGGGAATGTGGTGCTGTGGGTGGAATTACAGTGGGTTTCTGGACAACAGTGCCAGAGGTTCTTCCATGGCGATCCTGTGAGGAAGCCGAACCAGCTGTGTGTGAGCTGGAGGAAGAGGCAACAACACGAGCTGAAGAGGTGGTAGGTGCCGTTGTTGGTTGGCCTAGGTCTTCAGTGTGTTTTTGTAACTCCACCGCGTTCTTGGTCCGCACATGTTTCCACATATTTGTGGTATTTAGGTTGCTGACATTTTTCCCTCTTTTGACTTTCTGATGACACACCTAGTGCAGCGCCCCAGAGTCCTGGTCGTTGCAGTACTGATGCTCCGCCGCTAAGCGGGGCTATGGTACGTCTGATGGCACTGAAGGAGTTCACCTGACCAGGTATCACAGACACCAATACACTTCACAGTCTGGCCTCCAGGAGGAGCTAAGGGTGCTATGTATTAGGCCACTCCTCACAATCTGGTAAAACTGGGGGTTAGATAGGAAGTTAGGGAGAAGCTGACTGGGTTGGAACCAGGCAACATCCTGTGGCAGACGGTGTTGCAGGAGAAGATTCAGGGGGGTCCCTGTCAGGGGTGGGATCCTGACAGAGGCCTAGCGAACAGGAAAGAACGCTACGGGACCGCGCCTGCACTTCATCGCGGCGGTACCCCAAGAAAGGACAAGAAGCAAGGTTTATTGTGCTGAGTGAGAAACGAGATCAACGCAACAAGGAGAAATACCAGTAGCAGTCGTGCTCTAAGATGAGGCAACATCCTACTGAGGCGCATAGCCGGTGGCCGGAAATGCCGAGGAAGTATTGAGCTCCAGGCCTTACTTCAAACCTATGGCAGGACAGTCAGTTATAGGCGGGCTGTCTCACTCAAATCACCTAAGAAGACATAGGGGGCAACAGTTGGAGAGGGGCGACACTAGGGTCCCGGAAGAGCTCCGAGCCTACCCGTCATACGGGTGCGTCCTAGCCATATCATCTGGGGGGACGAAGAAGAACATCAAAATCGAGTTGTGAGGGAACTTCAGAAACAGACACAATAGTTTTGGGGACTATCCCGTAAGGACAGCAGGGGAGGACCACAACACACAAGCGCTAGAAGGTAGGCACAGATTTCCACCTGCAAAGGGAACTCTGGATGTGCCATCGGACCGGCCAGACTCCCGCAGCCCGGTTAACCGTATTCCGGACTGAGGATCCTGAAGCCTTCAATAAAGAGGTAAAGAGACTGCAACCTGGTGTCCTCGTTATTTACTGCGACCTGCACCGCACCACAACCTTATCACATTCTCAACTTTCACTGGACGCCCCTCAGCAGGGTCACGGACCGGGCCCAGCCACCGTGACAACCCCAGAAACGAGACGTAGCGGCCCGGTACCGGGTGCCCCTCGGCCCTGCGGCAGGGGGGGGCGCTCCAACTTGGCGTCACGAACAGGATCTAATTAAGCCTGAAGAATCAGGTCATGTGTGCCTTGGAACTGTGATTTATTGTACTTGGACTGTGACTTATTGCAGAGACTGTGCATTGCCATTTGCCGCCAAAAGTTCCCGCCAAAAACCACCACCATCGCGGCATCATGTGGCGTGCCAGAAGAGCGGGGCGTGTCATCGTGGGAGTAGCTTGGAAGAATGGCGCAAAAGTTGAGCCAGCCCCCCACAAGTACTACTATGTTCGGGAGATATGCCCTTCAACGAGGGAGGTCTGCCTCCTAGTCTGGGACCGCGGCGGGAAGAGGAACCGCCCTCCAGATGGGGGAAGACCGGAAACCCTGGACGACACGGGGCAGAGCCAGATTGGCAAGATGTCGAGCGAAGGTCGCCCAGAAGAGGGGAGAAGGCCCGCACCAGTCCCAGCCAATGGGAGCTGAGCAAACTTTCACCAGGCTGCGAGGACCGGGAAATTCTTGGGGCGGAAGTGGAGGAGCTATGCCGTCAGCTTCGGAGTCTGTGTCGGCGAAAGGCCGCTACCAGTGAGGAGCCACGCCACCCCCAAGCGCTGGCACCGCAAGCTGAGGAGAGGAGGTCTGATGCCGGGGATACCGCGGAGGCGAATGGCGCCATTAACCCGGCCCGGGCGGCTGAAGAGCCCCTGCTTGTGGACATAGACTCCCCTCCACCCAGACCACCCGGACGGGTGTGTAGCCGCCTTGAATGCGAGCAGCCATGGGAGACGCTAAAGACCGCTGATGTCCCCTTAC
The DNA here is from genome assembly GCF_051348905.1 of Ranitomeya variabilis. Taxonomy (NCBI): domain Eukaryota; kingdom Metazoa; phylum Chordata; class Amphibia; order Anura; family Dendrobatidae; genus Ranitomeya; species Ranitomeya variabilis. The sequence continues at coordinate 696,886,818 of NC_135234.1, read as the reverse complement.
GGCCCACTGCACAGCCCATGAACCTCCAAGGTGAGTGCGTGACCTTCAAGTGGACCCGCGCTACCACCAACTTGATCGGGTTCCCTGGAGAGGTTCAGCCCGAGGGGGAGAGCATCGAGGTTATCCATCAACGGGAATATCGCCAGCAGCTACGCCGACAGGAGGAAGAGTGGGCCCGTAAGAAGGAACTCCGCCGACGGGCCGAGCGGGAAAAGGACCTCCAGGCCAAAATCCAGGTTACGCGGGTGGCTGAGGAAGACTGGAGCCCGCAGCGCTATGGAGTCATCAGCACTTTCCGGATGCAGGAAGGTTGGGGCTTCATTAAAGAGCCCGGTCTCGCCCTGGAGGTATTCGTGAACCGGCGGGATGTGGAGGCGCATCTCATCGAGGGACACCCAGGCCGGGATCTTTACCCGGGGAACCGCGTTCGGTACACCCGCCACTGGGGAGACAAAGGGTGGTATGCTTTGCACGTGCGCAAGTACAAGCCAGAAGTGACTGTGCCACCTTCCTATGATTCCCCGGGACCGGCGGTCATTGCTCCAATCTCCTTGTGTTCCAAATGCCTGCGGACCATCACCCCGAGGAGAACCGTGAGTACACAGACCCCCATTAAGGGTGCGGATGCACTCTATGTGGTAGCCGGCGGTGGGCAGTATCCACGGAAGCCACCCCCAGACTTAGAGGGATAAACCTCGATACCACGGAAATGTATATAGTTGATTGTTTATCTTTTTGCTCTGCTGCTACAACTCATACGGGGTTAGTCGGTGAGTCCTCCTAGGAGCCATACCGAGATGGCTCAGTGATCTTGAACTGAGAGAAGGTTGATAAGTTCTATACTGTGTATAGTAGCAGAAAGGCAGTAGGCCCGGGCCGAATGGGGCGGTCCTGCAACAGAACGAGAGGCAGTAGGCCTGGGGCAGATAGACAGGTGGTCCTGCAGATGTAAAGGTGGAAAATGAAGAAAAGTTGATTAGCCTTATAGTGTTTTATAAGAGGGTCTTCAGTGGATTCAGTGTGTATGTCCTTAAAGGCAATGTTAAATTATTGTTCAGAAATTGCACTAAGTAGAATACCCGGTTGGGTAACAGAAGTTATTTATAGTGTGTTATTTAAAATATTTAACCATGTTTGTAATGTTCAAATGCCCTCACCTCCCATAAAGGGAAGCTCTGTTCAAGTTTGCTTGTTATTGCATTTCAAAATTGTATGTCTTTTTGCTGACATGTATTGTTGTTTTCTTCCCAGTCCAGGAGTACTGGGTTTAACCGGGGGGAGTGCAGCGCCCCAGAGTCCTGGTCGTTGCAGTACTGATGCTCCGCCGCTAAGGGGGGCTATGGTACGTCTGATGGCACTGAAGGAGTTCACCTGACCAGGTATCACAGACACCAATACACTTCACAGTCTGGCCTCCAGGAGGAGCTAAGGGTGCTATGTATTAGGCCACTCCTCACAATCTGGTAAAACTGAGGGTTAGATAGGAAGTTAGGGAGAAGGTGACTGGGTTGGAACCAGGCAACATCCTGTGGCAGAGGGTGTTGCAGGGGAAGATTCAGTGGGGTCCCTGTCAGGGGTGGGATCCTGACGATCCTGACAGAGGCCTAGCGAACAGGAAAGAACGTTACGGGACCGCGCCTGCACTTCATCACGGCGGTACCCCAAGAAAGGACAAGAAGCGAGGTTTATTGTGCTGAGTGAGAAACGAGATCAACGCAACAAGGAGAAACACCAGTAGGAGTCGTGCTGTAAGACGAGGCAACATCCTACTGAGGCGCATAGCCGGTGGCCGGAAACGCCGAGGAAGTATTGAGCTCCAGGCCTTACTTCAAACCTACATTTGAAAAAACTGACCGTCACATCCATACATAGACTAAGTGTGAACAGGTGCTGAACCTAGAGTAACCAACTCATATATAGTCAAGTAAAAAAGGCAGCACACTGCAGCGCTAAGACATGCAAACATGAAACATGAAAACTGAACTGCAATACTGCACTAGAAATATGAAAAATGAGAGCGTTTAGCGCATAAAAATGGCCAATTTTATGTGTACCTGATGGCCCCTTTACGGCATCTCTCGTATATCAGGTCCTACGCTTGCCTACCTCGCTGAGAATAAACGTCTCCATGTGAATGGGTACCTGTGAAAACCTCTTCCTAGACTCATACTCTCTCTCTCTGTGGAGGGGTACTGGACCTGCTGCGATTAAAACACCTGGGCTAGGAGGCGGAGTGCTCAGTCAGAAGGCTAAATAATATATTTGAAAAAACTGACCGTCACATCCATACATAGACTAAGTGTGAACAGGTGCTGAACCTAGAGTAACCAACTCATATATAGTCAAGTAAAAAAGGCAGCACACTGCAGCGCTAAGACATGCAAACATGAAACATGAAAACTGAACTGCAATACTGCACTAGAAATATGAAAAATGAGAGCGTTTAGCGCATAAAATGGCCAATTTTATGTGTACCTGATAGCCCCTTTACGGCATCTCTCGTATATCAGGTCCTACGCTTGCCTACCTCGCTGAGAATAAACGTCTCCATGTGAATGGGTACCTGTGAAAACCTCTTCCTAGACTCATACTCTCTCTCGTTTATTCTCAGCGAGGTAGGCAAGCGTAGGACCATTTTTAGCCATTTTTATGCGCTAAACGCTCTCATTTTTCATATTTCTAGTGCAGTATTGCAGTTCAGTTTTCATGTTTCATGTTTGCATGTCTTAGCGCTGCAGTGTGCTGCCTTTTTTACTTGACTATATATGAGTTGGTTACTCTAGGTTCAGCACCTGTTCACACTTAGTCTATGTATGGATGTGACGGTCAGTTTTTTCAAATATATTATTTAGCCTTCTGACTGAGCACTCCGCCTCCTAGCCCAGGTGTTTTAATCGCAGCAGGTCCAGTACCCCTCCACAGAGAGAGAGAGTATGAGTCTAGGAAGAGGTTTTCACAGGTACCCATTCACATGGAGACGTTTATTCTCAGCGAGGTAGGCAAGCGTAGGACCTGATATACGAGAGATGCCGTAAAGGGGCTATCAGGTACACATAAAATTGGCCATTTTTATGCGCTAAACGCTCTCATTTTTCATATTTCTAGTGCAGTTTTGCAGTTCAGTTTTCATGTTTCATGTTTGCATGTCTTAGCGCTGCAGTGTGCTGCCTTTTTTACTTTACTTCAAACCTACGGCAGGACAGTCTGTTATAGGCGGGCTGTCTCACTCAAATCACCTAAGAAGACATAGGGGGCAACAGTTGGAGAGGGGCGACACTAGGGTCCCGGAAGAGCTCCGAGCCTACCCGTCATACGGGTGCGTCCTAGCCATATCATCTGGGGGGACGAAGAAGAACATCAAAATCGAGTTCTGAGGGAACTTCAGAAACAGACACAACAGTTGTGGGGACTATCCCGTAAGAACAGCAGGGGAGGACCACAACACACAAGCGCTAGAAGGTAGGCACAGATTTCCACCTGCAAAGGGAACTCTGGAGGTGCCATCGGACCGGTCGGACTCCCGCAGCCCGGTTAACCGTATTCCGGACTGAGGATCCTGAAGCCTTCAGTAAAGAGGTAAAGAGACTGCAACCTGGTGTCCTCATTATTTACTGCGACCTGCACCGCACCACAACCTTATCACATTCTCAACTTTCACTGGACGCCCCTCAGCAGGGTCACGGACCGGGCCCAGCCACCGTGACAACCCCAGAAACGAGACGTAGCGGCCCGGTACCGGGTGCCCCTCGGCCCTGCGGCAGTGGGGGCACTCCACTTGCATTTGACAAAGCAAATGTCATCTGTAACTGTGTCAAAAAAGGACTAGGCACTGCAAGTCTTGGGAGTGCCCGTTTTGGCTTTCGAAAGAGGCATGCTCCTAATGGGTGCTGAAGTGGAGGCTACAGGAACCGCAGTCTTCCCCCTCCCTCTCTTTCTTTGGCCCATTCGGGGAATCTCTTCCTCAGAGCTGCTCCCACCACCTTCCTGTACCTCACACCACGATGGGTCAAGGACCTCATCATCTACACTACCCTCTGCCACCAACTGCTTCTCCTGGGTAGTCTCGGCAGCACAGTACGCACCAGAAAGTGGCACCTGAGTCTCATCATCAGATGCGTACTGCGGTGTGGTGACCGGAGGCACTGGCCCACCCGTCTCTTCAGAGTCAGAGAGACAAAGCTGTTGGGCATCACTGCATACTGCCTCTTCTTCCATTTCTCCAATGCTGCTTGGCTGGCCCCCTGTTTCCAAGCCAAGAGATTCAGAGAACAGAAGTAGAGATGACTCCTGTCCTGGGCTCTCTGACTGCCTGGGTAATTTGGCAGGTGGTGAAGAGACAGATGGGTGCTCTCCAGTGCTCTGTCCCTGAGAGGATGTGGCACTAATTGAAGTCGATGCGTTAGCTGCCATCCATCCGACAACGGCTTCAATTTGTTCTTCACGCAGCAGCGGTGTACGGCGATCTCCTACAAAGCTGCGCATGAAGGACTGTTCCCTGCTGAAACTGGGTGATGATGAGTCACCGGTGCCCGCAGTAGGCACAGAATCCCCACGTCCTCTCCCTGCTCCGCGCCCACGCCCACATGCCTTACTCCCTGCCTTCTTCATGTTGGTTGACTGATAAAGATAAGCAGAAAAGTACTAACGGCTTTGTGTGCTTATTCCTGAACAGCTCCTAACAGGTATAAGAAACACTAATTTGCTACAGTGTGGACTAGACTTTAATATGAGCTAATGTTGCCTACACAACTGTAAAGTGGTGTGTTTGGTGAACGTTATTCATTTATTTATTTATTTTTTTGCAGAACTGACTACAGAGTGAGCTGCACTCACACACAGACTGTGCAGACAGCCGTGAACGGCGCTGCAAGGCCAAAACAAGCTCCTCTATGTAATCCTATTTAGTGTTTTTCCACAATTTAGCAGGATACGGAGGGAAAGCCACTAATAGGATAAATTTGACAAAATGTGCAGCAGGCTGCACTAATTGAGAAACAGACAATGGAACGGTATGAGGCAGTCACGCACCCTGAGCTGACTACAACCGGCTGTGGCTGCCGACAGACTACAGAGTGATGTGCACTCACACAGAGACCGTGCAGACAGCCATAAACGGCGCTGCAAGGCCCAAAAAATCTGCTCTATGTAATCCTATGTAGTGTTTTTCTACAATTTAGCTGGATACGGATGGAAAGCCACTAATAGGAAATATTTGAAAAAATGTGCAGCAGGCTGCACTAATTGCAAAAAAGGACAATGGATTGAATGGTATGAGGCAGTCCCGCACCCTGAGCTGACTGCAACAGGCTGTGGCTGCCGACAGACTACAGAGCGATGTGCACTCACACAGAGACCGTGCAGACAGCCGTAAACGGCGCTGCAAGGCCAAAAAAAGCTGCTCTATGTAATCCTATGAAGTGTTTTTCCACAATTTCGCTGGATACGAATGGAAAGCCACTAATAGGAAATATTTGAAAAAATGTGCAGCAGGCTGCCCTAATTGCAAAAAAGGACAATGGATAGAACAGTATGAGGCAGTGACGCACTCTGAGCTGACTACAACCGGCTGTGTCTGCACATAGACTACAGAGTGATGTGCACTCACACACAGACCTTGCAGACAGCTGTGAACAGCGCTGCAAGGCAAAAGCAAGGATCTTACACAGCGGTTGCTAAATTAGCCTGGGTAAAGCACAATGAAGCAAATCTCTAAACTGGCCCTCAGTCAGAACACAGCATCCTGTCCCTAACTGAATTCACAGCAGAGCCCTAAATGGCGGCAGCGACTTTTATAGTGCATCATGACATTTCAGCAGCCAATCACAGCCATGCCAGTACTTCCATGCCCACCATGCAGAACAGGATGTGCCCACACTTCTAATCATTCCTCAATGGCTGAATTCGGGCACTTTGAATTGTGGGGATTGCCGATTCCGGTATCCGATATACTGAAAATATCGGAACTCGGTATCGGAATTCCGATACCGCAAATATCGGCCGATACCCAATACTTGCGGTATCGGAATGCTCATCACTAGTCTCCAACAATCCCAGAAAGGGTGGACAGTCCAATCCAAAATTGAAAATGTAGAGATCTTAAGGTCTCTACAGTAGCCAGGAATCTGTGGAAAAGAAAATGGGACAAAAAATCAGTACATGGCTTTTAGAACAAAAATATTAATGACAGGTGTTTCTTTTTCAAAATGATGTACCTTAGGGTCAGCAACAGACGTTCCTCAGCAGGAATAGCTCTACGCAGCTGTGTGTCCTGCATAGTGATGGATCCTCTGACACATAGCAGCAATTCTTGGAAGCTCTGTTCAGACATTCTTGTGTACTCGAAAAACGTTTGCGGGTATTCAAGAAGCTTGGTGTACAATGAGTGGTAGGCTCCATGGCTCTCTCGGATTTCAACAATGGGGTGTTGCCAAAAGTGACGACAACGTCTTCTCCAGCTTTCTCTTCTCCTTTCTTCCTCACAAGCCACAGCAAAAGCCAATTTCAATGATAAATCCAGATTCAGATTGAAGCTCTCCACGCTAAGATCTATCTTGCCGTAGGATACAGCATCAAAAGAAGAGGATTTCATCTGTGCAGTGTCTCTATATATAGAACCCCATAAGCCACGCCCATTGGGAAATACCGTACGCATTCGCATAAACAACTCAAACGCATGCAAAAACATATACAAACGCATGCACAGGCAGCTTTTTTTTTGCCGTCATGCGTAATATCATGCGGATAAAAAATGCTGTGTAAACATGCGTTTGCATGCGTTTTGTCATGCGTTTGTGCATGCAGATGATACGCTGCGCACAGAGACGCTAATGTGAACCTAGCCTTACACCAGAGAATACTCACAGCAAGCAATGCCTGATGTGTGGAATCACAAGTCTGCAGTGTCATAGAGTGACTGCATATTTGGAGTTTTAGACAAGACAATCCATTGAGAATGCAGCCAATAGTGGGAAACTGATTATCTATATATCTAAACAGGCTGTCAATCACCCGACGCATGAGCGTCATTCATTTGTTGGGTAAAATGAATTTTAAGCTTACTGAAAGGGAGTCTGTTACCCCAAAATGACAATTCCCTGCTTCATGTTGATGACGCTTCCAATGTCATCATCACGGTTTGTCCCAATGGCGTGCACACTTCTATCTGCCATGCCGAGGGCAGAACAAAGTTGTGTAATTGTTTAAAATCTGCAACTGTCCAATGCTAATGCATCTTAGATCTAAGCACCTGACTCAATGATGACTTCTCACAGCCACAACTTGTCTCTGCAGACTTAAAAATAGCAGTGTCATTATAATGTTCTTGAATAAAAGTAACCACTAACACTGTGCCCTAAATAAGCCTTATTCTTTGCAACTAAATAAATAATTGCCCCACTGTACTCCCTAGTCAAACAAATGACCTCGCACTGACTCACTTATGGTAAGCAATCTCTACACTATTTTCTCTTATAAAATATTCCCACCACACTGTCTGTCCTAGTGAAATATGACAGACACACCACCCCCAGCTGTCGAGTGCAAAGGTCGGTCCGGGTCTCTAAGCTTTCCTCCAAACAACAAAGGTGACAGTCCCGACAGTACCCTCAGTCCAGTCTCTCTTCTTACATTGTCACAACTCCATACTGAGTCCCCATTCTCCATACTGAGCCCCCCATACTCCATACCAAACCCAGTATTATCCATACTGAGCTTCTCTATTCTCCATACTGAATCTCCACTGAATCCCCTATTTGCCATACCGAGCACCCCATGATAGCCCATTCTCCATACTAAGCCCCTCTCATGCTATTCCATATTCCATACCAAGCCTTCGATGTTACCCTTTCTCTATACTGAGTCCCCCATGATACCCTACTCTCCATACCAAGCCCATATGCTACCCCATTCTCCCTACCAAGCCCCCCATGCTACCCCTATTCTCCATACGAAGCCCCCCATGATACTTGATTTTCCATATCAAGCCCCCATGCCACTCCTTCTGTATACTGAGCCCACCCACACCAAACCTTCTACACCGAGCCCCCTCCCACCTTAGCCCATTCTCCATACTGAGCCTCTCCCATGCTACCCCATTCTCAATACTGATCCCCCATATTCTCCATAACGAGTCCTCCCCCATGTTCTCCATACCGAGTCCCCCCATGTTCTATATACTGAGCTCTGGCCCATGTTCTCCATACCGAGTCCTCCCCCATGTTCTCCATACTGAGTCCTCCCATAATGTTCTTCATACCATGTCCCCCATGTTCTACATACTTAGTTCTCCCCATGTTCTCCATACTGAGTCCTCCCCATGTTCTCCATACCCAGTACTTCTCCCCATGTTATCCATACAGAGTCCTCCCCCCATGTTCTCCATACCGAGTCCTCCCCCAATGTTCTCCATATCATGCTCAGACGCGTAAGTTTTCCAAACAGAGTACCTCCATGTTCTCCATACTGAGTCATCACCATATTGTCTATACTGAGTCCTCCCCCATGTTTTCCATACCTAGTCTCCCTCCCATGTTGTGCATACCAAGTCCCCCCATGTTATCCTTTTCGAGTGCTCCCCCATGTTCTCCATACCGAGCCACTCCATGTTCTTCATACAGAGTCCCCCCATGTTCTCCAGACCGAGTCTTCCACCCATGTTCTCCATACCGAGTCTTCCCCCCAATGTTCTGGGGTTCTATTTTGGTCCACTCCTTTTTGCAGATCATCTCTAAATCATTATGATTTTGAGGCTGTCACTTGTCAGCTCAGAGCTTCAACTCCCTCCATAAGTTTTCTATGGGATTAAGGTCTGGAGACTGGCAAGGCTACTTAACGTGCTTCTTTTTGAACTGCTCATTTGTTGCCTTGGCTGTATGTTTTGGGTCATTGTCTTGATGGAAGACCCAGCCACGACCCATTTTTAATGTCCTGGCAGATGGAAGGAGGTTGTACATGGCTCCATCCATTCTCCCATTGATGTGGTGAAGTAGACCTGTGCCTTTAGCAGAGAAACATCCCCAAAACATTATGTTTCCACCTCCATGCTTGACAGTGGGGACGGTGTTCTTTGGGTCATAGACAGTATTTTTCTTCCTCCAAACACAGCAAATTGAGTAAATGCCAAAGACCTTCATTTTTATCTCATCTGACCACAACACCTTCCCCTAATCATTCACAGAATCATCCAGGTATTCAATGGCAAACTTCAGATGGGCCTGCACATGTGCCTTCTTGATCAGGAGGACCTTGCGAGCACTGCAGGATTTTAAACCTTTAAAGGTGTAATGTGTTACCAATAGCTTTCTTGGGGACTGTGGTCCCAGCAGCCTTGAGATCAGTAATAAGTTTCCCCCATCCCGTGTAGTTTTAGGCTGATCTCTCACCTTCCTCATGATCAAGAATACCCCACGAGGTGAGATTTTGCATGGTGCCCCAGATTGGTGTCGATTGATAGTCATTTTGTATTTCTTCCATTTTCTTTCAGTTGCACCAACAGTTTTTGCCTTCTTACCCAGCGTCTTATGGTTTTGTAGCCGACACCAGCTTTGTGCAGGTCTATGATATTGTCCCTGACATCATTAGAAAGCTCTTTGGTCTTGCCCATGTTGTAGAGGTTAGAGCAGTGTTTCCCAAACTCCAGTCCTCACGGACCCCACGGGTCATGTTTTGAGGATTTCCATAGTGTTGCACAGGTGAGACAATTCCTGATGCCTTGATGATACTTCCACTACTTGAGCAATACTAAGGAAATCCTGAAAACATAACCTGTGGGGTCCGTGAGGACGGGAGTTTGAGAAACACTGGGTTAGAGTCTGATTGATTAATTGAGTCTGTGGACAGGAGTCTTTTGTAAAGGTAACTATGTAAGACAGCTATCTTTAATGCAGGTAATGAGTTGATTAAGAGTGTCTAACTGGTCTGTAGGAGATCAAATACTTATTTCTCACTGCAAAATGCAAATAAATTTATATAATTTATACAATGTGATTTTCTGGATTTTATTTTTGATATTCCATCTCTCAATGTTAAAATTAACCTACCCTTAAAATTATAGACTGTTCATGTCTTTGTCAGTGGGCAAACTTACAAAATCAGCAAGGCATCAAATACTTATCCCCCCCCCCCCCCCATGTACATTATTTCATACCCTATTACATAAATCTATTATTTTTTAATGAAGAGACCATTTTGTGATTACTTTTAGTTATGACACGGATGGATGCATGGGTTTGACTCCTGGTATTTTAGAAGCTGTACTACAATTTAAGGTATGAAAAACATTGTGCAGAATACCGATACCAGACATTGTTTTGACAAATCATTGAATCTTGATTTTGTTATATGTTGTAGTAATGATACACGCAATTTCCAATGCACGCCACCCAGGAAGAGTGTTCTGGTCTATGAACACAATAAAATTCCCTACATACATTCATATCTGTGTGGAATATTATGTCTGCCCTGCACAGTTTTCTAGTGCAGTCGTCCACTGTGTGTAATAGGATAAGGTGAGAACTGGACCGAGGATCGGGTGATACTGAAACCACCTGTTGCCTGCAGCACATAATGCTTTACCGAGAATTGATGGAGGATTTGAGTCCCTTACAATCAAGTAAACTGTAAGCAAGTGATCACAAGGAATCCGTGGAGTGAAATATTATCCTCTGTAGATTACTGCTGCAAAAATAAATTGTTACATGATGGGATATATGAATGCTGCATACATACAGTATATAATATTGCAGCGCCCCAGAGTCCTGGTCGTTGCAGTAATGTCGCTCTGCCACTAAGGGGAGTGATGTTACGTCTGATTGCACTAAAGGAGTTTCTCTGACCAGGTAACACTCACACTACACTTCACACTCCGGCCACCAGGGGGGGTGGTTCTATCTAGTAGGCCACTCCTCACACTCTGGTAAAACTGGGGGTTGGACAGGAAGACAGGGAGAGAAGTACTGGGAAGAGCTAGTGAGAGGACCTGTCAGGGATGGGATCCTGGCAGACTCCTAAGAGCAGAACTAACCAGTGAACAACGGGAATACAGTAAAGAGGAATTAGGACCAGAAGGAGTCGTGCTGTTAGACCGAGGCAACATCCTTCTGAGGCGCAAACAGTCGGTGGCCGGAACGCCGAGCAAGTAAGAGACTCTAAGTACTACTGCAAACCACGGCCGGACAGCCAATTATAGGTTGGCTGTCTCACACAAATCACCTAAGCAGACAACGGAGGCAGCTGTGGGAGAGGGGCGACTCTAGGGTCCCGGAAGAACTCCAGGCCTACCCCGTCATACGGGTGCATCCTACCATATCACCTGGGGGACGGAGAGAACGAACATCAGAGACAGGCAGAATCAGTTGTGAGGACTATCCCGGGAGCTCAGCAGGGAAGAACTACAACACCCAGCGCTAGAAGGTAGACACTGATTCCCACCTGTAAGGTCAAGTATGACCTTGAGGAAGACGCTGCGGGCGTCGATACGCGTGGGTCACAACTATGACATAGCCTGTCATAAATCTACATAACCAGCGCTGCTAGGAGCCCTTTTACCACCCGGGTGCTAGGCAGGGTGAGTTGATAGAGCATACAGGGGACCTGAACTTTAGGGTTTGGTTATCCATGCTGTGTTCAGTATGCCTTTAGGTGCATTATGTGCCACCCTATTTTTTGATTTCTTGCTGTGGGGCACAGAACATTGAGGGTGTACCATTTGGTTTGTGGTATTATATTATATAGCACCATATAACGCCCACATGCTGGTCACTACGGTTTTTATGATCTATATATTGGTTGTTTAAGGCTATGTGTTATGTTATAACATTCATTTACTACTTGTATGGACCCGTTACCCCAGGTCACATTTTTTAGGGGGTGTTTTTAAGCATGTTTTTATGTCTTTGTGTGATGTTTTCCTAAATAAAGATGTTATTTGTTTGAACTTGGATTCAGTGTGGTGATCCCAAATTTGTCAGTTATTGTTTTATTGCAACAGGTGGCAGAAACCGCTGGCCACAGTGAGCAACGTGCCCTGCAGAAGGAAATCAGAGCTCTGATGCAGAGACAGCAGGTAGAGCTGACTGGTGGTGAGATTGGTCGTGTCACTGTGAGTGATTCAAACTCCATCGCGATACCCCCCAGGAGTGAAATGTTAATATGGTGTCGGGCAGCCATAGGCCTCAGGGGAAAGGACTACCAGGCCTTGGTAGAACCCGTATATTCAGACAATAAGCCTACTATTCTGACAGCCCGGGGGGTGGTCGACGTTCGCCAGGGGAGAGTGCCCGTACGTGTCCTCAATTGTGGGGAGGAAGAGGTTCACCTCACCAAGTATGCCACGCTTGCCAAATTGTTCACTGTTAATAATAGTGTGATACAGACACCTGAACCCTTGGTCCCGTCAAACGTGGCGGAGGACAACGGTTCTGCAGAGCACTCGAAAGACTGGTGTCGGGAATTGCATGTGGGCACTGACTCTACCCCATCCCATCAAAAGCAGGGGGCCTACAGGGTGGTACACGAGTACGAGCAGGTATTCAGCAAACACCCCTTAGATTTTGGGCAGGTGAAAGGGATCCAACACCATATCCCCACGGGAGATCACCGACCCATAAAAGAGAGATATCGCCCTGTACCCCCAGCTCATTACCAGTGTGCCAAGGACATGTTGTGGGAAATGAAGGAGGCTGGGGTGGTGAGAGACAGCTGTAGCCACTGGGCAGCTCCGTTAGTCCTTGTTAAAAAGAAAGATGGTACAATGAGAATGTGTGTTGATTACAGGCAGTTGAATCGCATTACACATAAGGACGCATACCCACTGCCCAGGATAGAGGAGTCTCTGGCTGCCTTAAAATCTGCTAACTACTTCTCTACCTTAGATCTCACCAGTGGGTACTGGCAGGTTCCTGTAGCGGAGGCGGACAAAGAGAAGACGGCCTGCACGACACCAATGGGTCTCTGCGAATTCAATTACATGCCCTTCGGATTGTGCAATGCTCCCGGGACGTTCCAGAGGATGATGGAGTGCTGCCTGGGACACATGAACTTCGAAACCGTGCTGCTGTATTTGGATGATGTCATTGTCTTCTCTAAGACCTACGAAGACCATCTGAAGCACTTGGCCGAGGTGTTTGAAGCCCTGTCCAACTTTGGCTTAAAGGTGAAACCGTCCAAGTGTCATCTGCTGAAACCTAAAGTGCAGTACCTGGGCCATGTGGTGAGCGCTGAACGAGTGGCCCCAGACCCCGACAAGGTCACGGTGATCAAGGACTGGTCAAAGCCCAGTGACCTTCACGAAGTCCGGCAGTTCCTCGGGCTGGTAGGCTATTACCGGAGGTTCATTAAGGACTTTACCAAGAAGGCCGCACCCTTGCAAAACCTGTTGGTGGGCCAACCAAAGAGGACCAAGGGGAGGAACACCCCCTTTGATTGGAACGAGGAGCTGGAGGGATCCTTCACTTGTTTGAAGTCGGCACTGACGGGAGAAGAGGTACTGGCTTACCCCGAATACGACCAACCGTTTGTGCTGTACACAGATGCCAGCAATGTGGGATTAGGAGCCGTGCTGTCCCAGGTCCAGAAAGGCAAAGAAAGGGTGATCGCTTACGCCAGCAGGAAACTCCGTCCCACGGAAAGAAACCCTGATAACTACAGTTCCTTCAAGCTGGAATTCCTTGCCATTGTCTGGGCAGTGACAGAGAGGTTCAAACACTACCTGGCCTCCGCGAAATTCACCGTCTTCACGGATAACAATCCGCTAACGCATCTGGATACTGCCAAACTCGGGGCCTTGGAACAGCGGTGGATGGCCCGGCTGTCCAACTACGATTTCACCATCAAGTACCGGGCAGGACACAAGAATGCCAATGCCGATGCCTTGTCCCGAATGCCCAATTTGCCAGAAACGGGAGAAGACCCGGAGGCACTTGAAGAGGTGGAGCTGCCTGCATTCCATCGCCCCAAAGCCACTCAGAACTCTCATCATGTGAAGAACAGGCACAGGAACCAACCGGAAGCCACGCTGAATCCCCTGCCCCATCAGGGATGGGCGGAAACTCAGGATGGTGACCCTGCGGTCCGTCGGGTGAAAGAGCTCTTGACGCAGGCAGGGTTGCATCCCGGCCCAGATGATCCACAGGAAACCCAACAGCTGTGGAAGGGGAGAAGCAAACTGTTTATCCATGATAGCAAGCTGTGCAGGAGGAGCATCGACCCACGTACTCATGAATTGGTGTGGCAGATAGTGGTGCCAAGGCGAGATGCGCCCATGGTTCTGGGAGCCTACCACGATGGAGCCGGACACTTCGGATGGAGGAAGCTAGAGAGGCTACTCCGAGGGAGGTTCTATTGGATTGGCATGAAGAGAGCCATTGAGAAGTGGTGTCGGGAGAGCGGTCCATGTAGCCTGCGCAGGAAGGACCGTGGCAGCCAACGGGCTCCCCTGCAGCCTATCATCACCAAACGGCCGCTCGAACTGGTCGCGCTGGATCATGTGAAGTTGACACCTAGCCGGTCCGGCTATATCTACGCTCTTACCATCGTAGATCACTACTCCAGATTTCTGGTGGTTGTACCTGTCAAGGATCTAACGGCCAGGACTGCCGCCAAGGCCTTCCAGCAGTACTTTTGTAGGCCCCATGGCTACCCGGAGAAGGTACTGACTGATCAGGGACCAGCATTCGAAGCAGAAGTGTTCCAAGAGTTCTGCCAACTGTACGGGTGTAAGAAGATCCGAACCACGCCGTACCATCCTCAAACCAATGGAATGTGCGAAAAGATGAACCAGGTGGTGATCGACTTATTGAAGACCTTGCCCGTAGAGGAACGGAACCTGTGGCCGACAAAGTTGCCTGACTTGGTGGATATCTACAATCACATCCCAGTAAATTCCACCAACTGTACTCCAGCGTACCTAATGAGGGGAAGGCCTAGCCAGTTACCCGTTGATCTGGACATGGGGGTTTTAGTCCCCGAAGATACCTCGCCGGATGCAGATTGGGATGCAGAAAGGCAGCGAAGGTACCGCAAAGTACAGGAGTGCGTGGAAAGAAGTCTCGCCCAGGCTAGGCAAAAACAAGAAAGGGACTACAACCAGCACGCTCCTGCGATTCCCCTGTCACCTGGTGAGCAAGTACTTAAACGAAAGAGACTACACAAGCTCGATGACCAATGGGAAGCAGAACCGTATACCATCCTGCCATCCGATTTCGACAACACGAAGGTTTGTCTCATCAGCAAGGACAGAGGGGAGACCTCGACAGCGGTATCCAGGGATCACCTTAAGGTCTGCCCCGATAAGTTGAGAGAGAGGGACACGGCCCCAGGAATCTCCCCGCCGGTGGAAAAGGAGAAGATGATACATACCGTCTTTGGTGACTTTCCCCAGTCCTGGACTCAGATAAATCAGGCCATCGTGGTACCTGTTCTAACGTTTCAACAGCCGGACCCACCAGAAACAATGGTGGTACCAGATCAACCGGCCCCGCAACCTCAACAAGCCCTACCTGAAGATGCCATGCCAACCGTTGAACCGGCAAATCCTCCCTCTGCTATCGGTGAGCCTGCCGTACCTACTGTTACCAGCAGCAGCAGCCCTGAGAGCTTCAGCCTGCCAGTGCTACCCAGACTCACTGAAAGTGTAGCTAGGAGGCAGTACACTACACCAGGGGTAGCAAGTATAGTGGGCCCTGTTAGGCCAGTAGCAACCCCTGTGCTGCGAAGGTCCACACGCAGCACTCAGAATCAAATTCCCCTCCGCTACAAAACTTAGAGATACTAATAAGGGCTGTTATTTAGTTGAAAATGTTTGTGTATATATCTTTTGCTACAGGTTTCAGAATGGACAATAGAGTAATGGACGGTGAATTGCTCCAAAAACTTCTAAAAGGGAACCCCTTTGTTTACCCGGGGTCCCCGCTGTTTCAACCACTGAACTGAAAGTCATAAACTGTGCATGACCTAACCTTCGCAATGTTCAAGAGTCCTCACCTCCCATAAAGGGAAGCACTGCTATGTTTAATTGTTTATGATATTTCAAAATTTTGTGTGTTTTCTGTTAACATGTAATGTTGTTCTTGTTTTCCCAGTCCGGGAGTACTGGATTTAACCGGGGGGGAGTGCAGCGCCCCAGAGTCCTGGTCGTTGCAGTAATGTCGCTCTGCCACTAAGGGGAGTGATGTTACGTCTGATTGCACTAAAGGAGTTTCTCTGACCAGGTAACACTCACACTACACTTCACACTCCGGCCACCAGGGGGGGTGGTTCTATCTAGTAGGCCACTCCTCACACTCTGGTAAAACTGGGGGTTGGACAGGAAGACAGGGAGAGAAGTACTGGGAAGAGCTAGTGAGAGGACCTGTCAGGGATGGGATCCTGGCAGACTCCTAAGAGCAGAACTAACCAGTGAACAACGGGAATACAGTAAAGAGGAATTAGGACCAGAAGGAGTCGTGCTGTTAGACCGAGGCAACATCCTTCTGAGGCGCAAACAGTTGGTAGCCGGAACGCCGAGCAAGTAAGAGACTCTAAGTACTACTGCAAACCACGGCCGGACAGCCAATTATAGGTTGGCTGTCTCACACAAATCACCTAAGCAGACAACGGAGGCAGCTGTGGGAGAGGGGCGACTCTAGGGTCCCGGAAGAACTCCAGGCCTACCCCGTCATACGGGTGCGTCCTACCATATCACCTGGGGGACGGAGAGAACGAACATCAGAGACAGGCAGAATCAGTTGTGATTACTATCCCGGGAGCTCAGCAGGGAAGAACTACAACACCCAGCGCTAGAAGGTAGACACTGATTCCCACCTGTAAAGGGAACTCCTGATGTGCCTTTGGACCGGCCGGTCTCTGACAGCCCTGTTGACAGCGCTCTGGACTGAGGACTCTAAAACCTTCAGTAAAGAGGTAAAGAGACTGCAACCTGGTGTCCTCGTTATTTACTATGACCTACACTGCACCGCAACATCACCACCATTTACCACCACTTTTCATTGGACGCCCCTCAGCAGGGTCACGGACCGGGTCTAGCCACCGTGACAACCCCGGAGCAGAGACTCAGAGGCCCGGTACCGGGTACCCCTCGGCCCTGCAGCAGTGGGGGGCGCTCCAATATGACAACCGTTGGCATATAGAAGATGAAGCTGTAGAGGGAATAGAGCGCTAAAATATGGAGGAGGACACTGAAACAATTGGTGGTGCTCAGCTGGGTTGGTTGTGAGATTCAACTACCGAACGAGTAAAGAATACCAGCTCCTGCTGCCCCATGGCAATCTTTGTCCACTCTTCCTTGCAGTAGCTCCAAATCTGTCTGATTACGAAGTCATCTCCTGTTTACAGCACCCTCATCAGGTCAACTCACATATTTTCAATTGGATTCAGGTCTGGGTTCTGTCTGGGCCATTCCAAAACTTTGATGTCTTCTGGCTAAGCTATTCTTTTATTGATTTGGAGGTATGCTTAGGTTTGCTTCTGCTGAATGGTGAAATTTCTCTTCATCTTCAGCTTTTTAGCAAATGCCTAAAGGTTTTTGTCACGATATTGTATGAACTATACAATTTAAGTTAGTCTCTCTTGCCTGCTAGTGCCATGTGGTGGGCTAAAACCCCTCCCTTCACTCTGTGTTTTGTTTGCTGAAGTGTGTGTGAAGCTATTCTACTCAATGCTCTGCCCTGCCCCCAATCCCAGGAAGGTTTATTAAGCTTGCATACTCACAAATCTCCCTTTTAAACCATGTGGTTCTTTGTTCTGCTATTGTAAGATATTAGGCAAACCATTTAAGATAGGAGAATGATAAATACATATTGTTATAGTCCATCGGCGGATCTACCAACCCCTGTAAGGAGCAACCTCTAACTCCATCAGGTAAAAAGTTTGAATTTCTCTATAATTATGCATCACAAATAGGACATATTTGATATCATTAGAATGCCAACGTTAATACGAGATGAATGCTGGGTTTGTTATGACTATGACATGTTGTTTAGCGGAGTTATAAGCATTAGACAAACTTAGGTTGATTTCACTAAGACTGAAGAAAGAGGAGGGTGGTCTTAACTCAACCCTTTTGGTGATGTCACAGGCTGTGGTTATTTAAGTGACTCCACTTACCCAGCCCTCAGAGTCAGCAGTTTTTTGCCTGAGGAGCTGAACTATGCACTGGGACATCTGGGGTCTGCCTGCCAGCATGGTTTTGCCTGAAATGAACTGAGAACATGTGAGTTTTACCTTTTCTTATGTAATCCTGTTGAGGAGAGCCATAAGATCAAATACTTAATTAACCTCAACACATAAGGTAATTGAGAGAAGCAACCTATAACATGTATTGTTTAACCTTACATAAGTTTTCCTCAGACAAAGTGAGACACTGAAGATGGCTGCCATCTCCTGTATCAGATCCATGTGCTCTGGTATCCAAGATGAACAATGAAGACACTAAAGATGGCCGCCATTTCCTGTACCAGCAGACCGTGTGGTCTGGTATCCAAGATGACGCCCACCCTGATGACCTCATGGATCCACCCACAGCGACTAGAGAATTGAACATTTTATTAATTGTTCAACCCTAATAATCCCTGTTATTTTTATAATTACCTTGTATATTTGCAATTGTCTCATTTTGTAACATCCTTGTAATATTTTTCCTATAAACACTGCCTAAACTTTATGGAGTATAATATTTAATACTAGTTTGTTCTTCCTGTTCTAAAACGTACCCTAAGTCTTCTGAAGGGAATTACGCTACTGTTTTGGGTTAGCTTCGGACCCGTTTAATCGAAGCTGGTGGCAGCTTACCGTGTGCAGGCCTTTGGGTGTTGTTGTAGCGACTGCAGCATTGATAATTATTGTTCCTGCCTGAGCGGGAGTAGTTTAAATTGCCTCGCTGCAGCGTGCCCAATAGCCAGTACATAGCAGGCAGGTAATTGAGAGAAGCAACCTATAACATGTATTGTTTAACCTTACATAAGTTTTCCTCAGACAAAGTGAGACACTGAAGATGGCTGCCATCTCCTGTATCAGATCCATGTGCTCTGGTATCCAAGATGAACAATGAAGACACTAAAGATGGCTGCCATTTCCTGTACCAGCAGACCATGTGGTCTGGTATCCAAGATGACGCCCACCCTGATGACCTCATGGATCCACCCACAGCGACGCCCAGTCTGATGACCTCACGGACCAACCCACCCTGATGACCTCATGGATCCGCCCATGGACTTGCTCATGCCCAACCCACTAACCAATGGAATACATCCGATCACTCCCATTTTAGAGCTAACCGAGCCCCCTTACAGGAGATATATAACATTGTGTTTCACTAATAAATTGCTTCTTGGAGCTGAGCCACACATTGATCAAGGAGAGTTACAGCTGACTGTTTCTGGTGTATTTCTTTAGTGCACATGATCAATATCCATTAGGCCAGGAGTAGGCAACTAGAGAATTGAACATTTTATTAATTGTTCAACCCTAATATTTGGCCGCCCAACCTGGGGCCAGCAGAGGAGAGCCCTGAACCCTGAGAACCGGCAAGTGGAACGGCTGGATGCACTGAGTACCCCGAACCTGGAGACTGATCACCTCCTTAACAGAACACGGTAAGTCTGCTGATTTTTTATAATCTGTAGTCTTTACCTGTGTCCTTTGGGGTATCCTGTGCAGAGTGCCTGACCGTGTCCGGTTTTCTTGGTATCTGTAAGACGGCAGAAGGGTATCTCCACTGCTGGTCATTTAATTGCAAGAACCGTCACGTTTTAGTTGCCTACTGCCTGTTACATGTTGTGAAGAGTGGAGATGACTAGTAGTTTGAGAAGCAAGGCTTTTTTTTCTACAGAGGGAAAGGCAAGTGATAAAACAGGAAAAACAGGTTTTTACAGAAGGAGATGACTGGTAGTTAGGAAAAGCATTGTGTTTGGGACAGGAATAGCAGGTTTCTAGGAAAGAATAAGCAAGTGTTTACAGAAGGAAAAGCATGTGGTAGGACGGGAAAAACAAGTTTGTTTTTAGAGAAGGAAAGCAAGCAAGTAGAAAAAATAAAAAATAAAAAAATAAAAAAATAATTTTTTGTCTGTGGTATACGGTTGTCGCCTGTGATAAGATTTTCAGTTCTGTACAAGAGAGACTAGGACCTGGAGTGAATTGACTCGGCCTAGGGGGGCCCGGTAAAGCTTGGAGCGAATTGGCTCAGTTCGGGCATTATAAATTGTGTAGCGGCTCATTGAAACTTGGAGCGAATTGGCTCAGTTCGAGCCAATTAAATTTATAGTTTTTCTTTTTTTTGCCCTGTGACATCGAGTGAGTTGACTCTGCACGGGGACCGGTAAGTTAGGGAGCAATTTGACAAAGTAGGGAATAATTGGTTTGTAAAGTACGGAGCACGGAAGTCAGACAGGGACCACGTGACAAGAAGCAATAGGAACTGAGTACTGCAGACTCAGTTCCCTTTAGAATCTCAGGTTTGAGTCATCTCCCCCGTCTTATTGTTTGTTTGGTGTTTGTTATCTTGATAGATAGATATATATACTGTATATCTATAGAAAGATGGAGAAATTAATGCAGTTCTGCCGTATGGGCACTAAGCCAAATTCAGATGGCAAGTTAGACTCATGCACATTAGTGGAAATTGTGTGGAATGCCAGAAGGGGGGATGGTTACAGCCCCTGGAGTGGAAGCTTGTCTTGAAAGAAAGAAAAGGTATCCTAGAAGATAATGGATTGTTGTCTATTGCTAGGGCAGGAGAAAGAGTCTCTGAAAGTCTGTATAAAAAAAAATAAAAATTGGAAATTGGGTAGAAGAGAAAAGGAATAGAAAGAATAGAGTTTTGAGTTGTGTATTACAAAAATATCTCCTGTGAGCGGCCACCACCGTATAATGGTGGCCCAGAGCCATGTGCTAAATGTAATTCTGATGGCGGCCATTTTGTTGGTGGTAAATGTAATTCTGACGGCGGCCATTTTGTTGGTGGTAAATGTAATTCTGATGGCGGCCATTTTGTTGGTGCTAAATGTAATGGCGGCCATTTTGTTGGTGGTAAATGTAATTCTGATGGCGGCCATTTTGTTGGTGGTAAATGTAATTTTGACGGCGGCCATTTTGTTGGTGGCAAATGTAATTCTGACGGCGGCCATTTTGTTGGTGGCAAATGTAATTCTGACGGCGGCCATTTTGTGGATGGCAAATGTAATTCTGAAGGCAGCCATTTTGTGGATGGCAAATGTCCTTATTCTGATGGCAGCATTTTTTTGGAAGGCAAATGTGCTGGTTCTGGTGATGAACATCTCAGACTAAGGCTACACACCACATAACTAAATCCTTGTTACCCAGTAATGACCACTGATGGCCAATACTATATTCCTTCGGGAAATAAAAAGGCTTTACCCATGTTTCCTATCTCAGTGGTTTCCAATGAGGCACCAACCCTTTCTACTATCACTTCCAATGCCAATTTAGCCGCACACCCACATGAGATGCTCCAAGCAGCGGCCTCTCCTCCCAATGCTTCCACAACAGCACTCTCATGCAGTCTACCTAACCCTATACCTGGTACCTCACAGGCTGTCTCGCAGCCAAGTGCACACCTGTATGGGACGGTGGCAACTGTAACAGGGGGGGCTCAATCTGGGAGGAGGATACCAATAGCACAGGAAGCACAAAGGGGAGGGAATGTTGGCAACCTATTTTTGAAAAAGAACTTCCTGAGGGACCCTTGTTAGTGGTGGGAAAGGGTGACATAACAACAATGGAGACAGACGCTATTGTTAATGCTGCCAATTCTCGGTTAGAGCACAATGGAGGTGTAGCTAGAGCTATAGTGGAAGCAGGAGGGGCGACTATTCAAGCTGACAGTCGAATCATTGTCGAGTCACGTGGTCAGATAGCTGTTGGGGATATAGCGGTGACTAAAGCTGGCAATCTTCCATGTAGAATGATCATACACACTGTGACCCCTACTTATGACCCTATTCATCCAGACGTTAGTGCTCAACAACTTCATGCAGCAATAACTCGCATTAATGAGGACAGGACTGTTAAAGCTTTTAAGACTGCCTGCGTCACCTGGAGCCCACACCATGATACTGGAGCTGCCCAAATAGAGCCCCTCATTCCAGGACTGTTACCTCCTCCGGCTCCTCATACACAAGGGACTACATCTGCACTCCCGGTGCCATCTCTACTCCCGCCTCAGGTGCCACCGCCAACAGTGCCAATGCTCATGTCTGAGGAGCCCACCATCTATGTCAAGTTTACACCCCAGCAAGCTGCTACTCTGTTGAACCAAGTTCTAGATCCAGAAAAACAGCCGATGCCTTTCTACAGGAGCATGACGAGACATGGGACTCTGGTATTTTGTTCTGCCAAGAACCTAAGACAAGGGCCTCAGATGAGTTGGCTGACCTATCAATGATTATTGTTGCCAAAGGTTTCCAGATGCCTCAAAGCTGATGCAGCCATTGTACGATGACCTCAAGACGTCAGCGTTTCCACTATGTACTAAATCCGTGGAAGCTTTCTACGCTCTTAAACAGGCCATACAGTCTGCACCAGCTCTTTGAATCCCAAATCCTGATATCATCTGAGGACATCCAGTTCTCTTAAATGGCTCCACACAACATAATTGCTATTGTTGGAACCTAAACATCTGTTGGTGCAGCATCATATGAGACTCCAATGTTGGCTCTTGGTTCCGGATAATGTCACTCTTGTCCGCTGCAGCATCTTCAAACTGTCCACGCTGCTTCCTCTTTCCAGGGGGGATGTGGATGATACTGATGCTCTCGGAGAAGATGCCTCTACACACTCAGAGGATCATGACTGTCTTGAACAAATGCATGAAGAAGTAGCCTCCCAGAAAAACTTGTCTGAAGACCCACTCCCACATGCTGACGTGACGTTCTTCACTGATGGTTCCAGATTTGCAGATAAAACAGGAAGGTTCCATACGGGATATGCCGTGGTTACACATGACCTGATCATCTCAGCTGGATCGCTACCACCGCACATGTCTGCACAAGAAGCGGAACTTAAAGCTTTGACGCTGGCTTGTCAGGAAGCGACGGAGAAGGTGGTCAACATCTACACGGATTCAAGATACGCTTTTGGAGTGGCTCATGACTTCGGCAGTATCTGGGCAGCCAGAGGATACCTAACGTCCAGTGGAACTCCTCTAAAACATGCTGCTACCATGCAAGAACTTGTGGTCACTCTGGATCTACCTTCACAGGTTGCAGTGATCAAGATCAAAGCTCACGGGAGACTGGATTCTCCAGAAGCAAGGGGGAACTTCTTTGTTGACAAAACAGCAAAAACCTATGCTGTGGATCCATTTAGGAAAGAGAAAGCAGCGGTGTACGTGTCACAAGACACTGAAGAAGGGACTAAAGCCTCTCTTATGAGGATTATCCACATACATCAAGACAAGACATCAGATGATGAAAAGAAGTCATGGCAAGAAGGAGGAGCTAAAAAGGATGAAGATGGAGTCTGGAGGGTGAACACAAAGGTCTACCCCGTAATCTGTACTCCTCAGTGACAGAATGGGCACACGGTATCACCCACAGAGGCAAGAATCGGATGAATGACCTGATTTGGAAGATTTATATGGCACCTGGGATCTCTACTGTCACCCAAAATTATTTCAAGTCCTGCCTTGTGTGTGCAGCATGCAATCCAGCACCACCTCAGAAAGTTACTCAGAAACATTTGGCTAAACCATTTTATCCCTTTCAGAGGATTCAGATTGATCACATTCAAATGCCAAAAGTAGGGAAGTATGAGTATGTACTGGTAGTGACTGACATGTTCTCAGGATGGCCCGAAGCCTATCCAGTAACCAACATGACTGCCAGAGTGACTGTTAAGGGACTGATGACTGAAGTAGTCTGCAGATATGGGGTCCCAGAGGTAATTGAGAGTGACCAAGTACCCGCATTCATTGCAGCACTGTCTAAGGAACTATGGACATTGGTGGGAGCGGATTTGGGTTTACATACTCCGTATCACCCCCAGAGCAGTGGGAAAGTAGAAACACTGAATGGCACCTTCAAAAATAAATTACTGAAAGCCAGTCAGGAGGTCAGACTTGGACAGACATTTTGCACGTTGCCTTATACTCAGTCAGAAACACTCCAAAGGGGTTCCACTAAACTCACACCATTCGAGATTCTTTTTGGGGGGCCTCCAAGATTGGGTCAATATTTTCCACAACAGCTAGCCTTAGGAAGTGATACTCTTGTAAATTATGTAATTGTTGTTACTAAAGAACTGTCAGTAACACATGTACGAGTTTTGTCATCCATTCCAGGTCCAGATTCCAGTGAAGGTACCCATGCTTTCCAACCTGGTGACTACGTGCTTGTAAAGAAGTTAATCAGAAAGACATCCCTGGAGTCGAGATTTGAGGGTCCCTACCAAGTGCTCCTGACTACTCCTACTTCGGTCAGGGTTGCTGAGCACCTCCTGGATCCATCTCTCACATTGTAAACTTCTTAGACAGGTAGGGACAGAGTAGGATCTGACCTGCTTGTCAAAGTCCAGCTACAAAGGGAGGTTTTCCACAAGGGAAAACTTGTCTCAAACTGGTGAAAACTCCAATTCCCCCTCCCGGGCAAGACGGTCAGATCTAGGATGTGTACAACAGGGTTAGTCGCACATGTGTATTTTATGTAACCATGGAGATGGAAGATTGGAGAGTAATACATCCAGCAGGTAGGGAAGTCCTGAGGACATGGGTAACGCGCTCCGATATACCTCTGCAGTATACCCATAATTAGTCACACATTCTCTGGTGTCTATAGCATCCATATTGTCATGAAGCTTCTGATGTCATAATAACACTTAACATCGGTGGGACAGGGAACCACGGTGGGATCAAGATAAAAGAAAAGGTTAATAAAGTATTTAGGGGGGACTGTTGAGGAGAGCCATAAGATCAAATACTTAATTAACCTCAACACATAAGGTAATTGAGAGAAGCAACCTATAACATGTATTGTTTAACCTTACATAAGTTTTCCTCAGACAAAGTGAGACACTGAAGATGGCTGCCATCTCCTGTATCAGATCCATGTGCTCTGGTATCCAAGATGAACAATGAAGACACTAAAGATGGCCGCCATTTCCTGTACCAGCAGACCGTGTGGTCTGGTATCCAAGATGACGCCCACCCTGATGACCTCATGGATCCACCCACAGCGACTAGAGAATTGAACATTTTATTAATTGTTCAACCCTAATAATCCCTGTTATTTTTATAATTACCTTGTATATTTGCAATTGTCTCATTTTGTAACATCCTTGTAATATTTTTCCTATAAACACTGCCTAAACTTTATGGAGTATAATATTTAATACTAGTTTGTTCTTCCTGTTCTAAAACGTACCCTAAGTCTTCTGAAGGGAATTACGCTACTGTTTTGGGTTAGCTTCGGACCCGTTTAATCGAAGCTGGTGGCAGCTTACCGTGTGCAGGCCTTTGGGTGTTGTTGTAGCGACTGCAGCATTGATAATTATTGTTCCTGCCTGAGCGGGAGTAGTTTAAATTGCCTCGCTGCAGCGTGCCCAATAGCCAGTACATAGCAGGCAGCCTTTCTGGCGACTAATTATCCTAGGTGCAGTACCTAATCTGACCTGAGGGTAAGGGGGGGCGCCAGAGAGCTGCAGGTTTCAAGTGGAACTGTAAGCGGGATATTCATAGATCCCTGCAGTTCGTGGTATATTGAAGGGCAGTGGGATACCTAAAATAAGCCCCTGCTGTAAACTAAGAGGTCAATAGCCTTGTGTGTGTTTTTTTATCACATTGTGGCAGTGGAGGGATAACTAAGATAAGCCCCCCTGCGCATGTGATAGCCACTGTTGCCCTAAAGTCACCCCGATCCGTGACATATTGGTGGCAGAGGTGAGGAATCGTGACAGTTTTGTTGCAAAATTGACTGCTATTTGGAACTGTTCATAATCTCCACCTTGACTAAACCTCTAGTTCCAGCTGTCAAAAAACAGCCCCATACTATTTCATATTACTATTAATTGTATTATTTAATATTGAGCAGAACTAAGTATGCTGACATCCCTCTATATACCGCATGAGCTTGCACACAGCCCCACCATACAGTGACATGTAAAAGTTTGGACATCCCTGGTCAAAATGACTGTTATTGTGAACAGTTAAGCACACTTTTGGCATTCTCTTGATGAGCTTCAAGAGGTAGTCACCAGGAATGGTCTTCCAACAATCTTGAAGGAGTTCCCAGAGATGCCTAGCACTTGTTGGCCCTTTTGCCTTCACTCTGCGGTCCAGCTCACCCCCAAACCATCTCGATTGGGTTCATGTCTGGTGACTGTGGAGGCCAGGTCATCTGGCGTAGCACCCCATCACTCGCCTTCTTGGTCAAATAGCTCGTACACAGCCTGGAAGTGTGATTGGGGTCATTGTCCTGTTGAAAAATAAATGATGGTCCAACTAAACGCAAACCGGATGGAATAGCATGCCGCTGCAAGATGCTGTGGTAGCCATGCTGGTTCAGTATGCCTTCAGTTTTGAATAAATCCCCAACAGTGTCACCAGCAAAGTACCCCCACACAATAACACCTCCTCCTCCATGCTTCACGGTGGGAACCAGGCATGTAGAGTCCATCCGTTCACCTTTTCTGTGTTGCACAAAGACTTGGTGGTTGGAACCAAAAGATCTAAAATTTGGACTCAACAGACCAAAGCACAGATTTCCACTGGTCTAATGTCCATTACTTGTGTTCTTTAGCCCAAACAAGTCTCTTCTGCTTTTTGCCTGTCCTTGGCAGTGGTTTCCTAGCAGCTATTTTGCCATGAAAGCCTGCTGCACAAAGTCTCCTCTTACCAGTTGTTGTAGAGATGTGTCTGCTGCTAGAACTCTGTGTGGCATTGACCTGGTCTCTAATCTGAGCTACTGTTAACCTGCGATTTCTGAGGCTGGTGACTCAGATAAACATTCTCAGAAGCAGAGGTGACTCTTTGTCTTCCTTTCCTGGGGCGGTCCTCATGTGAGTCAGTTTCTTTATAGCGCTTGATGGTTTTTGCCACTGCACTTGAGGACACTTTCAAAGTTTTCCCAATTTTTCAGACTGACTGACCTTCATTTCTTAAAGTAATGATGGCCACTCGTTTTTCTTTACTTAGCTGCTTTTTTCTTGCCATAATACAAATTCTAACAGTCTATTCAGTAGCACTATCAGCTGTGTATCCACCAGACTTCTGCACAACACAACTGATGGTGCCAACCCCATTTATAAGGCAAGAAATCCCACTTATGAAACCTGACAGGGCACACCTGTGAAGTGAAAACCATTCCCGGTGACTACCTCTTGAAGCTCATCAAGAGAATGCCAAGAGTGTGCAAAGCAGTCATCAATGCAAAAGGTGGCTACTTTGAAGAACCTAGAATATAAGACATAATTTCAGTTGTTTCACACTTTTTTGTTAAGTATATAATTCCACATGTGTTAATTCATAGTTTTGATGCCTTCAGTGTGAATGTACAATTTTCAAAGTCATGAAAATACAGAAAAATCTTTAAATGAAATGTGTCCAAACTTTTGGTCTGTACTAGAGGCAGCAAAGCAACCCCAAAACATCAGAGAACCTCCGCCATGTTTGACTTTAGGGACCGTGTTCTTTTCTTTGAATGCCTCTTTTTTCTCCTGTAAACTCTATGTTGATGCCTTTGCCCAAAAAGCTCTACTATTGTCTCATATGACCAGAGAACATTCTTCCAAAACGTTTTAGGCTTTTTCAGGTAATTTTTGGCAAACTCCAGCCTGGCTTTTTTATGTCTCGGGGTAAGAAGTGGGGTCTTCCTGGGTCTCCTACCATAGTCTCTTTTCATTCAGACGCCGACGGATACTACGGGTTGACACTGTTGTACCCTCGGACTGCAGCGCAGCTTGAACTTGTTTGGATGTTAGTCGAGAAAATTCCAAAGACATACTGATAGGGAATTTAGATTGTGCGCCCCATCGGGGACAGCGATGATAATGTGTACAAACTGTAAAGCGCTGCGTAATATGTTAGCGCTATATAAAAATAAAGATTTTATTATTATTATTTAGTTATTGCCAACACCTGTTAGGTGCCACAGGTAAGTTACAGGTGCTGTTATTACACAAATTAGAGAAGCATCACATAATTTTTCGAACAGTGCCAATACTTTTGTCCACCCCCTTTTTTATGTTTGGTGTGGAATTATATCCAATTTGGCTTTAGAACAATTCTTTTTGTGTTTTTTTCATTTAAGACAAATTAAATGAAGATAATACTACCAGAGAATTTGTGTTTGCAATCATTTTCAGGAAGAAACTGAGCATTATCTGACAGAATTGCAGGGGTGTGAATACTTTTGGCCATGACTATATATATATATATATATATATATATATATATATATATATATATATATATATATATATTGAAAAAATTAGAACAGCATCATATTACCACACTTGCAGTGCAAAGCTCTCCAAGCCAGTATTCCAATGGCTCCAATAATATGAGAAAAAAAGGAAAACAGCACAAAAAAGTAACAAAAAAAGTGGGTTTTTTTAATGCCTGGACGGCGTGGCAACGTTTTGGATTTTCCAATCCTTTTTCAAGCCTGAAAAAGGATTGGAAAATCCGAAACGTTGCCACGCCGTCCAGGCATTAAAAAAAAACACTTTTTTTGTTACTTTTTTGTGCTGTTTTCCTTTTTTTCTCATATATATATATATATATATATATATATATATATATATATATATATATATATCTCTTTTACATATGTATAATTGCAAACAGGAAATTAGTCCAATGCACAAGTTTGGCCACCCTACATGGTTAGTACCTAGAAGCAACCCCTTTTGCAAGTATGCCAGCCAGAAAAGATTCTTTCAATTCTTGTTTCAGGGATTTTCATCCATTCTTCCTTGCTAAATTCTTCCAGTTCTGTGAGATTCCTGGGTCATCTTGCATGCACTGTTCTTTTGAGGTTTAGCCACAGATTTTCAATGATGTTCAGATCTGGGGACTGTGAGGGCCATTGTAAGACCTTCAGCTTGCACCTTTTGAGGTAGTCTTTTGTGGATTGTGATGTGTGTTTAGGATCATTATCCATTTATAGAAGCCATCTTCTTTTCAACTTCAGCTTTTTTTATATATGCTGTTACATTTGCATCAAGAATTTGATCAAATTTCATTGAATCCATTCTTCCTTCTAACCCTAAAATGTTCCCAGTGCTATTGTCTGCAGCACAACCTTGAAGCATGATTAATCCATCCCCATGACTAACCTCTTTCTGACATCTGATGTAATAATCCGTACTTGTGACCTTGGCCTATTTGACCAGGGACAGATTATTACGTCTGCACGATAGCTGTGCACGCGAGTGGTGTGCGGGCGATCACCGCCGGGTGTCAGCTGATTCTGACAGCTGACACCTGGCACTAAGTGCCATGAAGTCACAGACCGCTCCCGGCACTTTAACCCACGAAATGCTGCGATTGAACACGATCACAGCATTCCAGGTGCCAGCAGAAGGCTGACAGCCCCTCTACCTTTGGATCGGAGATCCCGATCATTGCCATGGTGGCTGAATGTCGACATAAACAGTATGAGCCCCACATAGCCTTCTATATGCAGAATGAGCCTTACATATCCTCCCATGCACAGTATGATCCCAAACATAGCTTCCCAAAAACAGTATGAGCCCCACATAGCCTCCAATATACAGAATGTGCCTCATATAGCCTCTATATATACAGTATATGCCTCATATAGCTTCCCTATATACTGCATGAGCACCTACATAGCCTCTTACACACAGTATGAACCCCATATAGTCTCCAATATACAATATGAGCCCCACATAGCCTCCAAAATACAATGTGAGCCCCACATAGCCCTCTATGCACATACAAACATCACCATACACATAAAAAAGTACCACATACTCACCTCCATCCAGTTTCCTTGTTCCCTCCTGTATCCAGTGCACGGACTCTCCGCAGTGCATAGCTGAAATGACTTAATCATGTCAGATATGCTGATTGGTGTATGTAAATGATTTAAATAATTTAAAAAAAACGGCCTGGGACCCCTCTATTTGTGATAACCAGCCAAGGTAAAGCTCACAGCTGGGAGCTTCAGCACTCAGCTGTCAGTTTTGCATAAGCTGGTTATCAAAAATAGACAAGACCCCCATTTTTTTTACACAGTGTGCACCAGCCAATCACAGCCATGCCAATACTTGCCACACGGTAAAGCTTGTTGATTGGCTGCACTGCAGCCTTTCAACAAGCTTTGTTTGGGCTGCCAAAACTGAACAGAAACATGGACTTCTTGAAGAAATGTTGGGTATGGACCTCCAACTTTCATGTTCGGGATCACCCATCCCTAGTCTCAACTACAACATTAGCGATTATGGTGGAAGTTGTATTGGAGACATAATTGAATTCTTTCTTTCTAAAGCAATGAGGAAACAGTTGTGTGTGCATATTTCACTCCTTTGTGCATTTTGTCACATTTGGCAGAACATCCTTCCCCTCTACAGTACCTTGAGCTCCCTTCAACTCATAGCTCCATGTAAATAACATGTAAATAAAATCACTTCCCACATTAGAGTACCTTCCAACACACAGTCCCATGTAAAAAACATCACTCCCCACTTTTCAGTACCTTCCAAAACACAGTCCCATTTAAATTACATCACTCCTCTCCCTTCAGACCTTTACATCACTCAGTCCGATGTACAAAAATGTTATCAATTCACCTATGTTAGATGCTTCCAATGCACAATTCCTTATAAATAAGATCACTCCCTTACGTTCAACACCTTCCAACATACAGTCTGTAGGGATTCGGAGAAGAATCCGAAAGTGGACCCTCTGGGTCGTGACTCTAGAGCCCCCGAGAACGAGTGGACCAGATGTAACCACCCCCTATACAGGGAGCGTTAGGAGCAGGTCCAAGGGGGAATGGAGACACAACAGCTAGAGCCAAAGGGGCAACCAAAACAAAAGAGGGAGACAGAGGACTAGCAATAGGGAACTGGAACAGACTTGGGATGTTAGATATATATGGGGTCACTGGAGAGGAACAAGGAAACCACGAGGCTGCAAAAAACAAAAAGAAAGAACTAAAGAACAGGGATACCAACAGGAAGGGAAAACAGATGCGGGACTAGAGAAAGGGCAGGTAAAGCGGAGACACACAATGGACTGGAGCACTGAACTGACGCAGCGGAGACACAGAGCGGGCAAGGCTGGAACTAAGGACAAACACAGCAGAGACACAGAGCAGGCAAAGCTGGAACTAGGGACTAACACAGCGGAGACATAGAGCGGGCAAAGCACAACAGCAAAGAGAATGGTACAGAGACCGGGGGAGCCTAGGGCATAGGTACACTGAACAAAGCTCAGAGAAACCTACAAAGCAAAGGCATCTTACCTGGGAAGACGCCGAAAAGAAATACCCGATGGGCGCTGCCATGTTGGGGCGGAGCCATCAGGTCGCGACCTCCCAGGAAGCTCTGCGGCACAGGAGACGCGACTGCGCATGCACGAAGAACCCAGACGCCACGTCCCAGTGAAGAGAGAAGCAGAGCGGTGAGGGACAGAGTTGCGAGCGCGCCGAGGGATAGGAGAAGACAGGTGAGTATGTGCGGTCGTAACACAGTCCCAGTTAATCACTAACCACCATTCAGCATCCACCAACCTACAGTCTCATGTAGCATGGTGGCTCAGTGGTTAGCACTGTTGCTTTGCAGCACTGGGGTCCTGCGTTTAAATCCCACTAAGGACAGTATCTGTGTAAGAGGGTGATGCTGTTATGGACAGTAAGGAACACGCTGTCACTTTAAGAGACTGCACCCTCTTGTCTGGTGTGATGGAATGTTCTGCTTCTCCCTGCAAGAGGTTGTGTGAATGAGCTTGACTGTGCAGAGGGTGGGGGTGGAGCACCACCGTACTGGACTGTTGGGGGCCCCCGGGACTGGATCTGAGTCCCCAACATCACCGTGAGATTGTTCCTGTTTTGCGCACATGTTAGGGCCTAGTGTAGGCTTCAGTAGTCAGTACACGGCAGCCATGTGGCCTGCTTAGTAAAGGCCAGGGAGGTTATATGTAGAGTAGCATCATTGTTTATTGTTTGCATTTACTTGTGTGACGTATGTTGATTCTGTAACAGTTGGAGCACTGTGCTATTTTGCAGACAAGCTAAAGAATATAACTCTTGTAAATTATGTTTTGCCATTGCATACCCCTGTTTGCATCTTCCTCATCCACTAGGTTCCTTGCCTTCCAATAAATCTATCCTTTGTTGTGTGCACCTCATTTTGTGTACGTTAGTCTTCCTGCACCGTGGTGGTCCCCCGGCCATCGCTTCATCTGCAAGGAGTTTGTATGTTCTTCTTTGGGTAGGTGTCCTCCGGGTGCTCAGGTTTCCTCCCACACTCCAAAGACAAACTGATAGGGAATTTAGCATGTGAGCTCCAGTGGGGGTAGTTATGATAAAGTCTGTAGAGCTCTGTGGAATAAGATTGCACTATATAAGCAAAAGCATAATCTATATATATAATTGTCTAAGGGTAACTTCCGTCTGTCCTTCTGCCTTTCTGTCACCGTTATTCGTTCGCTGATTGGTCTCGGCAGCTGCCTGTCATGGCTGCCGCGACCAATCAGCGACGCGCACAGTCCAGAAAAAAATGGCCGCTCCTTACTCCCCGCACTCACTGCCCGGCGCCCGCATACACCGCTCACACAGGGTTAATGCCCGCGGTAACGGACCGCGTTATGCCGCGGGTAACGCACTCCGTTACCGCTGCTATTAAGCCTGTGTGTCCCCAACTTTGTACTATTGACGCTGCCTATGCGGCATCAATAGTACAAAATGTAATGTTAAAAATAATTTAAAAAAAAACCTGCTATACTCACCCTCCGCCGCCTTTCTCGCTCCTCGCCACGCTCCCCGGACCGCTCCATTACAACCGTCAGCTTGCGGTGAGGTCCCGTCCCAGAGCTGATGTGCGGCAAGGACCTGCCGTGACGTCACGGTCATGTGACCGCGACGTCTTCATAGGTCCTGCTCCCACCAGCCCTGGCACTTGCAATGGAACTCGGCTTCAGGAAAATGGCCGCCGTGATCTCGATCTGCGCACGCGCGGCATCCCGCGGCCATTTTCCTGAAGCCGCGCACTACCATCTGCACAGGATCCCACGAAGAGGAGAGGCGGGACGCGGAGGAGCAGCGACAAGAATGGTGAGTATGATACACTACAAGGGGCCCTCGGATTGTTAGGTGAGTATGTTTATTTTTTATTTTTTGGACCTGTCACATACGTGCCTTGGTAATATACTACGTCACTGGGCAATATCCTACGTGGCTCTGCTGTATACTACAAGGCTGGGCAATATACTACGTGGCTGGACAATATACTACAAGGCTGGGCAATATACTACAAAGCTGTGCAATATACTATGTGGCTCTGGGCAATATACTACGTAGCTGTGCTGTATACTACGTCGCTGGGCAATATACTACGTGACTGGGCAATATACTACGTGACTGGGCGATATACTACGTGGACATGCATATTCTAGAATACCCGATGCGTTAGAATCGGGCCACCATCTAGTAATAATAATAACGATCCTCACAAGACCTCCTACTCTCCTCCACACTTATTTGTTCCTCACACAATCGCCTCCAAGATTTCTCCTGAATATCCCCCATCCTCTGGAATTCCACGCCTCAACACGTGCGATTATCCACCACCCTCGGATCCTTCTGACGGAACCTGAAAACCCATCTCTTCAGGAAAGCCTACAGCCTGCAATAACCATTCTGCTGCCTCACCACCACCCGAGCTGCCGCGTCACCAACACCGGAGCTACTGTACCCCCGACCTTCTGTCTCTTCCCCATTATCCCGTAGAATGTTAGGGTACCGTCACACAGTGCCATTTTCATCGCTACGCAGCGTCGTATGATTATCGCTCCAGCGTCGTAGACTGCGGTCACACTTTGCAATCACGGCGCTGGAGCGATGCCGAAGTCCCCGGGTAACCAGGGTAAACATCGGGTTACTAAGCGCAGGGCCGCGCTTAGTAACCCGATGTTTACCCTGGTTACCAGCGTAAACGTAAAAAAAACAGTACATACTTACATTCCGGTGTCTGTTCCCCGGCGTTCTGCTTCTCTGCACTGTGTAAGCACCATAGCCGGAAAGCACAGCGGTGACGTCACCGCTGTGCTCGCTTTCCGGCCGGCAGGCGCTCACAGTGCAGAGAAGCTGAGACGCCGGGGGACAGACACCGGAATGTGAGTATGTACTGTTTGTTTTTTTTACGTTTACGCTGGTAACCAGGGTAAACATCGGGTTACTAAGCGCGGCCCTGCGCTTAGTTACCCGATGTTTACCCTGGTTACAAGCGAACACATAGCTGGATCGGTGTCACACACAACGATCCAGCGATGACAGCGGGAGATCCAGCGACGAAAGAAAGTTCCAAACGATCTGCTACGACGTACGATTCTCAGCGTGATGTCTGATCGCAGTAGCGTGTCAGACACAGCGATATCGTAACGATATCGCTAGAACGTCACGAATCGTGCCGTCGTAGCGATGAAAATTTCACTGTGTGACGGTACCCTAAGTCCGCAAGGACAGGGTCCTCTCCCCTCTGTACCAGTCTGTCATCGTAAATGTGTTTACTCTAAATGATATCTTTGTATGTAACCCCTTCTCATGTACAGCATCATGGAATTAATGCTGCTATATAAATAAATAAATAAATAATAATAATGACCATTCCCTCCAGCATACAGTTCAATGTAAAAAGACATATCTCACCTCTAGAGTTGAGCCAAAAGATTAATATGACCAAAGTTAAATGGCATCTTCATCAATCTTTGGCCTTTGGACCAGAATCTTGCAACCTTCCTCCTACCTACCATCATCCGCAGCTCTTCCTTTGATTAGTTGTCCAGACCAGATGTCATGCATGCATCATGCCTTAGCTATGATGTTGACCTAGACGTACATGATATATGATGATATATGATGTAAATGATGATAGTACAGGGTGGGCCATTTATATGGATACACCTAAATAAAATGTGAATATTTGGTGATATCCAATTCCTTTTTGTGGCACATTAGTATATGGGAGGGGGAAAACGTTTCAAGATGGGTGGTGACCATGGTGGCCATTTTGAAGTCAGCCATTTTGGATCCAACTTTATTTTTTCCAATGGGAAGAGGGTCATGTGACACACCAATCTTATTGAGAATTTCACAAGAAAAACAATGGTATGCTTGGTTTTATCGCAACTTTATTCTTTCATGAGTTATTTACAAGTTTATGACCACTTATAAAATGTGTTCAAAGTGCTGCCTATTGTGTTGGATTGTAAAGGCACGGATAATTGACCTCGGGGAGACCAAAACATCCAACACCGCGGAGACACCATTACGTGTTTCTCAACGCAGTGATCCAGAACACTGCCCCCATCCCTAAAGGGAAATATGCAAATGCATGTAGAGGAGCTGCGGCGACACCATCACGTGTTTCTCAACGCAAGCAATTAATAGCCAGGCCTTTCCCCGGGAAGGAACAACCACGGGAAGAGCAGCATCCAATAAAGGAAAACATCCAATAAAGGAAAACCACCTATGCCAAGCATGGTATCCATCCACAGACAGCTGTTTCGGGTTTTTTGCCCCTCATCAGTGTGGAGTAGGAAACTGGCTATTAGAAGCAGTGCCTAGTAAAAACGCTGTAAAGGCACGGATGATTGACCTCGGGGAGACCAAAACATCCAACACCGCGGAGACACAATCACGTGTTTCTCAACACAGTGATCCAGAACACTGCCCCCATCCCTTATGGGAAATATGCAAATGCATGTAGAGGAGCTGCGGAGACACCATCACGTGTTTCTCAATGCAAGCAATGAATAGCCAGGCCTTTCACCGGGAAGGAACAACCACGGGAAGAGCAGCATCCAATAAAGGAAAACATCCAATAAAGGAAAACCACCTATGCCAAGCATGGTATCCATCCACAGACAGCTGTTTCCCTCTG
Source organism: Ranitomeya variabilis (assembly GCF_051348905.1). Taxonomy (NCBI): domain Eukaryota; kingdom Metazoa; phylum Chordata; class Amphibia; order Anura; family Dendrobatidae; genus Ranitomeya; species Ranitomeya variabilis. The sequence goes on along the minus strand of NC_135234.1, from coordinate 696,850,746 downwards.
CTGGATGTCCTCATGAACTGGAGCCTTGGAAAAGTTCCCACGCTTGAGTTCATATGAGGACATCCAGCAGAGGGCGCCTCACCGCAACTCAAGGTAAGTACAGGACAATCCCCTGCTTTCCATTCAGCACCCGGGTTTTACACGCACGAGCGAGTGCATTAGCACAGCTCCTGGCTGTAAAATGATTTAACCCCTTCAGATGGATTTACATCGTGGGACATAACGACGGAAGGTATGTAATATTGTTGTTTGTTTTTTTAACTTTGTTTCAGGACGATGGTCTTCAGGTGGATTAAGAGTCTAATAAAATATTACAACACCCTTTGTCTTTATTTCATTAAAATACTTTGTAATCATGTGTGTGTGTTTTATTAACCATTTAGTACTATTGGATTAATAATGGATAGGTGACATAATTGACGCCTCTCCATTATTAATCTGGCTTAATGATGCACAGTGACACCATCTGCAGCAAGTTGATGCTGCAGCTCTCTGGAGGTGGTCTGAGGATTGTCCTTGACTGATCTCACCATTCTTCTTCTCTGCCTTTCTGATGTTTTTCTTGACCTGCCACTTCTGGCCTTAACAAGAACTGTACCTGTGTTCTTCCATTTCCTTACTATGTTCCTCACAGTGGAAATTGACAGGTTAAACCTCTGAGACAGCTTTTTGTATCCTTCCCCTGAACAACTATGTTGAATAATCTTTGTTTTCAGATCATTTGACAGTTGTTTTGAGGAGCCCATTATGCCACTCTTCGGAGGAGATTCAAACAGGAGAACAACTTGCAAGTGGCCACTTTAAGTAGCTTTTCACATGATTGCATACACCTAGCTATGAAGTTCAAAGCTCAATGAGGTTACTAAACCAAAAAAAGTGCTTTAGTAAGTCAGTAAAAAGTAGGTAGGAGTATTTAAAACAAGAAAATGATAAGGGTGCCCATACTTATGCACCTGTCAACTTTTGTTTGAATGCAGATTGCACATTTTCTGTTAGTACAATAAACCTCATTTCAAGGCAGAAACATTACTGTGTCCAACAGTTATTAGATATATGAAACTGAAATAGCTGTTGCAAAAAAAACAATTTTTATAAAACATTAAGCTTAAGATTAATAGGGGTGCCCAAACTTTTTCATATGACTGTATATATATATATATATATATATATATATATATATATATATATATATATATATACATACTGTATATATGTTTTAACGAACATTTGAGCACAAAAATCCATTAGATGTCGGTTTTGCAAGCCTGCGAGAAAATCTCGCAGTACGGATGCCATACGGATTACATACGGAGGATGCCATGCGCAAAATACGCTGTCACACCCTGCCTACGGATGACATACGGATCACTATTTTAGGAACATTTCTGCGTATTACGGCCGTAATAAACGGACTGTATTTACATATGCTGAGTGTGACGCCGGCCTCAGTGTGTCAGGAGTGGGAGAAGAGGGTTGATACCTTTTAATGTACCTTTTAAAGTAGTCTCGAAAGCTTGCAATTTGTTACCATCTCTTCAGTTAGCTATTAAAAGGTATCAACCTCTGAGGACTCTCAATTCTAAATATTTTTGTATACTCTGATACTTCCCATCGTCAACTAAATGTAAATAAAGTGAAGAAAATTCCAAATGTTCTTGTTACTGACCTCTATGATTATATGTTTCTAATCAATGGTTAAGGTTGTTTCCTTGTAAGAATAAAGTAACTGCATGTGTGTCCTACAAATCATACAACTGTCCATATGAATAGAGATGGTCTGCAGAATATAGAAATACATTCATGTGGGGAGTTCACGACTACTGTAAACCAATATGACACATGAATGACAAGTGAAGGGGCTGGGATTACTACAAACCTACTTGAGGAGTTATAAATACTATATATCTATATTTAGGAGTATATTACTATATTATGTGTGTGTTCTGACCTCTCACATTTTAAATGATTGCAAGTTTGCCAATAGTATGACATTTGGAGTTACCGTTGCTCCAATGACCCCTTTCCATAAAACTGGAAACATTGCTATAATCAGACATGGTAGAACGACATTGGCATAAAATAACAATTAGGAATTATATAATACTTGCCAGTATCTAAGTTGGTAAAATAGGCACATTTAAGCCTCGCATATAGGATGAAACTGAGTGTTAGGGTTGGCAGATAAAAGCGCAATCACCATCCAGGGTCCACCGTGCAGAGATGGAAAACTACTGCTAGTGAATAATGACGGAATACACGGCGAGTGATTACCCGTACACACTGGGTTGAATGCCACTCAGTGTGAATAGCAAGTGAACTGAACTTGCACACAGAAACGAAACAGATGCTCTGCAACTGAGCTGTGTCAGTCCCACACAGAAATGAAACAGATGCTCTGCAACTGAGCTGTGTCACTCACGCACAGAAATGAAACAGATGCTCTGCAACTGAGCTGTGTCACTCGCACACAGAAATGAAACAGATGCTCTGCAACTGAGCTGTGTCACTCATGCACAAAAATGAAACAGATGCGCTGCAACTGAGCTGTGTCACTCGCACACAGAAACAGAACAGATGCTCTAAGCTTAATACCCTGCCTAGGGATGAGCTTGCTCTGGAACTCTACTGTGCCAACCGCACACATGTAGAAACCAGATGCTAAGCCAAATGGCTAATTGCCACCACTGACGCTAGCTGCTTGCCTACGTGTACAGTCCCAAGCTAGACAGACACACAACACTTGCAGACAGAGTGGTAGAGACTCCACTCATATAGCCGTACATAAAATAATACTAGCACACCGGCGTGTGCCTCTGAGAACCTCTTATACACTAGGCTCATTTCCAGTTGGACAGGACCTTGCCCGTGGACCAATCAGGCACTGCCACATCACCGGAGCAGCTGACGTCTGACCACCAATGAGAAGATGTCACCTCACAGACATGCTCAGCATGGTGATCTCCGGACTTAGACTCCAGAGTGCTGGACTGCACCTGAATATTACTGGTTGCTAAGGGCTTGGCTGGAGAGCCAGCAGTAACCAAACGATCCTGAGCAAGATGCTGGCACTGACGGCTATGCTGAGCAGCTTCCAAAGCTGAATTGGAGACCGCCAAAGCAGATAAGGCTTGGGATCTATCCCGTGCAGTGGGAGAATCCTGACGCCTAATACTGAGAAATGGGAGAGGAATGCTCACTTTTAGATAATGTTACCCAAACTCTCTCCTTTTTATACTAGGACATGTCCAACTTTGCCGAGATTAGTTGCGGAAATTCCTTGCATGGCATCTTTGGTGGTAAGTTGATGTACCCAGAGCCTTTGAGCTATGTCTTTATGTACATGGAAAGGAAAGAACATACTGTGATGTGACAAATTAAAATAAAAATGGAGCTACCACTACAACACATGGATGGAGAGTGTAAAGTGATTCTATCCATCAGGCTCAAGGGGAACACTGGCCTTCACCTTTTAAGCCTTGTAAAGTAATGTGGATTTACACAGGGTCCCAGGGTTGAGTCCTCAAAGTAGCAACTGGTGAGTGGTGTGGGCTGGCAGGAATGGTCAAGTTGTTCGATAGGTACCAAGAGAAAAGACAAATGACAAAATCGGAAAACAGAATTGTCATAAAACGTTATAGATAAAACAGGATTAACATATTGACGTTAACCAGAACTAGTATTATCTATAACTGGCAGTAGGTAAAGGCATTCAGGATATATCATAGCCGGGGGCCCCTGGATAAACAACAGCAATATAAAGACAAAATTAAACTGCACAACTCTCAAGGAGGGCAGTATCCCAAAATTACCCTTAAGGCTTCGCGTCGTCACTTTGCATCACCTGAGCCCGCCAATGAAAACAAACACAGAGAGGTTGGACACTAAACTGGATGTCACAAATAGCATGTTTTTACGAATTTTAAGCAGTAAGTAGATAACAGTTGAAAAATTCAAGATGAAGTTTTATTTTTCCATTTCATTGGAAGGTTCCTTGTAATTTTAGGCTATGTGCACACGCTCCTAATTTTTCACGTTTTTTCGGTGCTTTTCCGCTGCAAAAATGCTTAAAAAAATGCTTACATTAACCCCTTTCTGACCTCGGACGGGATAGTATGTCCGAGATCAGAAGCCCCGCTTTGATGCGGGCTCCGGCGGTGAGCCCGCATCAAAGCCGGGACATGTCAGCTGTTGTGAACAGCTGACATGTGCCCGTAATAGGCGCGGGCAGAATCGCGATCTGCCCGTGCCTATTAATTAGTTAAATGCCGCTGTCAAACGCAGACAGCGGCATTTAACTACCGCTTCCGGCCGGGCGGCCAGAAATGATCGCATCGCCGACCCCCGTCACATGATCGGAGGTCGGCGATGCTTCAGAATAGTAACCATAGAGGTCCTTGATACCTGTATGGTTACTGATCCCCGGCAACTGTGAGCGCCACCCTGTGGTCGGCGCTCACAGCACACCAGCAATTCTGCTACATAGCAGCGAACATCAGATCGCTGCTATGTAGCAGAGGCGATCGTGTTGTGCCAGCTTCTAGCCTCCTATGGAGGCTATAGAAACATGGCAAAAGTAAAAAAAAAAGTTAAAAAAAATGTGAAAAAAATAAAAAAAATATAAAAGCTTAAATCACCCCCCTTTCGCCCCAATCAAAATAAATCAATAAAAAAATCAAATCTACACATATTTGGTATCGCCGCGTTCAGAATCACCCGATCTATCAATAAAAAAAGCATTAACCTGATCGCTTAACCGCGACTTTTCAATGGAAAGTAGACCCCCTAAGGAACTTATCTCTATGTGTGGTGAGCACTTTGACCCACCAAGTGCTTCACAGAAGTTTATAATGCAGAGCCGTAAAAATAAAAAATCATATTTTTTCACAAAAATGATCTTTTCGCCCCCAATTTTTTATTTTCCCAAGGGTAAGAGAAGAAATTGGACCCCAAAAATTGTTTTGCAATTTGTCCTGAGTACGCTGATACGCCATATGTGGGTGTAAACCATTGTTTGGGCGCATGGCAGAGCTCGGAAGGGAAGGAGCGCCATTTGACTTTTCAATGCAAAATTGACTGGAATTGAGATGGGACACCATGTCGTGTTTGGAGAGCCCCTGATGTGCCTAAACATTAAAACCCCCCACAAGTGACAACATTTTGGAAACTAGACCCCCTAAGGAACTTATCTAGATGTGTTTTGAGAGCTTTGAACCCCCAAGTGTTTCACTACAGTTTATAACGCAGAGCAGTGAAAATAAAAATTCTTTTTTTTCACAAAAATGATTTTTAGCCCCCAGTTTTGTATTTCACAAGGGTAACAGGATAAATTGGATGCCAAAAGTTGTTGTCCAATTTGTCCTGAGTACGCTGATACCCCATATGTGGGGGGAACCACTGTTTGGGCGCATGGCAGAGCTCGGAAGGGAATTGGTCTGCAGGCGTCACGTTGCATTTGCAGAGCCCCTGATGTACCCAAACAGTACAAACCCCCCACAAGTGACCCCATATTGGAAACTAGACCTCCCAAGGAACTTATCTAGATGTGTTGTGAGAACTTTGAACCCCTAAGTGTTTCACTACAGTTTACAATGCAGAGCCGTGAAAATAAAAAATCCTTTTTTTCCCACAAAAATGATTTTTCACCCCCCAAATTTTTATTTTCCCAAGGATAACAAGAGAACTTCGACCCCAAAAGTTGTTGTCCAATTTGTCCCGAGTACGCTGATACCCCATATGTTGGGGTAAACCCCTGTTTGGGCGCACGGGAGAGCTCAGAAGGGAAGGAGCACTGTTTTACTTTTTCAACGCAGAATTGGCTGGAATTGGAGATCGGACGCCATGTTGCGTTTGGAGAGCCCCTGATATGCCTGAACAGTGGAAACTCCCCAATTCTACCTGAAACCGTAATCCAAACACACCCCTAAGACTAATCCCAACGGTAACCCTAACGACACCCCTAACCCTGACACACCCCTAACTCTAATCCCAACCCTAATCCCAACCATAAATGTAATCCAAACCCTAACCCTAACTTTAGCCCCAACCCTATCCCTAACTTTAGCCCCAACCCTAACCCTAACTTTAGCCCCAACCCTAACCCTAGCCCTAACCCTAGCCCTAACCCTAGCCCTAACCCTAGCCCTAACCCTAACCCTAGCCCTAGCCCTAGCCCTAATGGGAAAATGGAAATAAATACATTTCTTTAATTTTATTATTTTTCCCTAACTAAGGAGGTGATGAAGGGGGGTTTGATTTACTTTTATAGCGTTTTTTATATCGGATTTTTATGATTGGCAGCTGTCACACACTAAAAGACGCTTTTTATAGCATAAAAGTTTTTGCGTCTCCACATTTTGAGACCTATAATTTTTCCATATTTTGGTCCACAGAGTCATGTAAGGTCTTGTTTTTTGCAAGACGAGTTGACGTTTTTATTGGTAACATTTTCGGACATGTGACAGTTTTTGATCACTTTTTATTCCGATTTTTGTGAGGCAGAATGACCAAAAACCAGCTATTCATGAATTTCTTTTGGGGGAGGCGTTTATACCGCTCCACGTTTGGTAAAATTGATAAAGCAGTTTTATTCTTCGGGTCAGTACAATTACAGCGATATCTCATTTATATCATTTTTTATGTTTTGGCGCTTTTATACGATAAAACCTATTTTATAATATAATAATTATTTTGGCATCGCTTAATTCTGAGGACTATAACTTTTTTATTTTTTTGCTTATGATGCTGTATGGTGGCTCGTTTTTTGCGGGACAAGATGACGTTTTCAGCGGTACCATGGTTATTTATATCTGTCTTTTTGATCGCGTGTTATTCCACTGTTTGTTCGGCGGTATGATAATAAAGCGTTTTTTGGCTCGTTTTTTTTTCTTACGGTGTTCACTGAAGGGGTTAACTAGTGGGACAGTTTTATAGGTTGGGTCGTTACGGACGCGGCGATACTAAATATGTGTACTTTTATTGTTTTGGGGTTTTTTTAGATTAAATAATGTATTTATGGGAATAATATATATATTTTTTCTTTATGTAGGATTTTTTTTTTTTTTACACATGTGGAAAATTTTTTCTTTACTTTTTTTCTTTGCCTGCTCCGGACCCGGAAGTACTCCCTGCAGGACCCGGATGCAGCCCCGCGGCCATTTTGGATCCGGGGACTGCAGGGAGGAGACGCTCGGTACAAGGTGAGTACATCGCCTTGTACCGATCGTCTCAGGGAAGCACGCAGGGAGCCCCCTCCCTGCGCGATGCTTCCCTGTACCGCCGGTACACTGCGATCATGTTTAATCGCAGTGTGTCGGGGGTTAATGTGCCGGGGGCGGTCCGTGACCACTCCTGGCACGTAGTGCCGGATGTCAGCTGCGATAGTCAGCTGACACCCGGCCACGATCGGCCGCGCTCCCCCCGTGAGCGCGGCCGATTGCATATGACGTACTATCCCGTCACTGGGAATTAAGTCCCAGGTCACCTTGATGGAATAGTACGTCATATGGGCTTAAGGGGTTAATAGAATGCAATCCGCATTTTGTATACACATGCTGTGTTTTTTCCTGAGTGGAAATGCATTCTGGAAAAAAATGCAGCATGTTCATTAATTTGCGGAATCCGCACACATAGGAATGCATTGATCCACTTACTTCCCGCATGTGGCTATTCCCCCCATGCGGGAAATAAGCGAGTCATGTGTGGAATGGTACCCAGGGTAGAGGAGAGGAGACTCTCCTCCACGGACTGGGCACCATATAATTGTTAAAAAAAAGAAAATAAAAAATTGTGATATACTTACCTTCCGATGGCCCCCGGAGTCCTCCCGCCTCTCAGCAGTGCACGCGGTGGCTTTAGTTCCCAGGGATGCTGTGTGCGAAGGACCTTGGAAGATGTCGCGGTCATGTGACCGTGACATCATCCCAGGTCCTTCGCACACAGCATCCCAGCCGCCGCGTGCACCGCTGAGGAGATTGGGTGACGTCAGAACATGAGAATAATCATTTTTTTTATTTTTTTTATTATTTTTAACTTTCTATCTTTTTACTATTGATGCTGCATAAGCAGCATCAATAGTAAAAAGTTGGTCACACTTGTCAAGCACTATGCTAGACAAGTGTGACCAACCTGCCAATCAGTTATCTAAGCGATGCTACAGATCGCTTGGAAACCACTAGCATTCTGCAAGCTAATTACGCTTGCAAAATGCTAGGGTTTAGCGGGAATATGCATGCCAATTCTGCATGCGATATACCTGTGGCAGAAGTTGCGGAATTGCCGCAGAAATTTCCACGCCAATTCCACAACGTGTGCACTTAGCCTTAAACTAATTTATTCTGTGGCAACAGTGTGCAAATAAATCTGAGGCATAGTTTCAGGATTCGGCACTTGTTGTTGGGATGTAGCATTCCTGCCTATAGATGGCACTGCGGAGCACTGTGTTTCCATGTCAATTAGGCTGCTTTCACACTAGCGTCGTACGACACACGTCGCAAATTCGCAATGCGTCGTTTTGGAGAAAAAAACGCATCCTGCAAAGTTGCCCGCAGGATGCGTTTTTTCTCCATAGGCTTGCATTAGCGACGTATTGCCACACGTCGCATCCGTCGGACCGTCGGCACAAAAAAAGTTACATGTAACTTTTTTTGTGCGTCGTGTCCGCCATTTCCGACCGCCCCCTCCTCCCCGGACATTACAATGGGGCAGCGGATGCGTTGAAAAACTGCATCCGCTGCCCCCGTTGTGCTTCTATTTCACAGTATGCGTCGGTACGTCGGCCCGTCGCAGTGCGTCGGGCCGACGCTAGTGTGAAAGTAGCCTTAGATGCTTAAAACGTGTGCCCAAGTGTGTATAACATGAGGATTGTGAATAATTAACTACTTCAGATCAAAACAAACACAAGGGAGAAAAATGGTTAAAAAAGGTGCATTTATTTTTACTGTATAGCCCATTATCAATTATGCAATTACATACAAGTTTTAAAACTAAAATCACTAATGATAAATGTCTTTTAAAGCGGGGAACTTTGTGATTTAATATCTAGAGAATGTATAAAGATTAGTGATGAGCGAGTGTGTTCGTTACTCGGGTTTTTCGAGCACGCTCGGGTGTTCTCCGAGTATCTTGGGCGTGCTTGTAGATTATGTTTGTGTCTCCGCAGCTGCCTGATTTGTGGCTCCTAGACAGCCTGAATACATGTGGGGATTTCCTAACAAACAGGCAATCCCTGCATGTGTTCAGTTGTCTAGGAGCCAGAAATCATGCAGCTGCGGAGATACAAACATAATCTACAAGCACGCCCAAGATACTCGGAGAACACCCGAGCGTGCTCGGAAAACCTGAGTAACAAGCACACTCGCTCATCACTAATAAAGATGGGATCCCAAAAAGGATGATTTCCCAGTTTTGTGCACTGTTAGATATATAAAATAAAAAATTAGCTTGTTTTTATATGCAATAATGATGACCTTCCATTAACTATGTATTAACGTATAACTAGAAGTTGTATTATCTATTGTAGCTCCTTAAATTTCTTAAAGATTTTTAGGGGGCCGGGTTCCGAGACCACGGACGATTATCATGAAGAAAATGTGCAGAAGCGCTGAGCCGATGCATGAGCAGATGCACAGTGTTGTACAAACCCATAGATTTTCTCCTGAGCCCGTACACTCCTGTGCGCACAATCATACAGGAAATGAGAGCTTTGGCAAAGTCTTTTGAGCGCCTCAAGACCTGGAACAACACTTTTACAATTGATGGCTTATCCCAAATATTGGCCATCAAGATTGAAGCATGGCAGTCTCTTTATTGTTTGCAGCAGATTACCACCATACTTTTTTTTTTAGAAACCACAGAAGATATTGCACTGATTTGCCATTGAAGTGTATATATCATCACCTTTTTTAAGCTATGAAGAGTACGGCACATGCAAGTACAAACTGTGGTATAGCGACCCCTGTGGCAGCTAGGGGGCGCTGTGTGTGCTCCTTGAGATATGCATTGAGGCATATATATGGTCTGCAAGGACCTGTGGTGATGTCACGCTCACCTGACTAGCCATGTGACAGGTACCTGGGTGTGGTTACACCTATGTAAAGGAGGTGTGTGGAGCACATGGTGGAGTGTGAGTGTTAGTGGGTAAGTGTCCGTCAGGGTGGACACACTTCCGTGTGTCCTGGCAGGACACTGCAAAGTGGCCTGTGTGCTGGATGGTCCCAGGTGGGGACAGACGTCCTGGAAGCACACAGTGACCATTCCAGGCTGGAGAGCCTGCGTGCTGGACATAGCACGGACAGTTGGTGTTGGAGGCTCCGGCGAGTGGAGTCGTCCTGGAGGCACCTGGAGACCGTAGACCTGGGAGGTCTGTGTTGAGGACCTGGGACTGACCTGAAGTCAGTGTGAGTGAGAAACCTCTGATGGATACCTCTGTGGAGAAGAGGGATCCGGGAAACCTGTGCGGCACTAACAGGTAACGGGAAGGAACCGTGTGACACTGACCGGGGTCAGAGTGAGAGACGTTGTGTATGGAGACCTCGGAGGCCAAGGGGTGTCCAGGAACCCGTAAAGGTTGCCAACGGGTAACGGTCTGAAAACCGTGTATAATGCTGATCGGGGTAAGAGACGAACTGTGGTAAAGATGAATATATGCAGACTGTGTTCAAACTGTTACCAAGTTCCCGTGGAAGTGGTTTACATTATGTGAAATAAACCGAAAAGACTGTGTTTTGATAGAAAACCGTGCCCGAGTGCTTTGATTCTGCTGCGAAGCGAGTGTTCCCCAAGACACATAGTAGGCGCTATGCTACAAAACCAATCTGCAATCTGATGCTCACACGTGCGCTGCAGCATCTCCAAACAGCTGATCAGACCGGGGGTAACAATCAGACAACCTCCAATCTAATATTCATGGACTATTTTCGGAAAAACCCATCAATTTTAAAATGCAGGATAACCCCTTTAATATCTGCAATATGTGTTTGTTCCGAATCTGTCATATTTGGACACAATTCTTTTTTAGTATTAGTCCATGTACAGTGCCTTGCGAAAGTATTCAGCCCCCTGGAACTTTTCAACCTTTTCCCACATATCATGCTTGAAACATAAAGATACCAAATGTTAAGTTTTGGTGAAGAATTAACAACAAGTGGAACACAATTGTGAAGTTGAATGAAATTTATTGGTTATTTTAAATTTTTGTGGAAATTCAAAAACTGAAAAGTGGGGCGTGCAATATTATTCGGCCTCTTTACTTTCAGTGCAGCAAACTCACTCCAGAAGTTCATTGTGGATCTCTGAATGATCCAATGTTGTCCTAAATGCCTATTGATGATAAATAGAATCCACCTGTGTATGATCAAGTCTCCATATAAATGCACCTGCTCTGTGATAGTCTCAGGGTTCTGTTTGAAGTACAGAGAGCATCATGAAGACCAAGGAACACAACAGGCAGGTCCATGATACTGTTGTGGAGAAGTTTAAAGCTGGATTTGGATACAAAATTATTTCCAAAACTTTAAACATCCCAAGGAGTACTGTGCAAGCGATCATATTGAAATGGAAGGAGTATCATACCACTGCAAATCTACCAAGACCCGGCCGTCCCTCTAAACTTTCATCTCAAACCAGGAGAAGATTGATCAGAGATGCAGCCAAGAGGCACATGATCACTCTGGATGAAATGCAGAGATCTACAGCTGAGGTGGGACAGTCTGTCCATAGGACAACAATCAGTCGTACACTGCACAAATCTGGCCTTTATGGAAGAGTGGCAAGAAGAAAGCCATTTCTCAAAGATATCCATAAAAAGTGTCATTTAAAGTTTGCAACAAGCCACCTGGGAGACACACCAAACATGTGGAAGAAGGTACTCTGGTCAGATGAAACCAAAATCGAACTTTTTGGCCACAATGCCAAACGATATGTTTGGCGTAAAGGCAACAGAGCTCATCACCCTGAACACACCATCCCCACTGTCAAACATGGTGATGGCAACATCATGATTTGGGCCTGCTTTTCTTCAGCAGGGACAGGGAAGATGGCTAAAATTGATGGGAAGATGGATGGAGCCAAATACAGGACCATTCTTGAAGAAAACCTGTTGGAGTCTGCAAAAGACCTGAGACTGGGACGGAGATTTGTCTTCCAACAAAACAATTATCCCAAACATAAAGCAAAATCTACAATGGAGTGGTTCACAAATAAACATATCCAGGTGTTAGAATGGCCAAGTCAAAGTCCAGACCTCAATCCAATCGAGAATCTGTGGAAAGAGCTGAAAACTGTTGTTCACAAACGATCTCCATCAAACCTCACTGAGCTCGAGCTGTTTGCCAAGGAAGAATGGGCAAGAATTTCAGTCTCTCGGTGTACAAAAGTGATAGAGACATACCCCAAGTGACTTGCAGCTGTAATCGCAGCAAAAGGTGATGCAACAATATATTAAGTTAAAGGGGCCGAATAATATTGCACACCGCACTTTTCAGTTTTTGAATTTCCACTAAAATTTAAAATAACCAATAAATTTCGTTCAACTTCACAATTGTGTTCCACTTGATATTGATTCTTCACCAAAAATTTACACTTGGTATCTTCATGTTTGAAGCATGATATGTGGGAAAAGGTTGAGAAGTTCCAGGGGGCCGAATACTTTCGCAAGGCACTGTACAAGAATCAACCTAAGCCATGAACCACTGAAGAAGGAACAACCCTGGTCTTTCCATGATATTTACTACCGGATGGCACTGGAAAAACCTGAGCGGGGCTCCTATTGCCAGACAAATTGTATTTTTAGCAAACAAGGGTGTGAACAAGTAACCAAAGGGTCCATTTTAACATTTACAGATCAGTGGTCATTTAGTAGTCTGTTTACACATGCAGACCACAATAAACGATGTTCCATAGATTACTCAGTGCACATAGGCTGCCATTGTTCTCAGCAGTATGAGCCAAACGTACGGGAGAGAACTATAAACTTTTGCGCCTGTGTAAGGAAGTGCGGTTTAATCATACCTCCCAACTTTTGAAGATGGGAAAGAGGGACAAAGTTTGTGGCGTGCAACGCGTGCAGCGGCAAATTTTAGGTCACACCTCTGACCACACCCATTCATAACTAGTCACACCCATATCCACGTATCAACCACACCCATTTAGCACTGCTGATCACACTGTTTCATAAACAATAATTATAAACAAAAAAATATGGCCACACAGTGCTCCATACTGTATTATGGCCCCACATGATGCTCAATACTGTATAATGGCCACACATGGTGCTCAATACTGTATAATGGCCACACAGTGCTTCATATTGTATAATGGCCCCACAATGTTCCATACTGTATAATGGCCCCACATGATGCTCCATACTTTATAATGACCACACAGGATGCAGAAACTGTATAATGGCCCCACATGATGCTCCATACTGTATAATGACTGCACATGATGCTCCATACTGTATAATGGCCACACATGATGCTCCATACTGTATAATGACTGCACATGATGCTCCATACTGTATAATGACCGCACATGATGCTCCATACTGTATTGTTATGAACTGGTGGTTTAGGAGCAACATGGGACGAGCTCTGGAGGAGGTGGTACCTGTACTAACCGCAGTTCCTGAGTTTATCACAACACTAGAAGTAGCCGTGGGATGTTCCTGTCACTCCCTAGTCACCTCGTCACAGCCGGAGGACTAACTACCCCTAAAGATGGAAACAGGAAAACTATCTTGCCTCAGAGAAAATCCCCAAAGGAAAGGCAGCCCCCCACAAATATTGACTGAGAGTGGAGAGGGAAATGACATACGCAGAATGAAATCAGAATGTAGCAAAGGAGGCCAGTCTAGCTAGATAGATAGAACAGGACAGAATACTGTGCGGTCAGTATAAAAAAACTAGAAAAATCCACCACAGAGTTTACAAAAATCTCCACACCTGACTAAAGGTGTGGAGGGTAAATCTGCTTCCCAGAGCTTCCAGCTTAACTGAATAAATCCATATTTACAAGCTGGACAAGAAAAAACATAGAAAGAGCTGAACGATTAAGTCCACAATATGTGGACAGGAAAAGAACAAGCAAGGACTTATCTTTGCTGAACTGGTCAGAATATCAGGGAAATCCAAGCAGAGATGTGAATCCAACCAGGAACCATTGACAACTGGTGCAGGCTGAAGGATAGAGCCAGGATAAATAGCCGAGCCAGAAAGACGATCAGTGGAAGCAGCTGCTGACTGCTAAATCCAAGGAGCAGAAGTTCCACTCAAAACCACCGGAGGGAGCCCAAGAGCAGAACTCACAAAAGTGCCACTTACAACCACCGGAGGGAGCCCAGGAGCGGAATTCACAACACTGTATATTGGCTGCACATGATACTTCATACCGTATAATGGCCACACATAGCTACTCCTACACACGCGGCTGCGCTCCGTACACTTTGCACACACGGCTCCGCTCCGTACACACGCGCTCCGCTTACACCTCGTACACATGCGGCTCCACTCCGTACACTTCGTACACATTCAGCTCCGCTCCATACACCTCGTACACATTCAGCTCCGCTCCATACACCTCGTACACATTCAGCTCCGCTCCATACACCTCACACACATTCAGCTCCGCTCCATACACCTCATACACACACGGCTCCACTCCATACACCTCGTACACAAATGGCTCTGCTACATCCTCACTGTAAACACCTCCTGACCCCACACATAAGGCAGCTTACTTACCTCATCCAGCAGCACCATGGCAAGTTGGCAACCAGCACAGCCGAGTCCTGCAATCCACGGAGGTCCCGATCATGTGACCCTGACTCCTCCCCTCCTGTGATCTCATCACAGGTCCTGTGCGCACAGAGCAGCCAATATATAGTGTAAGGCTCTGCAGGTGCAGGGATGACAGTCTGATACATTGCACACCTCCCAACCAGTGCGGGACATACTTGTCCCGACCGTGACAGCGGGGGAGACTGTCAAAATCGTGACAATCCCGCTGGATCCGGGACGGTTGGGAGGTATGGTAATGCACTGCATAGTTTTAAAATGTGATATTTAGTAATTTGCATGCACTTAGTTGGGTATAGATAGAGTTAATAGTTAGGACTTGCCAAGAATCGGAAGGGGCTATAGAAGACAACTTTCTGGTAGTGACTCAGATAGGGCCTAGCAATCAGTAGTGACAGACCTAAGGTCTAATAGCTTTCAGACTTGCATGTAAAAGTGTGTGAGTAGGGAGGACATGAGGTAATACGTCCTAAGGACCAAGGAAACGTTAAGAGAAATTTGACAGATAGAAGCCCGGGTCATTTGAATGCTACTGCACTTTGCCCAGGGAGGGAGCAGAAGGCCTACTTAAAGAGGATTGAAAGCAGAGGGAATTGTATCAGCAGATGTCTATGAAGCGCCCCAGAATCCTGGTCGTTGCAGTACTGTGGCTCCGCCGCTAAGGGGGGCTATGGTACGTCTGATGGCACTGAAGGAGTTCATCTGACCAGGTATCACATACACCAATACATTTCACAGTCGGGCCTCCAGGGGGAGCTAAGGGTACTATTCATTAGGCCACTCCTCACATACTGGTAAAACTGGGGGTCAGGCAGGAAGTTAGGGAGAAAGCTGACTGGGTTGGAACCAGGCAACACCTTGTGGCAGAGGGTGTTGTGGGGGAAGATTCGGTAGGGTCCCTGTCAGGGGTGGGATCCTGACAGAAGCCTGGCAATGAGAAAGAACGTCAACGGGACCGTGCCTGCTCAGGATAGCGGCGGTGCCCCAAGAAAGGATAAGAAGCAAGATTTATTGTGCTGAGTGAGAAACGAGATCAAAGCAAGAAGGAGAATACCAGTAGGAGTCGTGCTGTAAGATCGAGGCAACATCCTACTGAGGCGTAAACAACCGGCGGCCGGAACGCCGAGGAAGTACAGAGCTCTAAGCCATACTTCAAACCAACGGCAGGACAGTCAGTCACAGGCGGGTTGTCTCACCTAAATCACCTACGCAGACATAGGGGGCAACCTGTGGAGAGGGGCGACACTAGGGTCCCGGAAGATCTCCGAGCCTACCCGTCATACGGGTGCGTCCCAACCGTAACATCAGGGAGGGACGGTGGATTAGCAGAACATAATCTAATCGAGTTGTGAGGGAACACGAGAAACAGACACAACAGTTGTGGGGACTATCCCGTAAGCACAGCAGGGGAGGACCACAACACATAGCGCTAGCAGGAAGGCACAGATTTCCACCTGCAAAGAGAACTCTGGAGGTGCCATTGGACCGGCCGGACTTGCGCAGCCTGGTGAACCGTATTCCGGACTGAGGACCCAGAGACCTTCAGTAAAGAGGTAAAGAGACTGCAACCTGGTGTCCTCGTTATTTACTGCGACCGGCACTTTAACATCACCACTACCTTCATCCACTCCTATCATTAATTTGGAGCGCCCCTCGGCAGGGTCACGGACCGGGCCTAGCCGCCGTGACAATCCCAGAGCAGAGACTCAGAGGCCCGGTACTGGGTACCCCTTGGCCCTGCGGCAGTGGGGGCGCCACAACTTGGCGTCACGAACAGGATCTACTTAAGCCTGAAGAATCGGGTCATGTGTGCCTTGGAACTGTGATTTATTATACTTGGACTGTGACTTATTGCAAAGATTGTGTGTTGCCATTTACCACCAAAATCCGCCATTACAGCACCCTGAGGAGAGCGCAGGAGAAGAAGAGGGGCGTGGAGTGGGCGTAGACAAGCTGGAGAGCACGAAGGACAATGGCCGCCCAGTCTAAATATTTCTGCACCGTGAGGACGTGTCCGTCAGCAGCAGAAATCCGCCTCCTAATCCTCAATGGAGGGCGGAGACAGAGGAAACGAAACCGCCCACGAAGGAGAGAGCGGGAAAAGGATCAGGAAGTGACCCACGTGGAGGACGCCATGGCCAGCAGCTCGGAACCCGAATGTGGGGTGGAAGCAGAAGTCTCCCCCAACTACCCGGACGAGTACCGCAGCCAATTCTCCGTGGACAGTGCTGATCTTCTGCAGGCTGAGATGGGAGACTTGATCCACCAGCTCCTTCAGCTGAACGCGAAGGCCCCGGCTCCGCACCAGGTAGCACTGGAAGGAAGTCCTATGACATCGGATCCTGTACCACTGCCGGAGTTGTTGCTGAGGACCTCGCCGACACCGCCAGCGGAACCCGCCACGGAGGAGGAACCTGCATTGGCTGGTGAGTCCGTCGACCCTGCCCCGCCAGCAGAGGACCTGTTGATAGGCCCCGTCGCGGCACCCCCTCTCCCTGGGACCCATAGACTCCAACGCCTGTTACCATAGGAGGAGGCAACGGGCATGGAACACCGCCTGAAGGCCCTGATCGCGCCAACCACCGTGTTGTGTGAGACCCGTGCGGAGCGCACGGTATGCCGCTGGGTGAACCCAGGATCCGATCTTATGGGGTTCCCCGGGGTGAAGACACGGGAAGGGGAGATGGTGCAGGCCCTGAGCTGGGAGGAATACCAGGCCCAGCTGGAACAGCAGTGGAAGGAGAAGGAAAAGGAGTACCAGGCTGGGCTGGAGGCCTACCATCAGAAAGACCTGGCGGTCAAGGACCGGGCCCGGAAGGACCCCTCCGCTCACCAGGCCCTGCGCAGGCAGGGCATCATCACCACCTTCAAGCTCCGCGGAGGCTGGGGCTTCATTAAAGAGCCGGGACTGTATGCGGAGGTGTTTGTAAACCGAAGGGATGTCGAGTCGCATCTCAGAGAGGGCCACCCACACCGGGATCTCTACCCGGGGGATGAAGTCTTGTATACCAGGCACTTTGGGGAAAAGGGGTGGTTTGCCCTGAATGTCCGCAAGAGACAGAACCCTGTGATTCCCCCGATTAAGGTGCCAGTGAAGCTGACCCCTGTAGCGAAGGTGCCCCCTTGTGGTCAGCCCATGGTCATTACCAGGACCACCGAGGTCACCCCCACGTGCACTATGGTCAAGGCCACGATATGCAGCATTGTCACCTCCACCACCCTCGTGGCCAAGGAGGCACCTCTTCCGGTGGGCGGTGCCCGTGCTGCTCCAGAACTGAAGACAGTGGGTACGCAGACCCCCAGATGGGACAACACGTCCCCTTACGCAGTACCAGGTGGTGCGCAATACCCTAGGGCATTGCCTCCACCGGTGCTGCCTCCTGAGTGGTTCAAGTAGTTGTACTAACACTCTGCAAATGTACATAGTTAACTGTTTCTCTGCTATTTTGCTGCTAAAACCCGTCTAGGGTTATTCTTAAAGGGATCCCTTTGTTGACCCGGGATCCCTATTCCTTTTGTTTGTTTTCTACGTTTGCACAAGTTATCAAGAACTGCTGAATCATGAACAATGCATGATACAAACTCCTTGTATATAGTTTGCACCTTCTTAAAGGTGCTCCCTACTGGTTTTACATAAAAGATGGACTCTTTGCGAAGAAACTGTTCCTGGAAACAGCATTGGAGTCCTTACAGCGAACGGACTTGCAGCTTGAAAAGTTGCACTACCTCATAGAGACTTGGTCCCCTCTTAAAGGGGATGTTCACATGTTGCAATTAAGAAAAGTATTGCATTAAGACAGTTAGATGGTGATAATGTCTTAAAAGAGAAAGTAATGATGCTAATGTGAAGAAGTTATATGTAACCAACGAGTTAATTGTGAGAAATGTTTGATAATGTTGATAGAAGAATGAGGACAGAGAAGTGAACCCGTACGGGGTTAGTTAGTGAGTCCTCCCAGGAGCCATACAGAGATGGCTCAGTGATCTCGAACTGAAAGAAAAACATGTTCTATACTGTGTATAGTAGTGGAAGGACAGAAGGCCCGGGCAGAATGGGGCGGTCCTGTAACAGAAAGGAGAGGCAGTAGGTCTGGAGCAGTTAGGACAGGCGGTCCTGCAGACGTAAAGTAGGGGAATGTAGCACAGTTGCTTATGCCTTATAATGTGTTATAAGAAGGTCTTTAGTGGATTCAGAGTGTACATCCTTAAAGGCAATGTTAAATGATTGTTCAAAAATTTTGCACTTAGTAGAATACCCGGTTGGGTAAGAAAAGTTATTTATAGTAAGTTATTTAAAAATAAGTAACCATGTTTGTAACGTTCAAGTGTCCTCACCTCCCATAAAGGGAAGCTCTGTTCAAATAAGCTTATTGTTATTGCACTCACAAAAATTGTATGTCTTTTTGCTGACATGTATTGTTGTTTTCTTCCCAGTCCAGGAGTACTGGATTTAACCGGGGGGGAGTGCAGCGCCCCAGAGTCCTGGTCGTTGCAGTACTGTGGCTCCGCCACTAAGGGGGGCTATGGTACGTCTGATGGCACTGAAGGAGTTCATCTGACCAGGTATCACATACACCAATACATTTCACAGTCGGGCCTCCAGGGGGAGCTAAGGGTACTATTCATTAGGCCACTCCTCACATACTGGTAAAACTGGGGGTCAGGCAGGAAGTTAGGGAGAAAGCTGACTGGGTTGGAACCAGGCAACACCTTGTGGCAGAGGGTGTTGTGGGGGAAGATTCGGTAGGGTGCCTGTCAGGGGTGGGATCCTGACAGAGGCCTGGCAACGAGAAAGAACGTCAACGGGACCGTGCCTGCTCAGGATAGCGGCGGTGCCCCAAGAAAGGATAAGAAGCAAGATTTATTGTGCTGAGTGAGAAACGAGATCAAAGCAAGAAGGAGAATACCAGTAGGAGTCGTGCTGTAAGATCGAGGCAACATCCTACTGAGGCGTAAACAACCGGTGGCCGGAACGCCGAGGAAGTACAAAGCTCTAAGCCATACTTCAAACCAACGGCAGGACAGTCAGTCACAGGCGGGTTGTCTCACCTAAATCACCTATGCAGACATAGGGGGCAACCTGTGGAGAGGGGCGACACTAGGGTCCCGGAAGAGCTCCGAGCCTACCCGTCATACGGGTGCGTCCCAACCGTAACATCAGGGAGGGACGGTGGATTAGCAGAACACCATCTAATCGAGTTGTGAGGGAACACGAGAAACAGACACAACAGTTGTGGGGACTATCCCGTAAGCACAGCAGGGGAGGACCACAACACATAGCGCTAGCAGGAAGGCACAGATTTCCACCTGCAAAGAGAACTCTGGAGGTGCCATTGGACCGGCCGGACTTGCGCAGCCTGGTGAACCGTATTCCGGACTGAGGACCCAGAGACCTTCAGTAAAGAGGTAAAGAGACTGCAACCTGGTGTCCTCGTTATTTACTGCGACCGGCACTTTAACATCACCACTACCTTCATCCACTCCTATCATTAATTTGGAGCGCCCCTCGGCAGGGTCACGGACCGGGCCTAGCCGCCGTGACAATCCCAGAGCAGAGACTCAGAGGCCCGGTACTGGGTACCCCTCGGCCCTGCGGCAGTGGGGGCGCCACAACTACATTGAAAAGAAGCTATGGTTAGCATAGTGGGACCTGAATTCTCCTACGTAGAGCAGTGGGCTATCGAGATTCTTCTGAAGAGTTGTACCAACGTACCTTGAGCAACAGGGTCCTCATTAGTCAGTTTGGAACTGAGAGTAGCTGCGAGGGACCTCAACCTATGAGGCCCTCACAGGGGAAGACACAGCTTCCCATAAGAGTTTGCAGGACAGTCATGAGAAGCAGGATTGTGAAGTGCAAGGAAAGAAGTGTCATTGAATCCAATCTAGAAGTGCCCATGCCTGTTTAATGCAAGTGAAACATTTGTGAAGCATTGTACCCATTACATTATATACCATAACTCATAAAAAGTTATGGCAATAGAAAAAAGACACAGTCATTCCGCTCACCTTTCAGGCTGTGGAACTTCAGTTTTCCCGCACGAACTGAGCCAGAGCAGCTGCAGTACGAACATCCAAGAGCAAGAAAAGGTTCCACGAAAGTTTTTTTTATAAAATTAAAACCTAGCTTTTATTTTAGCCATACAAACAATGCTCCATAAGAAATTGGCTGGCAATATAGTGCGAAAGGAGGTCACAGACCTAAGCGTTTCGAAGAAGAGTCTTATTCATGGTCCCAACGCGTTACGCTTGAACAAAAAATAATTTCACCTGATGGACGAGCATTTTGCATTTAGATTGAGAGTCACTTAAAGTGAATCATTCACCAGGTTTTTGCTACCCCATCTGAGTTCAACATAATTGAGAGGCAGAGACCCTGATTCCAGAGATCTACCACTTTCTTGACTGCTTGCTGTACTTTTGACAAAATCTCAGTGTTATCTGCTGTAATCTAGCAGTTTTCTGAATGCTGAGCTCTGTTATAGCCACGCTCACATTAGTGATTGACAGCTTTCTGTGAACACTGTGCAAAGCAGAAAGCTGTCAGTGATGGGTTGAGGTTATGCACAACTCAGGCATATGGAGAACTACATGGAAGCAGGTTTACTAGTCCTCAGGTGATAATCTCTTGTTGATAAAACAGCAATTTTTATCAAAACTACAGCAAGCAGCCCAGTAAGTGACATAGCTGGAATCAGGGTCTTTGTCTCTACATTATGCCGCACTTAGATTTGATGGCAAAAAACTTGTGACACAATTCTTTTAAGAAGAAATAAGAAAAGTAAACCCCTTTTAATTAGGGGTTCGATTGGTATTAGATTAATTTTGCATTATCCTCTCCCTGAGGAAGACCATGAGAAACGCGCGTCGGAGCGAGAGGTGGCGGCAGCATCTCCACCATGAACCTGAGTCAGTAACTTCTTTTCATCATACTTTTTTAATGATCCACATTTGTGATATTCATCCTTCACTACTCTTTATACTGAATACTTATTAATATGTTTACTTATTACATTGCTGACACACGACCATACATGATTCACGGCATTAAGGTATGTGCACACGCTGCGGAATGGTGTGCAGATTTTTCCTCACTGATTTTGGTAAATCCGCAGGAAAACCGCACTGTGGATTTACTGCGGATTTACCGTGGTTTTTGTGCTGTGGTTTTACACCTGCGGATTCCTATTGAGGAGCAGGTGTAAACTGCTGCAGAATCCACACAAAGAATTGACATGCTGCGGAATATAAACCGCTGCATTTCTGCACGTTCAGCACATGTGCACTGAAAATTTTGTTTTCAATAGGTTTACATGGTACTGTAAACTCATGGAAAACTGCAGCAAAATCCGCAGCTTGTGCACACACCCTTAATGTTCCTCTGCGTCCAATTTTTAATATTGAGTGTGTTTTTTAATTTTTGTCTTGTTTATGTTTCTTTTATCCTGTTTTGTAAGATTGGTGTCCTAGCAATAAAGTAAATAGTCTAATTCTTTTTGGGGTATTTAAAGAGGTTGTCCACTACTTTTATATTGATAGCCTGCCCTCAGGATAGGTCATCAATGTCTGATCGGTCGGGATCTGACCTCCGACACTCCCGCTGATCAGCTGCTAATGGTATTGGCATCCGCCAGCTGGAAGTACTTACTTGCAGAGCTAGGCCGGGATCACACATACGCGAGATACGGCCGAGTCTCGCAAGTGAAAACCCAGCTCTGGCGCCGGCACTCCGGAGCGGAGCGTGCAGCCGCACCGCAATACATGAAGCTGCACGCTCCCCTCCGGAGTGCTGGCGCCAGAGCTGGGTTTTCACCTGCGAGACTCGGCCGTATCTCGCGTATGTGTGATCCCGGCCTTAGCCGTCTACTTGTACTGGCCGGAACTTGGTACTGCACATCCACCTCCTATTCAAATCAATAGTAGGCGGATGTGTAGTACCCTGCAGCAGCCACTACAAGTACTGTAGATGGGCACGCTCTGCAAGTAAGTACTTCCGGCTGGTGGCCACCACTAATGACAACAGCTGATCGGCCGGAGTGCTGGGTGTCAGACACTAGACGATCAGACATTGATCACCTATTCTAAGGATAGGCCATCAGTGTAAAAGTATTGGATAACCTATTTAATGATTATTTAAAGCAATTTTTTAGGTTTTATAATTATTGGTCTACTTGAATTAGTGCTTTTTTTGCGCCTCTACAGTATGTGATGACTAGGGTTACATTGCTTCTCTTATAGGTTTCAGTTAATTTTGCATTGTGTTGTATTAATATTATTAGAATAAATATTACAAAGCACTTCACTTCTGTCATGATTCAGTTAGGGGTTTGTTTTCTGTTATCATCTCTCCGGACTGGTCATGTGGGGGTTAATCCCCTCGTCCTCGTTCTGGAGTTGGCTGGGCTTTTTAAGTCCTCTACAGTCTGCTGGCCAGCGTCAGTGATAGTTCATGCTTCCAGGCTAGAGCAGCTGACCCGTATACCCTGGTGATCCTTCTGCTTCTGACTTCCCGTAATTGTATTTGACCCGTTCCCTATCCCTGACTTAGTGTTCATCTGGTTGTTTCCCTGCAGTGTATGACTCAGCCTGATCTCTGAACCCCGCCTCTTGTTTTCCGTCTGTGATACCACGTTCCCCGACCAGCTTTGACTCTCTGGCTTGTACCCCGACTTAGTCTTACGTCTCATATTTTGGATACCACGTGCCCGTTCGGCTCTGACTTCTGGCTTGTCTCTGACTACGTGCATTGCTGTTACTTCTGGTAATGCTGCTCCTGACAGGTTCTGACTCAGCTCGTCTGACCACTCTTTTGTTACCTATGCGGCTGATCAGTGTTGCTGCGCTGTGAGTGTGCAGTCTTCCCTCGCCAGCACCCCCTGGTGGAGGTTGCGCTACACTGCACCGCAGCCGCATCATGACTTCCACCAAAATTACCCTAATCCTTTTTACATGTGTACGTGATATAGTGAAGGTGCATTAAATATTGATTGCTGTCTTCCCCTATTTCCAGCATCGTTCCAGTCCTTTCTTGAGTCATGTAAGCACTCCAAAAATTCAAAAAAACACTAGCAAAAGGCAGAGATGCTTACGTTCAGAGGTCTCAAAACAAATGCACTATCAGGATGCAGTGGACCCATGTAGTTAAGATGGCAGCAACACAGGTGCAGAAATATCGATGAGACAACCACTCACAGCCTGCCAATCCCACTGGAGGGGTAGTTTCTTGGTATGTAATTGCACAAAGAAGACTTGTATGTGGCGCTGTTCACACAATGGAAATGCACAGCATCCAGGTTAACAGCCTATTAGTTACGCCCTTCTATTAGATCAGGCGGCCTGCCCAGGGCTATCCAGATGCATCCCATGTGAACAGACACCACAGTTCACAAGACTAAATGGGCCCAACTGAACCCTGAATAATAAAGTGCAAAAAACACATATAAAAATATGCGAGGTATTAGTTAATATGTCGGCCAAAATATGCAAGCTCGCACCCCGCGTCAAGGTTCCCCACACTGCCTTTAGTTTGATTTGAAATTACTGGAATTAGAAGAACTCTGGCACTATGCTGAAAACTGGAAAAGACGGCAATTGGTAAGAAAGAATTTTAATGTACCAACAAAACGACTCATACACATTTAGAAAGCAATACGGGATAACATTTTTTTGATGGGAGTGTTTCTTTAATAATAAACAATGTACTATAAACTACTGGATATTCTACCTTGTTTTTCTGTTGCCTTCGTGAGTTAGTGACTAAAGCAGTCAAAGAACAGGTGAAAAATCTACATACAGTGTAGTAGTGCAAGGCAGTGGATACAACCTGAACCTGCATGCACCACTCAAGAGCAGCTGAGGACATGGCTCACAATTTATTTTAATTTGGATAACACGACTGGCATGTACAGCAATTTCCAAAAACAGACTGAGCAATGGGGGTTTATGACTCTGGTGAAATATGAAGAACTTGCCTATATTTAGGATACAGAGATGCTTAGTAAAACCCCAGAATATTATTCTATATTTCAATATTGTACAAATGTATCTTTATTAATAATATTTTATTGATCAAATGACAATTCCCATATCATACATATCTGACATGTCCATAGGATATGCCATAAATTTATGACTGGGGCATGTCCTACTGTTGGGATCCAATCTATCTTGGAAACCCTTGCTCACTAGTGTCAGTGGATCGGTGGCCTTACACATCTTTGTTATTCTGATGAGTGTTCCAAAGACTGCACAGCAAATTCCAGAACTCCCGCCTAAAGAAGAAAGCTGCACATAAGGACTATAAACCACTGTGTAATGAATGAAAAGCTGCCTGCACAGCCTCCCCGCCTGACCAGACATGAACTCTGTAGCGTGGGAAAGTTTCTGAACTTTTTCCCCACGCTGCTGCGTTCACCTCAGGTCAGGCGGCGCCACTGCGCAGCCTCAGGGACTACCACTGACGTCACTGAGCATGTGCAGACTCACAGCCTGACCTGAGGTGAACTCAGCAGCATGTGTCTCCATCCTGCCCCCATATGATATCCTATTATTATTTATTTATATTCCATTGATTCCATGGTGCTGTACATGAGAAGGGGCTACATACAAATTGCAGATATCACTTACCGTAACAATAACAGACTGATACAAAGGGGAGAGGACCCTGCCCTTGCGGGCTTACATTCTACAGGATGGTGGGGAAGGAGACAGTAGGTCGGGGGTTGCAGCAGGCGGTAGCTCCGGGAGGCGGAGGCAGTAGCTTCGGTAGTGGTGAGAAGGCAGCGGGGTCATTGCAGGCTGTAAGCTTTCTTGAAGAGGTGGGTTTTCAGGTTAAGTCTGAAGGATCCAAATGTGATTGATAGTCGGACGTGTTGGGGTACAGAGCGTGGGGGATATTCGGGAGGAGTGAATAAGTGTGGAGGAGAGAAGGAGGTCTCAGGAGGACCGGAGATTGCGTGAGGGAAGATATCGGGAGATTAGTTCAGAGATAAATGGAGGAGACAGGTTATGGATGGCTTTGTAGGTCAGTATTAGTAATTTGATACGCTAAGGGAATAGGAGCCAGTGAAGAGATTTGCAGAGAGGGGAAGCGGAGGAATAGCGAGGAGAGAGATGAATTAGTCAGGCAGCAGAGTTTAGGATGGACTGGAGAGGTGCAAGAGTGTTAGCAGGTAGGCCACAGAAAAGGAAGCTGCAATAGTCGAGGCGGGAAATGATGAGGGCATGCATAAGCATTTTATTAAAGCCCAAAAACACGTAAAACAGTGAAATTCTGAAAAAATGCAACAAAACGCAATAAATAGAGCAGAATGTTTGGTACCTCAAAAAAGCTCAGTGCATTCTGCGTGGAGGTGAAAACGGTAACAGCTGCCCCAAACGCCAAATTATACGGGGGTGCCAAATTCAAGCACGCCCCACTACACTGAACTGTCCCAGCATGCGTTGCTTCTTAATTTTGTGACATAGATCTGCTAGAAGTGTCCCAAATTTTAAAAAACATCCCCTGTAAAAAAAAAAACCGAAATTGAAAAAACCCACCCCAAAACCCGAAGGCTACTTTCCCACAATGAGCTTTTAGTGCGTTTTTAACGCTGCATATTTTTGCTGTGTGAAAACGCAGCATCTTACAGTTCCAGCAAAGCGGTTGGGATTTATACAAACCTCATACCCACTGTGCTGCTTTTTTACTCATTGTAAACTGTCCTGTGGTGCGAATTTTAGATCCACAACGTCAATTTCTCTTGCCTTACGCTGAGTTTTCTTTGAAGAATTTCCCCACAGACTTGTATTAGATGTTGAAAATTCGCAGGTAAGAAATGCACGTGTCTTTAGTGTGTTTCAGCAGTGGAAACGCTCCAAAAACACGTGTAATAATCCGCACCTAAGTATATCAATAAAGCTTTGTGAAAACCAAATACCAGGAAGTATCAAACACAAAGCAGCTTTATTTAAAATATGATACACCAAACAGAGATAAACAT
This sequence comes from Ranitomeya variabilis, assembly GCF_051348905.1. Taxonomy (NCBI): domain Eukaryota; kingdom Metazoa; phylum Chordata; class Amphibia; order Anura; family Dendrobatidae; genus Ranitomeya; species Ranitomeya variabilis. The sequence goes on along the minus strand of NC_135234.1, from coordinate 696,823,979 downwards.
TGCAGAGTCAAAAATGCGATAAAAACGCACATGAAAATGCAATGAAAAAACACAAGTAACCTAATTTAAATAATAGTTGCAAAAATTTTGCAGCATCAAAAACTCACAAACGGCTCATCGTGGGAACATAGCCTAACATCATAGAAATGTAATGTTTTAACACACGCTTTCCAATCTTAAAGGGTCTCTGTAAGCACAGAATGACTTTTAAACCTTGTACATGTGCTTGGTGCTTTACGGTGGGGCCAATCATACCCCTTCACGACCGATGACGTATATTTAATTAGCCATCAAGTGCCTCTAACAGCCGGGGGTGGATCCAAGATCCACCTGCGGCTGTTAACCAGTTAAATATTGCTGTCCATCACCAACAGCGGCAGACTGCCGCGACCCAGAAAAACTCCTCTTCCACAAAGTGATGCCACACCTGCTTATTCAAATATAACTTGTTTACTTAGGAAAGATTTATTCAAAAACAAACTTTCATCTTTTCTTTGGCTTAAAATTATGGTCGCAGCTTAACACAGGCAACATTTTCCAACCAATCGGGTGCAGGGAGATTGTCTACCTTCCGGACTCCCGGTGCAGGTATCTTCACCACCAGAATCACCACCCATTCTGCCACGGAGAAGCCCGGGACCCAAGCTACGACCCACCCAAAGAATGGAGCGCCTGAACCACCCCTTCGCGAAGACCATCCAGAAAAATATCCAAACCAGCATCATTGAGATGAACCCCATCTGGGAGGAGAAAACCCGAATTATCCCCCTCTAACCGGTGATGTCTCACCACAACACCATTCCTAAATCTGATAAAACGAGATATTTGCTGGTTTAAAGTACGTCTAGATCTTTCCATGGCGTTCAGCTCCCTGGCGCCTCGCCAAACCAGCCTAGGAATCAGCTCCGACCAAACCAACCGCATTACTGGAAAGAAACCCGGAAATTTATCCAAATCAGCTCTCATAAGGGTCAACAGTTCAGCGAGGGGAAATGAAGTCAGGTCGTTTCCTCCGGCATGTATGACCACCACTGTCGGAGAAGACGCAACTCTCGCGATACGAACAACCTCCGGAAGGACTTGTGACCAGGTAAGACCCCTCGTACCACGCCAGATGACGTCCATTCCTGTGAAGCCGAGCGATTGTCCTCCTGGGCACAATTCGGCGCGCCGACCTGCCCAATATATGTACGAATGACCCACCAGCCATATGCTGGGCCGCATACCATCTGAAACAAATAAAAATTGTTATTAAAGAAAAACAGAGTATGAGCCAGGGAAACAGAAAACGGGAAACTTGTATAAAGGTATGCCCCTAATGGTCTGTTCTTACAGAACTAATTCGGGCCTGATATACCTAGTGAAACAACGGGACCTCCATCTACCAACTCTTTGAATATCTGATTCAAAAAGACCCGCCCTGGAGGCTTCCGTCACCTCACCGATCCTAAAAGAATGAGTACCGAAATCTGACGCGGGAAGACCTAAAAATGACAACGTGCACCTTAGGACCGCAAGAAACTGACCCGAAAATAAGGGAGAGCCGTTCTCATGGATGAAAAATTGAGCCCCAGTGCTCCTGACCTGCATATAACTGTTGATTAAAGCCAATGGGCAAATCGTTCCTTTTATGGCAAACAGCGGGAACCAGGTACCCCTACCTTCCTGGTCGGTTTTGGATCTGCGCACACTAACCCTCAGGCACCCCTACCTTCCTGGTCGGTTTTGGATCTGCGCACTCAAACCCTCAGACCGTACATCTTATTGGCGCCGGGCGCCGCCTCCTCACCGCTGTTTTGAAAATAGCCGGCGCCTGCGCTCTTTTCCCCTGCCTGGTGCAGGCGCAGTGAGCGCTGCCCGCCTTTCCTCATATGCAACCCAGCTGACTGCGCCTGCGCGGCCGCCCTGCTTGTGATTCCCAGCCCCGCAGTGACTTATGATTTATTCACATTGCGGGGCTGGGATTCACAGGCAGGGCGGCCGTGCAGGCGCAGTCAGCTGGGCTGCATATGAGGAAAGACGGGCAGCGCTCACTGCGCCTGCACCAGGCAGGGGAAAAGAGCTCAGGCGCCGGCTATTTTCAAAACAGCAGCGAGGAGGAGGCGGCGCCCGGCGCCAAGAAGATGTGACAGCTGTGTGGCGTCTAAAGCAGGGGGGAAAGGCCTGCCTCCTTGACTGAAGACCAGGTATTTCTGACAAATTAAAAAACGGATTATTTCTCTAGTTACAGCACCCAGAACTAAAAGAGCCACCTTGTCAGAATGCAGCATTACTGCTGCACAAGGTGGCTCTTTTAGTTTGAAACGACTGGGGGGGTGACAGGTTCCCTTTAAATTGTGCCAGGGCCTGGGAACACGATTCCGAATTTGCCGGTCCCACTAGCAAAAAGTCGTCGAGGTAGTGCGTGATAGATGACAGACGCGTGACCTTCCGAGCGACCCATTCCAGAAATGTGCTAAACATTTCGAAATAATGGCAGGAAATTGAGCATCCCATTGGGAGGCATGTGTCGTAATAATACCGGCCTTCGAACATGGCACCTAACAGATGATAGCAGTCCGGGTGAACCGGAAGCAAGCGAAAGGCAGATTCAATATCTGATTTGGCCATAAGGGCCCCTGGTCCAGCTTTTCTGACCATCTCGACGGCCCTATCAAAGGGTATATATGTTACCGCGGTCTCGTCACTCGGAATGCCATCGTTCACCGACCTGCCTTTTGGGTAGGACAAATGGTGAATTAGTCGGTATTTACCCTGATCTTTTTTGGGAACTATGCCCAATGGGGAAACCCGTAAATTATAAAAGGGGGCGGACGTTGAAAGGGCCCCGAAAGCGCCCTGCTTGAATTTCCTTGTTCAACTTTTCGTACAGGATAACGGGGAAGTCCCTTGCAGATTTTAAATTGGGGGCTGACTGAGGTTTGTGTGAGAAAACGAAAGGGATGAAAAAACCGAAGGAAAAACCGAAACTGAGCTGAGCCGCAGCCGATTTATTGGGGTACCTGTCCAACCACGGCCCCATGTTTTTTACGCTCACTGGTGTCATGTAGCTCACCCCCTGTGGGTGTCTTACTGCTATTCGATTTTTGTGAGGGTCATGTGCATGTATCTGCTGAATGGGTTCCGCCGCAGACGGAACATTCGTGTTTGTATTTGCATAATCCATAAAATTTGCAGTGGCCCTCGTTGAACAGCCAACATGTGCCTGGTCTCCGTATAACCGCTGACCCTGCATTGTTGGTGGCGCAACCAGGAATCAGTGGCCTTCACCCCCCACCCTAAATGTGGGTTGACAGCTAGTCGACGGCGGAAATCCTCATCATATTTCCACCATGCCGACCCGCCGTGGGCCTTGTACGAGCTGTAGATGCTGTCTAAATAAATGAATAGCTCGGAACATCGCTCCGGGTGTTTCTCGCCCATCACGGAACCTAAAACTGCAAAAGCCTGCAGCCAATTGTTGATGGTTTTTGCTACCTTGGGCTTCCTGTCATAAACCTTTTCACCAACCCGTCTCTCCTTGTCCACCGAGTGCTGCTCGGTTGACACGAGTGACCAAATGTCAATGAACTCGTTAGCCAAATTTATTCCTTTACACTAACGTCTAAATGTGATCCTAAAGTAGGAACCCCACAGAAAAGTCCATCTTTATAGATGTCCAGGCGGGGGGGGAGGAGGTTTGGACGGTACAACAGGTTGTTGTAACAACCTAGGGTTAACGAAAATCTTGCCGCCACCCGCGCTGAACGGGGTTACTGTGTCCGATAAATTCAAACTATTAGCCCTGTCGCCGCCCCAAGCCCCAATAAAGGGGTACTCACCGGATTGCGTAGTGGGCTCCGGACGGCTCTGCTCTTGATTTCCATGGTTAGTAGCACCTCGCCGATCCACTCGAGATGCAGACCTGCTGTGTGATGAGTCATGTCGATGGTACCTGCCGGATGAGCTATCCGACGAAGATGGAGAACGCCATCTTGATGCTCTAGACCGCCGGCTGCGATGGCTGGATCTGGACCTGGACCTATAGGAATGCCTCTTACTACTGTAACGCTCCCTCCGCCTATTCCGGCGTCGACGATAGCCTCCTGACGACGATGATGATGGGGAGAGACTGCGAGCGGAGCGGTTACCTGCACTCTGTCCGCTAATCAGAGCCGGGGTACCAGCACCCTGTGCGGAAGGACCAACACCGGTTGCCACCAGCGATAGAACTGCTGAGGCGTTCTGATGTTCCCCTGATTCCATTTGCGATGTAACTATTTGCCCTCCAGGTATTTGTGAAGGAGGTGTTGTGAAAATCACCGGGCATAGAGGGAAAGGGGATTCCCCCTAACGTCCAATTGGCAAGCAACGGTTTGTGGCCCAGATCCCGTGGCCGAGCGTATCTGCTGCTGGCCCGCTGATAATACCTCCCACCCTCTCCCTGTATTATTGCTGGCCTCTCCTAAACATTGTGGTGTCGGGGAGATAATATCTTGAGACTCTCCTGCTAACATATCTGATCCCCCAGCCTCCTGAGAGGAGGAAGATGACCCATGCACCCCCCCATAGGAGCAGCTGGTAACGGACCGGGCCCAGGTAGAGGAACCGATGACCGCTGCCTGAAACCTCCCCCACTAGCAGTTGTCCCTGTTGGGTGTATGTCGCTGGTCGGCGCAACTATACCCCCTTCCTGTGTCTGTCCGTCCCTTGTAGCCGAGACGCGCTGTTTGGCGCCCAAATGTGAGGAAGCGCGCGCGCTTGAACCGCGCACGCTCCTCTTCAAATGTTTTGGCGGGCTCAGGCGATCCGGCGGCCGGGTGGCTCTGCGAGTCCGCTGACCGCCCGATGGCATCGCCTGGCCCACCACAGGGAAAAAGCCGCTCCCGGCTAACAAAGCCGTTAGCGCTGCCTTCCCTGCTTATTTTCTCCCTCACCGCCTCCTGGAGCGGGTTCATGATGCCGGCAGCCCCAACCAGGTCCGGGTTCAGAATGGGGACCGGAAGCCGCGTCAGAGCGCGACCGCCCCCCTTCCGAATGAGGCCACGCCCACAAGCGGCGCGGCCACCCAATCCCGGGCGACATCACCCCGTGGGACACCGGGGATAGCCATGCAGGGGCCCGGCAGTCAGGGGACAGCAGGATTGCCGCAGTGTCCCTCATTTAGCATATGCACCAGCTGGAAGCGCATCGCAAGTCCATCGGCACAATGCGATCATGTAATGCAGCAGACCCCCGTGACTGTCATTTGATATTCCTGTGACCGCTGGGTCGTTCATAGGAGGTCGTGATTTTCTCTTTACTTAACAGGGCTGAAGGCCCTACTGTATATAGCACTAGCGATCGCCGGCAGCTCTTAACCCTTCACCGCCTTGAGCTTTTCCATTTTTGAGTTTTAACCCCTTTCTGCCAGCTGACGGAATAGTACGTCAGCTGGCAGATCGCCCGCTTTGAGGTGGGCTCCGGCGGTGAGCCCCCATCAAAGCCGCGACATGTCAGCTGTTTTGTACAGCTGACATGTGCGCGCAATGAGCGCGAGCGGATCGCGATCCGCCCGCGCCCATTAACGAGTTAAATGCCGCCGTCAAGCGCTGACAGCGGCATTTAACTAGCGCTCCCGGCCGGAATTGCTCGCACCGCTGACCCCCGTCACATGATCGGGGGTCATGGGTGCATTGCCATAACAACCAGAGGTCTCCTTGAGACCTCTATGGTTGTTGATGGCCGATTGCTTTGAGCGCCACCCTGTGGTCAGCGTTCAAAGTACACCTGCATTTCTGCTACATAGAGGTGATCTGTACTTCACCTCTATGTAGCAGAGACGATCAAGTTGTGCATGCTTCAAGCCTCCTAGGAGGCTATTGAAGCATGCCAAAATTTAAAAAAGTATTTAAAAATAAAAAAATATAAAAAATATATAAAAGTTCAAATCACCCCCCTTTCGCCCCAATCAAAATAAAACAATTAAAAAAAATCAAACATACACATATTTGGTATTGCCGCGTTCAGAATCGCCCTATCTATCAATAAAAACAAAGGATTAACGTGACCGCTACATGGCGTAGCGAGAAAAAAAATCAAAACGCCAAAATTACGTTTTTTGGTCGCTGTGACATTGAATTAAAATGCAATAACGGGCAATCAAAAGAACGTATCTACACCAAAATGGTATCATTAAAAACGCCAGCTTGGCACGCAAAAAATAAGCCCTCACCTGACCCCAGATCATGAAAATTGGAGACGCTACAGGTATCGGAAAATCGCACAATTTTTTTTTTTCTTAGCAAACTTTGGAATTTTTTTTCACCACTTAGATAAAAAATAACCTAGACATGTTAGATGTCTATGAACTCGTAATGACCTGGAGAATCATAATGGCAGGTTAGTTTTAGCACTTGGTGAACCTAGCAAAAAATCCAAACAAAAAACAAGTGTGAGATTGCACTTTTTTTGCAATTTCATCACACTTGGAATTTTTTTCCCGTTTTCTGTTACACGGCATGGTAAAACCAATGGTATCGATCAAAAGTACATCTAGTCCCGCAAAAAATAAGCCCTCACTTGGCCATATTGACGGAAAAATAAAAAAATTATGGCTCTGGGAAGGAGGGGAGCAAAAAACGAAAACGAAAAAACGGAAAAAGCTCCGGGGGTGAAGGGGTTAATTTATGCTCCCCTTCTTCCCAGAGCCATAACTTTTTTATAATAATTTTTTTTTTATAAATATGGCAATGTGAGGGCTTGTTTTTTGTGGCACGAGTTGTACTTTTAAACAACACTATTGGTTTTACCATATAGTGTACTGAAAATGCTCTGTGTAACAAAAATGCTCATCTGCTGTGAGCTCCGACCACCAGGTCGCGCTTATAGCCGTTCAGCAATGACAACCACAGGGGTCTGCTGCAGACCCCAGATTGTCATGCCAACTCATCGGCGCCCCGCAATCATATTACAGGTGCACTGATGGGCAGAGCTAAGACTTGTATCCAGTCTGCGCAAGTTAAATGCCGCTGTCAGAGATTGACAGCGGTATTTAACTAGTTTACAGCCACGGGTGGATCGCCATTCCAACCGCGGCTGTTAGGGGCACATGACAGCTGATCAGAGCTCACACCAAAGATCGGGAGGCGACATATGACAGATATACACGTCTTAGGTTTTCAACAGGTTAAAGTGAAAAAAAAATATTTTAAAAAACCACAACAATTCAAATTCCTCCCTTTTGCCCCATTAAAAATAAAACAATTTAAAAATATATATCTAAAATATACATTTAGTATCGCTGAGTTCAGAAATGTACAATCTATCAAAATATAAAGTAAATTAATCCGATCGGTAAGCAGTGTAACGAAATAAAAAATCTAAAGAATTTTTTTGTTGTTGCCGCAGCACAGCAATAAAATGCTATAACAGGCGATCAAAACCTCATAAGTACCCCAAAATGGTATCAATCAAAACGTCAGTTTGGGACGCAAAAAATAAGCTCCCACCCAACCCCAAATCAAGAAAAAGGGAGACGCTACAGGTCTCGGAAAATGGCGACAAACGCAAAAAGTTTTTTCCATACAAATTTCAGATTTTTTTTTCACCACTGAAATAAAAAAAGAGCCTGTACATGTTTGGCATCCGCATACTTATACTGACCTGGATTATCATGATGGCAGGTCAGTTTTAGCATTTAGTGAACACAGTAAATAAAAAAATAAAAAACAATTGTGGAATTGCACGTTTTTTGCAATTTCACCGTACTTGGAATTTTTTCCATTTTCCAGTACAGTATAGGGTAAAAATCAATTGTAAAAATCAAAAGGACAACTCGTCCCACAAGAAAAAAGACCCTCACATGCCCATATTGATGGAAAAATAAAAAAGTTATGGCTCTTAGAAGATAAGGAAAAAAGGAAAATGAAAAATAGAAGTGTGAAGGGGTTACATACACTTTCCCACCTGCTTGGTTTCCCCATGAAAGTTTTTATCCTCTTAATATACTGCAGTTATCATATTATACAGCACTGTGCACTTACAATTCCTCATTTTGCCTTTCTACCAGATAACTATCTTTTCCATTAGGTCTATGACAGCACATGATTAAAAACTGACGAGCTGAAACCTTCTGAGCTCTAAGTAGAAACAGGAGGTTAATTTTCCCTGTTCCACTGCAAAGTATCTTAGGGGTGGGGGAGGGGGAGAGAGCAGCTGGGTCAGGAGTTGAAGAGGGGAAGGATAAATGCAGGGAAAACAGACTTCCTGTTTGTACATATAGCAGAGAAAAGAGAAGAATTATTTGGATAGAAAGGCAAAATTAGCAATTGAGCAATTGTAATATATTGACTGCAATATATTAAGAGGATAAAAACTTTGATGGCACAAGGAGTGCTCCTCTAAATGATTGGCCCCGCCGTGACGCACTGAGACAATGTGCTGGGTTTAAACAGTAATTCTGTGATGACAGAGTCCCTTTAACTAGGGTTAGGGCTAATACTACTGTAGGATTAGGGCTAAGACTAGAGTTAGGGCTAGGGTTAGGGTGAAGACTACAGTTAGGGCTTGGGTTAGGGCTAAGACTAGGGTTAGGGCTAAGACTAGAATTAGTGCTAGGGTTAGGGCTAAGGCTAGAGTTAGGGTTAGGGCTAAGGCTAAAGTTAGAGCTAGGGTTAAGACTAGAGTTAGGGCTAGGATTAGGGCTATGGATAGAGTTAGTGCTAGGGTTAGCGCTAAGGCCGGTTTCACACTTGCGTTTGGAGCAGCTGCGGACTTCCTCCGTGAAGCCCCGCCCTCCGCCGCTAGCTCTACCTACTTCTGCATGCGGCCGGCATGCGGCCTGTGTACCTATATTTAACATTAGGTACGCAGGTCGTGCGGCTGTATGCGGAGGCTGCTGCATGCGTCGTTTTGACGATGCGGCGACCAGCGTAGGACGCAGCCTGTAGCATTTTTTTTTTATCCGCAGCGTCAAAACGACACATGCGGCAGCCTCGGCATACAGCCGCACGACCTGCGTACCTAATGTTAAAGATAGGTACGCAGGCCGCATGCGGGCGGCATGCAGAAGTAGGCAGAGCTAGCGGCGGAGGGCGGGGCTTCACGGAGGAAGTCCGCAGCCCTCCGCAGCTGCTCCAAACACAAGTGTGAAACCGGCCTATGGCTAGAGTTAGGGCAAAGACTAGAGTTAGGGCCAGGATTAGGGCTAAGGATAGAGTTAGGGCTAGGGTTAGGGCAAAGACTAGAATTAGGGCTAGGATTAGGGCTAAGGATAGAGTTAGGGCTAGTGTTAGCGCTAAGGGTAGAGTTAGTGCTAGGGTTAGGGGTAAAGACTATGGTTAGGGCTAAGCCTAGAGTTAGAGCTAGGGTTAGGGACAAGACTAGGGTTAGGGTTAGAGCTAAGGCTAGATTTAAGGTTAAGGCTAGAGTTAGGGACAGGGTTAAGGCTAAGGCTAGAGTTAGGGATAGGGTTAAGTTTAGGTAGGATAATTAAAGAGTTAAACAAAAAAAAAATAAGATAAAGATATATAACTTTTTATTTTTAAAACTTTGTCAGATTTCTGCCAAAAGCAGAAAAAAGTCAAAGGGCAAAGTATAATTACATCAGCGAAGGTCCCAAAAAAAAACCATGTGCTGGGGGTATAAGGAGTTTAGTATTAGACTGGTGGACCTTGCCCCCAGCACAGGTAACACATCACTAGCTGGTGCTATATTTTGGATTTTGGTAACAGCTGATGAGCAGGATGAAGTCAGGTTACTTTCTCTGTTGTAGCGACAGCTCCATTGTGAGGAGCCCTGATTGGGAAACATTGCTGTAAGGAGCAAATCTGATCACTGCCTTGTAGAGTGTGGGGGACTACAGGTCCCAGCAGCAGGTCCTGTCCCCGGGAGGTCACCTGCTGCTGGTGACAGGCAGCTGCTCGGCTCGCTCACCACTTCCTTCCCTGCACCAATCGCTCTCCCCAGTCTCCGCTGCCTCCTCCCACTTGTTGCACTGGGACTCCCAGCACAGATTAGAGCCAGCCTCACAGGGAGAAGCCCGGCGTGCAGGCTCAGGGGGGCAGATCACACACACTGCCGGCCACCGCTGCTGCTGTTGCTGCTTGAATGACTCCGCAGGACAAGTGAACGAGAAATAACGCTGCGACCACCTGCGACACTCACCATGCGGCAGCTGCGGACGCACAGGTTGCTAGTGCTGGGACTGTGGCTGCTGCTGCTGACCGGAGACACATGGCCACAGAGGGGCGTGCTGGAAGCTGCACCCTTGACTTATGGACCTTTGGAAGAGGAGATCCTGGTGGCCAATAATGGGATCAGGGTGCCTTTTGGGAGATCTGTGTACCTGGACCCTGTCCTGGACCTGGTGATACAAGTGCAGCCTGGAGACAAGTGTCACATTAGTGTCCTGAGCAATGACCCTCTGTCCCAGGGACCCGGGCACCTCTCACCCAACAGGTTCCCATGTGAGTTTGGAGCTCGGGAAGTCAGATACTCTCACCTGGGTGCCCGCAGTCCTGCCAGGGACAGGGTGAAGCTTCAGCTGCGATACGATACCCAGAGCAGCACTGTGATCATACCCTTCATGATTGAGGTGGAGGTGCTCTTCACCCAGCTGGAGGTGGTGACCAGGAACATGCCTCTCACAGTGGACAAGCTGCTGGGCACCAGTAACCCCATAGATAAGAAGGTCCTGGAGTTCACCTATGATAGGACTTTTGAAGTGTGCAGGATCACCCCACTTCTGGACCTTGCTGGATTGCCCAGGTATGGCAGAGTGATGCACAGCGCTGGGCATATGGTGGATTGTGGAGAGTTTTTGCTGCAAGGGGTGCGCTACCAACACACAGCTTCCACCCAGTCACCCAACAAGGACTATATCCCAATGTTGGTGGAGCTGCATGATAAAGTTGGGAATTTACTAAAGCAAGAGCATTTCCAAATCCTGGTCAGAATCAAGGAAGGTTTGGAGAACACTCAGCCTAAGCCTAGCTTCATAGCAATGATGATGATGGAGGTGGATCAGTTTGTCATGACAGCCATCACTCCTGACATGTTGGCTGCAGAGGACTTGGAATCTGACCCTGGGGATCTTATATTTAATATCACTTCTTCCTTTGGTTCAGGACAAGGACAAATTGTAAGTACTGACGACCGCAACTTGCCCATTACCTCCTTCTATCAGAGGGATCTGCAGGAATTTAGGATTGCTTACAAACCCCCACCTGAGGACTCTGACAATGAGCGCATCTTGGAAGTAGAATTGGAGGTGGTGGACACAGAAGGAGCAGTATCTGAGCCCTTCTCCTTTATGATTGTTGTCAAACCTATGAATACACTTGCCCCTGTGGTTACACGCAACACTGGGCAGCTTCTGTTTGAAGGGCAATCAAGGGCCCTCTCTAGTGCCCAAAACTTACAAATCAGTGATGAGGACAATCTTGATGACGTTAAAGTGACTGTACTAGATGGACTAAGGCATGGACAGTTATACCTGCTTGGTTCACCAGAGGGTTCCAAATTTTTTACTGCTTCTGATCTGGACCAAAGTCGAGTCATTTATCAACATGATGGAAGTGACACATACAGTGACAACATCATCTTCCGCATGACAGATGGACAGCACCAGGTTGAGTTCCTCTTTCCAATAACAGTAGTGCCAACTGATGATGAACCTCCTATAGTCAATGCCAACACAGGATTAATGATCTCCGAGAAAGAAGTGTCGTCTGTGACTCCAGTCGTGTTGAGTGCAACAGATATTGACTCAGAAGACTCAACAATACGTTTCATATTGGACTTACCCTACTCAATACTTGGCCAAATAGTGTTACGTCAATCTGAGATACCTCAAGACCTTTCAATGTGGAAATTGTTACCTGAACTAAATCTTTATGAAAAGGAAGTAAAAGAGTGGACTCAGCAAGACATATTAGATGGTAAATTATATTACAAGCATATTGGACCACACAGCACTGTCCCAGTCATGGACCAATTTGTCTTTAGGGTTCAAGATGACAATGATCCTCCTAATCAGTCTGGTGAACACACATTTGTAGTAAAAATTAATCCCATAGATGACTTGCCTCCAGAATTGTACCAAGGTACCACCCTCAGGATGGTGGTACAGGAATATCATTTAACCCACTTTAGGAGAAAGTTCCTGCGATACACTGATTTGGACTCTGATGATCGGGACCTCAAATACACTGTGACTATTCCTCCAACTGACACAGATGAAAACAATCCAGTTGTGATGGGATTTCTGGTTCTTACAGAAAATCCAGACCACGTTGTTACAGAGTTCACACAAGCCCAGGTAAACCATCACAAAATTGCCTACAAACCACCTGACCTGGAACTTGGCATTACTCCACGTGTAGTGCAGTTTCACTATATTGTAGAGGATATGTCTGGGAATACAGCTGAAGGGGATTTTACAATTTTTCTGGAGCCTGTGGACAACAAGCCCCCGAGTATTATTAATACAGGATTTACTGTGTTTGAAAGAGGAAGTCACATTATCACTCCCACAGAACTTGATGCCACAGATGCAGACACAGGTAAAGACAAAATTACATTCACCCTAACCCAGTCTCCAAGACATGGTCAAGTACTGTATTCCAATCATGTGATGGATGTTGGCGAGACATTTGTTTTGGATGACATTATAAATGGAAGGATAAGTTATATGCACAGTGGTGAGGAGTCTGCAAGTGATTCGTGTACCCTTGATGTTAGTGATGGAGTGCACGTGCTTACAATCATCATTAAAATCACTGTGCGACTAGTGGATGATGAAGTGCCTAGACTTATGCTACCTTCTGGAACAATTGGCTCCTATTTGGATGTCTTAGAAGAAAGCTCTGCTGAAATCACATCAAATGTCATTCAAGGTACTGACGCAGATACGGATGATCTCATGCTAACCTTCATTGTGGAAGATCCACCACTCTTTGGAGATATTTTGGTCAATGGCATCCGCGCTGAAAGATTTTCTCAAAGGGACATCATTGATGGTGCTGTTGTATATTCTCACACATCTGGAGAAATTGGTTTGCAGAAAAAAGAGGACTCTTTCAATTTAACATTATCTGACATGTCAGAGGAATGGACAGTTGGTGGCAATAGAGTTACTGGAGTTCGTGTTCAAGTGACCATCCTTCCACTGGATAACCAGCCGCCTATTGTTTCAGTGGGTGACCAATTTGCAGTTATTGAAGGAGAAAAAAATGTGATTACACCTTCCCACTTAAAAGCTCGAGATAAGGACACTCCCAATGATGACATTTTTTGCACTATTGTAGTGCAGCCTACATCTGGATATCTTGAAAATATCTCACCAGCACCAGGTTCTGAAAAATCTAGAGCAGGGACGTCTATTAGTGCCTTTACATTGAAAGATATTAGATTGGGACACATTTATTATGTACAGAGCATCCACAAAGGTGTGGAACCAGTTGAAGATAGACTTACTTTCCACTGTTCAGATGGCATAAATTTTTCCCGAAAACATTTTTTACCAATTGTTATCATGCCAGCCAATGATGAAAAGCCAGAGATCTTTATGAGAGAGTTTGTTGTCATGGAGGGAATGAGTCTTGTGATTGATATTCCAATACTAAATGGGGCAGATGCAGATATTCCAGCAGATGACCTTATTTTCTTCATCACAAAGCCACCCAAACATGGACATATTGTGAACCAACTCACTAATGGCACTGTGATAGTTGATAGCTTCAGCCTTGATGACATCAAGGAAAGCTCCACCATCCTTTATGAACATGATGACTCCGAGACCAAAGAAGACAGCTTTGAGATAAAACTATCTGATGGAAAACATTCAGTGGTCAAAACTGTTCTGATTATGATTATATCTGTGGATGATGAAACTCCGAGAATGAACATTAATGATGGACTAGAGATAGAAATTGAGGAAACAAAACTTATTAATAATAAAGTATTAAAAGCAACAGATTTGGACTCTGATGACAAATCTTTGACCTATATATTACGCTATGGGCCTGGCCAAGGGCTCTTACAACGGAGAAGACCAAATGGTGACCTTGAAAACATTACACTAGGTATGAACTTCACTCAGGATGAGGTGGACCGGGAATTAATACAGTACCATCACTTTGGCCAAGAGGGAATTCGTGATCTCTTCAAATTTGATGTTACGGACGGTATAAATCCTCTCATTGATAGATACTTTTATGTGACCGTTGGGGGCATCGATATGGTCTTTCCAGATGTGATTAGCAAAGGGGTATCTCTAAAAGAAGGAGGGAAGGTAACACTTACCACTGACCTGCTTAGCACTAGTGATCTCAACAGCCCTGATGAACATTTAATTTTCAGCATCACCAGGGCTCCTGTGCGTGGACATTTGGAGTGCACCGATCTACCAGGAGTTCCTATCACATCATTCACCCAGTTGCAGTTAGCTGGTAATAAAATCTATTATACCCATACATCCGATGACGAAATAAAGATGGACAGCTTTGAATTTGAGGTCACTGATGGATATAATCCAGTTTTCCGCACATTTAGAATATCCATCACTGATGTTGATAATAAGAAGCCAGTGCTAACCATCCATGAACTGGCAGTGAGAGAGAGTGAGAATAAGCTGATCACCCCCTTTGAACTTACCGTGGAGGACAGAGATACCCGAGATAAACGTCTTAAATTTATAATCACGCAGGTGCCAATTCATGGAAAGATCCTATATAATAATACCAAATCGGTCACCTCCTTTACAAAGCAAGATCTCAATGATAACCTTATCAGTTACAAACATGATGGTACCGAGTCTACTGAGGACAGCTTCTCCTTCACGGTGACTGATGGAACCCACACTGACTTCTATGTGTTTCCTGACACTGTCTATGAGACCCGGCAGCCCCAGATGATGAAGATTCGGATTATAGCTGTGGATAACGGGGTGCCGCAGATTGTAGTGAATAAGGGGGCCCCAACTCTGCGTATTTTGAGCACTGGTCATTTGGGATTCTTGATCACTAATAAGTTCCTTAAAGCAGAGGACAGAGATAGCGCCCACATCTCTCTACGCATCCGAATTACTCAAGGCCCAAGTCATGGATTCCTGATCAACTTGGACAAGGGGAACCACAGCATCAACCAGTTCACCCAAGGTAATCACTGTACTACTATTTGGTTCCATCTATCTATGAAAGTATATCACTTATTAATGTTTTACTATTAGTTTCTGTTTATTTACAATGCTGCCTATAATTGAAATATTACTATAATATGTGTTTATCTCAGCACTGTTTACGCAGATATAATTTACATTGTAATGGAGTGGTATCTACAGATGTGGTGGGCCTTGTGTCTATCATACATTTATGGCATAGCTTAATGATAAATACTTTCCCTTGATAAATTAACTAGCAAAATCAATGAGTTGCTCTCTTACATCAATGTGCTAAGTACATTTATTCAGACACACTGTCATATTACTGCCCATACGACCTCTGCATTGTGAGGAACTGTATTAAGGCATCAGTAGACTTCTATCGGGTTCTTTTGTACTTTGATATGTCTCCATTTTCACAGCTGTTGGATTAGACATAGATAAAAAAATATGTGAGATGCTCCAGAATTGCTTTTGGGCCTGGTCCAAGCACAGCAGATTTTTTGGCCACAACTTCATCACCACTTTTCACCTCAAACACACAGCAAATTCATATTAAACTCTTTATCCACGTGCAGAAGTTGCTGAGGGCTCATTGTGATTTTTACCCCTCTTGTGCCGTATGTCACTTTCTGTGATGAAAAATTTTGCAGCATGTAGAGATTTATTAAAATGTCCTCCACATGCCCGCTACTATATTCCACAGCAGATACTGCATACAGCTTTTTCATCCTATGGGCCAAGCCTTAGACCTCATTCAGATGTCTATTTATAATATAGAAAAATAAGGTTTGATGCTCCAGCTCCTTGTAAAAAATGTAAAAATTGATTCTCTTTATATTAAAACATGAAAGACGTTCTTGGTCAGCAGAAGAGTGAACAAGAGAGCAGAGCGACGCGTTTCGATAACCGCAGCGATCTTTATAAAGGCTGTGGCGGCGATTGAAGCGCGTCGTTCTGTTCTCTTGTTCACTATAGTGCGGCCCAAGAGCGCTTGTATGTTTTAATATAAATTGAATACATTTTGAAATTTTCTACAAGGAGCTGGAGCATCAAACTTTTTTTTTTCTACGCTTTTCACGTCTCATCAGGACGGAGTTCCGTGCACCTTGTAATATCAGTGAGCTGCACTATTCCCCCTTTTTGGTTCATTTTTAACCCCTTCCCGACCCATGACGCCACATAGGCGTCATGAAAACCCGTGCCAATCCGACCCATGACGCCTATGTGGCGTCATGGAATGATCGCGTCCCTGCAGATCGGGTGAAAGGGTTAACTCCGATTTCACCCGATCTGCAGAGACAGGGGGAGTGGTGCTTCAGCCCAGGGGGGGTGGCTTCACCCCCCCGTGGCTACGATCGCTCTGATTGGCTGTTGAAAGTGAAACTGCCAATCAGAGCGATTTGTAATATTTCACCTGAAAAACTGGTGAAATATTACAATCCAGCCATGGCTGATGCTGCAATATCATCGGCCATGGCTGGAAACACTAATGTTACCCCCCCCACCCCACCCCACCCCACCGATCGCCCCCCCACCCCACCGATCGCCCCCCCACCGCTCTGTTATGGGGTCCGGTCCCCTCGGTGCTGTGCTCCGCTGCCCCGTGCTCCTGCCCGCTCCCCCCGTGCTGCTGTGCCCCCCCCTGTGCTCCGACGCCCCCCCCGTGCCCCGATCTCCCCCCCCTTATACTCACCGAGGCTCCCGGTGTCCGTCCGCCTCCACGCTGGGCGCCGCCATCTTCCAAAATGGCGGGCGCATGCTCAGTGCGCCTGCCGAATCTGCCAGTCGGCAGATTCGTTAAAAGTACATTTTGATCGCTGTGACAGGTTCTATCACAGCGATCAAAATAAAAAAAATAATAAATAAACCCCCCCCCCTTTATCACCCCATAGGTAGGGACAATAATAAAATAAAGAAAATATTTTTTTTTTTTTTTTTCTTTTTCCACTAGGGTTAGGGTTAGAACTAGGGTTAGGGTTACGGGTAGGGTTAGGGGTAGGGGTAGGGTTAGGGTTACAGGTAGGGTTAGGGGTAGGGTTAGGGTTATGGCATGTGCGGATTTGGCTGCGGATCCGCAGCGGATTGGCCGCGGATCCGCAGCGGATTGGCCGCGGATCCGCAGCGGATTGGCCGCTGTGAATTCGTAGCAGTTTTCCATCAGGTTTACAGTACCATGTACACCTATGGAAAACCAAATCCGCTGTGCCCATGGTGCGGAAAATTCCGTGCAGAAACGCTGCGTTGTATTTTCCGCAGCATGTCAATTCTTTGTGCGGATTCCGCAGCGTTTTACACCTGTTCCTCAATAGGAATCCGCAGGTGAAATCCGCACAAAAAAACACTGAAAATCTGCTGTAAATCCGCAGGTAAAACGCAGTGCCTTTTACCTGCAGATTTTTCAAAAATCGTGCGGAAAAATCTTACACGAATCCGCAACGTGGGCACATACCCTTAGGGTTAGGGTTGGAATTAGGGCTAGGGTTGGAAATAGGGTTAAGAATAGGCTTGTGGTTAGGGTTACGGATAGGGTTAGGGGTGTGTTGGGGTTACAGTTGTGGTTAGGGTTGGGATTAGGGTTAGGATTAGGGTTGGAATTAGGGTTACGGGTGTGTTGGGGTTAGGGTTGGGATTAGGGTTATGGCTACAGTTGGGATTAGGATTAGGGGTGTGTTGGGGTTAGTGTTGAAGTTAGAATTGAGGGGTTTCCACTGTTTAGGCACATCAGGGGCTCTGCAAACGCAACATGGCGCCACCATTGATTCCAGCCAATCTTGCATTCAAAAAGTCAAATGGTGCTCCCTCCCTTCCAAGCCCCGACATGCGCCCAAACAGTGGTTTACCCCCACATTTGGGGTACCAGCGTACTCAGGACAAACTGGGCAACAACTGTTGGGGTCCAATTTCTCCTGTTACCCTTGCAAAAATAAAAAATTACTTGCTAAGACATAATTTTTGAGGAAAGAACAATTATTTTTTATTTTCATGGCTCTGCGTTATAAACTTCTGTGAAGCACTTGGGGGTTGAAAGTGCTCACCACACATCTAGATAAGTTCCTTCGGGGGTCTAGTTTCCAAAATGGGGTCACTTGTGGGGAGTTTCTACTGTTTAGGCACATCAGGGGCTCTGCAAATGCAACGTGACGCCCGCAGACCATTCCATCAAAGTCTGCATTTCAAATGTCACTACTTCCCTTCCGAGCCCTGACGTGCGCCCAAACAGTGGTTTACCCCCACATATGGGGTATCACTGTACTCACAACAAACTGGGCAACAAACATTGGGGCCCAATTTCTCCTGTTACCCTTGTGAAAATAAAAAATTGCTTGCTAAAACATCTTTTTTGAGGAAAGAAAAATGATTTTTTATTTTCACGGCTCTGCGTTGTAAACTTCTGTGAAGCACTTTGGGGTTGAACGTGCTCATCACACATCTAGATAAGTTCCTTGGGGGGTCTAGTTTCCAAAATGGGGTCACTTGTGGGGTGTTTCTACTGTTTAGGCACATCAGGGGCTCTGCAAATGCAATGTGACGCCCGCAGACCATTCCATCAAAGTCTGCATTTCAAATGTTACTACTTCCCTTCCGAGCCCTGACGTGTGCCCAAACAGTGGTTTACCCCCACATATGGGGTATCAGCGTACTCACAACAAACTGGGCAACAAATATTGGGGTCCAATTTCTCCTGTTACCCTTGAGAAAATAAAAAATTGCTTGCTAAAACATCTTTTTTGAGGAAAGAAAAATGATTTTTTATTTTCACGGCTCTGCGTTGTAAACTTCTGTGAAGCACTTGGGGGTTGAACGTGCTCACCACACATTTAGATAAGTTCCTTGGGGGTCTAGTTTCCAAAATGGGGTCACTTGTGGGGGGTTTCTACTGTTTAGGCATATCAGGGGCTCTGCAAACGTAACATGATGCCCGCAGACCATTCCATCAAAGTCTGCATTACAAAACGTCACTACTTCCCTTCCGAGCCCCGGCATGTGCCCAAACAGTGGTTTACCCCCACATATGGGGTATCAGCGTACTCAGGAGAAACTGGACAACAACTTTTGGGTTCCAATTTCTCCTGTTACCCTTGCAAAAATAAAAAATTCTGGGCTAAAAAAATATTTTTGAGGAAAGGAAACACATTTATTATTTTCACGGCTCTGCATTATAAACTTCTGTGAAGCACTTGGGGGTTCAAAGTGCTCACCACACATCTAGATAAGTTCCCTTGGGGGTCTAGTTTCCAAAATGGAGTCACTTGTGGGGAGTTCCTACTGTTTAGGCACATCAGGGGCTCTGCAAACGCAACCTGACGCCCGCAGAGCATTCCATCAAAGTCTGCATTTCAAAACGTCACTACTTCCCTTCCGAACCCCGACGTGTGCCAAAACAGTGGTTTACCCCCACATATGGGGTATCAGCGTACTCAGGAGAAACTGGACAACAACTTTTGGGGTCCAATTTCTCCTGTTACCTTTGGGAAAATAAAAAATTGTGGGCTAAAAAATCATTTTTGAGAAAAGAAAAATTATTTTTTATTTTCACGGCTCTGCGTTATAAACTTCTGTGAAGCACTTGGGGGTTCAAAGTGCTCACCACACATCTAGATTAGTTCCTTGGGAGGTCTAGTTTCCAAAATGGGGTCACTTGTGCGGGAGCTCCAATGTTTAGGCACACAGGGGCTCTCCAAACGCAACATGGTGTCCGCTAATGATTGGAGCTAATTTTCCATTCAAAAAGCCAAATGGCGTGCCTTCCCTTCCGAGCCCTGCCGTGCGCCCAAACAGTGGTTTACCCCACATATGGGGTATCATCGTACTCAGGACAAACTGGACAACAACATTTGGGGTCCAATTTCTCCTATTACCCTTGGGAAAATAAAAAATTCTGGGCTAAAAATCATTTTTGAGGAAAGAAAAATTATTTTTTATTTTCACGGCTCTGCGTTATAAACTTCTGTGAAGCACCTGGGGGTTATAAGTGCTCACTATGCATCTAGATAAGTTCCTTTGGGGGTCTAGTTTCCAAAATGGGGTAACTTGTAGGGGAGCTCCAATGTTTAGGCACACAGGGGCTCTCCAAACGCGACATGGTGTCCGCTAACGATTGGAGCTAATTTTCCATTCAAAAAGTCAAATGGCACGCCTCCCCTTCCGAGCCTTGCCGTGCACCCAAACAGTGGTTTACCCCCACATATGAGGTATCAACGTACTCAGGAGAAATTGCCCAACAAATTTTAGGATCCATTTTATCCTGTTGCCCATGTGAAAATGAAAAAATTAAGGCTAAAAAAATTTTGTGTGAAAAAAAAGTACTTTTTCATTTTTACGGATCAATTTGTGAAGCACCTGAGAGTTTAAAGTGCTCACTATGCTTCTAGATAAGTTCCTTGGGGGGTCTAGTTTCCAAAATGGGGTCACTTGTGGGAGCGCTCCAATGTTTAGGCACACAGGGGCTCTCCAAACGTGACATGGTGTCTGCTAGCGATGGAGATAATTTTTCATTCAAAAAGTCAAATGGCGCTCCTTCCCTTCCGAGCCTTACCATGTGCCCAAACAGTGGTTTACCCCCACATGTGAGGTATCGGTGTACTCAGGAGAAATTGTCCAACAAATTTTAGGATCCATTTTATCCTGTTGCCTATGTGAAAATGAAAAAATTGAGGCTAAAATAATTTTTTTGTGAAAAAAAAGTACTGTTTCATTTTTACGGATCAATTTGTGAAGCACCTGGGGGTTTAAAGTGCTCACTATACTTCTAGATAAGTTCCTTGGGGGGTCTAGTTTCCAAAATGGGGTCACTTGTGGGGGAGCTCCAATGTTTAGGCACACGGGGGCTCTCCAAACGCGACATGGTGTCCGCTAAAGATTGGAAACAATTTTTCATTGAAAAAGTCAAATGGCGCTCCTTCCCTTCCGAGCCCTGCCGTGCGCCCAAACAGTGGTTTACCCCCACATATGAGGTATCAGCGTACTCAGGACAAATTGGACAACAACGTCCGTGGTCCAGTTTCTCCTTTTACCCTTGGGAAAATAAAAAAAATTTCGCTAAAAGATCATTTTTGTGACTAAAAAGTTAAATGTTCATTTTTTCCTTCCATGTTGCTTCTGCTGCTGTGAAACACCCGAAGGGTTAATAAACTTCTTGAATGTGGTTTTGAGCACCTTGAGGGGTGCAGTTTTTAGAATGGTGTCACTTTTGGGTATTTTCAGCCATATAGAACCCTCAAACTGACTTCAAATGTGAGGTGGTCCCTAAAAAAAATGGTTTTGTAAATTTTGTTGTAAAAATGAGAAATCACTGGTCAAATTTTAACCCTTATAACTTCCTAGCAAAAAAAATAATTGTTTCCAAAATTGAGCTGATGTAAAGTAGACATGTGGGAAATGTTATTTATTAACTATTTTGTGTCACATAACTCTCTGGTTTAACAGAATAAAAATTCAAAATGTGAAAATTGCAAAATTTTCAAAATTTTTGCCAAATTTCCGTTTTTTTCACAAATAAACTCAGAAATTATCGACCTAAATTTACCACTAACATGAAGCCCAATATGTCACGAAAAAACAATCTCAGAATCGCTAGGATCCGTTGAAGCGTTCCTGAGTTATTACCTCATAAAGGGACACTGGTCAGAATTGCAAAAAACGGCAAGGTCATTAAGGCCAAAATAGGCTGGGTCATGAAGGGGTTAATGTACATGTACTTTTCAGTGGTTTTCACGGAAATAACAAATACACATTAAAGTCTATGGGGCTGTTCACATGTCCATGTTTTTTTGCAGACTGAGTGATCACAGATGAAACATGCCAATACGGGACTACATCTTAGGGCGTATAATATGGAGGAGCGCAATGTGAGAAAACATCGCATTGCGCTCTGACCAATGTTATTCCATGAGGCAGTGCGCATCTGTGAGTTTTTCCTCAGCTGTAATCGGACTGAGGAAAAAAATTGCAGCATGCTGCGTGTGGCCGCGAATATCGGACGAAACTCGCCAATGCATGTCAGTGGGTGCGAGAAAAATATGGACCTGCACATGGACCATGTGAGTGCCGTCTGATGTTTACACACATCTCAAGGGAATCCTGACATTTCATCAGCTGAGTACAGTAAATTCACAGCCTGAACCCTCAGAATAGATAGATAGATAGATAGATAGATAGATAGATAGATAGATAGATAGATATGGATAGATAGATAGATAGATATGGATAGATAGATAGATAGATATGGATAGATAGATAGATATGATAGATAGATAGATAGATAGATAGATAGATAGATAGATAGATAGATAGATAGATAGATAGATAGATATGGATAGATAAATATGATAGATTTGGATAGATACATAGATTATAGCCAGATAGATAGATAATAGATAGATAGATAGATAATAGATAGATAGATACATAGATGATAGATAGACAGTTAATAGATGCATAGATGATAGACAGATAATAGATACATAGATGATAGAGAGATAGATATAATTTCACAAGCCCCCTACATAATAAACTTGCACCCTTTAGTGTCTTTCATGTGGCACTAAAATGTGTTTAGCCTTATTTAGCCTAATAAATCTATCTATCTAATATATTTCTATCATTTATCCATCTATATCTTTATATAAGATCGCTTTATTACTTAGTAAACTAGCTTTAAGGTACATAGAGTGTTAAAAGATGATGTTAAAAACGCATTGTATACGGATGGTAGGCGAGAAAAGAAATCACACACTCGCATTGCACTTGCATGAAGTACGCAGGACACTTGTTCAACTTTTCAGGATGAACAAAAGAACAATTTTTTTTTTATATGCGAGTGTGAGCGAGGCCTAAAAAGGTCTGAGGCCTAAGGGTTCTCATTTTTCAGGAGATCTCCCATGAACTATAGCTGGTGCCTGTTTCTGCATGCATATGCAGTGTACATGGCTTGGTGTGAGCATACCTAGACCTTAAAACACCATGAGGGTTTTTTTTATATATATATTTTACCACTGGAGTGGTGTCACTAATATAAGTTCCCTGCCCCTAGTCTTATACTTACCCGCTGCCATCTTCATCTGTTCTCAGCACCTCTCCGGTCAGTCTTCAGCAGGTTTTGATCTCTTCAGTGTTTGCTGGGACAATCCGGAGGTCACTACTCAATGTACGTCTATGAGAGCCAGAATGAGGTCATCATAGATTTGCATTGAGAATTTGTGACGGTTACCTCTGACTTCCTGTCAGTCAGAATTTGTGGCCACAAGATGGGACTGAAGCGGTGCCGGGAAGAGCAGAAGACCGCTTGTAAGTATAATACTGGGGTCAGGGAACTTACACTAGTGGCACCACTCCAGAACTGGAATAAACTAAAACGCTGAAGTGATGCTTTCATAAGGTTACCTTATTCACAATTTTTTTTTCATGTCTGCTACAAAGCAGACACTTTTTCATCAGTGTACTGGATCTGCTTTTCATCCATTTTTGGTCCTTATTTCCATTTTTATCATTGTTTATTATCTGTTTTCTTATGGAAAAAACCTGTTGGAGGTTTGCCATGTTTCTCCAGCCAATCAGTCAATGAAAAATGGAAAGCACACAGATGGCATTTGTGTGGGTCCATTTTTTTTGTAGGGGGGACTTATTAACTTTAATGGATGGGTTTGGTCCTCAAATTGGACCAGTGTAGAACATGCTTGTTATTAAAAAAAGATCGCATAGATACACGTGATAATGATAAACACTGACATGAGAATGAATGACACCTCCCTCAGACTTCAGTTTCATTTATACAAGAGCTATCCATATTATAGCACTCGTACCTATGATGGTCTATGAGGTAGTTCAGTTGCCTGATTTTTTTCCTCGGACCGTGTGGTCTATGCAAAATTGCAGAGACATGTCTGATACTGATCTCAGTGTTGGAACAAAATCGGAAAAAATATATATATGAATATATAATGTTAGCCCCCCCGCGTAAACCTGAAAGAAATATAGCGGGGGTCTCATGGCCTCATGGACCCTGTCATTTAATATGACTTTCTGTCAGAAGAAAGGTCAAATAAAGGTCAGGTCAGTCATCTCTGAAAGTGTGAAACTGGTTTTATCCAGTTTTTTCTGGTATGTTTGGCAGCTATTGAAACGGTTTTCTATTGGCTGTAAGCAGCTTTGCCGCTCTTTTTTTGAATATATACACACCTGTTTTGTGGTATCTGGTCATTCTGTCAGCGGAAGAAGATAAAGAAGACCCCACCCTCCCTCCCCTGAATTCTTGTAAATTTACTGTCGTGTAGTTTAATTGTGGGAAAATCACCCATGTCTGGGTGGATTGGTTTATTGGAAAAGTTTGGTACTTTGGTTTTATAATTTATGGAGTTTATTTATTGGTGATTAATTAATTTATGTAACCCTAAATAAACTACACGGCCATTTTTATCCACAATTAAAGCGTTTTGTGTTTTTATTGTATGAATGGGTTCTATGAGGCCATGTAGGGTCCAACAAGATTAGTTAGTAAACAGAAAAAAACCCTAAAAGATAACTTTTATGAATTATTATTTAAAAACATATATGCATATGCAACACTCTCATAGTTAAAAGCAAATACTAAACAATAAAGGGTGTATCCAGGGATAAACAGTAGTAAGGCTAACAGACCCTAATAGGCCGTACGTAACTTTCAGACTACGGAACTTCGAAGGTTGGCACTGTAGATTGTCGAGATGGCGCCCCCGCTCACCGTTGGCAGTCCCTAGAAACTCTGGTATCACTTATACTCCCTGAGAGAAGTTATGTCGCTTACCCATGTTAGGTAAATAAAAGCTTATAACCTGACGTTAAATTCATCCATTGGTTGTATAAACTGTTGTTTTGAAAGCTGAAACCATTCTGTGTCCATTAACTGATCAATATTTCTGCATTGATGCCAATTTATTTTCTTAACCTAAACCAGATTTCGGAGGGTTTCAGCTTTCAAAAGAATAATTTATACAACCAATGGATGGATTTAACGTCAGGTTATAAGCTTTTATTTACATAACATGGATAAGCGACATAACTTCTGTAAGGGAGTGTATGCTAAGCAATTAATATATACAAGTGCTTTTCACTAAATTAGAATATCATCAAAAAGTTAATTTATTTCAGTTCTTCAATACAAAAACTGAAACTCATGTATTATATAGAGTCATTACAGAGTGATCTATTTCAAGTGTTTATTTCTGTTAATGTTGATGATTATGGCTTACAGCCAATGAAAACCCAAAAGTCATTATCTCAGTAAATTAGAATAATTAACAAAAAACACCTGCAAAGGCTTCCTAAGCTCAGTGGTCCAAGGTGTTGTTTTCAGATGAAAGTAAATTTTGCATTTCATTTGGAAATCAAGGTCCCAGAGTCTGGAGAAAGAGTGGAGAGGCCACAATCCAAGCTGCTTGAGGTCTAGTGTGAAGTATCTACAATCTGTGATGATTTGGGGAGCCATGTCTAGAGATGAGCGAATTTGCTCTGCTTCCCTCTTATTCGGCAAATTATAGTGCTTGCCGAATAAGCTGCAGAGGGAACCCGGTTTCCTGGATCACGCCGGCCGATCAGCTGATTGGCGCCGCAGCTGCATATGTTGTGGCTGTGTCACAGTCAGGACACATGCATAGAGAGCCTGTTTGTTGGACTCACCAAGCATGTGTCATGACTTTCACACAGCCGCACACATATAACTGTGGCACCGATCAGCTGATCCAGGAAGCCGTGTTTCCTCTGCAGCTTATTTGGCAAGCGCTATAGATTGCCGAATAAGAGGGAACCCGAGCAAATTCGCTCATCTCTAGCCATGTCATCTGCTGGTGTAGGTCCACTGTGTTTTATAAAGACCAAAGTCAGCGTAGCCGTCTACCAGGAAATTTTAGAGCACTTCATGCTTCCTTCTGCCAACAAGCTTTTTGGAGATGGAAATTTTATTCTCCAGCAGGACTTGGCACCTGTCCACACTGCCAAAAGTACCAATACCTGGTTTACAAACAACAGTATCACGGTGCTTGATTGGCCAGAAAACTCGCCTGACCTTAATCCCATAGAGAATCTATGGGGTATTGTCAAGAGGAAGATGAGACACCAGATCCAACAATGCAGACAAGCTGAAGGCTGCTATCAAAGCAACCTGGGATTCCATAACACCTCAGCAGTGCCACAGACTGATCGCCTCCATGCCACGCCACATTGATGTAGTAATGGCTGCAAAAGGCGCCCCAACCAAGTATTGAGTGCATTTACTGAACATACATTTCAGTAGGCCAACATATCGGATTTTAAAATCATTTTTCAAGCTGGTGTTATAAAGTACTAGCTATTGAACCCATTCTACGCCCGGTTGGTGAGCATTTATATTGGTATATGGTCTCCATCCTGTCTTATGCTGCTCCCATCCTGCGCCCCCATCATGTCATGTGGTGCTCCCATCCTGCACCCCCCATCCTGAAATGTGGTGCTCCCATCCTGTGCCCCCATTCTGTAATGTGCTGCATCCATCCTGCACCCCATGCTGTCATGTGCTGCTCTCATCCTGCGCCCCAATCCTGTCATGTGCTGTCCCCAGCCTGCGCCCCCATACTGTCATGTGCTGCACCCATCCTGCGCCCCATGCTGTCATGTGCTGCTCCCATCCTGCTCCCCCATCCTGTCATGACCTGCTCTCATGTGCCCCCATCCTGTCATGTGCTGCTCCCATCCTGCGCCCCATTCTGTCATGTGCTGCTCTCATCCTGCACCCTAATCCTGTCATGTGCTGCCCCATCCTGTGCCCCCATTCTGTCATGTGCTGCATCCATCCTGCGCCTCATCCTATCATGTGCTGCTCTTATCCTGCGCCCCATCCTGTCATGTGCTGCTCCCATCCTGCGCCCTCGTTCTGTCATGTGCTGCACCCATCCTGCGCCCCATCCTGTCATGTGCTGCTGTCATCCTGTGCCCCCATCCTGTCATGTGCTGTTCTTATCCTGCGCCCCATCCTGTCATGTGCTGCACCCATTCTGCGCCCCCATTCTGTCATGTGCTGCTCCCATCCTGTGCCCCATCCTGTCATGTGCTGCTCTCATCCTGCTCCCCCATCCTGTCATGTGCAACTCCCATCCTGCACCCCCATTCTGTCATGTGCTGCTCCCATCCTACGCCCCCATTCTGTCATGTACTGCTCTCATCCATATGTCCCATATGCTGCTCCATAAAGGTTGATGGCCCCATAAGATGCTCCATAGCATAATATGCCCCGTATGCTGCTGCTGCGATTAAAACAAAAAGACATACTCACTCTCGCCGCTGGGTGCCGAATGTCGGGGGCCTGAGCAGGTGGTGACACCAGCGTGCTATGGGAGTCAGGTGCCGGAGGCCCACGGCACTTGCGATATTCACCTGTCCCCGTTCCACCATCGCTCTGTCTTCCAGGTCCTCTAGCTGTGACTGTTCAGGCAGAGGGCGGCGCCCACTAAACATGGCCAGAGGACCCGGAAGACGGAGCGTTGCGTGACGGTGGAACAGGGACAGGTGAATATAGCCTGGCTCACGCTCCCCGGTCATAATCACCCCATCCTGGCGCGTCTCTGCTTCTAGATCGGAGATCACGGCATGCGTTCAGTGCTTACGCATACCACGATCTCCTGGGCCACACTCGTCATCCCCGGATGCGTCACTCTGTGGGGTCCAGACTGCGCGTGCGCTTGCGCAGTCTATAAAGGCTTCGGGCAGAGTGACGCTCCCAGCGTTATATTATAGATTCTAATTTACAGAGATAATGACTTTTGGGTTGTCATTGGCTGTAAGCCATAATCATCAACATTAACAGAAATAAACACTTGAAATAGATCACTCTGTTTGTAATGACTCTATATAATATATGAGTTTCACTTTTTGTATTGAAGAATTGAAATAAATTAACTTTTTGATTATCTAATTTAGTGAGAAGCACTTGTACAAGGCAATCGTATATATCATCCTTCTGGGGATCTCAGACAGCAGATTGGTGGCTGTACAAGAAATTCACAGTGGGTCATACAAAATGTACATGACATATATTTTATATAAGGTGCACATAAACATTATCTGAGGTGCCCCCACAAATAGAGGAAATTAGACCACTATATGAACAAAGAAAACCCCCCCAGATAACATTTATCTCAGGAAAAAGTCTTCAAGGTTAATGCCCAATCCCTTTTTCCAACGCGTTTCACCCCACCAATTCTAGGGATCATCAGGTGACGCTTAGTGAAGAAGGATCTTGATAGGTCAGAGGGCCAGTAATCGGTTCCACCTAAACACAAGGGAAGAAATGTGAGGAACGCTGTCATCATTTTAATAGGAAGTGCTGCTCTCACGTCACCTCCGTGATGTCACCTCCATGAATACTGGAAGTAATGCATTGATCTGTGGAATGCATGATGTGTTACACCTGTTGCTGGGCGCAGGCAGGCCCACCTAATATCAGGTGTACATCCTGTTCTTTAAATGCAAACTGTGCTGCACCACCTCAAAGTGCACAACAGAGTCCACCACTGAGGCTTCACTGTTAGGGCTGCAGCCACACATTAATAATTAGAATCAACCCATATGGCCCTCAGGTAATTATGGCATACACATCACCCTTGTATAAGGCACCAAAAAATCATCAATACAAATCTATGGATCCGTTAAAAAAATCGAACAGCACTCTGATGCCATCCATGTACTGTCATTTTTTTCAAAATCCAAAACAACCTTATATGTTAGGATACTGGATAAAACCAATTTTTATTTATACCATTAAAACCTAGAACAACATCAATCAACATACAAGCAACCGTGTCAGACTAAACTGCCCCTTGCACTGTATAACCTAAATTGCCCTACCTTGCAGCGGAGGTTGGCACCCTAAACATATATCGAGATAGGCGCCCCCGCTCGACGTCGACTAACCACTATTTCTCCTACCTGTCAACTACGCAATGTGATGCATTTATGCCAACATACTGACAGGGATAGACAGAAGAAAGTCTTGTCGACTAATATTTCAGGACAATAATGGCAGTAGGTCACCCATGTGATAAAGGTGCAAAACACCATACCCTAAAGTGCAAAAAGTGCAAAAAACAGTGCTAACCATACACCAAGTACCTTGCTCTAACTGCTCCCTGCCAAACTGACTCCTGCCTGGCAGTGGGGGTTGGCACCCTACTGTGAAGCGGATATGGTGCCCCCACTCCACGTCGGCTGGCCCTAAGAGCTAGCCCTACATGTGCTACTTAAAGATATTTTTGCGCACAATGTGGCCCCAGTCAGCAGTTATGGCCACGGCACTGAAATTTCAGGCAGGAGATATGGGTACAACCTTGATATATAGTTGCAACCCCATACTATGATAAATGTATATAGCAGTTATGATAGCCAGGTACTTATCATTTTTGATGTATATAAACGCCCCGACGCGTTTCACCAATATGGCTCATCAGGAGGCTAAGATGGATGGATACTGCATGTTGACTCACCCCATTCCCCATGTATATATAGACCACTAGAGGTGGGCACCACCCCCACCGCACCCTTTCAACCATAGAGGTGCGTGTTAAATCATAATTCCGTGGGCCCAATGTATGTGTTCGCAATATATAACTCTATTTAGTTACTCACTCTGTAACTGATATTCACGCCGCCATCCGCGATCCTGTGTGAATTAATGGTGCCACGAGGACCGGCGTCTATAGCGTGCATAGTTCCGGCGTGTATGTACTCCTTCTGCGCATGACCGGAAGTATGCCGGCTTCCATATTCCTGAAGACTGGCTACTCATTGAAACCAGCTACTGTGCGCTACAGGGGTGATTAACCTCCATTTTTGGAAGGACTCAACCATGAATTCAGGACGCTTGTGCGCATGTACAGAGGCCAAATGCTAGGAGATACTCCGTGCAACTGCGGAAGTCTCCCATTTGCCATTTTGCCTGGAATGATATCCTGGATCAGTATGCCCCACGAATGTATACATATTGCCTGATGCTGAACACTGTATGCTAATGCGCATATTTATATAGCACACATGGCTATAGTAATGCAAAATTATATAACAACGCCTATATTTTGGCAGCTATGCTCATTGTGTGGTCTGATATACGCCAGCATTTTTTGTATATATATATTCCATTGAAATTAGCAATCATGCAGTTTTACGTATATACAGACGCTCTCCCTAGAACAGTAATGTACGGTATAGATTTTAGGCATAACACATCCCGTTCTAGCTCGCAGCTATGTCTGTCATATTGTAATATAGATTGCATGCATGGTAGAGCATAACTGATAGATAATTTATAACATATAGAGTTATTGAGTATTCATACATTAATGGTCTGAGGGAACCGTAGATGTTAAATTAAATTAACAATAATTGGATAAATGTATTTGGTAGATATAAAGTGATACTCCATTAAAATTCATGGATGCCATTGAAAACAATGGGCACAAACTGCCCGGCACAGCAAGTGCAATATACTGATCAAGCACTGGCCCCTACATCATGGACAAAACAGCTCAATGATGTCTTTATTTAACTCATATGGACCAAAGAACAAGAGGATGCACTATAGAAAACAAGCGTAAGACATATTCTCATTCAAGCCTCTTGGAGTAATGCAGTTGAATCGATAAATCCAAGCACACTCTTTTTGAAGCAACAATCTGTCAAGATTTCCCCCCCGGGGATTTAAGGTAAATGACTCAATGACACTGAATGAGATTTCGTTCACTTTGCCCTGATGGACCTCATTCATGTGCCTTGCAATTGGGGAGTCACGTTTGTGCCTTTGTAGGGTCTCGCCCACAGATAACCTATAAGAGGGGTCGTTCCCTGAGAGATAGGCTGGTACACAGTCACTTTAAGAGATCGGCCCCGAGGGGCACGTGGCTTGAACGCAGAACATGTGGTTTTTTCAAATGTGGTGACTGCGTTAATTGTAAATTTATGCGACCCTGTAAATCAATTATCAGTGCATCTGATGGGAGAGAATATTATCTTAGAGATTTCTCAAACTGCAAAACCAGTAACGTAATATATGTAGCCAAATGTGGATGCCCCAAAAATTATGTGGGGAAGACTCGGAGAGAGTTCAGAAGAAGGGTGGGCGAGCATATCGGGGATATAAGGCACAAACGTGACTCCCCAATTGCAAGGCACATGAATGAGGTCCATCAGGGCAAAGTGAACGAAATCTCATTCAGTGTCATTGAGTCATTTACCTTAAATCCCCGGGGGGGAAATCTTGACAGATTGTTGCTTCAAAAAGAGTGTGCTTGGATTTATCGATTCAACTGCATTACTCCAAGAGGCTTGAATGAGAATATGTCTTACGCTTGTTTTCTATAGTGCATCCTCTTGTTCTTTGGTCCATATGAGTTAAATAAAGACATCATTGAGCTGTTTTGTCCATGATGTAGGGGCCAGTGCTTGATCAGTATATTGCACTTGCTGTGCCGGGCAGTTTGTGCCCATTGTTTTCAATGGCATCCATGAATTTTAATGGAGTATCACTTTATATCTACCAAATACATGTATCCAATTATTGTTAATTTAATTTAACATCTACGGTTCCCTCAGACCATTAATGTATGAATACTCAATAACTCTATATGTTATAAATTATCTATCAGTTATGCTCTACCATGCATGCAATCTATATTACAATATGACAGACATAGCTGCGAGCTAGAACGGGATGTGTTATGCCTAAAATCTATACCGTACATTACTGTTCTAGGGAGAGCGTCTGTATATACGTAAAACTGCATGATTGCTAATTTCAATGGAATATATATATACAAAAAATGCTGGCGTATATCAGACCACACAATGAGCATAGCTGCCAAAATATAGGCGTTGTTATATAATTTTGCATTACTATAGCCATGTGTGCTATATAAATATGCGCATTAGCATACAGTGTTCAGCATCAGGCAATATGTATACATTCGTGGGGCATACTGATCCAGGATATCATTCCAGGCAAAATGGCAAATGGGAGACTTCCGCAGTTGCACGGAGTATCTCCTAGCATTTGGCCTCTGTACATGCGCACAAGCATCCTGAATTCATGGTTGAGTCCTTCCAAAAATGGAGGTTAATCACCCCTGTAGCGCACAGTAGCTGGTTTCAATGAGTAGCCAGTCTTCAGGAATATGGAAGCCGGCATACTTCCGGTCATGCGCAGAAGGAGTACATACACGCCGGAACTATGCACGCTATAGACGCCGGTCCTCGTGGCACCATTAGTTCACCACAGGATCGCGGATGGCGGCGTGAATATCAGTTACAGAGTGAGTAACTAAATAGAGTTATATATTGCGAACACATACATTGAGCCCACGGAATTATGATTTAACACACACCTCTATGGTTGAAAGGGTGCGGTGGGGGTGGTGCCCACCTCTAGTGGTCTATATATACATGGGGAATGGGGTGAGTCAACATGCAGTATCCATCCATCTTAGCCTCCTGATGAGCCATATTGGTGAAACGCGTCGGAGCGTTTATATACATCAAAAATGATAAGTACCTGGCTATCATAACTGCTATATACATTTATCATAGTATGGGGTTGCAACTATATATCAAGGTTGTACCCATATCTCCTGCCTGAAATTTCAGTGCCGTGGCCATAACTGCTGACTGGGGCCACATTGTGCGCAAAAATATCTTTGTTAAGTAGCACATGTAGGGCTAGCTCTTAGGGCCAGCTGACGTGGAGTGGGGGCACCATATCCGCTTCACAGTAGGGTGCCAACCCCCACTGCCAGGCAGGAGTCAGTTTGGCAGGGAGCAGTTAGAGCAAGGTACTTGGTGTATGGTTAGCACTGTTTTTTGCACTTTTTGCACTTTAGGGTATGGTGTTTTGCACCTTTATCACATGGGTGACCTACTGCCATTATTGTCCTGAAATATTAGTCGACAAGACTTTCTTCTGTCTATCCCTGTCAGTATGTTGGCATAAATGCATCACATTGCGTAGTTGACAGGTAGGAGAAATAGTGGTTAGTCGACGTCGAGCGGGGGCGCCTATCTCGATATATGTTTAGGGTGCCAACCTCCGCTGCAAGGTAGGGCAATTTAGGTTATACAGTGCAAGGGGCAGTTTAGTCTGACACGGTTGCTTGTATGTTGATTGATGTTGTTCTAGGTTTTAATGGTATAAATAAAAATTGGTTTTATCCAGTATCCTAACATATAAGGTTGTTTTGGATTTTGCTTAGTTTTTGGACCTTAGTTTTACATTCTATTCAGTTTTTCTACTGTCATTTTTTCACAGACTGATGGGAGAAGCTTGAGGATTTTTTTATTTTTTTCCATCAGAGAAAATCTGATGAGCCTCAGACCAAATTCTGATGAAACTCGCTAATGAAATTCGGTCTGTTTTTATTGTAAAAAAACCCCATCCTGTTTAAAAGAGGCCTTAGGCAGATATATAATCGTGTGAAAAAATTGTTTGCCCCTTCCTGATTTCCTGTTCTTTTGCATGTTTGTCACACTTAAATGTTTCAGATCAGCAAACAAATTTAAATATTAGACAAAGATAACACAAGGAAACACAAAATGCAGTTTTTAAATGCAGGTCTTTTTTTTATTAAGGGCTACAGGGCTCTGTGTGAAATAATTATTGCCTCCTAATATAAATAGCTGGTTGTGCCACCCTTAGCAGCAACAACTGCAATCAAGCATTTGTAATAACTGGCAATGAGTCTTTTACACCGCTCTGGAGGAATTTTGGCCCACTCATCCTTTCAGAATTGTTGTAAGCGACATTGCAGGGTTTCTGAGCATCAACTGCATTTTTAAGTTCATGCCACAGAATCTCGATCAGATTAAGTTCAGGACTTTGAATACTCCACTCCAAAGTTTTAAATTTTCTTAAGTCATTCAGAGGTAGACTTGCTGGTGTTTTTAGGGTCATTGTTCAAGTGCGCTTGAGGTTACAAACAGATATTCTCCTTCAGGATTTTTTGGTAGACAGCAGAATTCATGGTTCCATTTACAACAACAAATCTTTCAGGTCTTGAAGCAGCAATATGGCCCCAGACCATAAAACAGCCACCACCATTTTTTACTGTTGGTATGATGTTCCTTTTATGAAATGCTGTGTTAGGCTAGTTTCACACTAGCGTTTACCTGATCTGCTGCAGGCTGCAGACTTCCTCCGTGAAGCCCCGCCCTCGGCCGCACCTCCGCCGCTAGCTCCGCCTACTTCTGCATGCGGCCCGCATGCGACCTCCGTACCTATCTTTAACATTAGGTACGCAGGTCATGCGGCTGTACGCGGATGCGGAAAAAAAAATGCTACAGGCTGCATCCTACGCTGGTCGCCGCATCATCAAAACGACACATGCGGCAGCATCCGCATACAGCGGCACGACCTGCGTACCTAATGTTAAAGATAGGTACGGAGGTCGCATGCGGGCCGCATGCAGAAGTAGGCGGAGCTAGCGGCCGAGGGCAGGGCTTCACGGAGGAAGTCCGCAGCCTGCCGCAGATCAGGTAAACGCTAGTGTGAAACTAGCCTTACTTCTACACCAGATGTAATGGGACATGCACCTTCCAAAAAATCCACAAAGTATTCTCCCAAAAGTCTTGGGGATAATAAAGATGTTTTCTGGCAATACTGAGACAAGCCTTTATGTTCCTATTGCTCAGTAGTGGTTTTCGTCTTGGAGCTCTGCAATGCAGGCCATTTTTGCTCAGTCTCTTTCTTATAGTGGAGTCATGAACACTGACCTTAACTGAGGCAAGTGAGGCCTGTAGTTCTTTGGATGCTGTTGTGGCATCTTTTGTGACTTCTTGGATGAGTCGTCACTTCACTCTCGGGGCAATTTTGGTCGGCCAGCCACTCCTGGGAAGGATCACAACTGTGCTATACTTTTGCCATTTGTGGATAATGGCTCTCACTGTGGTTCGCTGGCGTGTCAAAGCTTTATAAATTGCTTTATAACCTTTTCCAGACTCATAGATCTCAATTACTTTGTTTCTCATATGGTCCAGAATTTCTTTGGATCGCAGCATGATGTCCAGGTTTTGAGGTTTGAGGAACTTTGGTCTACTTCACTTTGTCAGGCAGGTCCTATTTAACTGATTTCTTGATTGAGAACAAGTGTTGCAGTAATCAGGCCTGGGTGTGGGTAGAGTAATTGAACTTAGCTTCTCAAAGATCTGATAAACCACAGTTAATTTATGTTTTAAGGGGGGATCACTTTTTCACACAGGACCCTGAAGGTTTGGAATTCTTTTTCCCTTAATAATAAATACCTTCATTTAAAAACTGTATTTTGTGATTACTTGTGTTATATTTCTCTAATATTGAAATTTGCTTGGTGATATGAAACATTTAAGTGTGACAAAAATGCAAAGAATAGGAAATCAGGAAGGGGGGCAAACAGTTTTTCACACCACTGTATATGCCAGCTCCTGCATCCATGTACATATACAGCGAGTGAAATAGGCATTAAAAATTTCACCAATTTTCTAAGTACATACATTTCTAAAGGTGCTATTGACGTGAAATTCACCAGATGTTGGTAACAGCCCATCCAATTCACACAGGCAAATAAAGCAAACCATAAATGTAAATAAATTAGGTTATGTGTATTAATGAGAAATGATGCAGGGAAAAAGTATTGAGCATGCTTACTGATATGTATTTAATACTTGGTACAAAAGCTTTTGTTGGCGATGATAGCTTCAAGGCACCTCCTGTTTGGAGAAGCTAGTCACATGCATTGCTCAGGTTTGATTTTGGCCCATTCTTCCAAACACTTTTCAACTCCTGAAGCTTTCTTGGGCTTCTTCTATGAGCTCTGAGCTTTAATTCCTTCCATAAAATATCTATTGGATTCAGGTACGATAATTGGCTCGGCCATTCTATCAGCTTTATTTTCTTTCTCTGAAGCCAGCTGAGAGTATTAGCTGTGTGTTTGGGATCATTGGTTTGCTGAAATGTCCACCCTCATTTCATCTTCATCATTATGGTTGATGGCAGCAGATTGTCTTCAAGAATGTCTCGGTACATTTGTCTATTCATCCTTCCTTCAATTTATGAAATTTTCCAGTGCCATATACTGAAAAACAGACCCACTCCATGATGCTCCCACCTCCAAACTTCACTGTTGGTATGGTATTTTTAGGGTGATATGTAGTGCTTTTTAGCTTCCAAACATGGTGTGTATTATAGCATCCAAATAGTTCAACTTTGGTCTCATTTCACCAGATTATATTTCTCAGTATTTCACAGGCTTGTCTAAATATTGCTGAGCAAACATTAAACGCGTTTAAACATGCTTTTCGTTCAGCAGTGGAGTCTTGCTTGGTGAGCGTGCATACAGGGCCATGAAGGTTGAGTGCATTGCTTATAGTTTTCTTTGCAACAATTGTACCTGCTGGTTCCAGGTCTTTTTGTAGCTCTCCACAGGTGGTGCTTGGCTCTTGGACAACTCTTCTAATAATTTTTTCCTGTGTCTGAAATATTACGGGGAGTATCTGGTCGTGGCCCTTTTAAGGAAAAATTATGTTCTTTCCAATTCCGGATTATGACCCCAACAGTGCTCACTGCAGCCTTCGGTAGTTTAAAAATTCTTCTGTAACCAAAGCCATCAGTATGTTTTGCAACAATAAGGTTGTGAATGTATTAAAACAGGTTACTGGTTTTTACTCATCATGAGTAGTGATGAGCGAGTATACTCGTTGCTCGGGTTTTCCCAAGCATGCTCGGGTGATCTCCGAGTATTTGTAAGTGTTCTGTGATTTAGTTTTTGTCACCTCAGCTGAATGATTTACAGCTACTACCCAGCCTGAGTACATGTGGGGGTTGCCTGGTTGCTAGAGAATCCCCACATGTAATCAAGTTGGCTAGTAGCTGTAAATCATTCAGCTGCCGCGATGAAAACTAAATCTCCGAGCAGTCATAAATACTCAGAGACCACCCGAGCGTGCTCTGGAAAACCCGAACGAGTATACTCGCTCATCACTAATCATGAGATGCTTCTTGTGTGGCACCTTAGTAATGGGACACCCTTTTATTGTCCATCAGTTGAACCAGATGATATTATTTTTCACTAAGTGACAGGATTGCTTTGTAATTACTGATAGATTTCAGCTGGTGTCATGACTTTTCATGGCTTTTTGTTCCTCTCTTCAGGTGTTCAATACTTTTTCCCTGTGTGATTTCTCATTGTTACACATACGGTGACTTAATTTATGGACATCTATGGTTTGATTTCTTTGCCTGTGTGGATGGGTTGTTACCAACATCTGAGGAGAATTTCATGCCAATAACACCTTTAAAAATATCTATGTTATTCATGTTTAATGATATTTTCGGAAATAAAAATTGTTGAAACTAAAAATATATTTACTTAGAAAATTGGTGACGTGTTCAATACTTATTTCACCCGCTGTAACTAGGTAGTCTTTCTTTACATTTAGGACTTTAGAAAAGCTAGGTGTCATGTACTGTTAAAGGCGTATGCCCTCAAAAATACCACCTCTGGGACCATCACTTATTGGGATAATAGGAGTCCATTAACATTCCATTTCAATTCCACTACAAATTTACATCCTGTCCATTAAAATAGTTGTCCACTATTTAGACAACCCTTTTTCTCTTACCATGTTTTCACCAAGTAAAATAATAACACTTGTACTCTCACCTCTGATGGTGGCGTCGTTCCAGTGGTGTCGGCAGTAGCTCTCTCGGGGCTCATATGACACACGATCCCTGCGGCCTTTGGACAAATCAGACATCCGGAGGACGTGATAGACTCTGACTTTCTCCAAATGTCTGAGTTGTCCGAAGGTGGGGAAAGTGAAACCGCTTCTGATTGGCCACATGGATCTCATGACACAGGGTTGCCACCAGGAATTTCAGAGCCCCATGCTAGCAAAATGTTCGGGCCTCCTTGAGACTCCACCCAGGCTTCGCCTCCACCCCTTAAACTGTCCACAGTCCCACTGCACACTTTTCGAAAAGCTCCACTTCTGCACCACGTCTTCACCAATCACACATTAAGAGTGCCCATTGAACACCATATCACACACAAAGCCATCAGCTTTTGTTTTGGCCAAAAGATTTTTTAAGCCACCACCACAACAAAGTAGATTCTTTGTAGATACGCTAACCTATTAAAAATTTCTTAAAATATGTTATCTGTATTTATTTTTCTATAAGGTAATATGTCGCATAAATTGTTTAAAATGACCAGTAATACCACATACAATGAACAAATACCATTGGACCATGGCCAGACCACATATTACCACCACATTGCTGTTCCCCACCCCCATCTTCAATTCATCATTTGCTCTCCCCGTCCCCCACCCTCAATCATCATTTGCTGGCTCACGTCCCAAACATTCAATACATAATTTGCTATCTCTTGTTCCCCACCTTCAATACATCATTTGCTTTCCTCCATCACCCACCCTAAATTCATAATTTGCTGTCCTCGTCCCCCACCCTCAATTCATCATTTGCTGCCCCCATCCCCACCTTCAGTTCATCATTTCCTGTCCCCAGCTTCAATTCATCATTTGCTGTCCCCCACTCTCAGTTCATTTGCTCTTTTGTACCCCACATTCATTATTTGCCCTCCCCCACCTCAGTACATCATTTGCTGTCCCTTATCCCCCACCCTCAATACATCATAATTTGCTGTCCCTCGCCCCCTCCCTCATTTCATAATTATTTGCTCCCCCATACCCATTTAATTCATTTTATAAAAGAAAAGTTTTTCATACTTACCTCTCATATGATCCCCTGTAGCTCCACTACTGGACTGGTGTCCTGTCATGCATACATGCCGTCACCTATATGGTGACGTTAATGCATAAGCACTGTCACCTGCGCATCACAGATTAGGCTGCGCGCCCACTGTTTTGGTGGCCATGGAGCTCCAAGAAAGCTCAAAGCATGGCGATGTGCTCTGTCATAAGGCGGCATGCAACCGCACAATGCATTATTGTACCCTGGGGCCCAGTGAGCAGAAGCAAAAGTCACTTTGCTTCTGCTCACGGGGCTCTATACACCACTAAGGGGATTACTGGCCTGATGGCGGCACAATATCACGCGAGTCCCAGGAAAGCCAGTGCCGACACTGTTGGAACTACGCCAGCACTGGAGGTGAATATAGGTGTTGTTATTTTATTCGGTGGAAACATGGTGAGTGATTCATGTCTTTAAAAGATCTCCATAGATTTTAATAGCAGAGTCTGAGCTCCAAAACCAATGAAAATATCACCTGCACCGAGTCTAGATACGGAAACATTGATCAGTTTTCCAAAAGTCAGCCAAGGAAAAGTGAAAAGCGGCATTCACCAGGTTCTGTGGTAAATTCCTTTATTCCATCAATGTAGCAAATAAACCAGTAGGCAGGGAGTGAGCTGGAGACTGTGAAGGACGCTGGCCATTTCGCACTCTCTAGGCGCTTCTATGGGTCCAAACCATGCACTGACATGTTATTAATTCTTTTTTAAAGGTGGGTACATAATATCCGTCACTACATCTGTTTTTTGCATATGATACAAACATTATTTAAAACAATCAATTATAAGAATATTGACAAATTTAATCTATCATTTAATCCTAAAGGACCTTGGGAACCATTTTAGGATCCACCTTCCTTAATTTTATAACAGTAATTGGTTGCGATTACCACCTTGCGCTGGGTCCCTAACTTTTTCAATCCCTGCGACACACAAACTAAGATTAGCATTGTGATGCTTCTGTATTTGTTTGATGAGTCGGGGGGCTCTTTTACCAGTAGTAATGATTGAAAATACTCCCAAAAACTCTCACTTATTGTCTTTCCTATGTAATAAAACCTACAGGGACAGAAAACAACGTACACTACATGTTTTGTCTTACATGATATGAAGTCATTGACATGTTAAAGGGCTTAACCTAAATGTATTCTCAGTAAGGCAGAGGGGACAAAATGAAGAGCTACCGTACCTCCAGAATATACAAAGCAGACAGAGCTGAGCAGACTGACATATAGGTCACAATTCATCCTACTATTTTCGTCAGAATTCTGGTGTAAGACACTTTGATAAGTCGCAACAACCACAAGTTGCACAAGAAGCTTGGTCTTTTGGTGTTCTCAAGTCAAATTGGGCGTATCTGGGGCATAACGACTTTCCTTACACCAGAAATCAGAGACTGGAGTAAGATTTAAGATTTGTGTCGTACGGAGGCACACAACACTTGTCATATTCTCTTGATGAATCAGTAGCTTCTAGCAACACATTCCCTCATCAATACCAGCTTGAGCAATGCTAGGGTTGCTGAAACTCAGCCATAGTTTTGTGAAAAATATTCATTTTTTGAAGCCAAGAGTATTTTTGAAAAAAAAAAAAAGAAACATTGATCTTTCCTTTAGAGGTGTCTGCCATTTGTGATCGATAGCCAGCTTTGGCCTCAAAAATTACATCAACAAACCTAAATTCGGTAACATACCCTATAACTTGGAAATTATTGATTCAATTCTCTGCTCTCGCTACACTACACAGTCCAATGGAGTCTCAGTGATTGACAACCTTCCGTTGACGACCGTTCTTACAGAGATACAGTGTTAGTCAGTCACTGATTAGGGCCACCCACTGGACTTTTAAGCTCACAATATGAAGAGATTTAAATTAAATGAATAGAACTTGTTAGGGTTTGCGGAACGCACCGAATATATTTATTGATGTGATTGGTGCATTCGCAACCCGGGATCCACCGTGCAGGAAATATCCTGTCGCTAAGTAAATGGCGGCACTATATGACGGTATTAACCTGCTCTGTTAGCTTCACAGAGCGGCCGAGAAAGCAAAGCTCTGCGCCCTGTTAACTCTCACAGAGACACAGGCTAACTACCCAGAAGAGAGCAGTCAGTGGTCATGCATGCACACAACGCTCCTTGCCGGAGGTGCCAGCATTCTAGGGGCTCCACTGCGGCCGAAAAAGAATGGGAGACCGCAGCAGAGACAGATCGAGATTCCCCCTGTGCAGCAGAGGAAACTCGACTCCTAACATTACCCCCCCTCCTAGGGCCCCCCCCCTCTTTGAGCCTCGTTACGCTCAAAAGCTGCAATGAGCAGCGGAGCCCGAATGTGCTCCACAGGCTCCCAGGTTCTATCCTCTGGACCGTGACCCTTCCAATCCACCAGATAAAATTTCTTGCCACGTACCACTTTGCACCCCACGATAGCATTCACCTCAAACTCATCCGTGGATGGACCCGATGTCCCGGCAGATGACTCAGAAAACCGGGACAAATGAACGGGCTTTAAGAGGGAAACATGAAAGGTATCGGTGATACCAAGGCGTGGAGGAATAGCCAAACGGTAGACCACAGGGTTCACCTGTTCCAGAACCTTGAACGGGCCAATGTAGCGAGGCGCAAACTTAGTGGACTCAACTCGCAGCCTGATGTTACGGGCGGAGAGCCACACTAAGTCACCAGGAGCAAAGGTCGGAGCGGGGCGCCGGTGTGTATCAGCCGAGACCCTCATTCTCTCCTTGGAGGCCCGGATGGCATCCTGTGTGCGGTCCCAGATGTCATGTGCCTCCACCGTCTGACACCCTAGAATCGGTGGATGACACGGGCATGGGCACAGGGACACGCGGATGCTGGCCGTAATTAAGGAGAAAAGGAGTCTGACCAGTGGAATCGGCTACGGCGTTGTTCAAGGCAAATTCCGCCCAAGGTAGCAAAGATGCCCAGTCATCCTGCCTAGCAGAGACAAAATGTCATAAGTATGTCACCAGAGTCTGGTTCTCTCTACCAACCCATTCGTCTCGGGATGATATGCAGAGGAGAGATTCAGCTCTATGCTGAGTAAACGGCAGAGCTCTCTCCAAAACCGAGACGCAAACTGGGGACCCCAGTCGCTGACAACTTTATCAGGCATTCCATGTAAGCGGAAGATATGTTTAATGAACAACGCCGCCAAGGCCCGTGCAGAAGGCACCAAATGCACCATTTTCGAGAAATAATCGGTGATGACCCAAATGATGGTACAGCCGCGAGACTTCGGCAAACCCACCACAAAGTCCATCCCGACCATCTCCCAGGGCCTGTCTGCCACCGGCATGGGGTAAAGTAACCCAGCAGGGCTGTTGTCGTGAAGACCGATTCTGGGCGCAGGAGACACACGCCCGAATATAGTCCCCGACGTCACGGGCCATATGCGGCCACCAGTACGTCCTCGCCAAAAGCTCAGATGTCCTCTTGGTTCCAAAATGTCCACCCACTCTGGACGAGTGAGCCCAAGAGAGAACCTCCGGTCACAAATTCTCTGGTACGAAAGTCTTGCCTGGGGGCATGGACTCTAGCGAAACCGGGGCCACAGTTCTCAGGCTCTCAGAGGGGACAATAAGCCGAGGCTCCTCATCCTCCTCCTCAGATGACACTACGGAGCGGGAGAGAGCGTCGGCACGAATGTTCTTCTCCCCAGAGAGAAAATGGAGAGTAAAATGGAACCGGGAGAAGAACAGGGACCATCTGGCCTGGCGAGAATTCAGCCGCTGGGCCGTCTGTATGTACACCAAGTTTTTGTGGTCGGTGAATACTTGGAAGGGAAAGCGAGCTCCCTCCAAGAGGTGTCTCCACTCAGAAAAAGCCAACTTCATTGCTAACAACTCCCTGTCCCCGATGGAATAATTCCTCTCCGCTGGTGTGAAGGTCTTGGAGAAGAAGAAGCAAGGATGCTTCCGACCTTGAGCATCCTTTTGGAAAAGGACTGCTTCAGCACCAACGGATGAGGCATCCACCTCCATTATAAATGGCTTATCTACATCGGGGCGATGTAGAATAGGAGAGCTAGCGAAGTGTGACTTAATCGAAAGGAATGCCTTGGAGACATCCTCCGACCACAACTTGGGATTTGCTCCCTTCTTGGTGAGGGCAACCAAGGGAGCTACCAAAGTTGAAAAGTGTGGAATGAACTGGCGATAGTAATTGATGAACCCCATAAAGCGCTGCACCGCTTTAAGTGAATGGGGTTCCTGCCAGTCTATCACAGCCTGTAGTTTGGCAGGATCCATAGCCAAACCCTGGGCAGAGATGATATAACGAAGGAATGGCAAGGACTCCTGCTCAAACACACACTTCTCCAACTTGGCGTAGAGGGAGTTTGCCCGTAAGAGGTCGAAGACTTTGCGAACATCTCTCCGGTGGGAGTCAATATCTGGAGAGTAGATGAGAATACCATCCAGATAGACTACGACCGAGGTGGTGAGCATCTCCCGGAAGATGTCGTTCA
The DNA here is from genome assembly GCF_051348905.1 of Ranitomeya variabilis. Taxonomy (NCBI): domain Eukaryota; kingdom Metazoa; phylum Chordata; class Amphibia; order Anura; family Dendrobatidae; genus Ranitomeya; species Ranitomeya variabilis. The sequence continues at coordinate 696,780,583 of NC_135234.1, read as the reverse complement.
CAAAGTCTTGGAAAACGGCTGGGGCATTACAGAGCCCGAAGGGCATCACCAGATATTCATAGTGCACATCCCTGGTGTTAAAAGCCGTCTTCCACTCGTCCCCCTCACGGATGTGAATCAGGTTATAAGCACTCCGCAAATCTAATTTAGTAAATACCCTTGCTCCCCGTAGCCTATCAAAGAGCTCAGATATCAGGGGTAGTGGGTACTTGTTTTTAACGGTGATGGCGTTAAGACCCCTGTAGTCAATGCATGGACGTAATTCTCCACTCTTCTTCTGCACGAAGAAGAACCCAGCCCCTGCAGGTGACACTGACTTCCTAATAAAACCTCTTGCCAGATTCTCTTGGATATACTGAGACATTGCCTGTGTCTCTGGGAGAGATAACGGATAGACTCGACCCCGGGGAGGCTCAGCACCAGGCAAGAGATCGATAGGACAGTCATAGGGGCGGTGAGGCGGAAGGGTCTCCGCAGCCCTTTTGGAGAACACGTCCGAATAAGGCCAATAGTGCTTGGGGAGAGAGGAAAGATCTGCGGGTACTTCAGTTGTGGCAACCTGAACGCACTCCCTCTGACATCTACCCTCACAGGATTTACTCCATCCCAAAATTTTCTCTGAGGAACACTCTATATGAGGAGAATGAAAACGAAGCCAGGGTATCCCCAACAGGACCTCATCAACTCCCTCAGGAAGGACCAAAAGAGAAATAATCTCCTGATGTGATGGAGATACAGAAAGAGTGAAAGGGATAGTTTGGTGTGTAATCTGTGAAGGTAGTGTCGACCCATTTACCACTCGAATGGTTATTGGCTTGGCGAGCATCACCAGGGGTATTGCGTGTCGCTGAGCGAAAGCGGATGACATAAAATTACCCTCCGCCCCTGAGTCCACGCAAAGCTCTACCATAAGAGTGGATGGGCCTATGGTAATTGTCCCCTTGAAGGACAATTTTGAGGTAAACGTCGCTGTGTCTAATGTACCTCCTCCAACTGCCACTAGACGCTGACGTTTCCTCGACCGCTGCGGACACTTGGAGGCAAGATGTCCGGACTGCCGGCAAACATGACAGACCTTAAGGGCACGAGCGGCCAGGGACTTAGACCCCGCTCGCGACCCCTCTATGGCCTCATGTGACTCGGGCGCCTGAACCGGAGATTCCAAAGGTCTGGCGAAGGTGGGAGCCAGCAGAAACCTCTGCTTACACTGGGCTCGCTCCAACCCTCGCTCGTGAAAACGAAGGTCTATGCGAGTTGATATAGATATGAGCTCCTCCAGTGTAGCGGGAATCTCCCTAGTGGCCAAAGCGTCCTTCACATGGTCAGCCAGCCCCCTCCAAAATACTGGGATGAGGGTTTTATCTGACCACTCCAACTCAGACGCTAAAGTCCGGAAGAGAATGGCAAATTGGCTGACCATGGTCGAACCCTGAATCAATGCCAGCAGTTGGAGCGCCGTATCATGGGAGACTTGAGGTCCTACGAAGACCTGCTTCAGAGTGCCTAGAAACCGAGGAACACTCTGCACCACATGATCGTTGCGCTCCCACAGCGGCGTAGCCCACTCCAAAGCTCTGTCCGACAGGAGAGAAATTACAAATCCCACCTTTGCCCGCTCTGTGGGAAAACGTGCAGCCAGGAGCTCGAGATGTATACCGCACTGGCTCACGAATCCCCTACAGGACTTACTGTCCCCAGAGAATTTTTCAGGCAACGGAAGGTGGGATAAGGTCGGAACAGAGGTGGCAGTGGGTAAAGCTGCTGCAGCTACGCTAGCAGCCTGAACAGCAATTGCGGTAACATCCACTGCCGAGGTTGCACGCTCGAGAGACGCCAACTGGCCCTCCAGCAGCTGGATGTACCCCTGCAATCGCTGTTCGTCCGCCATTACTTAGCCAGATCCTGGCGCTAGTATACTGTTAGGGTTTGCGGAATGCACCGAATATATTTATTGATGTGATTGGTGCATTCACAACCCGGGATCCACCGTGCAGGAAATATCCTGCCGCTAAGTAAATGGCGGCACTATATGATGGTATTAACCTGCTCTGTTAGCTTCACAGAGCGGCCGAGAAAGCAAAGCTCTGCGCCCTGTTAACTCTCACAGAGACACAGGCTAACTACCCAGAAGAGAGCAGTCAGTGGTCATGCATGTACACAACACTCCTCGCCGGAGGTGCCAGCATTCTAGAGGCTTATTTCAGCCAGGTCCCTGAATACTCTCATACACAATCTCCTCGCCGGAGGTGCCAGCATGCTAGGGGCTTATTTCAGCCGGATCCCTGAACACATTCACGCATATGCCCACAGTGGCGCAAAGCATGTAACTTTAGAAGATACTAGCGCATGGCCGTGCGGCCATGCGAGCCTTAAATAGCTGCAGCATGTACAGGACCTTAAAGAAGAGGACCAATGAGAGACTGCTACTGAGTCTGCGTACCTACAGGACCTTACTAGAAAGACCAATAGAGTTGGCTGCAGTACCTGAACATGTGACCCTTGATCTCCACTGAGAGATCTTACCCTGGGCATGCTCAGTGTGTGCAAAGCAGGACTTAGTCCCAGAAAAGCCTGTTCGCCGTAGATCAGTGCAGGGTACAATAGCAGAGCCTGGAGAGGCAGCAAAAACCCTTTGCACTGAATCAGACTCAGCGAGACGCTGGGACCGACGTCTCCGCTGAGCAGGCTCCACTGCGGCCGAAGGAGAATGGGAGACCGCAGCAGAGACGGATCGAGATTCCCCCTGTGCAGCAGAGGAAACTCGACTCCTAACAGAACTAATTATACAAAATTTTATCTCATAAATAGAGATGTGCTAATTTGCTCGAGTCGTCTCTCATTCGGCAAACTTTATCGCTTGCCGAATAAGCTGCAGCGGGAACCTGGCTTCCTGGATCGCATCGGCTGATCGGTGCCGCAGCTGCATATGTCGCGGCTGCGTCACAGTCACGACACATGCATGGAGAGCCTGTTTGTTGGGCTCTCCAGGCATGTCTCGTCACTGTCACATAGCCGTGACACGTGCATCTGCTGTGCCGATCAGCTGATCAGCCAGAGCGCTCCAGGAAGCCAGGTTCCCGCTGCAGCTTATTTGGCAAGCGCTAAAGTTTTCCAAATGAGAGGGAACCGAGCAAATTCGCTCATCTCTACTCATAAATCTATAAATCAACCTCAGCTCATCCTGCTCTGTGTCGTGATGGTGGCAGATCAGACTGCATATTCAGTGTCTCAGGTTCCCTACATTTCTGCCTTGAATCTCTCTGTACAGTTGCTTCATTGTGACCGCATGGAGATGAAGATCGGCAGCTGTGTGGGGATTAAAAAACACTTTAAATAGCAAAAGTTGCTTAGTGAAGGTCTTCAGCACTGAAACTCGCAAATGACCAATGCCAAATGGATCTAGTTCAAAGCTCAGCCTGCCGGGCAGCATTCAGCCATGATACCGGTACCGGCGGCAGAATATAAATCAATATTACTAATTGCAGTGGGGTTAAAAGTGCCAGACATCTAGCAATAGGTAAGCTCGGAAGAAATCTCATCATATTAAATACTTAACAAGATTGACAAAATGTTATTTTAGTGGTGGGATGAAGCCATCTTGCAATCTGTTGCATGTCATTTCGGTATCTTCAGCTTTTGATCTCCCAGTTCACAATTCTGTAACAAGCAATTATTAACTCTGTAATTGCTGGAGCGGTTCCAGATGGATCATATTTAGGAAGAGCCATAACACAGGATATGAGTTTGAACCTGCTGGCGTTCGGTGATTCTACTCCCCCGACTCAAGCCTGGACTGGTTTGTGCACCCTGCAGGCATACGTTAAATCCTGAAAATCAGTGCTATGAAATAATGTAACTGCTGAATAAATATAGTCCAGATAATTATGAACCTATAAAAAAAAATATGTATATAATTTTATATCTAATATGCTGGAGATACGTAGGGTTTATCTCCATCAACAGTTTGCAGTGAGGTTCAACGATAAAAGTATAGAAAAAAAGGACAAAGATATTGATATAAGTATAGAAAAAAAATGATGCACTTTTTATTATCAGTAATTACTTATTGGAAAATTAAAAGTCACTAGAAGATAAAAGACAAAAATATGTACTGTATACTTTTACCCCATCATTCAGCTTCATATCTTAATGTCCCTATACACATTAGCCAAACGGTCATTCGTCAATGGAGAAAGAAAATATCTGAAATCACATCGACCGTAACTGGATTTTTCGGTCAATGATGCACGCTGTGCTTACCAAAGGCCAAAAATATCCAACATACCCGATGGGTCTTCTGAACGATAATGATCAGACATTGGTCAAAGTCAACAATTTTTCATTTCACCAAGCCAACGATCGTTCATTAGGGGCGAAATCAGCCATTTCTGCCGACTTTTATGTTATGTGTATGGATGCCTTTAATGCCCCTATACACATTAGAGCAAACCTGCTGATATCAGCAGTATCTACAGGATCAGCGGTATCTGCCAGCAGTCAGGGGAGAGTAGGATGTGGCTGTAGGAATTTCCAATGACCGATCCTTTTGTTCTCCAGTAGGTAAGCCACTACTATCATAGAGGATACATGAGCTCTTGGCCGAGCCACACAGTCCTGTATCTGAGGGGCTCAGGAGAGGTACCTGTTGGCTAATAGCTATCTAATGTGTATGGGGTCATTTAGCTACAGCTCTTTCTGAAGTCCTGACTGGTGACTGAGCTAAGATGCAATATGGAAGCAGAGCAAGTGGGACTTGAAGCTCTGCCATTCAGGAGAGGAGAAAAGATGGATGATGACCCCAAGGCACTTTTCAGAGGTGGCAAACTGGGCTATTGCTGAGGGCTCCCATTTTCTAAAGTGCTTAGGTTGGGAATCCTAGAAGCGGACTAAAACCATTCTGTACTAGGCCAGTTTCACTCATCTGTTTTCCACGGTCCATGTACACACTGTATTGATCCATACTCAACAGTCTCATATATAACTATTTAAGGGCCACTGCTCTCCAAACCCGAGCATCACAGCTACACAGACATATATGAAGCTGTGATTCTCGGGTTGAGAGAGCTGCGGCCAGTCTGTGCATTGCTCAGACCGATTGCTTCGACGTCTGCATAAGCCCTAAGGCAGTTGAGTTTGGAGCTGGAGACCCGCAGCCAGCACATGCAGTGCCTACAAGTAGTATTCAACCCCCTGCAGATTTAGCAGGTTTACACATTTGGAATTAACTTGGCATTGTGACATTTGGACTGTAGATCAGCCTGGAAGTGTGAAATGCACTGCAGCAAAAAAGAATGTTATTTCTTTGTTTATTTTTTTTTTAAATTGGGAAAAGTTTTTTCAGAGGGTCATTTATTATTCAACCCCTCAACCCACCAGAATTCTGTTTGGTTCCCCTAAAGTATTAAGAAGTAGTTCAGGCACAAAGAACAATGAGCTTCACATGTTTGGATTAATTATCTCTTTTTCCAGCCTTTTCTGACTATTTAAGACCCTCCCCAAACTTGTGAACAGCACTCAAACATGGTCAACATGGGAAAGACAAAGGAGCATTCCAAGGCCATCAGAGACAAGATCGTGGAGGGTCACAAGGCTGGCAAGGGGTACAAAACCCTTTCCAAGGAGTTGGGCCTACCTGTCTCCACTGTTGGGAGCATCATCCGGAAGTGGAAGGCTTATGGAACTACTGTTAGCCTTCCACGGCCTGGACAGCCTTTGAAAGTTTCCTCCCGTGCCGAGGCCAGGCTTGTCCGAAGAGTCAAGGCTAACCCAAGGACAACAAGGAAGGAGCTCCGGGAAGATCTCATGGCAGTGGGGACATTGGTTTCAGTCAATACCATAAGTAACGTACTCCACCGCAATGGTCTCCGTTCCAGACGAGCCCGTAAGGTACCTTTACTTTCAAAGCGTCATGTCAAGGCTCGTCTACAGTTTGCTCATGATCACTTGGAGGACTCTGAGACTGACTGGTTCAAGGTTCTCTGGTCTGATGAGACCAAGATCGAAATCTTTGGTGCCAACCACACACGTGACGTTTGGAGACTGGATGGCACTGCATACGACCCCAAGAATACCTGTTGTGAACTCTGTTTTTGGGCTCCCTCTAGTGGTCACAAGCGGTACTGTGTAGTGTTGTCTTTCTGCAGGTTGGCAGCATCAGCTGGTTCGTTATCCTTGGTTGGTTTCCTAGTTAGCTCACCTGGATACTCAGTTCCTTGCCTGCTCTCAATGTATTCAGTGCTCTTCAGATTCCTTGTGACTACCTTGCTCCCAGTCTCTCCAAGACAAGCTAAGTTTTTGTTTGATCATTTTCTGATTATCAGCATTTATTATGTTTTTAGTCCAGCTCGCTAAAATGTGATTTCCTCGCTTGCTGGTTGCTCTAGGGGACTGAGTTTCTCCCCCCACACCGTTAGTTGGTGCGGGGGTTCTTGAAATCTCAGTGTGGATATTTTGTAAGGGTTTTTTACTGACCGCACAGACCCCTTTACTATTTTCTGCTATCTAGTATTAGTGGGCTTCATTTGCTAAATCTGTTTTCACCCCTGTGTATGTGCCTTCCTCTTACCTCACCGTTATTATATGTTGGGGGCTTCTATATCTTTGGGGATTATTTCTCTGGAGGCAAGAGAGGTCTTTCTTTCTCTCTAGGGGTAGTTAGTTCCTCAGGCTGGCTCGAGACGTCTAGGATTTTTAGGCACGTTCACCGGCTATTTCTAGTGTGTTTGGATAGGTTCAGGTTTGCGGTCAGTCCACTTTGCAACCTCCCTAGAGCTTGTCCTATGTATGTTACTTAGCTGGAGCAATTTGTGATCCTCAACCACTAAGGATCATAACAGTAGAGCAGGCCAAAAAGTGTTTAATGCATCGCAGAAGTGGGATAAAAAGAAGACCTGAGTACATTTTTTTTTTTTCCCTCCTCCCGCTTTTCCTTTGCTGCAGTCTGTTTAGCTTCTTTCATCCCCTTGAACTCTGGGTGGTTTTGAGCTCAGCTGCAGACATGAATGTTCAGACTCTGACTTCTAGTGTGGATCATCTGACTGCACGGGTGCAAAGTATTCAGGATTTTGTTATTCATAGCCCTATGTCAGAACCAAAGATACCCATTCCTGAGTTGTTTTCTGGTGATAGATCTAGGTTTCTAAACTTTAAGAATAATTGTAAGTTATTTCTATCTCTGAGACCTCGTTCCTCTGGTGATTCCGCTCAGCAAGTTAAAATTGTTATCTCCTTGTTGCGTGGCGACCCTCAAGATTGGGCTTTCTCTCTGGCGCCAGGAGATCCTGCATTGCCTAATGTAGATGCATTTTTTCTGGCTCTTGGACTGCTTTATGAGGAGCCTAATCTTGAGAAGCAGGCAGAAAAAGCGTTGCTGGCTATCTCTCAAGGTCAGGATGAAGCAGAGGTGTATTGTCAAAAATTTCGGAAATGGTCGGTGCTTACTCAATGGAATGAGTGTGCCCTGGCTGCAAATTTCAGAGAAGGTCTTTCTGAGGCCGTTAAGAATGTTATGGTGGGGTTTCCCACCCCTACAAGTCTGAGTGATTCTATGGCTTTAGCCATTCAGGTTGATCGGCGTTTGCGGGAGCGCAAATCTGCTCATCCTTTGGCGGTATTTTCTGAACAGAGACCTGAGTCTATGCAATGTGACCGAACTCTGACCAGAATTGAGCGACAAAGTCATAGACGTCAAAATGGGTTGTGCTTTTACTGTGGTGATTCTACTCATGTTATCTCAGCATGCTCTAAACGCTTAAAAAAAAATCGCTAAACCTGTCACCATTGGTACTATGCAGCCTAAATTTATTTTGTCTGTTACTTTGATTTGTTCTTTGTCATCCTACCCGGTTATGGCTTTTGTGGATTCGGGTGCTGCCCTGAATCTGATGGATTTGTCATTTGCCAGGCGCTGTGGTTTTGTCCTGGAGCCTTTGGAATTTCCTACTCCTCTGAGGGGAATTGATTCTACGCCATTGGCTGAGAATAAGCCTCAGTATTGGACGCAAATGACCATGTGCATGACTCCCGTACATCAGGAGGTGATTCGCTTTCTTGTTCTGCATAATTTGCATGATGTTATTGTTTTGGGTCTGCCATGGCTGCAGGCTCATAATCCAGTTTTAGATTGGAAAGCTATGTCTGTGTCAAGTTGGGGTTGTCAGGGAATTCATGGCGATGCTCCGTTGGTGTCTATTGCTTCTTCCACTCCTTCCGAGGTCCCTGAGTTTTTGTCTGACTACCAGGATGTATTTGATGAACCCAGGTCCAGTGCCCTGCCCCCTCATAGGGATTGTGACTGTGCTATAAATTTAATTCCTGGTAGTAAATTCCCTAAGGGACGACTTTTTAATCTGTCTATACCAGAGCATGCCGCGATGCGGAGTTATATAAAGGAGTCTTTGGAGAAGGGACATATTCGCCCATCCTCTTCCCCTCTTGGTGCAGGATTTTTTTTTGTGACCAAGATGGACGGTTCTTTGAGACCTTGTATAGATTATCGTCTTCTGAATAAGATCACAGTCAAATTTCAGTATCCTTTACCACTATTGTCTGATTTGTTTGCTCGGATTAAGGGTGCCAGTTGGTTCACCAAGATAGATCTCCGTGGTGCGTATAACCTTGTGCGCATTAAGCAGGGAGATGAATGGAAAACAGCATTTAATACGCCTGAAGGCCTTTTTGAGTACTTGGTGATGCCTTTTGGACTCTCTAATGCTCCTTCTGTGTTTCAGTCTTTCATGCATGACATCTTCCGAGAATATCTGGATAAATTTATGATTGTTTCTCTGGATGACATTTTGGTCTTTTCTGATGATTGGGAGTCCCATGTGAAGCAGGTCAGGATGGTGTTTCAGGTCCTGCGTGCTAATGCTTTATTTGTGAAGGGCTCAAAATGCCTCTTCGGAGTACAGAAGGTCTCCTTCTTGGGTTTTATTTTTTCTCCTTCTACTGTGGAGATGGACCCAGTCAAGGTCCAGGCTATTCATGACTGGACTCAGCCCACGTCTGTTAAGAGTCTTCAGAAGTTCTTGGGTTTTGCTAATTTTTACCGTCGTTTCATCGCTAATTTTTCTAGCGTGGTTAAACCTTTGACGGATTTGACCAAGAAGGGTTCTGATGCGACTAATTGGTCTCCTGCGGCCGTGGAGGCCTTTCGGGAGCTGAAGCACCGGTTTTCTTCAGCTCCAGTCTTATGTCAGCCAGATGTCTCTCTCCCCTTCCAGGTCGAGGTTGATGCTTCTGAGATTGGAGCAGGGGCTGTTTTGTCGCAGAGAAGCTCTGATGGCTCTGTGATGAAACCATGTGCTTTCTTTTCAAGAAAGTTTTCGCCTGCCGAGCGGAATTATGATGTTGGTAATCGGGAGTTGTTGGCTATGAAGTGGGCATTTGAGGAGTGGCGACATTGGCTCGAAGGAGCTAAACATCGTGTGGTGGTCTTGACTGATCCCAAAAATCTGATTTACCTTGAATCTGCCAAGCGCCTGAATCCTAGACAGGCTCGTTGGTCGTTGTTTTTCTCCCGTTTCAACTTCGTGGTCTCATATCTGCCTGGTTCGAAGAACGTGAAAGCTGATGCACTTTCTAGGAGTTTTGTGCCTGACTCTCCGGGAGTTTCTGAGCCGGCTGGTATTCTCAGAGAGGGAGTGATTTTGTCTGCCATTTCCCCAGATTTGCGACAAGTGCTGCAGAAATTTCAGGCGGATAGACCTGACCGTTGTCCACCAGAGAGACTGTTTGTCCCGGATAGATGGACCAGCAGAGTTATTTCCGAGGTCCATTCTTCGGTGTTGGCGGGTCATCCTGGGATTTTTGGTACCAGAGATTTGGTGGCTAGGTCCTTCTGGTGGCCTTCCTTGTCGCGGGATGTGCGTTCCTTTGTGCAGTCTTGTGGGATTTGTGCTCGGGCTAAGCCTTGCTGTTCTCGTGCCAGCGGTTTGCTTTTGCCTTTGCCTATTCCGAAAAGGCCTTGGATGCACATTTCCATGGATTTTATTTCGGACCTTCCGGTATCTCAGAAAATGTCTGTCATCTGGGTGGTGTGTGATCGTTTTTCCAAGATGGTCCATTTGGTGCCCTTGCCTAAGTTGCCTTCTTCCTCCGATTTGGTTCCTCTATTTTTTCAGAATCTGGTTCGCTTGCACGGCATTCCTGAAAATATTGTGTCTGATAGAGGATCCCAGTTTGTGTCCAGGTTTTGGCGGACTTTTTGTGCTAAGATGGGCATTGATTTGTCTTTTTCGTCGGCCTTCCATCCTCAGACTAATGGCCAAACCGAGCGAACTAATCAGACGTTGGAAACTTATTTGAGATGTTTTGTTTCTGCTGATCAGGATGATTGGGTGACTTTTTTGCCGTTGGCCGAGTTTGCCCTTAATAATCGGGCTAGTTCTGCTACTTTGGTTTCGCCTTTTTTCTGCAATTCTGGTTTCCATCCTCGTTTTTCCTCGGGTCAGGTTGAGCCTTCTGACTGTCCTGGGGTGGATTCTGTGGTGGATAGGTTGCAGCAGATTTGGAACCATGTGGTGGACAATTTGAGGTTGTCACAAGAGAAGGCTCAGCGCTTTGCCAACCGCCGCCGCGGTGTGGGTCCCCGACTTCGTGTTGGGGATTTGGTGTGGCTGTCTTCTCGGTATGTTCCTATGAAGGTCTCCTCTCCTAAATTCAAGCCTCGCTTCATCGGTCCTTATAAGATCTTGGAGATCCTTAACCCGGTGTCTTTTCGTTTGGATCTCCCAGCATCGTTTGCCATTCATAATGTGTTCCATAGGTCTTTGTTGCGGAGGTATGTGGTACCTGTGGTTCCTTCTGTTGAGCCTCCTGCTCCGGTGCTGGTCGAGGGCGAATTGGAGTATGTGGTGGAGAAGATTTTGGATTCTCGTATCTCTAGACGGAGGCTTCAGTATTTGGTGAAGTGGAAGGGCTATGGTCAGGAGGATAATTCCTGGGTTGTCGCCTCTGATGTTCATGTGGCCGATTTGGTTCGTGCCTTCCACGCGGCTCGTCCTGATCGCCCTGGGGGTCTTGATGAGGGTTCGGTGACCCCTCCTCAAGGGGGGGTACTGTTGTGAACTCTGTTTTTGGGCTCCCTCTAGTGGTCACAAGCGGTACTGTGTAGTGTTGTCTTTCTGCAGGTTGGCAGCATCAGCTGGTTCGTGATCCTTGGTTGGTTTCCTATTTAGCTCACCTGGATACTCAGTTCCTTGCCTGCTCTCAATGTATTCAGTGCTCTTCAGATTCCTTGTGACTACCTTGCTCCCAGTCTCTCCAAGACAAGCTAAGTTTTTGTTTGATCATTTTTTGATTATCAGCATTTATTATTTTTTTAGTTCAGCTCGCTAAAATGTGATTTCCTCGCTTGGTGGTTGCTCTAGGGGACTGAGTTTCTCCCCCCACACCGTTAGTTGGTGCGGGGGTTCTTGAAATCTCAGTGTGGATATTTTGTAAGGGTTTTTTACTGACCGCACAGACCCCTTTACTATTTTCTGCTATCTAGTATTAGTGAGCCTCATTTGCTAAATCTGTTTTCACCCCTGTGTATGTGCCTTCCTCTTACCTCACCGTTATTATATGTTGGGGGCTTCTATATCTTTGGGGATTATTTCTCTGGAGGCAAGAGGTCTTTCTTTCTCTCTAGGGGTAGTTAGTTCCTCAGGCTGGCTCGAGACGTCTAGGATTTTTAGGCACGTTCACCGGCTATTTCTAGTGTGTTTGGATAGGTTCAGATTTGCGGTCAGTCCAGTTTGCCACCTCCCTAGAGCTTGTCCTATGTATGTTACTTAGCTGGAGTAATTTGTGATCCTCAACCACTAAGGATCATAACAAATACCGTCCCTACAGTCAAGCATGGTGGTGGCAGGATCATGCTGTGGGGCTGTTTCTCAGCCAAGGGGCCTGGCCATCTGGTCCGCATCCATGGGAAGATGGATAGCACAGCCTACCTGGAGATTTTGGCCAAGAACCTCCGCTCCTCCATCAAGGATCTTAAGATGGGTCGTCATTTCATCTTCCAACAAGACAACGACCCAAAGCACACAGCCAAGAAAACCAAAGCCTGGTTCAAGAGGCAAAAAATCAAGGTATTGCAGTGGCCTAGTCAGTCTCCTGACCTTAACCCAATTGAAAACTTGTGGAAGGAGCTCAAGATTAAAGTCCACATGAGACACCCAAAGAACTTAGATAACTTGGAGAAGATCTGCATGGAGGAGTGGGCCAAGATAACTGCAGAGACCTGTGCCGGCCTGATCAGGTCTTATAAAAGACGATTATTAGCTGTAATTGCAAACAAAGGTTATTCCACAAAATATTAAACCCAGGGGTTGAATAATAATTGACCCACACTTTTATGTTTAAAATTTATAAAAATTTAACTGAGCAACAAAACTTTTTGGTTTGTAAGATTTATGCATCTGTTAATAAATCCTGCTCTTGTTTGAAGTTTGAAGGCTCTAACTTATTTGCATCTTATTAAACCTGCTAAATCTGCAGGGGGTTGAATACTACTTTTAGGCGCTGTACATCGGGGTCCATACACGTAAAACACAGATATATGAAACCAGCCTTAGTGGTATACAATGGTAATATCTGGGAATTAAAGTGCAGTATACAGCCATATTATGTAAGCTTCTTAAAGGGGTATTCTGCATGAAGGAGTCATTTATGTCCTGTCTGAATTAACTGGCAGATGCACATGTTCGACCATTGCTGCATTTATTCCCTAAAAGATTTCCAGAGTACAGCTCCATATACAAGATTATTATTATTTGAGTATTGCCTACTATTTAAACATTATATAGCAGTATTATATGGGCGGTGTATGGTAGTATTATCTTGGCACTATATGGCAGTAATATGTGAGAATATTTACTAAAAGGCCGTAATTTGTTCTGGCACATAACTCTGTACATGCCATCATATGGATCACTTTGCTTGGCCATGTGGGCATGACAGTGGCCCCCACACCAGGTGCTAGCGGTCATATAACGTGTTCAGTTACTGTTCAGTGTCTGATGTGATTAGAGACGGCCCAGAAAACCGTCAGTTAGGTATGTTGTGTGAGTGCCGCCATCTTGCCTACTTTTAAGGCGAGGACCGTGGCTGTGCCGTCTTTACATAGCCTCAGCTGTGGGGCCTTTTACTACTGAGCAAGGTAAGGTAATTCTGATATGATTTACAGTTTAGGGCACAAAGTGAGCTAAAATAATAAATTGTCATCCATTCAATCCTCTGCTACTCCAATTGTCCCAGTCTAATACTGCAATGATGATGTCATGAATATTACATACATGACCACTGCAGCCAGTCACTGGCCATACAGGTGACATTTCTCTGTATGACACAAGATCGCTGAGATTAGGGATAGGTCACCTGAATGATGTATGTATCATGGTAGGACAGGTGTGGACCTCCAGAACAGACAGGCTTCAATAGATAAATGTTGCTTCTATTATTATTTTAACACATTTTTGTTCTCAGCCCATTTAAACTTTAACCTTTAACCTAAGGCTACTGTACTTACTCAGCGTTGAATAGTAAATTGGGTCGACTGCATGAGATTTTATCAGCGTGACCTTTTCCACACCATCCAACATCCAACATGCTCTACATTTAATCTTCTCACTTAATGACTTTGGCTACTTCCAGAGCTAAACTAATTGTGGGAAAGGACATTTTCCCTCTTTGTTAAAGCTAATGGCATGTGTCCTGTGCTGCCAGCATTAGCCGGTAAAATACAGGCTTGTAGTATCTAGTATTGCCACTGCAACTTGTAGACTCAGCCCACTCTTACCTCATCATGTTAAAGAGGACCGATCGGCAGGTCAAAAGTGGTCTCTTACTAGTGCTGCTCTTTTTTCTAAATTTGCGATACAGTGCCATAGACATTGCTCTTTTTATTTAGTGCTGATTTTTATTGTCTTGCTTGTCTGCTACTCTATAAATTATAAATCTAAGGGGTAACGTTTCTCCTTGTGGAGCGCGACATACCTGGCATGCCAGTGTAAGGAGGCTTACAAGCCATGCAATGCATCTCTGGGAAATTAAATATGCAAATTGCCTCATCAGAGAGGAAGAGGACTTGAACTCTAGTGCCACCTATTGGAAGTAGCAATCCTAAAAGTCAATATTGACCCTTTAACGAGCCTTGTCATATGACTAATGATAAAAGCCGAAACAAAATCTCAATTTGCAGACACAGTGTTTTGGGGGTGTTGCCCCTCATCAGTACAAAACATGATAATTAGCATAATTTCCCAGAGGAGCATTGCATGGCTTATAAATCTCCTTACACTGGCATGTCTGGCATGTCACGCCCCTCAAGGAGAAACATTAACCCTTAGATTCCAGTCAGAAGCCTCTCAAATCAGATCTCATGCTTTGCATTGATGAGGAGCTATTGACCCAAAACCCAGTGTCTGCAAGTTTAAATTCTGGTTGGTCTTTTATCATAGTAAGGATCATTAAAGGGTTAATATTGACTTTTAGGATTGCTGCTAATAGGTGGTACAAGAGTTCAAGCTCTCTTTCTCACTGAAGAGTCAATTTGCATATAAAATATACAAGTAGATAGATAGAAATACACTGGCAGAAGAAAGCTGAATAGATAGTCCTCCTATAGTTACATCTGACGTATATGCCCAGGAGCTTTCCCAGTACATACCATACACATACACTGAAAATGCTTCCTAAGACAAAAGTCTTCTGTGTAGCCCGTGCAAAGCTCTTGTAGCTAAGTCTCAAAGAACTCTAAGAGCCAGGTAATGGATTTAAAGCTCTTAGGCCAATCTCATGGTATGTGCAGCCAAAGTTTTATGAGGATCTCTTTTTGTGCATGGATTAACCTAATAAATAAATAAATAAATAAAAAAGATGTGGAGGTAAAATCCCCCATTTTTGGTAATGAGCAACGGTAAAGCAGACAGCTGTGATCTGTTATTATGAGGCTTGTAAGGTCCCTGGTTATTGGGCCCTTTCCAGCATAAAAATATCAGCCAGCAGCCTCCCCCAAAATGGCACAACACATTAGATGCCCCATTTCTGGTGCTTTGCCTTGGCTCTTCCCGATTGCCCTGGTGCATTGGCAATCAGGGTAACGGTAGATGAGGTTGATGTCAGCTGTGAATTGTCCAAAAACACAGCTGACATCAATCCCTGGTGTTAGTAATGGAGAGGTATCTGTAAAACACCCCATTTACCAATTTACCAGTAATAAAAAGAAAAAAACATACACACAGAAATACTTTACTTTGAAAAACACTCTTTCCATGATTTACCAATTTATTTAAAAAAAAACAAAAAAACAAGGCCGGTCCGACGTAGTCCAGGGAGTCAGATATAGTCCACAAATGGAAATCTGAAAAACATAAACAGAGAGAAATAAAAACAAGACACTTTCTCATGTTCACCAATTTATTACATAGAAAAGTTGCCTCGTATGTCTGACGCAGTCCAGCACTTCCCACGACGTGACCCGAAATCTGACGTTACTGACATCACCGCTCTTCACACAAAGATGGCACATGGATGACCCAGGGATGGTACACACAGAACGTGAGAGAAAACCACACGGAGAGTAAAATCAGACCATCTCATTCATATGTTTTTTTTAAGCGGATGTGTGAAGGGGAATGTTCAAAGGGAAGTGTTCACTGCTTTATTATGAAGACTTGCCAGCATCTCCCCCTAATCAGTGAGTCTCTGACTCCCCCAGCTTATCCTCCATGATAAATGTTTGTAGAGACTTAGGGTACCGTCACACATTGAAATTTTCATCGCTGCGACGGCACGATTCGTGACGTCGCAGCGTCGTATAATCATCGCTCCAGCGTCGTAGACTGCGGTCACACTGTGCAATCACGGCGCTGGAGCGATGCCGAAGTCCCCGGGTAACCAGGGTAAACATCGGGTAACTAAGCGCAAGGCCGTGCTTAGTAACCCGATGTTTACCCTGGTTACCAGCGTAAACATAAAAAAACAAACCGTACATACTCACCCGTCGGTGTCCTTCAGGTCCCTTGCCGTCTGCTTCCTGCTCTGAGTGCAGCCGTACAGTGAGAGCAGAGCGCAGCACCGCTGTGATCTGCTCTCACTTTCCGGCCGGCACTCAGAGCAGGAAGCAGACGGCAAGGGACCTGAAGGACACCGACGGGTGAGTATGTACGGTTTGTTTTTTTACGTTTACGCTTGTAACCAGGGTAAACATCGGGTTACTAAGCGCGGCCCTGCGCTTAGTTACCCGATGTTTACCCTGGTTACAAGCGAAGACATCGCTGGATCGCTGTCACACACAACGATCCAGCGATGTCAGCGGGTGATCAAGCGACGAAAGAAAGTTCCAAACGATCTGCTACGACGTACGATTCTCAGCAGGGTGTCTGATCGCAGTAGCGTGTCAGACACAGCGATATCGTAACGATATCGCTAGAACGTCACGAATCGTAACGTCGTAGCGATGGAAATTTCAATGTGTGACGGTACCCTTACAGATAATGGACCATTCAATCATTGTGCTAAACTATTTTCTGATAAGTTACTCTCCTTTGATGATTCCTGCCCCAGGCACTGATAGCGTTAAAAAAGTTAAACTGTCAATGGAAATTACCAGGTTAAAATGGGCAAACATGGCAATTGCTTGACCTCAATGTGTGGTATGAAAGGGTTGATATCGGCTATGTTATTACCTTAATTAACCTCTTTTCTGTGTTCAAGCAGTTTCCAGTTACTATCAGGACTATCATAAGTTACTGAACCATGGAGAAATTATTTTCCCTTTTCTTTATCTGATTTACATTGATACTGGTTGTGTTTTCATCTATGGTCTAAGGGTACTGTCACACTCTGCAACTTTCCAACGATCACGACCAGCGATACGACCTGGCCGTGATCGTTGGAAAGTCGTGTGGTCGCTGGGGAGCAGTCACACAGACCGCTCTCCAGCGACCAACGATGCCGAAGGCCCCAGGTAACCAGGGTAAACATCGGGTTACTAAGCGCAGGGCCACGCTTAGTAACCCGATGTTTACCCTGGTTACCATCGTAAAAGTAAAAAAAAACAAACAGTACATACTCACATTCCGGTGTCCGTCAGGGTCCCCTCGCAGTCTGCTTCCCGCTCTGACTGAGTGCCGCCGTAAAGTGAAAGCACAGCACAGCGGTGACGTCACCGCTGTGCTCTGCTTACTTTCCGGCTGGCAGTCAGTCAGAGCGGGAAGCAGACTGCGAGGGACCCTGACGGACACCGGAATGTGAGTATGTACTGTTTTTTTTTTTTTACTTTTACGATGGTAACCAGGGTAAACATCGGGTTACTAAGCGCGGCCCTGCGCTTAGTAACCCGATGTTTACCCTGGTTACAAGCGAACGCATCGTTGGATCGGTGTCACACACACCAATCCAACGATGACAGCGGGAGATCCAGCGATGAAAGAAAGTTCCAAACGATCTGCTACGACGTACGATTCTCAGCAGGGTCCCTGATCGCTGCTGCGTGTCAGACACTGCGATATCGTTAGGATATCGCTGGAACGTCATGGATCGTACCGTCGTAGCGACAAAAGTGCCACTGTGTGACAGTACCCTTATGGTCTGAGTGCCTAATTTTTTTATTGTTCAGAGCATTTCCACCTGTAGGGTTTCTCTGAGAGAGAAAAAATAAAGTTAATGGAAATGTCATTATAAATAAATTACTAAATACCTTTAATTAGCAAATCACATGTGTTTTGTCTAGGGGGTTAATCACTAGTAAATTAAAATGTCCGCTGTTCTATTACACTGACAGAAACATGTCCTAGAAAGTTAATAAGACAGGTATTTGTGAGCATGTGCACTGGAGATAACCTATACCACATACTGTGAAGTTATCTAGAGGCCACAGCAATCATTCAACATTCAGATACAAAGGAAGGACAGCAGTGTGAGCAGCCTCTTTTTACCTCAGCACACCTGGTAACTCCAGTATTATATCAGATACAAAGGAAGGACAGCAGTGTGAGCAGCCTCTTTTTACCTCAGCACACCTGGTAACTCCAGTATTATATCAGATACAAAGGAAGGACAGCAGTGTGAGCAGCCTCTTATTACCTCAGCACACCTGGTAACTCCAGTATTAAATCAGATAGAAAGGAAGGACAGCAGTGCCAGCGTCCTCTTTTACCTCAGCACCCCTGGTAACTACAGTATTAGATCAGATATAAAGAAAGGACAGCAGTGTAAGCAGCTTCTTCTTACCTCAACACCCATGGTAACTCTAGTATTAAATCAGATAGAAACAATGGACAGTAGTATGAACAGCCTCTTGTTACCTCAACACCCCTGGTAACTCCAGTATTAGATCATATAGAAAGGATGGACAGCAGTGTAAGCAGCCTCTTCTTACCTCAGCACCCCTAGTAACTACAGTATTAAATCAGATAGGCAGGGTGTACAGAAGTGTGAGCAACCTCTTATTACCTTAGCACTCCTGGTATCTCTAGTATTAGATCAGATAGACAGGGTAGGCAGTAGTGTGAGCAGCCTCTATTAACCTCAGGTTTTAGATCAGATAGACAGTGTGGACAGCAGTGTGAGCAGCCTCTTCTTACCTTTGCACTCCTTGTGTCGCCAGTATTAGATCAGATAGGCAGGGTGTATAGCAATGTGAGCAGCTTCTTCTTACATCAGCACTCTACTTTTTTTGCTACATGTGAACATAAGCAAAATGTAAAATGAATGTCCTTCTCATCATTAGAAATCTATTAGTAACTGATTGTCATTACGTTTTGAATTAAGCAAATGCCTATGTTTTCTTACAGCGGACATTGACGACATGAAGATCTGCTATGTGTTACGAGGCAAGGAAAACGCCACCAGTGACATTTTCCATTTTACTGTTGAAGACAGCGGTGAGTGGCTGTATTATTTATTCTGATGTGATTAAATATGGTAAATATAAAATTCTAAAAAGGGCAAAAATTCTTTTTTGATGTGTTTGGGGATTTCACTCTTGTATGTTTCTCTGCCTCCATTGGTGTAGTAATAATTGCCCAATTATTGAATTTACATGGAATAACATTTAAAAATGTTTACATTTGATGAATTTCTTAGGTTCGGACCTTTGTAATATTTTTCATTTTTTCACAATGTTTTATCATAATGGTCACGTTTTTTCTTTATGACTTCAATGCAGCTTAATCTGCATGTAAAAATCTGTCTGTAGTTTCTAGATGTAGTAAAAAAAGACTTATTAGGCTGTGTTCACACCTGGTATGTAGACTTTGTTCGTAGCCATTTATTCTTACAAGGATGGCAGACACAATAGCTTAGCAAGCTTCACTATATTGTCTGCTGATATGATGAACACCATTAGGGAAACCCCAAAGTTCCCCGATAAAAGTCAATAGGGTCAATGGATTTAGAAGTGAGTATAAATTATTGGTAAATTACTAACACAGCTCTCATTGACATACCAAAAATGGCTGGAATTCTCTGTTTGTTACGATTGCACCACTCACTGCTTCCTAAGGATACTGTGAGTGACAGCTCAGCCTCGCTATAGAATCAGTGGAGATATGAACTATCAGGATTGTGAGTGATAGCTCAGTCGCCCAATCTGTGGCAGGGACATGTTGAGCTGTCAGTATTGTGAATGACAGCTCAGCTGTCCAATCTGCTAGGCTTCTTCCAAGTGTCACCGATTCTAGGTTATTACCTGGCTATTTACCTGGTTGGCAATGATTAGAACATTGCCAGTTGTAGGTATGCTCAAGTGGTGTGTTCTCTGAGTTCTTATATTCTGACCTTTGTTGCCCAACTTTGGATTTGCCTTTGACTAACCCCTTAGTCTTGATCCGCTACCTTCATGGAATTCTGACCCCGGACTGTCACCAGACTACGCCTTTGTCTCACCCCTTTGTTTATGATGTACCCTCCAGACTCCTTGACTCTCCAACTCACGTCTTGTCTGTCAGAAGTGACTCAGCATCACATTTTAACCAAAAATAGCTGGAAATGCCCTCTTAGTTGATCACTGGTTGAGGCGGTTTGCTTTTATAGCCAGTGACTGTCTAAGAGCGCAGTCAGACAACCATATAAATTGGAGTGAGATCGGAACACAGTGCACGGACTGGCCAGCGACTTTCCCAACCCGAGCGTGATAGCATCATAGAAATTCATGAAGCTGTCACACTTGGGTCAGAAGACCGGCTGGCCAGTCCATGCCCCGCATTTCAATTTTGCTCCTATTTATATAGTCGTCTGACTGTGCTCTAAGAGAACATTTTCAGGTGTGTCAGGGATTGGACAAGGAAGCAGCAGAGACCTACACAGACTGGGTAAGCGGGAGCTGCGGGAAATCGCTGAAAGTACAATTTCTTCTATTTTAGTGAGTACTTTGAGCTATTTAAACAATATCAGGATACCCTGGAAGACCCTTTTAATACTGGCACACTAAGCTCTTTAGTTGAGCTAAATCTACCAGACCTTAAACCATATTTTTCAATGTAACACCCAAGAAAATTGGTCTAAATGCAGTCATAAATCAACCCCATTGTTACGTCTGTGACCTAATTTATTGGCTTTTTTGTTGTGGACTCTGATATGTGACAATAGTGTGTTTTTCTATCATGACACAATGTTCTCCTGGTGAATGTCAGGAATGTTTGACTATACTTTTAAGTGGCGGCATAGGTAAACTAAGGAAAAATTATTAAAGCAACAGGGTAATTATGTATTTTGGGTAGACTTACTTTTTCATTACTGCATGAAGATGACCATGTCCTCCTCTGACCCCAATATTGGGCTGTCATAAAGCCAAAAAAGGATTCAGATTATTATTCCCAGAGGCTGACTCGTTAGATCTTATCCAATTTGGACACAGATATGTGTGGACAAACGGAACAATTATCCTGCTTCACATGACAGATAAGCCAATATGTTCCAGTTTATCCCTGTCATACACATCTCCAAGGTTTACATTCTGGTCTGGAGTTTTCTGCTAGAAAAAGCTGATCCTCTAAAAATCTTCCAAAAAGCTGTTGCTGATATTCCAAAATCTTTAGGTTACTACGGGGAATACACATTATATGTCACATTGCAGAGTTTCCAGGTTCCAACTACAAACGACCAACCAATGCCAACAAAACATGCGATAATAAGCGTTGTGTTTGCAGCAAATGTTGTGATGTTTTTGGCTTTTTTTAGGCAAGGCAGATATTTTTGTAGAAATGTACTTATTTATTACAAATTAACACACAATATTACAAATTGCAAGAATTAACTAGTAGAAACTAGGTGGGAATGATTTACCCCTTCACGCCATGGCCATTTTTTTCATCCCTTTCTTCCAAAAGCCAAAACTTTTTTAATTTTTCCATCAATATGTCCATATGAGGGCTTGTTTTTTGTGGGACAAGTTGTTCTTTTGAATGACACCATTGATTTTACCATATAGTGTACTGGAATACAGGAAAACAATTCCAAGTGCAGTGAAATTGCAAAAAAAAGTGCAATTCCACAATTGTGTTTTTGGGTTTTTTATTTAGCATGTTGTCTATATGGTAAAACAAGTATGTAGATACCCAACATGGGTAGTTTATTTTTTATTTAAGTGGCAAAAAAAATTGGGAAACGTGTATGAAAAATTTTTTTTGCGTTTGTCGCCATTTCTCCGGGACCTGTAGAGTTAATTTTTTGTGATCTGGGGCTGGGTGATAACTTATTTTTTGCACCCTGAGCTGATGTTTTTATTAATACCATTTTGGGGCAGATACAATGTTTTGATCGCCTGTTATTGCATTTTATTGCAATATTGCTGCGTCCAAAAAAAAACATAATTCTGTTGGTTCAATTCCTTTTCCTTGTTACGTCGTTTACCAATTTTATTTATATTTTGATAGATCGGACATTTCTGTTTTATTTTCAAGTGAACAAAGGGGGGGGTGATTTGAACTTATTTTAATTTTCAGGTCTTTTTATTTCTCACTTTTGACATCCTCATCCATTTTTGACATCCTCATCTCGTATATCAAGCCTCCACATCACAGGCCAATTTTCAGGGGGTGAAGCTGGAAAACAAAGCATAAAAAGTGCACTTACTTTGTTTAGTGGATATCTGTCTTGTTCATTGTTTTAACTGAGTAGTTTTTTTGGTCTGTGTGAATCTGAGTGAACAAGTTAGGGGCCAGTTTTTGAATCAGTTAGGGCACCCATACAAAATAAATAGCTGTCGGTTGAGGCTACCGCCTCCCCTCCAAATCCTATTATCAGTCTTTGGAAATCCAGCAACCTGATCCTTTTGTGCTCCAACATCATCTGTTGGGGGAAAGTCGGGAAGCACCCATACACATTAGACTCTTTACCAGCCACTACCGTACTGGCGAATTCTGTAGACTTTAGTTTAATGTATATGGACTAGTGATAAGCGAACGTGCTCGGATAAGGCGCTATTCAAGCATGCTCGTGTGCTGAGTGTCTTCGATGTGCTCGAAAAATGTGTGAGAGTCCACGCGGTATCATGTCTCGCGCCTGTTCAACAGCCGCAACACATGCAGGGATTACCTGTTTATTAGGCAATCCCTACATGTGTTGAGGCTGTCGAAGAGCCGAAAGACATGTAGGAGCGGGGACTCGAACATATTAGTTGAGCAAGCCGAAGACACTTGGTTAGCACCCGAGAATGGAAGATAACACCTTATCCCAGCACTTTCGCTCATCACTAGTATGGGGGACTTTACTTTTCCCAGGTCTGATTTTTATCACTGGTTTCTGGTTAGATTTCTGTAGGTCTCAGCTGCACATATGAAGATGACCCTTTCTTACATTTATATATCCTCTGGAGGTAGGAAGACTTTGATGATTTACATGCTGCATATATAATGTTATCGTCTGAGCTCTGGGCAAAGTAATGAAATTCACTCATCAATCAGAGCCAAAAAGTCAGAAGATGGCTGATAGGCAGCTGTGCTTGAGGGCCATAATCTTCTCCAACACACTCACGCCGCCACCTGACACCAGGGCTGATCTGGCGTTCTACCTCTCTGTTCAGGCTTGTTGTCCATAGACATATTAATCTGATACTCGTGTAAGAAATTGCTCAGTCAGACGTATACACGATGATGTCACACAGGGAACCTTTGGTTTGTCTGCATATATACACCCAAATTCCCTATAACTCTGGTGTGCCGACTCTCCGGCATATTGGCCATTTTATGCTATCTCTTTTTGATTTTTTATGTATTTTTGAATACATCAATATCCTCAATCTTAAATTATAAAGCCAAAAGGATATCCAAAGCAAACACCTAAAGAAATAAGGCTTTTAGAGAGAGATGAAAGAATCTTTTTTGCTATTCATTATTAAAATATGATAAAAAAGAACATATGAATATGTAAAAAAAAGCGGGCAGTATGAATACAGGGAAAGGTGGGTATTCCTGGATTGAAGCATAATACAATATACTGCTCAATAAAAAGAAATCATGGAATATATTGCAGATCTCATATATTGCAAAGGGGATTAACCTATATGTACATAGAAAGAAGATCAGACATCTAAAAAATATAATAATATCTGTACATTTGTGACAGTATGAAGGACTTTATAAAGAAAAGTCTATATTATTGAAGGCTGTATCACTAGAAAAACATTATAGAATGCAATAACTACAACTCACAGCTATACATCTTGTGCTAGGCTAAGACATAGTGCACCCGTATATAATGTTCACAATACTAAAACTACTCAGTGTCAATATTGTAGCGACATGCGATATCAATGACAAGGTAATTCTTAACCCTCTACAATAACCCAGATATATAAAGACAGATGTATAAAGGTAACGTTACCAGCAGTAAGAGTATCCAAGAACCCACCACACCCGAAGCGCGTTTCGCTATGAAATGCTTTGTCTAGGGGTCAAATGTATTTTGTGTATTACCAAAAATATAATAAAACAAAGACTAAATCACTGATGCTCCCATGCGTTCCTCATTTGCTTAGACTTTGCTTTGATCAAGTACCTGTTTTCATAAAGAGTAGAAAATTTGCACAGCACTAATGTCACACTTTATTTCAGTGTATTGTAAGACCACCTTCAGGATCAAGAACATATGAATGCTTACAAAATTTGACTATTAGCAGAGTTTTTAAGTGCAGTATAGCTAAAAAGTAGCATTGAATACCAATGAAGTGTGCAAACTGTTTTCACTATATAAAGTGTATAATTTTTATTTCACCTGATTAAGCTGATATACTTACGGTATATAAAACATCCTTTACAGAATTGGTTTCTCCTTTTTGATATTATAATGACGATTTTATGAGTTCAGCTGTAGAGTAAGAGAGCTTATGAGACCAAGTATCCAGTCTCCACCTACTCAGCCTAATTGACAGCTGCAGCTTGTACTGAGCAGGGTGAGATCTCGTCAGGGAGGAGATACGCTAAGGAGCTGTCAGTCTAGTTTCAAAAAAACTTAGAAAATGTATTCTGACTTGGATTTTTACAATACGTACACAAGCCTCATTAGGGGTACTTGGAAGCGTGGGCAGCACAGTGGCTCAGTGATTAGCACTGTCGCTTTGCAACTCTGGGTTCAAATTGCACCAAGTCCAACATCTGCAAGGAGTTTGTATATTCTGACCGTGATTGAGTGACTTTTTTCCTGGTACACCAGTTTCCTCCCACTCCAAGGAAAACTTGGTAGGAAATTTTGTGAGCTTCAGTGGGAGCTGGGATGATGATGTCTGTAAAGGGATAAAACCCAAGACAGAAACAAAATGAACATATACCCTGCTGTAAGTAAATAAGTAAAAGCAACAGTTAATGTGTATATATATATATATATATATATATATATCTCAAAGAGTACTTGGTAAACACTGTTTTTTATTTAAAAGAAAGAATAAAAGCCATCCCGCCAGCGTCAAGATGTACCACAATCGAGATGGTCCTGCTGGGTGTCCATATTCGGGACCCGGTCCTTTTCAACCCTTATTCACATTGACACATGGTAAGGTTTTAATACTAGAGGTTTGGACCATTCCCAGTGCTGGCATCAGCACTGCCCTGATTCCTTGGACACAATCGTCTCGAGAACTCGGGAGCACTGGGGCCTCACAATGAGGCTTCTGGATCCCCGCATGCGGACAGCAGGCCACGTGTTTGAGACCCTTGGTCTAAGCTATAAATATATGAAATAGGTATTTCAGGATATTGGCTGAAGAATCAAAAATATTGCAGTAACTCGTGCTACGGATCTGCAACACAGGACTAAGGTACAAGGGGGAAAACTGACCCTGCACTATGACTAGGCTGAAACCCTACGATGGAGTGGGCGATCCATTCCTTGCGAATAGACCCACCGATGATCCTAGGTTAATCTCAAGCGAAGACCTATAGATAAGGGGAAGGAGTTCCTTAAAAGAACTAAGGACTGGGTACAAAATTGGGTCACCTCCTAATAGAAAACACAGAGAAGGCTGCAGAAACCAATAGGAAACAGAAACTAAGGCTAGCAGAACCAGAGGTACCAGCACTGCACAAATAACACACACAGAACACTAAGCAAAACACCAAGCTAGAGCTCAAGCAGATAAACACTGTTGTCCAGCAAGGACTGGGAGGCAGGTGCTGGTTAATAAAGAATGAAACAAACACCTGACCCAATACAAACCCGGCACCAGAGGAAAAAGACCAGCAGCCAGAACTCCACAAGAAAATGGCGGATAGTCATAAACTAAACAGATTCTAACACTCGTAATGAACAACTATGTATTAATTTTTTTTTAATTTGCAAATCTATATTGTGTTTCTATTCAAAGTAGACAAAAGTGTAGAAGTCCCATACAGTGCTATTGCTTGTTTTACACTACATGGCTGAATAGATAATAAATAACTAATGATGAGCGAATATACTCATTACTTGAGATTTCTCGAGCACGCTCGGGGGTGCTTCGAGTATTTTTTAGTGCTCGGAGATTTCGTTTTTATTGCCGCAGCTGAATGATTTACATCTCTTAGACAGCTTGATTACATGTGGGGGTTGCCTAGTAACCAGGCAACCCCCACATGTACTTATGCTGGCTAACAGATGTAAATCATTCCGCTGCAGAGATGAAAACTAAATCTCCGAGCACTAAAAAATACTCGGAGGACCCCCGAGCGTGCTCGAGAAATCTCGAGTAATGAGTATATTCGCTCATCACTACAAATAACGTATACAAGGTATAATGGTATTCCTTATAGC
The DNA here is from genome assembly GCF_051348905.1 of Ranitomeya variabilis. NCBI lineage: Eukaryota > Metazoa > Chordata > Amphibia > Anura > Dendrobatidae > Ranitomeya > Ranitomeya variabilis. The sequence continues at coordinate 696,754,372 of NC_135234.1, read as the reverse complement.
ACACCTCAGCTGCTGGAATTTCTTTTCCTTTTTTGCTTCTTCGTTGATTGATTACTCTCAAATGAATACTATTTGCACACTTGTCAGTAGAACATTTCCATTGCTTCGCTTCATGTGATTATATGTCTTCTACATTTTACTATATTGATATGACATATAATACTATTGGGCTGCACGGTGGCTCAGTGGTTAGCCTTGCAGCGCTGGAGTCCCGGGTTCAAAACCCACCAAGGACATCTTCAAGGAGTTTGTACATTCTCACTGTGTTTGCGTGGGTTTCCTCCTGGTTCCTTTCCTAGTGGATCTAGATTTTGAGCCCCAATGGGGACAATGATGATGTCCGTAAAGCGCTGTGGAATTTATGGTGCTGTGTAAGTGAGTAGAACACGTAATTAAATTGCTCCACTGTTGGCAAAAGCTCTTCAGAGCAACATTATAAAGCATTTAGAGGATAATGTAAGTCTGGAAATACAGTAATAGATGACAAGCCTTTAGTTATCTCATGACGCGATAGTCATACTCCTAAACAATTTGTAGTCTGCTATTTCATGTCGACATACAATGCTTATCTCTTCGCGGTCACATTGTTCCACCTCTCCACCACAACAAGGCTCGACATCAAAGCCTCATGGAGTCGTGGTTCAGGTAGATGTTGGCACAAGCTCAACCTTGCCAACATTTATTCCTGTGTTCCTGGGAGGGATCCAAGTCCTGTGAGGGTAAACACTTTACTGGGAGAATTCAAGGACTCTTCTCCAAGTACACACAGGTTCTCGAAAATACTTAGTGAGGCCTCTTATGTCTGCGTTTTTGAGTTTGTTTTGGTTCCTTGTGGTCATGGCCTTAGTTTTTCGTCATTTTATTGGCGGATCAGTGTTTGAAATTATTCATTTTTATTCATTTCGAGCCAGTCTACAGTACAATTTATTTTTTCTCCTCAGTTTTTCTCTTGCCAACCTAATTGAAATTGGTCTTTCTCATTCACATTAGAAGCCATATAATTCATTACTTGGCACGGCACAATGTGGCGAGGTTGGCCAAGTGTGGCTGTGAAGTGCGCTGCCAGATGCTCGCTCACACCTGCACGTCTTGTCCAAATGCAATTAAAGCTTATTTAATAATGTACTAATTAAATATATCTTGAAATTCTGGGTTGATTCCAGTTTTTAATAGACACAAGAAAACTGGAAGAACATTGCAGCTGCTGAATAAAAAAGACGTTCAGTATATCCCTTTTCAGGTCCCATTTGCATCACAAAGGCCAAAAGAGCGTCCTTCTGGCCTTTATAGAGGTTTGGAATAGCTATTCTGAATACCTATGACCATGTGATATTTCAGTATTTCTTTTTTATTAAATTTGCAAAAATTTCTACAGTTCTGTTTTTTTCAGTCAAGATGAGGTGCAGAGTGTACATTAATGAGGAAAAAATGAACTTTTTTGAATTTACCAAATGGCTGCAAGGAAACAAAGAGTGAAAAATTTAAAGGGGTCTGAATACTTTCTGTACCCACTGTATATCCTGTATTATATTCCAGAGCTGCATTCATAATTCTGCTAGTCATCTTAGGAAACTTTTTAGTCTGAGATTTTATAATTTAGTTGTGCGTTTAAAAAAAAAAACCCTGCCAGCTCTCCTGACATGTACTTCGAGCCGGTCTAAATACTAAGCAATCAGATAGTAGCACAATGCAGCTCGAACACTACTAAGCAATGATTATCACAGTATTCTGGGAGGAGGGGAATAGATAAGAAATAAAAAATGAAAATACAAAAAAAGCCTTAATCTGGCATGAAGACATCTTACATATTTTTCTTAAGAAATAATGATTTTTGGATTTGATTTGTATTAACCTGGCAGTGGTCCCCGGTGATAAAGCTGCAGCATCGCCCTGCGTCCTGGGTGGTCTGCTCTCCAGCTTGGTTTGTACCTGACATAGTAGATCATGTGGATTGATGAGTTCACCCTGGATTTATTTCTTATCGCTGTTAGATCAATCTCGTCCTAAAGAGAATATCATTTGTATTTTTTTTAATACCTGGCACCGACCACTGCATAATCTGTTAGCGGTTATGTGAATGGTGCAGGGAGACATGTCACCTATACATCATGCAGGCTGCGCTCGTTCACACCACTAAAATAAAGGTTAGAGGCCATGCTAGTCTAATAGTTTTCTGTGCCCTGTTGCCGTACCTCTTTGCCAGAAATTATACATGCATAGTAAAGGCTCATTCATACATCAGTGATTTTTCTTGTATGCAAAAAAGTAATTGTTTCAGTGTTTTATCAGAGTCATCAGAGTTTGGTCAGGGTCAGTTTTTCCTGTCAGTGTTTGGTCAGGGTCAGTGTTTACCATCAGAGTTTGGTCAGGGTTAGTTTTTACCATCAGAGTTTGGTCAGGGTAAGTTTTTACCATCAGAGTTTGATCAGGGTCAGTTTCTACATCAGAGTTTGGTCAGGGTCAGTGTTTACCATCAGAGTTTGGTCAGGGTCAGCATTTACTGTCAAAGTCTGGTCAGAGTCAGTTTTTACCATTAGAGTTTGGTCAGGGTCAGTTTTTACCATCAGAGTTTGCTCAAGGTCAGTTTTTACTGTCAGAGTTTGGTCAAGGTCATTATTTACTGTCAGAGTTTGGTCAGGGTCAATGTTTACCATCAGAGTTTGGTCGGAATTTCATCAGTTTTTCTTTGATGAAAAAAAAAGAGATTTAGTTTTCTGAAGTTTCTCCTATCAATCAGTCCATGAAAAATGGGCAGCACACGGTTGGCATCTTAGAGCTGTCTGTTTTTTTAATGGATCCATAGACTTGAATTGGCAAGATTGATCCGACACTTGGATAAAGATTGGTCAAGTCTCCTTGATTTTGTGCAGACTACTCGGTTCAAGGAAAAAATCGGACATGTGAACTACCCCATAGGCTGCCGTCACACTATCAGTATTTGGTGAGTATTTTACATCAGTATTTGTAAGCCAAAACCAGGAGTGTGTGATAAATGTGGAAGTGGTGCATATGTTTCTATTATACTTTTCCTCTAATTGTTCCACTCCTGGTTTTGGCTTACAAATACTGATGTAAAATACTGACCAAATAGTGTGACGGCAGCCATAGACTGTCATAGGTACAAGTGCTATACGTGAAAAACAGGGATAACAATTGTTCTAGAAAAGCTGACGTCTGAATGAGCCCTAAGAATGAGGGACGGTGCTCCATATGCCGGTGATGTTCTTCACACTGAAAGCCCTCTTCCATCAAACCTGGCATTTCTTCTACTAATCTTAAAGGGAACCTGTCACCTGAATTTGGCGGGACAGGTTTGCGGTCATATGGGCGGGGTTTTCGGGTGTTTGATTCACCCTTTCCTTACCCGCTGGCTGCATGCTGGCCGCAATATTGGATTGAAGTTCATGCTGTGCCCTCCGTAGTACACGCCTGCGCAAAACTGTGTGGAAACGTAGCGTTGTGTATTCCTCAGCATGTCAATTCTTTGTGCGGATTCCGCAGCAGTTTACACCTGCTCCATAATAGGAATCCACAGGTGTAAAAACGCAGGTGGAATCCGCGTAAAATCCGCCCAAAAAATTGCTGTAATTCCGCAGGAAATCCACAGTGCAGTTTACCTGCTAATTTACCAAAATCATCTGGAAAAATCTGCACCACTTTCCGCAACGTGTGCACGTGGCCTTAGGCCGGGATCACACATACGCGAGATACGGCCGAGTCTCACAGGTGAAAACCCAGCTCTGGCGCCGGCACTTGGGAGCGGAGCGTGCAGCTCCATGTGTTGCTGTGCGGCTGCATGCTGTGCTCCCAAGTGCCGGCACCAGAGCTGGGTTTTCACCTTCGAGACTCGGCCGTATCTCACATATGTGTGATCCCGGCCTAAGAGTCCTCGCGGCTGATAGATAGCCGCAACACATGCAGGGATTACCTGTTCATTAGGCAACCCTTGCTGTCTAGCAGCCGCGGGCACTCGAACGTATTAGGCTACTTTCACACTAGGATCGGGCTACCGACGCTAGCGTTCTCTGCGCCGCACAACGGGGGCAGCGGATGCATTTTTCCAGCGCATCCGCTGCCCCATTGTGAGGTGCGGGGAGGTGGGGGCGGAAAAAGCAGACCGTCGGCGGCAAAAAACGTTACATGTAGCGTTTTTTTGTGCCGACGGTCCGCCACAACACGGCGCAACCGTCGCATGACGGTTGCGACGTGTGTCAATACGTCGCTTCATGTTAGTCTATGGGGAAAAAACGCATCCTGCAAGCACTTTTGCAGGATGCGTTTTTTCTGCAAAACGACGCATTGTGACGGATTGCAGTTAACGCTAGTGTGAAAGTAGCCTTATACAAGCACACTCGTTAGTACACGGGCATGCTCATAGAACATCTTATCCGGGCACATTCATTAATGTGTACATATAGTTATACTATGATGAGAATATCCTGAAAAAGAAATATTTACATTTTGCCTGTAGGGAATTCTCAGCTGATTGCCCCCAATGTGAATGATAACCATTGCATGCAGGCAGAAAATTCGAAGCGTGTCCAGTACATTTTCCACTCACTTACCCTAAATTTTCTTGCTAAGGAAATACAAATTATCAGTATAAAGACACATCACAGTTCCTATCAGCCAAGTGATCTGAATGTGTAAGGCCGGAGACACACTGGTGCGAGATACGGCCGAGTCTCGCTGGTTAAAAGCAAGCTGTGGCACCTGCACTCCGGAGCGGAGCGTGCAGCTGCATAGCAATACATGGAGCTGCACGCTCCGCTCCGGAGTGCCGGTGCCACAGCTTGCTTTTAACCAGCGAGACTCGGCCGTATCTCGCACCAGTGTGTCTCCGGCCTAATACTGGATGAAAAACAGACTGGTAGAATAAGTCGCTGTGCAGACTTGGAGTTAGACACAACTATGAATCTTCCATTAGCTGCAAACCAGGTGCAGATACACATCTAGTAATAGCCAAACTCGCCTTCAGGATTTTTTGTCTGTATTAGAAAATATTTGCAACTTTTCTGTGTGAAGTTCCTGTTATCCTTATGGAAAAAGTGAAATTAAGTATAGTTACCTTTGTCCATGGAGATTGTATGTACGCAGTATGACTGTCCCATCAGAGCTGACAGTAGGAACTGTGTAGGGTTGTGTCCTATTCACCAGGGGATGGTAACACCCAGTTGTGAATTTATTCTTATTATTGCGGGAGAAATTACAGAGGAAAAACAAAAAAAAAATGCTAAAGAATTATAATTTATTACGCAAATAATACAATTATTTATTAAAACAGGGATGGAAGTCTATGATAAAGTCAGATTTTTAGAGTGTGTTCACACTGAGTTTTTTATTGCATGAAATTTGAAGCCGTTCTGCTTCAAAATTCACATCAAAAAGCATGCAAAGAATAGTTTCATAGTTTCAGCAGTTGTTGATGTGGATTTTGAAGCAGATCAGCTTCCAAATTCATGTAAAAAACTCACTGTCAGCGTATCCTAAGGCCATGTGCACACGCTGCGGATTCCATTGCGGAACTTTCCGCAGCGGATTTGCAAAATCCGCAGTGAAAAACCGCTGCAGTTTTTACTGCGGATTTAGGGTATGTTCACACGCTGCGGTTTTTGCTGCGGATCCGCAGCGGATTTGGCACTGCGGATCCGCAGCTTTTTTCCATGTAGGTTACAGTACAATGTAACCCAATGGAAAACAAAACCCGCTGTGCCGACGATCCTTTTTTCCCCAGGCAAATCCGCAGCGGTTTTGCCTGCAGAAAAAAGAAGTACCTGTCAATTCTTTCTGCGGATTCTGCTGCGGGTTTCCAGCAGCCCCAATAGGAAACTGCAGTTGGAAACCCGCAGTGGAATCCGCAGAAGAAAAAGGATAAAAAACCGCAGCTAAAAATCAGTGCGGATTTTAGCTGCGGTTTTTCAAAACAGGACCTGAAAAAAAAAGGACGGAAAAAAGGATCGTGTGAACGTAGCCTTATCGCGGTTTCTTTTGCAGTTTCCTCTGCGGGTTTTCACCTGCAGATTTCTATTGGAGCAGGTGTAAATCCGCAGCGGAATCCGCACAAAGAATTGACATGCTGCGTTTCCGCGTGTTTTTTTCTGCAGCATGTGCACTGCAGATTTGGTTTCCCATAGGTTTACATTGTACTGTAAACTCATGGGAAACCGCTGCGGATCCGCAGCAAAATCCGCAGCGTGTGCACATACCCTAAGGCTGCTTTCCCACAATGCATTTTTGGTGAGTTTCTGATGCAGCATAATTTCTGCACAATTTATGCATCTATTATATTTAAATTAGGTTACATGCGTTTTTTTTCATTGCATTTTCTTGTGCATTTTTTTTACATGGCTTTTTTTTGTCTCTTGTCAGTGTGTGATTCTTTAAATGAAGCTGCTTTGTTTTTGATACGTCCTGTTTTTTTTTTGCTTTGACAAAACTTTATTGACACACTTGCGGTGCGGATTACATGTGTTTTTGCTGCGTTTCCTCCGCATGTGCATTTTTTTGCCAGAGGAATTTCACCATCTAATACAAGTCTATGGGGAAAAATCTGCACATAAAACTCAACATACCTGCAAGAGAAACTGACATGTTGAGGATATAAGACACGCTCCGCGGATCGGACTACGCTGAGTAAAAAAGCAGCACAGACGGCAGGATATTTCGGTAAATCCCATTCACCCTGCTGGGACTGTCAGACGCTGCATTTTTGACTCAGCGAAAACATACAGCGTCAAAAACTCCCCAAAAGCTCATAGTGGGAACATAGTCTAAGGGTCCTTGGGGATTTAGTGCCAAAATGCTTCGGGGTGCTCTTTCTTCATTTAGAGTATCTCTGGGTGGTCCTTGTTCTCAGACCCGTCTCTTACCAACCTCTGACATATCAGTAGATTTTTTTGGTTAACATCCCCATTACATTTGCCAGTAGAGAGACAAACTACCGTAATAGTTTCCTTTCTGTTATAAATAAACCAAGTAATAGTATATTGTGTGAATATGAAATAAAGAAACATGACTTGAAGCATCAGCTACCCATGTAACTGATGGATCCAATCACTGACCTGACCGGAGCATCACTGATGCCAGTGATTGGCTGCAGCGGTCACCTGGTTAGTTGGGGACATCCACTAGAGGAGAGACTGGCAGCGAACAGCTGGAATATCAGTGGATTTATCAGCTAAGTAATATGACATTGTTTTATGCAATATTCCCTTATGACCCATTTTTTTTCAATAATTGATAAAACCATTTTAAGTTGAAAATTTCACAACAACTTAGGGCAAAATATGCATAAAACCCCCAAAAGAAATCAAGAAGAGATTGGTGCTTTTTCATGGCACGGTAATGTCCTGTCTTGCATGCCACCATAGCCAGTAATGTAGATTATCCTCAGACATTTCTAATACTCAATCGTTAGACTCCTTTATCGAATTATTATTTGCCTTATGAATTGAGAATTTAGAATAAACTATGTGGCTGGAGCATTGCTGACACATTCCGGACCTATTTTTCACGATTCCAGAAGGGGCCTTCCAAGAAATGCCAAATACCCATCTCAAAATAGAGCGGAGGGACAGAGCGAGAGATCCGGCTGTGCCGCGAATGAAGAGCGACACCATGAATGCAGCAGATGTTAGCAAACACAAGTGTGCCGCGTGGCATCTGTCTCCTAATCCCAAGCCCCCAAGGAGGTTCTAGTGCCTATAAGAAAGTCCAAGTGGTTTTTTGATATTATCTGGGATTTTTATTTTTGATTTATTTTTTTTTTTTTTTACTTTTACTTTGGACCCTCAAACAACATTATTATTGTTAGTATTGTTTATTCCATATCAGCCTTGTGTGCAGAGAAAACATCCGAAACAAGACATATTTTTCACAATTACCTCTCGTGTGATCACTGGGACCAACAGACAAAGCTGACACATTCGCTGAAGCCTCTAAATCGCGATGTTGGTCATTATTGGGGCACAAATATTTAACACAAAATTAAATGGATATCCAGCAATCTAATTTTGAATCAAAAACATGGCTTTATTTGGACTCCACGTAAAAAATTTACAGTGTGACAACAAGCAAGGCAATCAACAAATCCACTGACGCGTTTTGAGCTGAAACAATCGGCCTTCAATCCACAAATCTAACATATTTTAACCCGTAAACCCCCGCAGCTTTTTTCGGGTTTGCGTTTTCGTTTTTCGCTCCCCTCCTTCCCAGAGCCATACCTTTTTATTTCTCCAGCAATATGACCATGTGAGGGCTTATTTTTTGCGGGACGAGTTGTACTTTTGAACGACACCATTGATTTTACCATATCGTATACTAGAAAACGGAAAAGAAATTCCAAGTGAGCTGAAATTGGAAAAAAAGTGCAATCCCACACTTGTTTTTTGTTTGGCTTTTCTGTTAGGTTCACTAAATCCTAAAACTGACCATTATGATTCTCCAGGTCACTACGAGTTCATAGACACCAAACATGTCTAGGTTATTTATTATCTACGTGGTAAAGAAAAATTCCAAACTTTGCTAAAAAAAAAAAAATCCGCAATTTTCCGATACCTGTAGCATCTCCATTTTCATGATCTCGTGTTGGGTGAGGACTTAGTTTTTGCTGCCAAGCTGACATTTTTAATGTTACCATTTCGGTGCAGATACGTTGTTTTGCTCGCCGGTTGTTGCATTTTAATGCAATGTCGTGGCGACCAAAAAAACGTAATTCTCGTGTTTTGAATTTTTTTCTTGCTACGCCGTTTAGCGATCAGGTTAATGCTTTTTTTTTTATTGATAGATCGGGCGATTCTGAACGCGGCGATACCAAATATGTGGAGGTTTGATTTTTTTGGTTTTATTTTGAATGGGGCGAAAGGAGGGTGATTTGAACTTTTATATTTTTCTTATTTTTTTATATTTTTAAAACATTTTTTTTTACTTTTGCCATGCTTCAATAGCCTCCATGGGAGGCTAGAAGCTGGCACAACTCGATCGGCTCAGCTACATAGGGGCAATGCTCAGATCGCCCCTATGTAGCTGAATTACAGCATTGCTATGAGCGCCGACCACAGGGTGGCGCTCACAGCAATCTGGCATCAACAACCATAGAGATCTCCAGGAGACCTCTGGTTGTCATGCCGACGAACCGCTGACCCCCGATCACGTGACGGGGGTCAGCAGTGCACGCATTTCCGGCCTGATGGCCAGAAACGCTTGTTAAATGCCGCTGTCAGCATTTGACAGCGGCATTTAACTAGTTAACTGTTCAAAACAGCTGACATGTCCCGGTTTTGATGCGGGCTCACCGCCGGAGCCCGCATCAAAACGGGGTTTCTACCATATGACATACTATTCCGTCCGATGGCAGAAATTTAGGCTGCTTTTGGCTGATTTAGGCTGCTTTCACACATCAGGTATTTTGTTTCAGGCTAAATCCGGCTCTAAAGAGCCGGATTTAGCCTGAAACAAAAAACCTGATGTGTGAAAGCAGCCTAAATCAGATATTATATAACTGCCAATTAGGTTGCAATTAGTTGATTGGAGGTCGTTTAGCGGCGCGATTGACACGTGTAAATCCAGAGTTAGGATGAAGATATTTTGGTAGCATTAAAATGCTCATGTCATCTGTATTCTAAGATGTTTCCTTTCAGGTAGGACACCAGACAAGGGTAAAGTACAAAACTTATCAGGTTGCCACTCCGGTAAAAGTTCCCTGCTCTCAGCAATAAGTGTAGAAGCATGGTGGACACACAGGTGTCAACAGACTAGGAGAATACATACTATCTGAAAGAAAATTTGGCTTGGAGCCATTGTTGGTCTTTTGACCCTTTCTCTTCCTTACCGACCAGGTGCACGAGACACCTGCCATTTTACAGCACTGAGCCTTTTAGTCATGTATGATCTAAATATCATTGGAAGTGGCTTCAAGGAATCTGATAGGCGAGTTGTCTTCCCTTTTTACTTATTTAGGTCATGGTCTTAGTAATCAGGAAAAAAAATGTTAATATAAATTCCAACAAAGCATACATGGATATACCTGGAGACAGTAAATTGTGATGTCATGGTCGGTAATCGATGGCCTCCGATATTATGACATTCATGAACTAATGGAAAAGAATATTTAGCCCACAATTGGCAAAATATTACTCAACCCTAGGGGCGTAATTATTGTGGGTGTAAGGGTAGCAGCCGGACCTTGGCCTAGGTATCATGGTTTGCCTAGTAGAGTCACGTAATAATTGGGGACCCTCTTGCCTCTTCTGCTGACTGCCGATCAGTATCAAAGTATACGTCAGCTCAAAATTATTTTTTTGTGTATAGAATTAAAGAGTATAATATTGACTTGTATTGACATTGACTTGTATTAGCGCCGGATCGCGCCGCATGGCCCAGCGCTCCTTCCGTTTTTTTCCGGATCCGGCTAAAATTCCGATTCCGGCTTCTGAAAAAAACGTCTACTGCAACGTTTTTTGTCTCTGGCAAAAAAGCCTGAAGCGCCGGATCCGGCGCTTCCGGCTGTTTGCTACAATGAAAGCCTATGGGAGCCGGAAGGTGCCGGATCCGGCGGCCTGATCCGGTTTTTTAAACTGAGCATGCTCCAAATTTTTTTTTTATCCAATAATCTAGATAGGCTAGCCGGATCCGTCAAAAAAACAGATCCGTCGCATTAGTTTTTCACAGTCTGCGCCGGATCCAGGTTTTCCAACACTCGCCGGATTTAGCCTGACACTGAAAACCTGATGTGTGAAAGCAGCCTTAGCCTGGCGCCTGCACTTCCATGTCGACAGAACAATTGTTGATATGATCTTTCTGTGCCCATAAAATATTCCCCATTTATTGGATTTGGCCCATCTAAAAGTAGCATAAGCCTATTTGGAGCCACGACTAAGCACTACTTGATGCCAGGGACATATGGATAAAGCCAAAATATATGAACCTACTCTGGAGTCAATTTGAACTAATTTTCTTTGTAGCAGAAAGCAACTTAGTTTTTGTTTTATAATAAATTCAGTGGTCAGCACATACTTTGCTATGGATAACTTTGCATATACTTTTTTTGTGTTTGAATAAAATACCATAAATTTGATCTGTTTTTTTTTTTTTACAAAGGTTTGTTGATGGCTCTTTGGTTTCGGTCACATATATTTATTTATTTTATAGATTTTTATCGCATAGCACTCGTCCGTATTATACGATAGTATGACTCTGGCCTAAGGCCACGTTGCGCAAGGTACTCCATTTTCCAGAGCCCAGGTGTTGCCCTCGTCTCCACCCTTTAACCCTTTAAGGACTTGGACTTATACAGGGGTCCCTGGGCAAGGGCAACAGAGTCAGCTGCTGTTTGATGAAACAAGCTGGCAAGAAGAATAGTTAAGTTGCCGGGACAGATCCAGGTCCCATCAGGAACAGAATTGTAAGACAAAAGGATGGTCAAAATTCATGCCGAGGTCAGAAAACAGGAGGAATCAAGAAAACAGCAGAATCAAGAACTAGCGCACAAGTCAGGTAGAAAAACAAATTGACTGACAGTGGAAGTCAGAGACCCAAGGGTTTAAATATCAGGCAGCTCCACCCAACGCTCTCAGAAAGGAATAATAAAAGAAAGACAATTGACCCTATAGCTCCCTTTTCTAGCAGCACCAAAAGTCGCAGGAATAAAACAGGTGCTGTCACGCATCACCCACAACAAAGGCCCTGTGAACAAGAACAAAATCATGGGCATGCAATACATACATAAAGGGCTTTGTTACATGTCTATTATGAATGAGAAATAAGCATTCATGTATTACCACTAGGACCCGTGTCAGCAAAAAAACATCTGGGCAGATGCTAGGGCCCCAAATGACTTGTGTGCCCCACATCACCTGTGCTTGTCAGGCTGAGGGTGGAATAGACAGCGGACCCATTGGTAATTGCACAATGCCTAACATATACAGGCAGCTGGCCTTTTCACAATGCTTGTATATACTGTCTCTGTGATCTCTGTTTAATTATGATGAGGAATTTGCAGTGTAACTAGTAATGACGATTCTGCGAAGAAACCTATAGCTGGCCTTATAGTAGAGAATATGGACAGCCAAAAATGCAAATTTAAACCAGCTTCTGCTTTTCCACTAACAGTTTACTTGTTTTACTCACTTATACAGCACCATTAATTAATTCCACAGCACTTTACAGACATTATCATCTCTGTCCCCATTGGGGCTCACAATCTACATTCCCTATCAGTATGTCTTTGGAGTGTGGGAGGAAATCGGAGAACCCGGAGTAAACCCACACATACCCAGGGAGAACGTACAAACTCGTTGTCCTTGGTGGGATTTCAGCCCAGGACCTCAGCGCTGTAAGACTGCAGTGCTATCCACTGAGACACTGTGCTGACCTAACCATTGATGCATTTCATGATGTAGACAAGTATGACAGTTGTTAACTAAGGGCAAATATTGGCAAAAGGTTTATCTGCCATGTTAGATTATTTGACTTGTTGTCGGGTGCTGCAGTTAAAGGGAATCTGTCAGCAGGTTGTTTCTCTGTAATCTGAGATCAGCATGATGTAGCAGGAGAGATCCTGGTTCCAGTGATGTATCACTTGCTAGGCTGTGTTTTGCGGTTTAAATATAATCAGTGTTTTATCAGCAGGAGATTATTACTACAGGACAACTAGCCTTGGGCCTCCTAGTCCAATCACGCTCCCATCACTGATTAGCAGCTTGCTGCTACTATGCATACATACACATACATACATATATACACATTCAGCAGCCATCTAATCCTACTAAGGTGTAAGAAGGAGAAATTCAGGAAATCGTTTGTACCTACTGCTATGGGGATGTATAATAATTTCCTAAGGGTGGTAGACAACAATGACTGATTGCTGGTGTACTAATGTCAATTAAGGCTTCTTTCACACTTCCGTCTTCTGATGTCCGTCGCAATCCGTAGTTATGGCAAAAAAAACGGATCCTGCAAATGTGCCCGCAGGATTCGTTTTTTGCCATTGACTTGAACTAACGACGGATGGACACACGTCGCATCCGTCGTGCGACGGATGCGTCGTGTTTTTGCGGTCCGTCAAGACGAAAAAACGTTCCATGTAACGTTTTTTCGTCCGTCGAATCCTCCAGTTCTGACTGCGCATGCGCGGCCGGAACTCCGCCCCCTCCTCCCCAGAACTCACAATGGGCAGCGGATGCGTCGTAAGACTGCATCCGCTGCCCACATTGTGCACAATTGTGCACAACGTACGTCGGGCCGACGGTTTGTGACGGTCCCGTACCGACGGAAATGTGAAAGAAGCCTAACAGTGACTTATATACCTGAACTACCCACATTTATTTGTTATGTAATGTTGGTATACTTATGCAAGATTTGTGTCCTAATATTTTATGTACTGCTGTTTGTATTGCTGCTGTAATACCGTAATTTCCCCCGGGGATCAATAAAGTGTATCGTATCGTACAATGTACCCAGAGAGGACCCTCTTGCCAATTTTGCTAGCTGCCCAGCAGTTTCAGGCTATGAGTCCCTGCCTTCGGACGTTTTGAACATGAAAAGTAAGTTAGAGATCAGCTGCAGCCCGGACTTTCTCTTCATGTTCGAAACGTCCAAAGGGATACTGACGCCGGACCTGATTGGGCACCAAGCACCACGTTTCATGGAACCGCACAAGAGCCCCGGGACTGCGAGTTTTGACACCGCTGGAACGGCGCAGGCACAGGAGTTGAGTATAGAATTTTTTCATTTTATCGGGGACAAAAATGTAGATTAAGAAGGGGTTGTCCTAGAAGTGGACAACCCTTTAATGTCCAAAACGACAACCTTCACAGAATAACAACAAGTTCAAAAATACTTGTCTGAAATGCCCAATATGAAGCCATGAAAACAATATAAGTATATTGGAATAACTATAATATCCGCAATAGAAAAGTTCGAACCTTGCATATCCACAGAGGTAGGACGACGTCCCGTGTAATCATTACTCTTCTGTAGGTTCACTTTTACAACAGGATGGTTTTCCAACAATTACAAAGAGCAATTTTCCGCAAACAGAAACATATAGCACACCTGGGAGTACGGGTGACCTCATAAAAGTCCGACTAGTAAACTTTACCCTGTTACGTGCCTCCTGGGCAGCTTCCTTTCTGATTACTACACTCCGGTGACGAGCCCTCTGTCGCCCCTTTCCTAGATGACCTTAGAGTCCAGGCTCCTACATGTGAGGTGACACGGCCCCAGTTTTTATTAATGATTCCTGTGTGTTTCGGTAAAAGCTTAACGTGTTTGCTTTTGTTTTAAATGTTTTTCCATTCTGCACTTGAATTCTTTGCATGCCTGAACTGGTGCGCTACCTGCGATAAGCAAGTTCAGCTCAGCTTATAGACCAGGGAGCTTCCCCCTGCCCCTCGGTTAATGAAGATTTTAGTACAAGGCTTGTTCTTCTAGTTTTATGGGACTTGTGTATTTGGGTATTGCGACACACTAATTAATTTACATATTTCTAAATGAAGGGTGAGGGAGTAAGGGCACTTCTGTCATGAAGGGGACCTGAGAGAAGTAGGATTACCAATGGTAAAAGCATATAACATAGTAATAATTTTATTTCTATAGCGCCAACATACAGCATTCTGCAGCACTTTACATGTTAGAGGGGACTTGTACAGACAATAAAAGACATTACAGAATAACAATAATCACATAAATCAACAGATACCAAGAGGAATGAGGGTCCTGCTCGCAAGCTACAATCTATGAGGAAGTAGGGGAGACACGAAAAATGGTTGGTAACAATTCCTTGTTTTGCACCATCAAGCCATCAATGTAATAGGGTGTTCATATAATGTTGCATGAATCGGTAACCAACCAGTATGTGTAAAAGTACAGAAGACACGAAGGGCTATTAATTGCATGTAGGGTGTGTGAACAGATGATACAAGGGTCCTGGTTTTGAAGAAAACTGTGTATGGACAAAACAGGGGAGGTTAGAGAAGTGTGTTGGGCGATAGGCCAATCTGAAGAAATACATTTTTAGGCCACGATTAAAACTGTGGGTATTGGGAATTAATCGAATTGTCCTGGGTAGTGCATTTCAAATAATTGGTGCAGCACGAGAGATGCCTTGGAGACAGGAGTGGGAGGTTCTGATTATTGAGGATGTTAATCTAAGATCATTAGCAGAACGGTGGGCACTGGTAGGGTGGTAGACTGAGACAAGGGAGGAAATGTAGGGTGGATCGCTTTGTGGGTGAGAGTGAGAAGTTTTTATTGAACTCTGTAGCGGATGGATAACCGGTGCAATGACTGGCACAGGATAGAGGCATCGGTGTAACGGTTGGTGAGGAATATGAATCTGGCTGCTGCATTCAGGATGGATTGGAGAGGGGAGAGTTTAGTAAGAGGGAGACCGATTTGTAGAGAGTTACAATAGTCCAGACGAGAATGAATAAGAGCAACTGTAAGAGTATTTGCAGAGTTGAAAGTAAGAAAAGATCAAATATACTTGTCAGATTAGAGAACTTCCAAAACAAATAATAAAATGCGTTATCATTTATTAAATTAGAACTGAAATTCTTACAACTTTTTTTGTACTATTTTCCTAGTTTTGTAATATTTTAGATATTTCACTTTGTTGCCAGAAAAAAAGTGATGTCACAGTTTATTGAATGCTTCTAAAAGGCATCGTGCTTTAGATAAAAATTATTTATAAAATGGCTTAGACTGGAGTGAACTAAAAAAAATGAAAAACTCACGCCACCATGGCCTGAGCGGACATTTCCATACATTAAGCGTCAGAATAGGAGCTGCCACCAGGCTACTACTTGTTTTATTCACGTCTGGGCCCTTTTTAACATTTATCGTTTGCACATGGCCTTTAAAAAAATATATACAGAAATCACTCTGCAAAAACATTGTTTGAACCCAGCCTAATTGCCAACTCTTATCCTGACCAAAGTCCTCCTTACCTGTGCTATCCAGCAGAGGAGGAAATCTGCATCGCGGGATACTACATAAGAAAGGCTAGCCAAAGGCTGACCCTGTCATGACGATTGTGTAATGTAAGGTAAAGACACGGCTGTAATACTGATCACAGTGACACCTTTGGTGAAGAAATCCGCATTGTTGTTCTTCTTTATTCACCATTTGAAGTTTTCTGCTACTTAGATTTGGGAGAGCAGGGGCCGGACTGTACAGGGGTCTTCTCCTCCCTGTCTGTGATTCCCGGCCCCTCTGCTGCCTCCGGCCTTTCAATGAATATCTGTTTGAAATCTGACCTGTGACTCTAAAGCCAGAGGCAGGTGAAGGGGCCGGGAATCACAGATGGTGGGGATAAGAACCCGTGCACAGTCCGGCCCCTGTGCACTGAAATATAATTAGAAGAAAACTTCAAATGGTAATTAAAAAAGAACAACAAAGCGGATGTCTTCACCAAAGGTATCTCTGTAATCAGTATTACAGCCTCATTATAGCCATGTCTTTACCTTACATTACGAAATTGTGCTGACAGGTTCTCTTTAACAATTATCATTAAAATTTCAGGTCATTTCCATCACATTAAGTTGTGGCATATTGCATGTTATACTGAGACTGAAGGAGCCACAATGTTGCTTTGCTGATGGCCATGCTGAAATTTCCTGCTCAGTGGATGGTGGCGTGCACTCCTGCGCAGGGAAAAATTTATAGTGGACGCAACCATAAATTTGCACTGTGGCCTTTTCATTCTCAAGATTAATAGGGGTCACAGCAGTCAGACCCAAACTGATGGCGTATCCTAGTGTTTACACCATATGTATTTGTATGTTGGGTTCAAAACATCTTGAAGTGGATATTGGTTTGATCAGTCATTCTGCCAACATCAAGTAGACTAGAATACATTCTGGATTAATAATGGCTGTATTATTAAACTCGTGTTGTCTGTATCACACTGAAAAAGTCATAAAAGACATCAGTCGAGTTGGTGTAAATCGGTTCATCGGCCATGTCAATTATCCATGGCCCTTGACGTGAGCCCTGACAACTGCCTTCTACCTGTAGTCTCGAAAGCTTGCAATTTGCTACCATCTTTTCAGTTAGCCATTAAAAGGTATCAACCACTCTCAATTCTAAATATTTTTTTATCCACTGGCTAACACGGTACCAAGATATACCGTATATCTTTCCTGTACCTAGAGTTTGTACATTCTTACACCAAAGAAAATGAGCACTAGCTGCCCAATTGCAAAAAAATAATACTGGCAGGTATATTTGGAGGCCGGCCAAATACTGTATACCCCAACAGCAGATATCAGGAGACATCAGAGTAAATGTGGATCAGAAGTTCATATGCCAAAGAAAGTATTTTATTTTCTCAGATGTATTCCTCTGTTCACTCACCTCATACAAGAGAAAAATAATTTTTTTACCAGTACTACAATCCATACCAATTTATGCCTTCATACACTGAGATTGATGGAGTGATACTGAGCAGTGTTCGCATTGGAAAGGTTTCTCTCTAAGGCAGGAATGATCACAGTTAAGTGAATGGCTATAAATCATACCTAAGTGGCCTTGACTTGTTATTGCTGCTCTGAGGATTCAAGTCTATACACTGTGGTGTTGTTTAATTTTGGTTCATAGCGACTGTCAAAGCTGAACATTTCTCATCCTAAGAGAAGAGTGTGCACATTCTGTGATGCAAAAAGAGATATGGGTTAGTCATGTGTAACCGGGTTCATCAAATATATCATGACAAAAGCATTGGGACACTATTTATTTGCTCGATCCCATTGCCACAGGTGTATAAAATCCTTCTGCTCACCATGCCGTCTGCCTTTATGAACATTTGTGATAGGACGGTTCACTCTGAAGTCCTCACTGATACCAGCGCGGTCCTGTAACTAGACGCCACCAGGGTAACAAGTCAGTTCATGAAATCTCTTCCTTCCTAAAGATTCCATGGTCAACTGTGAGAAGGAAGGAAACGCAACAACTCATCCACAAAGTGGAAACCATGTATAGTTACAGAGTGAGACACCGAGTGCTGAGGAGCTGAGGGCAAAAATGCCACCAGTGCTCTGCTGCCTCCATAACTGCAGAGTCCAGCTCTCCTCCGTCTGGCATCTCATGGATGGGTCTGGCTTTGGTGAACGACAGGAGAACGTTACCTGCCTGATTTCGTTGTGCCAACTGTAAAGTTTGGTGGAGGAGGGATAATGATGTGGGGTTGTTGAGGGGTGACCTAAGCCCTTTAGGTCAAGTAAAGATACATTTTAATACAAGACATTTTGGACAATTATAGCTTTCACCTTTGTGGGAAGAGTTTGGGGAAAGTCCTTTCCTGTTCCTCCTAGCTGGGCCCCAGAGCATAAAGCAAAGTCCATAACAGAATAGTTGGAGGAACTTGGTGTGGAAGAAATTTATTGGCCACACAGAACCCCAACGTCAACCGCATCCAAAACGAACGAATGGATGGATGAATTTGTGACTCAGACCCTCTCATCCAGCATCAGTGTTTGACAACACAACTGAACTTATGGTGAATTTAATGGGGAGCATTTTAAAATGTCACTTGTTTATATTACTATCTTAAGAAATAATGGCAAATTGTTGGGGTGTTCCAGTTTTGATAATATCCCTGTTTTCTCAGCTGTGGATGTAGCAGTATTCAGATTGCTGACCTCTGTATAACCCCACCCACATCACTGATTGGCAGCTTCCTGTGTACACTGTACACTTTGCCAATTATTGGTAGGGGCGGGGTTACACAAATATGCTGGACTACCCGGCACGTGAGACCTAGTCCTGCAGTGATCATTTCCTGCTGTTAAAACACTGATAGTATTGAACTCATGCCACACAGCTGGCATGTGAGATGTCACTGGATTCAGCTTCTCTGCCCCTTCATCAAGT
This sequence comes from Ranitomeya variabilis, assembly GCF_051348905.1. Classification (NCBI taxonomy): domain Eukaryota; kingdom Metazoa; phylum Chordata; class Amphibia; order Anura; family Dendrobatidae; genus Ranitomeya; species Ranitomeya variabilis. The sequence goes on along the minus strand of NC_135234.1, from coordinate 696,735,502 downwards.
TGCTCTCAGATTAAATAGCACAAACCTGCTGACAGAGTCCCTTTAAGTTGTTTACCTTGAAAAGAATGTCAATGATGGATGCTCCCATCCTCTTATTTAGTGGACTGCAGGAAGCAGTATCTTGTTATAGAGATTTGCATCCATTGATAGTTTAAATAATTCATAGAGATGAGATAAAAGAGATAAAAGCAGAATGCACATATTACACATTGGAAACAACACTCAAATGTAGTAACTGTTTATAATTGAAACAAAATAAAATTAGTTTTTATTTTTTTTTTTTTTAAGAGAACCTGTTATCAGGTCAAAAGTAAGCATTTTTCCAATAATTTCATTTCCGCTGCTCCCCTGATTATTCTGGGGTTTTTTTTTTTGCTTTTTTTTTAATCAGCCAAATGGTTCTAGAAATGTGGCCCTTTTTTTCAGTGCTAATTTTTATGGTCTTTACAAAGGGGGCAGTTCTTACAGGGTAATTATGCATATAAGCCTAAAGACAGGCCCCCAGGGAATCCTGTGAGCATCGCCCCTTAGTAAAGAAAATAAAAATTAGCACTACTTAAAAAAGACCCATATTTCTGGAACCCCGTATAGGAGAATTAAGAAAACTGAATACTCAGGGGATCAGCGGGAATAAAATAAGAGCAAAAAATCCCACCAAGGACAACATCTGCTGGGAGTTTGTATGTTCTCCTTGTGTTTGTGTGGGTTTCCTCCCACACTCTAAAGACCTACTGATAGGGAATCTAGATTGTGAGCCCCAATGGGGACAGTGATGATTGATAGTGCACGTAAAGTGTTGCAGAATTAATGGCGCTATAAAAGTGAGTGAAATAAATAAATGAAAAATGGCCAATTTTCACCCGGTGACTGGTCTGCTTTAAGTCTCTAAACACATTATTGTGAATTTGGTAGGAACCATCTCATGTAGAATCAGTTTTGCGTGCATACGTCCCTTGAATTCCATCTGTTAAGCCCCACTGTCTCTGTATACATTTCTTTACTTCATCAGGGCATAAAAATGTATGTGCTGTTTTTATAGTCCTAGTTTCCACTGGCATGTTTAGCGAGCACATGCCTGAGAGTAGATGAATGTTACAACCGGCATTTACAGTCATTTGGGACTGGGGACGATGCAGTTAAAGTGCGCTTGTTCCAATGGCAGCATCCATTTTCATAACTATGGTAATATTCACATGTGCAATTTTTAAATACTTGCTAAGTCTACGAGGAAACTCAAAGAAAAACGCCTGGAAGCAGAGGAAATCTACTAAGGTCTTAGAAGCGTTGAAACAAATTCACATCGGTTGCGAAACGCGTTGTATGTTTTTATTATAAGAAATCACTTTTTCATCTTTGCTACTAAATAGGTTTTCTGCACTATATCCATATCCTAATGCCTAAACTGACCGACTGTCCCCATTGTTATCCCCCAGTACTTTTCTAATGTGATAACGTTGGATGTGGCATGGAAATCAGTAGTGTGCGGTCAGGAATGTAGTTCATTGCTGAGAGAATAAAACCTGTCTTCCGTTCACTAGTAACAGTGCCAGGTGCCCCACCAGAATGTCTTTTTGAAGAATGGACCATTTTGGACAAGTTGTTGGATAACAGGGTGGGTTTTGACCTTTGTGTCTCATAAGTGAAAGCAGACCTGCTGTTAGATGACAGGTGCGCCCCTCCTGATCATCTGCCAGGGGACAACAAGCTGTTTTCCCCCCTAATGAAACACCCCAGGAGTTTACTATCAGATGACATGATTGACAGATTCATTTTGTGGTGGTTGAGAACATTAAAAAGTTCACTGTGTTGGGACTCGATCTCCTTCAGACGTCATGTATGAGTTCTGTCCATGTTTTTTTACCCATTATAGTCTATATGAGTGTTCACCGGAAGCCGTAGAATCACCGGCAGGAACAGTCTGGTACAGCTCTGTGCCAGCAGAGATCGGCGGTGGGCAGAACACGCAGGTAGGTAGCAACTACCTGCCCGTTAATTCTTAGGTTCGTAATTAAAAAAAAATTATAAAATAGTCCCAGATAACCCCTTTATCACCTCAGTAGTCCACAAAATCCTCCTGGATATTTACTTTACATTCCAGGGCAATTTTCTGCATTATCTCCTAACAGCTGTCATCTACTTCTATTGAGTGATGGGACAAACTATGCTAAGATGTAAAAAGTGTCAGAGGAGACTTTTCTTATCCCCAGGCAAATTAGACATGCTGTAATTGGATTATTTAGAGTCTCTTTGGATTACATATCTATGTTTTGTGTTTATCTGACAAGGTGTATTCCCATTTTTACTGTATAAAATAACCCCCAGTCCATGATATGTGCTGAAATTAGAGATACATTGAGAATACATCTTCCTTCAGGTTTAACATTTTATTTAATTTACTATGTTATTTTATTATCAGAAATTGAACTGAATGGGAGCTGAGCAGCAGGATTACACAGTGTATGGAGCTGTGGTGTCCCACTCTTCCGCGGGACCTGGTGGTGTGTGTTAGACCCCCACAAATCTGATAATGATAGTCTATCCAAAACATAAGTCATCAAAGTCTTCAGGCCTCCACACACATTAGACTAATGTTGGCTGAACTCTCTGATATTGATGGGTTTGGCCGAAGGTCTAAAGTGTATGGTGGCACCGTCCAACTGATGGTCAAGAGAGATGTTGTTCACACATATCCGATTTCGCACTGCTGATCACATTGTTCTCCGTGACGTAAGCCACCGGCCAAAATGTCAGCTGTCCGCTTTCACAAAGAGAGCACAAGAGTGCTCGGCTGAGCCAACGCTCCTGTGTATGGGAGTGTCAGCTGGGATCAATGTTGGCCGAACAATCGGCCAAAGCATCGTTCAGCCCACAGCTATCTAGTATGTATGGCGAGCCTTAGTCCTGGACAACCCCTTAAAAATAAATTATGGGATCTTAAGTGGTATTCCTATTATCAGACTCCAAGTGAACAAGTCTGTCTTCAATTCCACCATGTCATCTTCACAGCTACTCATCAACCGCCGGCTGTGACTTTTCGTGAGAAGATGTCACATAACCAGTACAACAAAACAAAGAACATTAAGAATTTATAATCCTAATATAGTGAAAAAACAAGCAAGACAAACAAAGATAGGTATCCCATTGCCACTCGCCGGACATCTGCGCTCCCCAATGCTGTAGGTAGAGAAGCCTTAGCCTCCACAGAATTGGACGAGAGCTTGGACGATGAAGCTGGTTGGATCTTGCCAGTTTCAGGGCAGCACTTACAAGCTCTACAGCAAAGAGCTTGTAATCATGCGCTCCTTGTCTAGGAGACCAGCCACTGCTGATTGACTACAGTGGTGGCAACGCACAGTCAATCCCTTCATTCTTGATAAGAAAGGGGATTTTTAATAAAAACTAAATTGCAGAGTAGTTTTTTTTACACGCACTGTGCAATTTTACTCATTTATGATGATGAGACTGGCATTTTACAAATCCTCTTTCCACCATCATCTGTATTTCTTTCTCTATGGAAACTGGAATGCTGCCATCTTCATGTAAGGACTATAACTTTTCCGCCTTATAAGTTTCAAACGTATTTGATGGTTGTAAGTTTCCCCCAATTATACCTGATTTGTCCTATTATCGGCCTACAAGGTGTAACAAATACAGTGCTCTGTATACCAAGCACAGGATGCATGATTATGAGCATGAGGGATAAATTACAGCTATTATCTTTTCGACATGGATCAAATTCTGTCAGTCATGAATGGATAATTGTACTAATGAGGAGAAGGTATTAAATCTTAATCTAATTACACAGCACTATTGAACCTGCTGTCTTAAAGGAATATTAGTCATGGGGCGCTGATATCCTGCTATATGGTACAACCATGTGGGCCAAAATCCTAATCTGTTGGGGGGTTCCACTAGTATGCCCTCAGAGCTAATACAAAGGTAGTATCAAAGTGCCCAGGTGTTATAGAGCCCTTCCCGCACCCTGGTGACGTCACAGGTCATTGCTCCTCTGCCATTAGTGGACTTCAGGAATGTGACTGCTTTTATTATCACTTTAAGTTCCGTACTGAAGCCAGGAACTAAAGAATGCAAGATGGGAGATACTGTATAACCTAGTTATATATTACACACCTGAGAAGCCTGTTGCAAAATAGTAAAACTGTGCTACACCAGCACTATAAATCTGAGCTCGCAATCAGCATCCAAGATTTGGATTGCTAGAGTTTATGGTCTGTGTATTGTACGTGTCATGCGAGCGCTTCATAAACCATTTTATATTATAAATACACTATATTTTGTGAATATTTATGGTATGCAGCAATGCTGGTGTGTTACTGTTACGCTGAAGCTTTCCTTCTAAGGTTTTCATTGGGTATTTATCACACCTATGTTGCAATTTATCATATATGTATATACAGGAAGATATCATCTGTATTACATTGTTCCTAAGGCTTAGCATGTAAGCATCAGGCAGCTCTTGATAGTTCATTCTTCTACAGTATCTGCAACGAGATTTGTAGTTAAGCGTAATCTTTGTGCATGAATCTGTTGTTGGAAGAGCTAAGGGCCACCATGAACGTTAGATTAAAGTCTCATTAACGCTCAGATATTGACGGGTTCAGACGATGGCCTAATGCACGGGCCCACAACCTGTGACTTGAGAGGGAGCCATTTGTGGCTCGGCGACCTAAGATATATGGGGCTCGTGGCTGTGTGCCAGCATGGTGTATTAACAACTGATCAAGCAAACACTTATGAAGAGAAGGTCTCTAGATGGTGACTTTTACGACGTGCTACAATAGCAGATCTGTATGTGCATATATTTGTGGGGTGTCAGTGGGAGTTGGAGAGAAATAAATATTAAGCTGGAGATAAGGTGATACTGTTAGAGGGGAGCTTGACGTTGGATGTGATTGTGTGAAGGGTGTCTTTGATGCGGGAATACCAAATGAGGGTCAAGTTGGAACCCTTGGATATACTTATACTGCCTATATGGGAGGGATGCACACTGTTTCCATGTGCTTTCTTTGGGGAATCTTTGGCTGTCTTCATACCAGTAATGGGGAGCTCTAAGTGTCACTAATACTGTAAGGAGGGGGCCCTGAATGTGGCTTGCTACCATCTCTCAAAGTTGAATGTAGCTGTCAAGGTAAGAAAGGTTTGGAACCGCTGGTCTAATATGTATGGTGTCACTGGCCGACTGATAGTAGGGAGAGATGTTAATCTCAGATGTCTGGTTTCAGACTAACTATTATATTGTTCTCTCTGAGATAAACCGCTTGCAGACCGTCGGGCAGCAGCTGTCTGATAGACAATATAGGGGCGCTCGGCCAAGCGGGTGCTCCAGTCCAGAAAGGCTGTCGGACGAATGATCAGCAGAAGCAAAGTTCGGCCAATAGCTATCTAATGTGTACGGCCAGCCTAAAGCCCCCCATGCACTTTAGATAGTTGATGGCAGCTATCTCGCCCGACTCCCCTGCACATTGAAGTATTTGCTCAGCTGAATGCTTCTGTATTCTCTATGAGAGAGCAGCTACCATACATCTCTTATTACTTAAAGAACAAAAGGATCGACAGTCCAAAATCAATTGGACAAGTCGGATCCTTATCTTCTCCAACTGTCACGGGTTTACCGTGACAGACAGGAGCCAGAAGACTGCAGCGTCTAATTTCTCCTACTCCTGCACTGATTAGAAGCACTTCACCTTCGCATTAAACGGTGTAAATTTATTTTGGCAATGCAGGGGTTAATCTGCTCAGTTGAGAGCTCCTGGAGCTTTAAGGCTCTCAGCCATGTACTGTAAGCCACTCCCACCTCCTATATAATCTGGGTCCTGGCTAGCACTCATTGTCAGGGTAGCTTGTGCTGCATGACTGGAGGTTGTTGCTGATTATTATAGGAGAAGGCGTTTGGTGGATTTATCTGTTACTGTTGCTAAGTTTTCAGTGTGTGACTATCCATCCCCCTTCTCCTACTTTGGTTTAACCCCATCCTCCACTCCCCAGTACATTCATCTGTTATTTGTGTGAGTATATTTGTATGTTTGGAATTTTTCCTTACCCCTGTAAATATTACCTTGTCAGTATGGTTGGTATATTACGGTACACTACTCCCCTCTTCCCTGGGTGGCGGAAGGGTACAGACTGAGGGCCGATTCAGGAGCTAAGGCAAGGTACGTGGCCCCGGCGTCTTCAACATCAGAACAGGGTGAGCTAGGGTGCCCCTAGCATTACAAACCGGGAAGGAGTCCCTGGTCCCAACATCATCTGTTGATTGAGAATAGGGGGTCTCCATGCACATTAGACTGTCAAACAAACCCAATGATATTAATGTTTACCCATTTACATTAGTTAGATATGTCAGTAGATATGAGTAGGACCAGATGACCATCTAATGACACATGGAAAGAAGGATTAGGCTGTTTGACTTCAGCATGCCTGATTCTTTTTTGCTCAGAGGAGACAAGCAGCTGGTAGAACATATGTACACATGACCAAGTCAAGTATGCTTGTGTATATGTATGTGGGAGACTGGATGCATGGTGGTCAGAGCTATTCTATGTGTATGGCAAACTGAAAATGGAAAACCCCTTTTAACTTTCCAACAATACAGTACAGATAAATTGTTCCACTTTATGAACTTAAGTAAACTGTAAGGGATACCGATGCCACACAATAAATAACTTTTAGTGCATCCTGGCTGTCTATTTTATTATGTCAATTATACACTCTACATCACAGACCAAGTCTTCTTTCACTGTTAGTATTTTGTAGGTAGGAGTGCGGAGCCATCAATCATTTTGCTTCTTTTATTTTCAAAACCATCTCTAGATTTTTTGCCGTTAGTGTCACCTCTTTTTAACTTTTACTGTAATCCTATTTGATAGCAGGGTCTAAGAAATAATTCACATATATAAACCAATCAGCTCAATCACTGAGGCCGTATCTCACAGTCCCTGTATGGACCGCAGTGCCCGGACTGACTGTGGGTTTATTGACCCAAGCTAACAGGTTCATATCTACCTATGAGGCCGTCAGATGTGGTCACAAGATCCGGACATTACAAGTTCGGACTGTGAAGTGCGGCCATCTAAACCCAACCTGAAACCACTGACAAGTAAGATGAATCAGTAGGATTATCTTGATACTATCCCACTTGCCAAGGTCTGAAATGTGTGTTGTACAGCATGTGACTATTCAAATCATAATTATGATGTGTTGGATGCGGAAAAAAATGGACACGCTTAAGGACCTGACTTTGACAAGAGCCAAATTGAGATGTTTAGAAGATCACAGTATGTTTATAATGGAAAGTCATGAGGGATGATGCTGCTATACAGTGGTTACTATCTTAGCTTCCAAAAGTGGCCTAAGGCTACTTTCACACATCAGGTTTTCGCCGTCAGGCTAAATCCGGCCAAGTTTGAAAAAAAAACGGATCCGTCGCAAATTGTGAAAAACTGATGCGACGGATCCATTTTTTTGCCTGATCCGACTAGCTGATATCCGGGGTCAATATCCTTGGACAAGGTAATCCGGAGAGAGAGAGAGAGAGAAAGAGCGAGAACACACCAGAATGGAAAATGCAGCTACATGCTCAATGTAAAAAAATGGAATCGGTCGCCGGATTCAGTCATTTGACAAATCCGGCACCATAGGCTTCCATTATAGCAAAAGCCGCATGGCGCCGGATCCATCGCTGCCCGTTTTTTAGACGGACACAAAAAGCGTTCCTCTGTGCGTTCTCTCCGGCCCCCGGACCGACAATTTTTCGACGGATCCAGCGAAAAACAGATGAAACGTGAGACAATCTGGCGCTAATACAAGTCTATGAGAAAAAAAACTGATCCGGCAGCAACTTTTGCCAGATCGTTTTTTTCAAAATTCACCAGATTGTGCCTGACGGCAAAAACTTCGTGTGTGAAAATAACCTAAGGAAGGACAACGCGTGGCAGGATCATGGGTGCCCAAGACTTACTGATGCATGTGGAGAATGACGGCTAGCTCATCTGATCCTATCCCACACTAAACATAACTGTGACCCAACGTACTGGCTATGATAGAAAGGTCTCAGAAGACAAAGTGCTACATAGTTTGTCATCTATGGGCTACGTAGCCACAAACGGTCAGAGTGCTCATAATAACTGCTACCGAAAGTGTCTGCAATGGTGAGCATCAAAGCTGGATCATAGAGTAATGGAAGAAGGTGACTTGGTCTGATGAATCTCGTTTTCTTTTACACCATGTGAAGAAGATGAAATGTGATGCTGTGAGCAATGGATCCTGGCATATGGAATTTGTTTTCCCACATACTGTCATCTACCAAAAAATTGTCTCAGTCCAAGTCCACCCCTTTGTGGTGATGGTGTTTCCTAATGGTGTTTCCTAATGGCAGTGACCTCTTTCAGCAGGTTAATGAGAAATATGACAGAGTTTAAGGTGTTAGTTCTTCCAAATTTCTCAGATCTCAATCCATTCAAGTATCTGTAGAATGTGCTGGCTCCAGCTAACATTTTTCAGGATTTGCTTCTAATGTTTTGGTGCCAGGAACCAAAGGACACTTTCAGAGATCTTGTGAAGCCCACGCCTCAGGAGGTCAGAGTTGTTTGGTGGCACATGTGGAATGTACATACACCAGACTTTATAAAGTAATCTTCATAGAACGTTTCTCACACTATTTGACTTCATTACTCCCGATGCTTAAAGAGGCCCCCAAATACTGTAACAAAACATCCAGGATTAGCGGTCTTTTTTTTTCTTGAAAGCAAAGGTCTAACCTTTCATATATCCACAATGCGTCTACAATGGCTTTTCTTAAGCCAGATTAATCATGCTGTGCCATTCAGCCTTATAAAAGGTATTACACTTTTATATTACTACCTCAGAAGGAAAAAGACCCACGATATAAGCCAAGGTTCCTCTTGAAAAGCCAAGCCTTCTTAATGGTGTTTTCTTATCAGTCAATAGTCAACCCACCTATCCAATATTATTGACACACAGTATAGTGAATAGTTTTTCTGTCGGCTATGGACAAAGAACATACCGTACTTAGGGGGCAGTCAGAACCAAATTAAGCATGTCTCCCTAAGGTAAAAAATAAGGCTCAGGTCACTTGTCCATTTGGGATTCAGTGGAAAAAAATGGATATGTAATCAAACTGATGCAGATGGATACCAATTTGAAGTTTCCCTTCTTAAGGGGGGTTCTAGGACTGTAACATTGATAATCTATCCTTAGGATAGGTCAGCAATGAGACTTCCAGCACCCCACCAATCAGATGTTCCCGGTGTCATCGACAGCTGGAACTGCTCGGTTACATGGCTGCACAGCGCTGTTGATTATAGCAAAACAAGGCATAATTTAGGCGGGACAATCAGAGTACTGAATAGTGCTCAGAGAACCCGCAACCAAAAAAACAAACTCGCTCCATATAAATCATTGAAAGAAAGAGTACCAGCAGAGCCAAAGAGTAATGCAAAAAATATATATAAGTGTTTATTAATTTACAAGCAAAAAGATGCATAAATACATAATATACAAAATAGAAAAGGGAAGGTTGAAACAGAGTGAGTCACTTGCCCAGATCATACCGCAGAGACCCCGCACATGTAATGTTGCTAGGGAAGCACATAAATATGCAGGCCGTGTCACCACTGTGGGAGACAGATGCACACACCACGCTAAATTTATAAAGGTAACAAGACACAGCTTACCACTAAAATTCAGGGGAGCGGTGTGGACCAGGCAGGGACCGATCTGTGGAGGACCCCAACGCGCGTTTCGCAACGCGAATGTTTGGCTTTCTCAAGCGCTGTTGATTGTATCGTGGCCACAGCTGTTTAATGCACATCTGCCCCCTATGTGCAATACCCGGCTGGGGCCACTATTCTACCGAAAGAGCTAAACTGTGCAACTACGTAACTGAAAAGTTCCAGCCGCCGACAACACCACCGATAAGACATTGATGACCCATTTGTCAAATTAATCTGTCTTAAAATGCAATCTTTGGTTCTATTTTTTACTCATCAGCTCAGCATCTGTTTTTGTTCTGTTTTCAATGGATCCATTTTTACTAGATCTGTCTCTGAGCAGCTGCTATGGGAATGCGCAGTGCTAAAACACGGATCTGTTAAGCGGGTATCCATCCCTTATGGTGTTTCCCATAAAAATGGAAATTAAATTGAACATGTGAACAAATTGACCCCATCCTTTGTGTTTTTAAATGTATTATCTACTTATTTCTGTCTTTGATTGCCATTATGGTTCACAGAGCCTGTCAAACTAATTTTCCTTAAAGGAGTTTTACCCAAAATTGCAAGTTATCATATATACTTAAGACAGAGGTGACTTTCAATTTTGGGCAGAGCCCTTTAACTAACAATTATCAAAAATATTGAAAATAGAATTTTAACTTAAAGTACAGTACAGACCAAAAGTTTGGACACACCTTTTCATTTAAAGATTTTCCTGGATTTTCATGACTATGAAAATTGTACATTCACACTGAAGGCATCAAAACTATGAATTAACACATGTGGAATTATATACTTAACAGAAAAGTGTGAAACAACTGAAATTATGTCTTATATTCTAGGTTCTTCAAAGTAACCACCTTTTGCTTTGATGACTGCTTTGCACACTCTTGGCATTCTCTTGATGAGCTTCAAGAGGTAGTCACAGGGAATGGTCTTCCAACAATCTTGAAGGAGTTCCCAGAGATGTTTAGCACTTGTTGGCCCTTTTGCCTTCACTCTGCGGTCCAGCTCACCCCAAACCATCTCGATTGGGTTCAGGTCTGGTGACTGTGGAGGCCAGGTCATCTGGCGTAGCACCCCATCACTCTCCTTCTTGGTCAAATAGCCCTTACACAGCCTGGAGGTGTGTTTGGGGTTATTTTCCTGTTGAAAAATAAATGATGGTCCAACTAAACGCAAACCGGATGGAATAGCATGCCGCTGCAAGATGCTGTGGTAGCCATGCTGGTTCAGTATGCCTTCAATTTTGAATAAATCCCCAACAGTGTCATCAGAAAAGCAACCCCACACCATCACACCTCCTCCTCCATGCTTCAAGGTGGGAACCAGGCATGTAGAGTCCATCCGTTCACCTTTTCTGCGTCACACAAAGACACGGTGGTTGGAACCAAAGATCTCAAATTTGGACTCATCTGACCAAAGCACAGATTTCCACTGGTCTAATGTCCATTCCTTCTGTTCTTTAGCCCAAACAAGTCTCTTCTGCTTGTTGCCTGTCATTAGCAGTGGTTTCCTTGCAGCTATTTTACCATGAAGGCCTGCTGCACAAAGTCTCCTCTTAACAGCTGTTGTAGAAATGTGTCTGCTGCTAGAACTCTGTGTGGCATTGACCTGGTCTGTAATCTGAGCTGCAGTTAACCTGCGATTTCTGAGGCTGGTGACTCGGGTAACTTATTCTCAGAAGCAGAGGTTCAAGAGAATGCCAAGAGTGTGCAAAGCAGTCATCAAAGCAAAAGGTGGCTACTTTGAAGAACCTAGAATATAAGACACAATTTCAGTTGTTTCACACTTTTTTGCTAAGTATATAATTCCACATGTGTTAATTCATAGTTTTGATGCCTTCAGTGTGAATGCACAATTTTCATAGTCATGAAAATACAGACAAATCTTTAAATGAGAAGGTGTGTCCAAACTTTTGGTCTGTACTGTATATCAGAAGGTCATGTGACTTTCATTATACAATAATTAAGGGGGTTGCATGAGAAAAATAAAGATCTGCTTTACTTTTCCAAAGTTAGCTCCACTCTCATGTATAGGTTGTATCTGGTATTGCAGCTCATCCCTATTCCAGTTAGTCAGTGAAGCTGACTTTTATACTAGACACACGAGGGGCGGATATATAGTTTCTGTACTCTCATGTAACCCTTAAAAGTGCTCATGCAGGCAAAATAAAAAAAATTCAGTGTAAGGGAGCCCATAGTATAACAGACAGACCTGGTCTCAATCGGAAATTTTTCGGCAGGCTGCTCCTACATCACACATGTACACTCAGATCTTCAGGCTGCGGTTGTCTTGACCTGCCTAAAAGCCCCTGTAAGAAATCTTTCTATTCAGGATTCCGGGTGGGTTATGACAACCATTGTCCCGTACCTGAGCATACGTAGAGGCGGCAGGAGTAGACTGCCAAAAACATAGACTTTGGGGCTTCTCCACTCCAGGCAACTCTTGTGTTTTAGCTTTTGCCGAGATTATTATTTTAAGCTTCATTCTTATAATATTAGAAAAGCCATACGGAGATGCGGACTAGTGTTGTGTTTTTCTTACCTTCTATGATCTGGCCTCAGATATGTTGTTGTGTGTTTTTGTGGTGATTTACATTGGATTTATGTTGTTGTAAGCTGTGAAGTTGTGGAAATTGTTATGGCTGAATATTCAGGAAGGATTTTCAGAGGTGGATGATTGACATTCCTGCAGGAAAAGAAAACAGACAATCTTGTCACGTCTTGCACTTTGATCACTAACTTTTATCACCTTTCTTCTACTAGTAAGAAAGATGAACTTTTTTCTTAAGGCATTGTACAATTTTAGCCAAAAGTTTTGGTTTCTTACAAAATTTGCTGTGAAAACCAAATCTTAGCTCCTTAAGGCTACATTCCCAAGATGTGTATTTGGTATTTAGTTGTTTGTATTTTTTCAAATTGTAGATTTTCTGCACCTATTGGCTAAATTAGGTTACATGTTTTGCTCATTGCATTTGTGTTTTTGACTCTGTATTTTTGGTCGCTATTTTCTCTGTCATGCTTTAAATAAAGCTGCTTTGTTTTTGACACTTCTTTGACAAAACTTTATTGATACAGTCATGTGCAGATCACATACATTTTTAGTGCGTTTACGCAGTGGAAGAGCAGTAGAAATGTGTATTTTACCTGCTGATTTTCTGCATATAATGCAATTCTATGTGGAAAATCTGCCACTGAAACTCAGTTAACACATAAGAGAAATAGTCATATTACAAGATTTCAGAAACAGATCGTAGGTCATTTTTTGCAGCCTAAAAAAGACTAGTGGCATGAGATTTCTAGAAATCCCATAGACTTTGCTGGAACTGTATGGCACTGCGTTTTTAGGGCAGGGAAAATACACAGCTTCAAAAATTGTTGGAATTTATCCTTTGTCAGATGTTTCTGTAAGATTGCTAATCTATATTGATAAGAATTGTATAATTTTATATAGAATTTTAGATATTTTATACATTTCATTGACAAGTACATTCTATTTACGCAAAGACTCAGTATTTACCGCCTTGACCCTTATTTTTCACGACTTTTGTCATTCACCCTGGCATTCTGGATATCAGCTTCTGGGCCAAATCTGGGCTTATGGCAGCCAATTCATCCCTAAACAGTGCTTGGAGTTTTTGTTTGTCCATCAGCTTTTGAGGATTGACCACAGGTTTTGAGATATGAAGAGTTTCCTAACTATGCAATATTAATCCAATATTTCAATATTTTGTTCACTGAGCCACTTAGTTCTCTTAGTTTTTCCTTCTGACATGGTTTCATATTTATCACCAAATTGCTCCTGGATCGTTGGGAGAAGTTGCTCTTGGTGGATGTTAAAATGCCATTCTTTATTCAAGGTAGTGTTTGTAAGTGTCAAGGATAACAGCTGGGGGGTCACGCAGATCCCACTGCTGTCACCAGTTTGTCATGGGATGCAACTCCACTGCCCCCATTCGTCAAAACAATTATACAATTGACTGATGAGTGATGCACGAGGCAATGGCTGCGTCCACTACTAAGCCAGATATTGGGGAACTCAAATTGCATAATGCATATTCACCTCCAACTCTAACGCATGGAATATACAGGTGTGTGAAAAAGTATTTGCCCCCTTCCTGATTTCCTATTCTTTTGTATGTTTGTCACACTTAAATGTTTCAGATCATCAAATAAATTTAAATATTAGACTAAGAAAACACCACTTTTGTGATCACTTATCACAAAATGCAGTTTTCAAATTAAGGTGTTTGTTACTGAGGGAAAAGGAAATCCAAACCTACAAGGACCTGTGTGAAAAAGTGATTGCCACCCCCCCCCCCCCTTAAAACATAAATTAACTGTGGTCTATCACATCTTTGTGAAGCTGAGTTAAAATTCCCTAGCCACACGCAGGCCTGATTACTGCCACACCTGTTATCAATCAAGAAATCACTTAAATAGGACCTACCTGACAAAGTGAAGTAGACCAAAGGATCCTCAAAAGTTAGACATCATGCTGAGATCCAAATAAATTCTGAAACAAATGAGAAACAAAGTAATTGAGATCTATCAGGCTAGAAAAGGTTATAAAGCCGTTACTAAAGCTTTGGGATTCCAGCGAACCACAGTGATAGCCATTATCCACAAACAGCGAAAACATGTAACAGTGATGAACCCTTCTAGTAGTGGCCGGTCGATCAAAATTACTCCAAGAGCACAATGATGACTCATCCGAGGTCACAAATGACCCCACAGCAACAGCATCCAAAGAACTGCAGGCCTCACTTGCCTATGTTAAGGTCAGTGTTCATGACTCCACCATAACAAAGAGACTGGGCAAAAATGGCCTGCGTGGCAGAATTCCAAGACGAAAACCACTGCTGAGCAATAAGAACATAAAGGTTTGTCTCAGTTTAGACTGAAAACATCTTGATGATCCCCAAGACTTTTGGAGATAGAACCATCCATCAGACCAATATTAAGTTGGAGCTCTTCTGTCGGCCTTATGGTGATGTGAGTGAATGATGTTTGTCCCTTCGCTACAATGCAGAAAATATATCTCTCATAAATATCAGATCGAAGCAAACCTCAATATTCATAACTGACCACTGGCTCCAGAAGGTCAGGGAGCCATGTTATGATCAGACAAAGCTTACGTGTGGGCGAGTGTACTTCCCTGCCTCTGCGTAAACAAATATCGATCTTGGTATCTTTTTCCCTGAGCAAATCTCCTGTTGTCATTACCTGTTCACTTCAGAAGGCCCCTACTTCAATGGAGGTTAACATGTTAGTACTTTCTCACTTCCCCAGCTGTAATTAATCCCATATGTTCAATGTGAAGGTGATAATATGTCCCATCTCTGGAGTGTTCTTATGGATTTTAATTTTTCTCTATGTCAGTGTAACGCTCGCGCCGAGACTGGTTGGCGCAGGCGTCTGGGGGTGTGGCCCCACTGGACCACAGACCAAACTTCCCTGGAAGGGGCATAACTAAGTAGCTTCCTAGGTGTTTGCTGGAGCCTCTGATGGTGAGGTCAGACTTGTGCAATAGGAAGCTACCAGGTACCACTCCAGGGTGGAGTCTGACTGTGGATGCTGGTCCCACCGCGGACAAGACACAGGCAGGCAGGCACGGCTGTGACACTGGCAGACGGACGGGTACGGCAGAGGCCCTGACAGGCAGACTTGCTTGACGGAGATACAGGCAGGCAGACAGGCACGGCTGGCACTCTGGCAGACAGGCGGGCACGGCTGGCACTCTGGCAGACAGGACTGATACTCTGGTAGGAACTGGTATACAGGCGGGTGTATGGAAACAGGTAAAAACCTGTTCAGACTGGTGAACATAAAGAAACAGGTAGAGACCTGTACGGCAAGTTGCTGAGCAGAGGTAGAGCAAGAGCGGATGCAAAGCAGAATCACAGGAGGCGGAGTAAGAGTAGGAGGTGTAGCTAAGAGCAGAGAAGGAGAAAGCAGAGAAGGACGGAGCCAAGAACGGAGCCGCTGGAGGCGGAGCCAAGAGTGGAGATGCTGGAGGCAGAGCCAAGAGCGGAGACGCTGGTGGCAGAGCCAAGAGCGGAGACGCTGGAGGCAGAGCCAAGAGCGGAGACGCTGGAGGCAGAGCCAAGAGCGGAGACGCTGGAGGCGGAGCCAAGAGCCAGAACCACAAGAGGCAACGCCAAGAGCCAGAGGGTGCAGAGCCACAGGTTGTGGCGAGCAAAGCTGAGAGGCACAGAACCACAGGTTGTGGCAGAACTGAGCAGAGAAGCACAGAACCACGGGTAGTGGCGAACAAAGCAGAGAGATGCAGAGCCACTGATAGTGGCAAGCAGAGTAGAGAGGAAACGTAGAGATAAACACAGCAGAGTGAGAATGGTAAACAAACTAAGAAAGAACAGGAACGGACATAGACCAGAGTTCAGACACAGAAGTAACAGAACACAGATAAAGGCCTGCGTATTGCAGCCCTCAGAGACAGGAAACAGACACGAGCTGGCAGCTCAGTAGCAAGTGCTAACTGAGGGAAATAGTTTGCTCAGGCATCCTCCAATGGGTGAGGATGCCTTAAGTATCAGAGGCCTCTAGGCTATTGGCCAGGAACACCTTAGGGAGGTGCCCACAGTCTCCATAAGAATCCGGAGTTGCTGGCTCCGCCCCCCTGTGCACACAGCCAGGAAGTGTACACAGAGTAAGCGGCCATGGAGCACATGGCATGGAGCCAGCAGCAGACAGATCTCACAGCATGGCACTGGGTGAGTGAGTTGATGTAACAGGCAGGTGGGGAATGGAAGGCCATGCAGTGATGCCGGCAGGGTTGTTACAGTCAGTAAGCAAAATTTTTGAATGAGCCCACTGCCTTGTAAAAAAAAGCCACCCCACACATGAATGGTCTCAGAATGTGTTACTTTTGGTATAACACAGGACTTAAAGTAGCGTTCACCTTTTCGTATCCTGATAATCATTCTTTTAGACGTTCCAAACAGTTGGAAGAGGGCTTTATCAGAGAAAATAACCAAATCCCTGTCCTTTGCAGTCCGATCTCTGAATTTATTGCAGAATGCCAGTCTTTCCTTGATGTTTTTATGTGGCTTTTTTAGTACCCTTCTTGACACCAGACCAGTCTCCAAATGTCTTTGCTTCACTTGTCTTGTCTCCTAACCATGATTAAGCTTCATGATTGTCTCCTGACCATTATTAAGCTTCATCATTGTCTCCTGACCATGATTAAGCTTCATCATTGTCTCCTGACCATTATGAAGCTTCATCATTGTCTCCAGACCATGATTAAGACCTCATGGTCGAAATGCGTCGATCGCTAGCCATGCTGGGCTTCCAAGCGTAACCACTACATATCCTTTTAATGTTTTTATAATAAACTTGAAGTTTTATTCCTAACCACTCTGAAGAACCTTTTTCACAGTGTTTGCTTCTGCACGCCCAGAGCCGGGACGACTCCCTGCGTGGACTCCATCTTCATCTGAAGAATTGATATATGTTAAGCCAACTCTCCTTTTCCCTGTCCCTCTATTTATAAACATGAATTTATGTAAAGTGCCTTAAGGGTAACGTCACACTAGGCGTTTTTTTCCTGGAGCAAAACCTGATCTCTTGGCAGGAGCGAAGCTGCATAAAAAAACATGTTTTTCTTGTTTTTTTCTTGCGTTTATTGTTGAGGTTTTGGCATGCTAGATTTGTCTCTTGTGTATGCTGATAAAGTTTAGTGTTGAAAAACAAAACCCACAAAAAAATTTTGGTGCATTTTTTTCAGTTTTTTTCACCACTCATTATTTTCAAGGGGTGAAAAACGCTGAAAGAAGTGACACGCTCCATTGTGCAAACAAACTGTAATGCTGGTGTATTCTATGTGCAGATTTCCATTCTCACTTTGATATTTTTACATGCCAAGACATCAAGTCATGTGATAAAAGTATGTGAACCATCACTAATTCGAGCTAGGTAGGGTTAGATGTAAACAGCGGCAGAGAAGAGAAATAACTGGTGCCCACTCAACACTGAAGTTTTAATCTGCTGATTGACTTATCTGGCCGCGGTTGTCTGATGAAAGCTCGTCTTCACCTTCGAATGTAGAACGTTGATGGCAAATGAAGCCTCATTGGACGAGACTTAAAGACACGTTATCTGAACACTGACATTTCCTTTCAATTTGATTCTTCGACTCTTCTGAAGAATTTTTCAGTACTGTATCCCCTAATATGTATCACAGACCTGAAATGAATACTACAGAATAGAGACATTGAGGCATATATGTATCAAGCTAAAAACGCCAGAATTCTGAGGTAAATTGTACCAAATTACAGGTTTTAATGAGTTGCTCTATATTCATTATGCATTTTTGACACCTTTTACAACTTTTCCGACTATCGGAGGGGGCACGATAGAAAAAGGAGACGTGGCATATAGGGAAACGGGAATACCTTGACTCGCAGCAAACTGCGCCAAAAGAGTAAGCCATCGGTGGTAGGTGATAGGTGGTGTAAACTTGGATTAGACAGTCTTAAAAATATATTTCTCAAACGCAGTGAGCCATTTTGAAAAAGTTGGTGCATTTTAAGACTTTCTAATTTAAGTTTGCACTGTGTAAGAATTAAACAGCATTGATAAATGTGCCCCAATATTTGTTATTTGCAAACCTGATTTGGAAAGCTAGATCTGATAACTGCTCTAATTTTTGAGTATTCTTAAGTATCTTGAACACTCCTTAAAGGGAATCTTTCAGCAAGTTTTTGCTATGTAAACTGAGATCACCATGATATATGGGAAGAGACCCTGATTACTGCAGTGTGTCACTTACTGAGCTGTGTTTTGCTGTTTCAATAAAATTACTGTTTGATCAACAGGAAATTATCACTAGAGGAATAGGTGTTTGTCATTGTAAGCAGGGTTTAGAGTTTACAGATTTTTTTGGCTTATTCATGAAATGTGACTTTTTTCAAAAGCTACAACATTTTTGAGCAAATATATTGCAGTTTCCCCCCGGAGTTATTTTATGTATGCCTAAAATGTTTTTCACAAATCTTGGGACATTTTAGTGGCACATGTGACTCTTTGCGCTAAAAAGTGGTCAAAAATGGTTAAAGACAACAATAAAGAGCATTTTTTATTTTGCACAAAATTCATGAACAGCATGCTCCAGTTTTTTTTAACAATTTTGTGCAAAAAAACAGCAGCTAATACCACAAAACAAAAATAGAAAAATTACTTAAAATTAAATGCAAATGATGAATCTGGCCCTATTTGTCTGGGACATGTGTAGGAGGCTTGGAAAAATTTTGATTGAGCTCTACGGGGCAATTTTGGCGACGTAAAACATACTGTATTTGGAATTGTGGATAAAATCTCACTTTTTGGATAATTAAAAATACATTGTAGGCATCGGTCAGTAGGATCAACCTTCCTAAGGTTTCTATACAGGCTTGTAGATCATAGAAAGTTGATTAAAATGATACCTTGGTAACTAATGTCTTATTCGAGACAAATCCATGTTTTCCCCAGAATTTATTTTAAATGAACTAATGTGAGACATGTAATGACTGACAGTCGGCTCTCCTGAGCTACATGTCTCACACTGGTAATGCCTCCTTTCATTTATAATAACCTCTGGAGGCAGATTCTCAAGGAGATCTATGTCCGGCCCCCCAGAGATCTTATCAGCTTATTTACATTTAAGAAAAATGTGTATTTTTCTGGCATAAGACATCGGACCGCAGATATCAAGGTATCATTTTATTCAGCTGCCTATTACCTACATGCCCATATAGACTGCATAGGAGGGTTGATCCTGCTGTCACATTTCCTTTAACATATTTCATGGTAAGTATGTGTGAGCAATTCTGCAGTTATGGCCTCACGAATGCATCTTTACATATAAGAAAATAGGTTTTAGGACTGTGCTTCCACAATGGACTAGAAGCCCAAGTTCTAAAACAAAAATCCCTCATAACACAGTCTATCTTTACAACGCATAGAAAAATCAAGTATTAAAGCATCGGCGTGACTTGTGAGGTTAGTCACTAATCCCTTCATGGCCACAGGGGTCTGCAGTGCTTTGTAATAACCCAGACCTTCTCACACATGGGGCATACCCTTCTAAGTAAACACAATTACTCTGATCCATAAGATATAAAGCATGTGCAATCTCCGCTCACAGCTTGAAGTTAAAATGTTTCTGCCTACAGTAGCTGTTACCTTTGTAGGCTTTTCTAACTAGTAAAGGTTTACAGGCTCTGCATAATAATTGTGCAGCACAAAAAGTGTAAAACGGTGTACAGTATATATATATATATATATATATATATATATATATATATTGATGGGAATCCATTCCCTCTGGCAGCAGTTGAGGTAAACGCACTTAAACGCGTCTTTTGGTTCTGGTGCAAAATATTTTGGAAGTTTATTCTCCGTAATAAACTTCAGCTAAGTCCATATAAACAAAAATCGCTTTTTTTCTGGGCACAAAAGTGACAGAAAACAAACAGTCAATATAGCAGGATAATACACAGTACATCCGGACTTAGTCAGCTTCTAGCAGGGTCAACCAGTATACAAACAGGTCTTTTCACCTTCAGACGGATTCAGGTCTGAGAAAAGTTACCACCTCTATTCCCAGACTTTTATGAGACAGCCTGGCAGCTTTATATAGGCCATGCCACCTCCAAGAGTTTCCCGGCATATATCATCGAGGCTAAAAACCTCAATGACACATATCTTCCCTAGAGGACCTGTCCAGCAGCCATCTCACTATGTGTATATTATGTATGTATACATATATATTGGCACCCTTGAAATTGTTCCAGAAAATGAAACATTTCTCCAAGAAAATTGTTGTACTAACACATGCTGTGTTATAAAAATGTCAAACTGTTGACATTTTTCAGAAATTGTGGGTAAACAACTTTATTTCAAGCATGTGATGCTCTTTCAAACTTACCTATGGAAAGTAAAAGGTGTGGGCAATTTGAAAATTACACCTGAAACTGGATAAAAATGAAAGAAGTTGACTCAATCTTTGCATTGTGTGTGTGCCACACTAAGCATGGAGAACAGAAAAAGGAGAAGAAAACTGTCTGAGAACAAAAATAGTTGAACAATATCAATAATCTCAGAGATCTTGATGTTCCTTTGTCCATGTTGTATAACATAATCAAGAAGTTTGTAACCCATGACACTGTAACTAATCTCCCTAGACATGGACTGCAGAAAAAAATTGATGAAAGGTAACAATGCAAGATAGTCCGGATGGTGGATAAGCAGCCCCAGTCAAATTCCAAAGAAGTTCAAGCTGACCTTCAGGCTCAAGGTGCATCAGTGTCAGCGCAAACTATCTGTCGATACTTGAATGAAATAAAATGCTATAGCAAGATACCCAGGAGGACCCCTGTTGTGAATTCCGTTCTCGGGCTCCCTCCTGTGGTCGTGAATGTTACTTTGGTGAGTTCGGTCCTTGGACACCCTCTGGTGGCTTTGAGTGGAACTGCTGATCTTTGAGGTTGGCTTTCTCAGAAGCCCTCGCTTATTACTTCTGCTGGCTTCCCTATTTAACTCTGCCCAGGTCGTTAGTTCATGCCAGCTGTCAATGTCTCAGTACTGGTTCAGATCTCTCTTGGATTTCTCAGATGACCTGTTTACTCCAGCAGAAGCTAAGTCCCTGCTAGTTCATTCGTTGTTCATTGGTTTTTGAATATATTTCTCAGTACATGCTATTTTTCTAGTCCAGCTTGCTATTATGATATTTCCTTGCTAGCTGGAAGCTCTGGGGGTGCAGAGTTGCACCTCCACACCGTGAGTCGGTGTGGAGGTCTTTTTGCACACTCTGCGTGGTTTTTGTAGTTTTTAATACCGACCGCACAGTTCCCTTTCCTATCCTCTGTCTATATAGAGAAGATTCGGCCTCCTTTGCTAAAATCTGTTTCATTCCTGTGTTTGTCACTTCCCTCTTAATTCACAGTCAATATTTGTGGGGGGCTACCTTTCCTTTGGGGAATTTCTCTGAGGCAAGGTAGGCTTCTATTTCTGTCTTTAGGGGTAGTTAGCTCTTAGGCTGTGAAGAGGCGTCTAGGGAGAGTTAGGCACACTCCACGGCTATTTCTAGTGTGTGTGATGGGATTAGGGATTGCGGTCAGTAGAGTTACCACCTCCTCAGAGCTTGTCCCAGGTTTTCCGTTTTAACCATCAGGTCATTCCGGGTGCTCCTAACCACCAGGTCCATAACAGTACAGCTGGCCTACAAAATGTTAATGCATCTCAAAAGAGGGATAAGAGAAGTTCTGAGTCAATTTTTTTTTCTTTGCAGCTTGTTTTGTCTTTCTTTTCCCCTTAACCTCTGGGTGGTTCAGGACTCAGGTGTAGATATGGATATTCAGGGTTTGTCCTCTTGTGTGGATCAACTCGCTACACGGGTACAAAGTATTCAAGATTATGTAGTTCAGAATCCAATGTTAGAGCCTAAAATTCCAATTCCTGATTTGTTTTCTGGGGATAGATCTAAATTTTTGAATTTCAAAAATAATTACAGACTGTTTTTTGCTCTGAAACCCCGCTCCTCTGGTGACCCCATTCAGCAAGTAAAGATTATTATTTCTTTGTTGCGTGGCGACCCGCAAGACTGGGCATTCTCCCTTGAGCCAGGAAATCCTGCATTGCTTAATGTAGATGCATTTTTTGTAGCACTTGGATTGCTTTATGATGAACCAAATTCTGTGGATCAGGCAGAAAAGATCTTGCTGGCTCTATGTCAGGGTCAGGATGAAGGAGAAGTATATTGCCAGAAGTTTAGAAAGTGGTCTGTGCTTACACAATGGAATGAGTGTGCCCTGGCATCAATTTTCAGAAAGGGTCTTTCTGAAGCCCTTAAAGATGTTATGGTGGGGTTCCCCACGCCTGCTGGTCTGAATGAATCAATGTCTTTGGCTATTCAGATTGATCGGCGTTTGCGCGAGCGCAAAGTTGTGCACCATTTGGCGGTGTCCTCTGAGCGGAGGCCTGAGCCTATGCAATGTGATAGGACTTTGACCAGAGCTGAACGGCAAGAACACAGACGTCAGAATGGGCTGTGTTTTTACTGTGGTGACTCCACTCACGCCATTTCTGATTGTCCTAAGCGCACTAAGAGGTTCGCTAGGTCTGTCACCATTAGTACTGTACAGCCTAAATTTCTCTTGTCTGTTACTCTGATTTGCTCATTGTCGTCCTACTCTGTTATGGCATTTGTGGATTCGGGCGCTGCCCTGAACTTGATGGACTTGGAGTTTGCCAGGCGCTGTGGTTTTTCCTTGGAGCCTTTGCAGAGTCCTATTCCCTTAAGGGGGATTGATGCTACGCCATTGGCCAAGAGTAAACCTCAGTACTGGACCCAGTTGACCATGTGCATGACTCCCGCACATCAGGAAAATATTCGCTTTTTGGTGTTGCATAATTTGCATGATGTTGTCGTGTTGGGTTTGCCATGGTTACAGGTTCATAATCCGGTACTGGATTGGAAATCAATGTCTGTGTCTAGTTGGGGTTGTCAAGGGATACATAGTGATGTTCCTTTGATGTCAATTTCTTCTTCCACTCCTTCTGAAGTCCCTGAGTTTTTGTCGGATTACCAGGATGTATTTCATGAGCCCAAGTCCAGTGCCCTACCTCCTCATAGGGACTGTGATTGCGCTATTAATTTGATTCCTGGTAGTAAGTTCCCTAAGGGCCGACTTTTCAATTTATCTGTGCCAGAACATGCCGCTATGCGGAGTTATGTAAAGGAGTCCTTGGAGAAAGGGCATATTCGCCCGTCTTCTTCACCGTTGGGAGCAGGGTTCTTTTTTGTGGCCAAGAAGGATGGCTCTCTGAGACCCTGTATAGATTACCGTCTTCTCAATAAAATCACGGTCAAATTTCAGTACCTTTTGCCTCTGCTGTCTGATTTGTTTGCTCGGATTAAGGGGGCTAGTTGGTTTACCACGATTGACCTTCGAGGGGCGTATAATCTTGTGCGTATTAAACAGGGCGATGAATGGAAAACAGCATTTAATACGCCCGAGGGCCATTTTGAGTACCTGGTGATGCCATTCGGGCTTTCTAATGCTCCATCTGTGTTTCAGTCCTTTATGCACGACATCTTCCGGAAGTATCTGGATAGGTTCATGATTGTATATTTGGATGATATTTTGGTCTTTTCGGATGATTGGGAGTCTCATGTGAGGCAGGTCAGGATGGTATTCCAGGTCCTTCGTGCTAATGCGTTGTTTGTGAAGGGGTCTAAATGCCTATTTGGAGTTCAGAAGGTTTCCTTTTTGGGCTTCATTTTTTCCCCTTCTACTATCGAGATGGACCCTGTTAAAGTTCAGGCCATTTATGATTGGACTCAACCTACATCTGTGAAGAGTCTTCAGAAGTTTCTGGGCTTTGCTAATTTTTACCGTCGCTTCATCGCTAATTTTTCTAGTGTGGTTAAGCCTTTGACTGATTTGACGAAGAAAGGCGCTGATGTGGTGAATTGGTCCCCTGCGGCCGTTGAGGCTTTTCAGGAGCTTAAGCGTCGTTTTACTTCGGCCCCTGTGTTGCGTCAGCCAGATGTTTCGCTCCCTTTTCAGGTCGAGGTTGATGCTTCTGAGATTGGGGCAGGGGCTGTTTTGTCTCAGAGAAGTTCTGATGGCTCTTTAATGAAGCCATGTGCTTTCTTTTCTAGAAAGTTTTCGCCTGCTGAGCGTAATTATGATGTCGGCAATCGGGAGTTGTTGGCTATGAAGTGGGCATTCGAGGAGTGGCGACATTGGCTTGAGGGAGCCAAACATCGCGTGGTGGTCTTGACTGATCACAAGAATCTGACTTACCTCGAGTCTGCCAAGCGGTTGAATCCTAGACAGGCTCGATGGTCGCTGTTTTTCTCCCGTTTCGATTTTGTGGTCTCGTGCCTTCCGGGATCTGAGAATGTGGGGGCTGATGCTCTTTCTGGGAGTTTTTTGCCTGATTCTCCGGGAGTCCCTGAGCCGGCTGGTATTCTCAAAGAGGGGGTGATTCTGTCTGCCATCTCCCCTGATTTGCGGCGGGTGCTGCAGGAGTTTCAGGCTGATAGACCTGACCGCTGTCCAGTGGAGAAACTGTTTGTCCCTGATAGATGGACTAGTAGAGTTATTTCTGAGGTTCATTGTTCAGTATTGGCTGGTCATCCTGGGATTTTTGGTACCAGAGATTTGGTTGCTAGGTCCTTTTGGTGGCCTTCCTTGTCGCGGGATGTGCATTCTTTTGTGCAATCCTGTGGGACTTGTGCTTGGGCCAAGCCTTGCTGTTCTCGTGCCAGTGGGTTGCTTTTGCCTTTGCCTGTCCCGAAGAGGCCCTGGACGCATATTTCCATGGATTTTATTTCTGATCTTCCTGTCTCTCAAAGGATGTCCGTCATCTGGGTGGTTTGTGATCGGTTTTCTAAGATGGTCCATTTGGTACCCTTGCCTAAATTGCCTTCCTCCTCTGATTTGGTTCCATTATTTTTTCAGCATGTGGTTCGTTTGCATGGCATTCCGGAGAACATTGTGACTGACAGAGGTTCCCAGTTTGTTTCTAGGTTTTGGCGGTCCTTTTGTGCTAAGATGGGCATTGATTTTTTCTTCAGCGTTCCATCCTCAGACAAATGGCCAAACCGAGCGAACCAATCAGACCTTGGAAACCTATCTGAGATGCTTTGTTTCTGCTGATCAGGATGATTGGGTGACCTTCTTGCCATTGGCTGAGTTCGCCCTTAATAATCGGGCTATTTCGGCCACTTTGGTTTCGCCTTTTTTTTGTAATTCTGGTTTTCATCCTCGTTTTTCTTCAGGGCAGGTTGAGTCTTCTGACTGTCCTGGTGTGGATTCTGTGGTGGACAGGTTGCAGCAAATTTGGACTCACGTGGTGGACAATTTGACGTTGTCTCAGGAGAAGGCGCAACGTTTTGCTAACCGCGGTCGCTGTGTTGGTCCCCGACTTCGTGTTGGGGATTTGGTTTGGTTGTCTTCTTCTTATGTTCCTATGAAGGTTTCTTCTCCTAAGTTCAAGCCTCGTTTCATTGGTCCTTATAAGATTTCTGAAATTATCAATCCTGTGTCATTTCGTTTGGCCCTTCCAGCTTCTTTTGCCATCCATAATGTGTTCCATAGGTCGTTGTTGCGGAGATATGTGGCGCCTATGGTTCCTTCCGTTGATCCTCCTGCTCCAGTGTTGGTTGAGGGGGAGTTGGAGTATGTGGGGAAGATTTTGGATTCTCTTATTTCTAGACGGAAGCTTCAGTACCTGGTTAAATGGAAGGGTTATGGTCAGGAGGATAATTCCTGGGTTGTTGCCTTCGATGTCCATGCTGCCGATTTGGTTCATGCCTTTCATTTGGCTCGTCCTGATCGGCCCGGGGGCTCTGGTGAGGGTTCAGTGACCCCTCCTCAAGGGGGGGGTACTGTTGTGAATTCCGTTCTCGGGCTCCCTCCTGTGGTCGTGAATGGTACTTTGGTGAGTTCGGTCCTTGGACACCCTCTGGTGGCTTTGAGTGGAACTGCTGATCTTTGAGGTTGGCTTTCTCAGCTGTCCTCCCTTATTGCTTCTGCTGGCTTCCCTATTTATCTCTGCCCAGGTCGTTAGTTCATGCCAGCTGTCAATGTCTCAGTACTGGTTCAGATCTCTTTTGGATTTCTCAGATGACCTGTCTACTCCAGCAGAAGCTAAGTCTCTGCTAGTTCATTCGTTGTTCATTGGTTTTTGAATATATTTCTCAGTACATGCTATTTTTCTAGTCCAGCTTGCTATTATGATATTTCCTTGCTAGCTGGAAGCTCTGGGGGTGCAGAGTTGCACCTCCACACCGTGAGTCGGTGTGGAGGTCTTTTTGCACACTCTGCGTGGTTTTTGTAGTTTTTAATACCGACCGCACAGTTCCCTTTCCTATCCTCTGTCTATATAGAGAAGATTCGGCCTCCTTTGCTAAAATCTGTTTCATTCCTGTGTTTGTCACTTCCCTCTTAATTCACAGTCAATATTTGTGGGGGGCTACCTTTCCTTTGGGGAATTTCTCTGAGGCAAGGTAGGCTTCTATTTCTGTCTTTAGGGGTAGTTAGCTCTTAGGCTGTGAAGAGGCATCTAGGGAGAGTTAGGCACGCTCCACGGCTATTTCTAGTGTGTGTGATGGGATTAGGGATTGCGGTCAGTAGAGTTACCACCTCCTCAGAGCTTGTCCCAGGTTTTCCGTTTTAACCATCACGTCATTCCGGGTGCTCCTAACCACCAGGTCCATAACAGACCCCACTGCTGACATAGAGACATAAAAAGCTAGACTGGGGGGGAATAACACTAGAAAGGTAATCAACCTTATTGAAGTGATCAATAGAACAGAGAAGGCAGCACTTTTACTTACTAAAAGGCATTTGATCGCCTTGGTTGTCCATTTATGTTTCAAACACTGGCTCATTTTGGCGTTTTGGGGCATTCTATTACCGCCCTAAAAAGTCTGTACACACATCCGTCGGCAGCTGTAAAATTGGCCCATGCATTGTCTCTGGATTTTCCAATCTTTAATGGCACCGTCAAGGCTGCCCACTCTCTTGTTACTCTTTGTTATGTGTATAGAGCCTCTAGCTACGGCCATTCGCCTTGACCCAGACATTAAAGGAGTGTTGGTTAGAGATAAAGAATTGAAACTGTCTTTATTTGCTGATGATGTGCTCTTTACTCTGACCCAGCCACATACTACCCTCCCGAGTCTACATTCACTTCTAAAACAGTTTGGCCAGCTCTCGGGATATAAAATGAACAAAACAAAAACGGAGGTTCTTCCCCTTAATATTCCGGACAGGCTATTAAACTCCTTAAAAGGTAATTATAACTTCCACATGCTTCTCACAATAGTTGGTCAGAATTTGGGCCCATTCCTCCTGACAAAACTGGTGTAACTGATCCAGATTTGTAAGTCGCCTTGCTTGCACCTGCCTTTTCAGCTTTGCCCATAAATTTTCAATAGGATTGAGATCAGGGCTTTTTGATATAGGCGTCAAGCAAAAGATTGACTTTGTTATCCTTAAGCCACTTTGTTACCATTTTGGTAGTATGCTTCGGGTCATTGTCCATTTGGAAGACCCATTCCCACCCAAGCGTTAACTTCCTGGCTGATGTCTTGACTTGAGATGTTACTTCAGTATTGCTACATAATCTTCTTTTCTCATGATGCCATCTATTTTGTGAAGTTCACCATTCCTTCCTGCAGCAAAACAACCCCACAACATGATGCTGCCACCCTCGTGTTTCACAGTTGGGATGGTGTTCTTAGACTTCCAAGCTTCCCCCTTTTTCCTCCAAATGTAACGATGGTCATTATGCCCAAAAAGTTTAATCAGACCACAAATTAAGGTATTTGTTTCTGTGTGGATTTGCAAACATTAATCTGGCTTTTTTATGTTTCTTTTGGAGTAATGGCTTCTTCCTGGCAGAGTGGCCTTTTAGCCCATGTTGATACAGTACTTGTTTCACAGAGGATATTGACACAATCTTACCAGCTTCCTCCATGATCTTTACAAGATCTTTTGTTTTTGCCCGTGGGTTGACATGCACACTTCGGACCAAACCATGTTATTCTCTGGGACACAGAACCTGTCTCCTCCCTGAGCGGTATGATGGCTGGACATTCCCATCTTGTTTGTACTTGCGTATAATTGTTTATACAGATGAATGAGGCACTTTCAGGTATTTTGAAATTGTACTCAAGGATGAGCTAGACTTTTGCAAGTTCACAATTCTCTTCCCGATATCTTGGCTGATTTCTTGGAACTTTCCCATGATGCTACACAAAGAAGCAGTGTGTTTCAGGTGTGCATTAAAATACATCCACAGTTGTATCTCTAATGAACTCAGATGTTGCCAAAAATCAGAAGATTCCAAATCCATGACATCATCATATGGGCAGTACAGAATTGTTTAAAGGCATAGTATTGTTGTATGTAAACTTTTGACTTTGCATTAAGTAATAAAAATACTTTAAAACATTCTCTTTCTCATTTTTCTGGCATTTGGGAAATATTAATAATTATGGTAATCCTAATTGACCTAAAACGGGAAAAACATGAATATGTGTCTTTTTACATAGTGTATGTGTGAGCAGGTTGCGAGATGCAGTGACGAACAGGAGGCAGAGCAAGGGTTAACAAGTTTAATAACAGGAATACTCCACGCAGGGGGTAAAGGGTTAAACGGGATTAAGCCGTTCAAATGGCAAAGGATATTGTGAGTTGAAGAACAACAGTTCAGATAACGGCAGTTCTGATGAAAGTCAGTGGTTCCTGAGTCCATGAAGTGAATAGCGCCGACAACGGCTAGTGCGGTGTCTTTTCCAATGGGGTCCTGTGGGCAACAATGCCCCGTCTTTTGGCGGCAGCAGTCAGTCTCTGATACCTTCCCCTGAGCCCCTACTCCATATACTGTTGTGGCAGGAGGAGTGTGGGCCACGGCACTGTCTGAGCCCGACTTGGCCCCTGCACAACTCTCCTCACAGCCTCTGTCAGCGGTGTACCGGAGCACTCACTGGTCCCTGCTGCAGTGGCTGAAAGGGGTATGGGCCACAGTCCTGTACAAGCCCAACGTAGCTCGTATATATACTGGCAAAGTCAGGGTGCAAGTGTCTGTCCCGTTCCCGGTCACTCTTATGTGGCATGTGCGCTGTACTCACGGACACGGATCGTACTGCGCCTTGTTTTCTGGTAGTCACCGGGCTCACACTGCACGGCTCTCTCTCTCTGGTTCCTGCTGCTGGCAGCGGGAGACGATGGATGCTGTCCCGCGCACTGCTTGTGCTCCCAGGATGGAGCACTCCTTTCCCTGGCTGCTGCTGAACACACGGCTTCCCTGAGCACAGCAGTCTCTCTCTCTCTCTGGACTGCTGCAGCACTCCTGGCTTCTCTCCTTCTGTGGTGCAGTCCCTTTGCAGTCGACGGGGCTGATGCAGCGTCGGTACTCAATGGGGGAACGGGAAGCAGAGCGCGCTGCTCACCTCTCTGCTTGCTGCCCTGGGTTCGTGCCAAACTCCCCTGCTGGGTGCACTTTCCCCTTTTATCTCCCCGCCCCCCTTGATCAGGAGGAATGTCCGGCTCGCTATCGCTTCCCCCCGGGAACAGGAGATGCAGCTTCTTCAGTTCCAGCCCCGGCAAGCAAGTACCCGCGGTGCGGTCGTCCCCCTTACATATGTAAACTTCAAGTTTCAACTGTACATATAGATACATAATAAGATAGCCGCCGGACAGGTCCTCAAGGGGAGATATGTGTCCTCAAGGTTTTTAGCCTCTATGATATAAGCCCAGAAAGCAGGCTCAAGATAGTGCTAAGAGTGTTAATAGGTTGTCTCATTAAAGTCTGGGAGTAGAGATGGTAACATTATATATAACTAGATGGAGGCCCGATGCTATCGCATCGGGAGGGCGGTAATGTCACTATGGGGGCAGGCTTTGCAGCACTGAGAATCTCTCCCCCATGTGCTCACCCACCTATCCACTCTTTCTTTCCCCATGTTCTGACTTCTCCCGTCTGTGCTCCTAATGGCATCCTGTGATAATCTAATGACTTTTGCATCAGGGGACTCATGTGCTTGACGCCTACACTTATATGCATTGTTTTTGCCCTAGCGATGCTGTTGCTCTTCAAGAGTCTCATTTGCCAGTTGTTGTTTTTGACGTTGTGCCTTTGCTGCTTTCCTTTTATTGTCATTGGCATACTTTTTAGGAGAAGCCATATTGGCGTTGATATTTGCTTTTTAAAGGGGTTTTCCCACGAACTAAAGTCCATTTTAAAAATTGTCTGTGTCTGACCGTGTACCGAACATACCACAGCTCCTGGGCAGGGGAGGAAGCAAAAGACAATACTGACATTACAGCAGGAGATCACAGAGGATACATGTTGTGAGGTAAAATATTTTTTAAAAACAGTCAGTGAAATATTTTACCTCACAAAATGAATCCACTGTGATCCCCTGCTGTAATGTCAGTATTGTCTTTTGATTCCTCCCCTGCCCAGGAGATGTGGTATGCTCCATACACGGTCAGACACAGTCAATTTTTAAAATGGACTTTCGTTCGTGGTAAAACCCCATTAATGTGACCGGCTTCCTCTGCCTGTAGACACGTCGGGCATCTGCCGCTGGGATCAGCCGAATGATTCACTGCACCTGCGCGTAATTCGCGCAGGCGCAGTAAATCAGATCGCCGCCATCTTTGTGCAGACAGATAGCGGCGGTCACATTAAAACTGCGCATGCGCTCCTCCTGTACAAAGATGGCGGCAGTCAGTGAATCATTCGGCTGATCCCGGCGGCGTGTTCGCGACGGTGTTCCGCTGGTGGTACCACTCAAGAGGCTGTGTGAGAGTGTGAGTGTGTGTGAGTGTAAGTGTGAGTGTGTAAGGCCAGTCTCACGCATCCAGATATCTCCGGTACCGGAGGAAACTGTCCCAGAGCTATCCGTGTCCATGTGTGCACGTAGGCCATCCGTGTGTCATCCGTGTGCTATCCGTGTGTCCGTGTTTATCATCCGTGTGCTGTCCGTGTCCATGTATTGAAACAGTTTGTTTCAATTTTAACCCTATGACTTTAAAAAAGCACACGGACAGCACACAGACAGCACACGGACGGCATCCATGTGCGGTACATGTTTACATGCACCCATTGACTTCAATGGGTCCGTGTCATCCATGCGCTCCCACAAATACTGACATGTCTCCGTGTTTTGCACACGGACATACGGTCTGTGAAAACACTCTGACATCTGCAGAGACACATATATTTTAATGTGTCTACGTGTGTCAGTGTCTCCGGTACGTGAGGAAACTGTCACCACACGTACCGGAGCCACTGACTTGTGAAACCGGCCTGAGAGTGAGTGTGAGTGTATATGAGTGTGAGTGTGTGAGTGTGAATGTGTGAGTGTGTGTGTTGTGTGTACGGCTTATAGAGTCTGTGTGAGTTTGTGGTGCGACGGTGTTCCGCTGGTGATACCAGTAGGTTGATACCAGCAGCAGTTTCCATACTGAGACACCCATCACTTGGGTGTCCCAATATGGCAGTCGGTGAACTTCCTCCGCTTGGAATTCTGGGATACGGTGACATCTGGACAGAACAGGAAATTAAAACATTACAAGGCAATTATATAAATAGATATATTCAGTAGGTACGGAAAGTATTCATATCCCTTTAAATTTTTCACTCTTTGTTCATTGCAGCCATTTGGTAAATTAAAAAAAGTTCATTTTTTTCTCATTAATGTACACTCTGCACCCCATCTTGTCTGAAAAAAAAACAGAAATGTAGTAATTTTTGCAAATTTATTAAAATAGAAAAACTGAAATATCACATGGTCATAAGTAGTGTTGAGCGATACTGTCCGATACTTGAAAGTATCGGTATCGGAAAGTATCGGCCGATACCGGCAAAGTATCGGATCTAATCCGATACCGATACCCGATGCCAATACAAGTCAATGGGACTCAAGTATCGGACGGTATCCCTGATGGTTCCCAGGGTCTGAAGGAGAGGAAACTCTCCTTCAGGCCCTGGGATCCATATTAATGTGTAAAAGAAAGAATTAAAATAAAAAATATTGCTATACTCACCTCTCTGACGCAGCCTGGACCTCACCGAGGGAACCGGCAGCGTTGTTTGCTTAAAATGCGCGCTTTTCCTTCCTTCCGTGACGTCACGGCTTCTGATTGGTCGCGTGCCGCCCATGTGGCCGCGACGCGACCAATCACAGCAAGCCGTGACGTAATTTTCAGGTCCTTCTAGGCATTCAGTATTTTAAAATTACGCTCCGGCTTTGTGATTGGTCGCGTCGCGGTCACATGGGCGACGCGACCAATCACAAGCCGTGACGTCACGGGAGGCAGGAGACGCGCGCATTTTAAAATGCGCGCGTGTCCAGCCTCCCGTGACGTCATGGCTTGTGATTGGTCGCGTCGCCCATGTGACCGCGACGCGACCAATCACAAGCCAGAACGTAATTTTAAAATCCTGAAGGACCTGAAATTACGTCACAGCTTGCTGTGATTGGTTGCGTCGCGGCCACATGGGCGACGCGACCAATCACAAGCCGTGACGTCACGGGAGGCTGGACACGCGCGCATTTTAAAATGCGCGCGTCTCCTGCCTCCCGTGACGTCACGGCTTGTGATTGGTCGCGTCGCCCATGTGACCGCGACGCGACCAATCACAAAGCCGGAGCGTAATTTTAAAATACTGAATGCCTAGAAGGACCTGAAAATTACGTCACGGCTTGCTGTGATTGGTCGCGTCGCGGCCACATGGGCGGCACGCGACCAATCAGAAGCTGTGACGTCACGGAAGGAAGGAAAAGCGCGCATTTTAAGCAAACAACGCTGCCGGTTCCCTCGGTGAGGTCCAGGCTGCGTCAGAGAGGTGAGTATAGCAATATTTTTTATTTTAATTCTTTCTTTTACACATTAATGTTGTTTCGATACCGATACCCGATACCACAAAAGTATCGGATCTCGGTATCGGAATTCCGATACAGCAAATATCGGCCGATACCCGATACTTGCGGTATCGGAATGCTCAACACTAGTCATAAGTATTCAGACCCTTTGCTCAGTAATGAGTAGAAGCACCATTTTGAGCTAGTACAGCCATGAGTCTTCTCAGCTGCCGAACAGCCACGAGACATGCAACCGCGGGGACTTGAACATATTTTTCGAGCACGCCGAAGACATTCGGTTAGCACCCTTGCATGCTCCTATAACACCTTATCCGAGCACGCTCGTTCATCACTAGTTGTGATCATTAATAGAAGCTGTCAGTTCTAAATAGGAAAAAACTTCTTATGCCTTGCTGATATGCCCCGAATCATTTGTTTTCATTTTCTGCTGTTATGCTTAGTTGATGGGAAAGCGCGATCCTCGCCTCGGTCCTAGGAAGCATTGTTGACTGTGTGACCTACTTCACCCGCATAGTTTCCACAACAAAAGTTGAAGGAACTGTTCTCGTGTCTTCTCTATGCATACATGCGTGACGCCTGAACTATAAGCAGAGGTCCTAATTAAAGGCCATTTATTATGTCCAAGACCAAAAAATAAGAATCTAATTGACTTTATGCAGGGGTTTAACCCCTTTATGACCAAACCTCTTTTGACATCTACGACTGTATGAATTTTTTTTTAAGTTTGCACCGCCTCATTTTTATTTTCTCATCAGAGTAGCTGAATGAGGGCTTGTTTTTTGCAGGATTACCGTAGTTATATTTTTAATTGGCACCATACCGAGGGACATAATACATTAAGTTATATAAATGTTTTTCTTAACAAGGAAATAAAAATGGCCAGCAATTCTGTTATTGTTATTTTGCGTTTTATATTTCACACCATTTTCTATGGATTAGCATATTAACGCCACATAACTTTTCATGGAAAAAATGAAAGCAATTCCTGTTGTTTTCTACCATTTTTTTGGCTGTGCAGATTTAGTGACATGTTAACATTATTATATGGGTTTTTCCTCTTCCCAACATAACCAGTTTCCGTTTTTTGTGTTTTCGTTATTCTCCTTCCTCTTCTTCCTAAAGCCATATCTTTCTTTATTGTTTTGTCCATATAGACATATGAAGGCTTGTTTTTTGCACGACGAGTTGTACTTCTGAATGACACCATTCATTTTATCACAGAGCTCTGCAAAACAGGAAAAAAATTCTGAGTGCTGTGAATTTGCAAGAAAAAAAAAGTATGGTAATTCCAATACTGATTTTTGGGAATTGTTTGTACTTGTTCATGTTTTTCATTATTTAAGTAATGAAAAAAATTAGAAATTTGTTAAAAAAAAAAAAAATTTCAGTTATGTCACCATTTTCCAAGACCCGTAGTGTTTTCAATTTTTGATCAATGGAATTATGTGAGGACTTATTTTTGGCCGGGTGAGATGACGTTTTCATTGATACCATTTTTGGGATAGATATGACATTTTGATCACTTCTTACTGTATTTTTTTGCAGTGTTGAGGCAACAAGTAAATATTTTTCTCTTTACGGAGTTTAACAATCAGGTTAATTAATTTTATATTTTTATAAATCAGATTTTTATGGATGGTCCGTTTTTAAGGCCCTCAAATATCGCACTCCAATTGTATTCAATGGTGGTGCACACATGTTAGGTTTTTCCCATGTACCATGTATCCATCTGAAAAAACAGCAGACATCCTTTTTTACCATCACCACAGATGAATTGCATACCGCACACGTGCAGACTGATTACACACATGTGACATCCATGTGTCATCAGTGTGCCACATACCGGTGCCTGGGAAAAGCCATAGGCAGACAGCTGCGGGCTGATATTAATAGCCTAGGAAAGGGCGATGGATATTGGCCCCCTCCCAGACTAAGAACATCAGCTCTCAGCCATCCCAGAAATGGCGCATCCATAATACGTTATATCCTTGTCTACTAAAAGTTAAGTTTTAGGCATCCAATGGTGTAGAATATGTACTGATCCTGAGGATTTAGTTCATACGTTGTCTTTTTTCCTTATTGTCAGATTTTGAAAACTGCCTTGTAAGGAAAAAAAGAAAGTGCATGTCACTTCTTGAAGTGTCTCAAGATGATGGAAAATACTGCAAACTTGACATTGTCTGATCAAAAGGCTGTAAAACCCTTTAGAAAATGGAAAACTACAAAATCTCCTTGAGGGAATGTGCACACGACACCTTTGTCAGGCAGATTCCGCCCCCCATAATCCAAAAAAAAAGCACTGTAAAAGCGCAACATAAAATGCATGCTTTCTATACTCCGTGGTGTAGAATAAAGCAGCTCCAGTGGAGCTGTCCACAATAATGACCACCGGTGTCTACCTGAAGCCGTTCTGGAAAAACGTAGCCGCTGCGCAGGCATCTGTGTGACACCGTGTTCGCACAGCCCAAGGAAGGAGTGTTTGGTGAAGCAATGTCCACTAGAAAACGTGACAGTTTTGACCACCTAAAAAAACCTCTGTCTGCACATACCAGTAACCTACGATCTATAATTACCAAAAGGCTAAAAGCAATAAGTAAGATGTGTTACCAATTAACTGACTTCCAAAATATTTCACAACCAACCAAAAAATAACAGTTGCACACATTTGGCCGCCCTTCAAAGTGTTCAGAGCTCGTGATTAACATTTATCCCACACAAAAGGTAAATGTCTTCTAGAATGAAACATCCTTCAGTTTCACTGTTTCAAATTAATCTAATACTTTCTGCCACAATTTATTTATTTTTTTATTTGCTTCAAAATGAAATTGAAACAAGCCACCGGTGTACTTTTTGATAGGGTGCTTCAACATTGTGTTTAGTTACACGTTCGTGGGTCCCGTCGGGGCTTGCGTTCAACCCTCATCTTGCAAAACAGGATTCGGTCTATGTGCCGACGAGTCCATAGACTATGATAGTGCAGACAGAGCGAATGTGTACTCTTCTGTGCATCATGCTCGAAAGTGTACGCCTACTGGAGACAGACACTCAGACGTAGTAGACTGCGTCCGTCTGGGTGTCCACTTCCAGTAGACGTATACAACCAAAAATGATGCACGGCAGAGCACACGTTCATTCATTTTGTAAAAAATATTGTGACTTGAGCGACTAAAGTAAATACCTCGTAACAATATGCGCAGGGCCGTTTAACACTTTAGTGGGGCCATTTCAAAGAATTCATGAGTTAGCCTTCTCCACCCCTTATATTACCAGACAGAGGCCAAAAGAGTGTCCCTTTGGACTTTATCTAACCTGATTATTTCAATATTCCACAAAAAATGATATGGAAAAGCCGTCATGAAAAGTATACCATGCTGTGTTTCTTTCCACCCAGACAATTTCCTTTTCTCTCTCCTCAATTTCTTTCTAGGACATTAATATTGACAACATGTGCACCTTCACCAGTCAGCTGGTTGTGGTACTCCTCTGTACATTATGTATATGGGAATGGTACTGCGCACTCTCTCTCAAACAAGTGAATGGGAGAGAGCTTGCATATACGGCCACTAACGAATGTATAGATTTGTAGTAACACCTTTAATCAGCTGATGATGTTGGTGCTGGGAGTCAGAACACCGCTATTACCAAAAGTCTCCCAAAAAACCTTTAAGTTCTTATTATATCTCCATAAAAGCTCTTTTGTTGCAAAGATTGAAAAGAAGAGCAATAAAAATCTATGGCCCCTATTCACCAAAGTGGTTACTCCATAAATCTGGTGTAAAACATTTTGAAAAGACACAAAATTTACACACATTTTGTGATTTTTGGCCTTTTTGACACTATTTTTGTCCGACGCGAAACGGGGACGGGCTGTGATGAAGCCCACTCATCTAATTCATGGCGATCTATGGCATATCTAATGCTATACATTTGAATCCAGTCTTTGAATGGAGTAAGATTTGTGGCGAGGTGCATGGAGGCACACATGACATTTAGGAGACGCCTGGTGTTCGCCTCTCAATGAATCAGATTCTTCTGACTCCAACACACCTCTCAAGATTGCCGTCAATATCGCCGGTCTTGATGAATCGGGATCTATGGGTTTAATTGTACCTTTGCTTTTCTCTTTTATTAATCTAAGTAATATCATTATTTAATTTTTAAAATTAACAACTCATATTCACAACTCATCAACACTCTTACCCCCGCCAACCTCCAGGCAACGCTGATAAAGGAAATTGAGAAAATAAATAAATGCAAAATATTAAAAACAATTAAAAAAAACAAACATTTATACTTGTTCATTAATTGCTCTTCACATACAATTTAATAATAATTTTATACCATATCTTGACTCTGCATGACTCATACAAAGTCTATCAGTTTTACTCAGAATGCTTTTTTTTTCTAAACTAGTGCAGATGGCATTGAGGATATGGGTCAAAGTGGAAGTTGCAGATTTTTCCAAAGTGATTTATAGCAATCCATATACAATTTTGTCAGTCTCCCACTTTGTTATCTGCACATAGACATCTATATGGATATCTATGTGGAGTGCCATAAATCACACACAACTGGACCATAATTCTTTTAATTCCTACCTAGATCACACAGCACACTACTCAGTTTGCGGAAATTATGACTTTTTTTGGACAATGAGAAGAAGACTTTTTTTTTTCACTGGTGAACGAAAGGAAGAAAGCCTTAAATA
The DNA here is from genome assembly GCF_051348905.1 of Ranitomeya variabilis. Classification (NCBI taxonomy): domain Eukaryota; kingdom Metazoa; phylum Chordata; class Amphibia; order Anura; family Dendrobatidae; genus Ranitomeya; species Ranitomeya variabilis. Next base: position 696,697,618 of record NC_135234.1, on the reverse strand, counting down.
AGTTATAGTGGAGTATGAAGACTTGCTGTATATCTTCTTGACAGATGAAAGCTCAATGCCCCAGGATAGAGAAGTCTTGGATTAATCATGTCCTAGTCCTTCCTGAAACGTATTCTTAGAAATCATATATTTAAGATTGGAATAAAAATAAAACAATGCAGGTGTGCTGAGCACCTGTGTAATGGCCCTAATCATCTCCTGTAGACCATCATCTCCCATAGACTAATTTATCATCCTTCTCTATGGCCTCCCATTAACCATTCTTGTGTCCATCAAATCCTCCCTTAACTTTGCTTCCCAGTTAATCCTCTGCCATCAATCCCCAGAGAATTCAGTTCAAAATAGTAAAAATGGCTTACAAGTCTGTCCACAACGGGTCCCCTCCATACATCTCTGACCTCTTCGCATTACACCTGAGTCCCGACACATACTATAATCTCAGGCTCTCTCAAGATCTCATTCTTGGCTCCTCACATAGTTGTCTCAAAAAATGTTATCATGCCTTCACCATACTCTTTACCCCAACCGGTCAGACTCTCTTCCACCTTAAAAAACCCACCACTTTTGAAGATACTATAACCTACAATGACTCTGCTGCCACCACCCTTCCAAATGAGTAGCTTCCACAGAATTTTTCACATCTCTACATTAAACTGGCCAGTCAAGGCTTGATTTTTGACATATTTAACAACTTTTATTATTTAATTATTAATATTACTTATATAGCGCCATTAATTCCAAAGCCCTAAATATCATGGAAGAATGAAAATCTATGTGCAGAGACATATTGAACAGATTTTCCTACTGTTCCCAATCAATGGAATATGGTTAGAACAATTCAATGAATGCCAGAGGAAAAAAGGCAATAGACTTGCCAACCTATGGTGTGATATACGATCACGATAAAGGGTTTTTCAAGCACAAAGAAATATTTTGCAAGTAAGTAAGAATGGTATAAAATTACGGGAAAAATAATACTCAGCTTACCAATACCCTGCCATTCACATGATGATACTTCCCAGGTCTACCACCTTTCTGTCTTTACCCTTCTCCAAAGTTGATGTGGAGTGTCTACACTTGACTATTGAAGCTGATCACTGGCTGTAGGGGAGAATTTTATTAAGCCACTGAAATAATAAAAAGTACTAGGTATTACCATGAGACCATGTTCACATGTTGCATTTTTGCTGGGTTTTTTTAATGCAAATTAAAAGCTGCAATTTACAGTATCAGCAAAAGCTATGAGATTTCAGAAATCTCATGCATGTACAGTGTTTTTTTATCCTAACTGAATTGGAAAACTGCTGTGTTTTTTAAAATTGCAGCATGTCACTTCTTTCAGCACTTTTTCTATAAGACGCCCCCATTACTAACCCCATAGTCATATTGTATAAAAACACACACATACACAGAATAAAGTCCTTTAATTGCAAGAATGACACAGACTCCTTTAGTAAATCTTAATTAAACCATACTTACAGCATCGCCCATTCCAGTGAAGCCATTGTCCCCTGCAAGGGAAATAAAATAACAAACAACAATATTAATTACCTGTTCACTGATGGCAGGCTGCATGGTCGCATGATACGACCACACAGCATGCCATCCAGCAGAGACACTGAGCAGCATCTGCTACCGCTGCCCAGTGTCTCGTGGTGAACTACCAAATAACCTGTCTGAAATCACCGCGACTGTGAGAAAGTTCTCACACTCGTGGTGCCATCAGAAAGGTCCCGGGAGTTCACAGCCAATTAACTCACTTCACCTAACTGATGTCAGCATTAACGCCATTAGAAATTTCCTTCCTAGGCTATTAATATCAGCCCACAGCTGTCTGCATAGCTTTGCTGGTTATTAATTATAAGGGGACCCTACGTCATTTTTTGGGTGGTCCCCCATTTTAATACCCAGTAAAGGCTAAGTATACAGCTTTCAGTGGACATTAATAGCCTGGGAAGCTCCGTGGGTATTACCCCCTTCCCAGGCCGTAAACATCGGCCCCCAACCATCAGCTTTCCTTCTGCCGGTTAAGAAAATTACACGATAGCCCACTGTTTTTTCAGAAAAATAATCTTTTAATACTTAAATACATGTACAGTAAGCTGCACACACACTGTACTAATTGTATGTGTCACTGACATCTATATATTTACCTATTCTATTTCTATTTACTGTATGTAATCCATCTCTTCTATCCTGTCAGCTCCTGCAGTGATTTTACAGTACATGGCACATGAATTGCCGGCTTTTCTTCTATCTATCTATGTAATATATACATATATATGTGTATGTCACTGGCATTTATATATCTACCTATCCTACGGAATGAGCCCTTAGGCTACAAATCTGTAGTCACCCTATGGCATTGCGGACTTGTGAATCCTCATAGTGCACACTGCGCTCTGTGAGGATTCTCCGGTGCCGGGTTGTCATTTGACCACATGCATGTGATTTGCATACTTGTGGCCACATTCTGACTAGATTGTATCCGGCCTTGCTCAATACATTTGTATTGAGCGAGGCCGCATCCATCTTTACGGCATGTGACAGCATGTAGGCAAATCACATACTTGTGGTCACTCCCAGCATCGGAGAATCCTCACACCACACAGTTTACAATTTTTGGGATATTTTAGCTGAACATGCAACTGTATTGCGCTAAAAAGTTACAAAAACAATTATAGACAAAATTAAAGAGCATTTTTTTTATTTGCGTAAAATTAAAAGAATTTGGTGTAAAAACCTTCAACGAGCAAGAAGGAAAGAGAAGAGTGACTAAAGAAGATTTTGCAAATGATGAATCAGGTCTGTGGAGAACATGAAAATAATTCATACTTGTTTGTAGTAAATGGAGAATATCTCATCTATATATATAATTGTCTAAGGGGTACTTCCGTCTTTCTGTCGGCAACTTCCGTCACGGTTATTCATTCGCTGATTGGCCTCGCCAGCTGCCTGTCATGGCTGCCGCGACCAATCAGCGACGGGCACAGTCCGACTAGTCCCTCCCTACTCCCCTGCAGTCAGTGCCCAGCGCCCGCTCCATACTCCCCGCAGTCACGGCTCACGCAGGGTTAATGCCAGCGGTAACGGACCGCGTTATGCCGCGGGTAACTCACTCCGTTACCGCCGCTATTAACCCTGTGTGACCTATGCAGCCTCAATAGTAAAAACATCTAATGTTAAAAATGATAAAAAAAATAACAAATCATTATATACTCACCTTCTGCCGCCTTTCCGACGCTCCGGTGACCTTTCCATGCAAGCGGCAGGTTCCGGTGCTTAGGTTGGTGTGCGACAAGGACCTGCCATGACGTCATAGTCATGTGACCGCGACGTCATCACAGGCCCTGCGTGCCTGCGCGAGAAGGACCTGCCATGATGTCACAGTCATGTGACCGCGACGTCATCACACCCTCGGACCGGAAGCTGCCGCCTGAACCAAACACAGGCGACAGAACTACAAGGGGCCCCACGGACCTCGGAAGGTGAGTATATGTTTATTTTTAATTTTTTAACCTGTGACATACGTGGCTGGGCAATATACTACGTGGCATTGTGCTGTATTCTACGTCACTGGGCAATATACTACGTAACTGGTCAATATACTACTTAACTGGACAATATACTACGTGGCACTGTGCTGTATACTACGTCACTGGGCAATATACTACGTGGCTCTGTGCTGTATACTACGTCACTGGGCAATATACTACGTGGCTGGGAAATATACTACGTAACTGGGCAATATACTACGTGGCTGGGCAATATACTACGTCACTGGGCAATATACTACGTCCCTGGGCAATATACTACGTGGACATGCATATTCTAGAATACCCGATGTGTTAGAATCGGGCCACCATCTAGTAGACTTATATTTCCAAGGTCTCAAAAATGCTGTGAGATTTCTTGTAGACACCATCTTTCCATAACGCATGAAGCAAACATTTGTCCTTAACACACAATGGATCCAGAATGTCTACATCCTTCATTCCACACCTTAGATTACCTTCCAGTCTTGTTATTGTTTTGCTGTGAAGGTTTTTAGCCTCCTAAGAGCAGAGCTTTGTAAATACTTCATGAAATCACTTGTTGGTATGAGGCAGGTAGAATATTGTATACCTTCACTAATACTCTGGAGAGAAGCGACTAAAGCCGGGATTAGGCTGTCAGAAGAAGTACAAAAATCTAGTAACAACAGAACAGCAGCCAAGAAACCGTCTGAGCCCGAATATGCTGGGATTTTATCCGTTTACAACATGGTCAGTTGACAAAAGAACATATTTAACCCCTCCCAATCTGGATGATTTTTTGTTTTTGTGCTCTCGTTTTAACCACCCCTTTTCTTTAAGTTAGATTTATAGTTTTGAATTACACCACTCATTTTACCATGTATTATACGGAAAAGCGAGGAAAAAAACAACTTTTAAGGATTCTTTGTATACATATATAAGTTTTGTATAAATATTTATATTTTTTTTTTTGTGTGTGTGTGTGTATATATATATATATATATATATATATATATATTGTAGGGGTTCACTCGCTCAGGTGCGTTGGAGGAAACAGGAGGCACATTCTCTTTAATGTCCATGTGGGTTTATTTGCTCCATAAACCAGCAAGGCAGCAACAAGAAGGAAAACAGTCCGTATATCAGGCCGACATAGCATCAAAGTCCATAGAAGAGCTCCGCTCTCTCAGGTCTGTAGGCACACAGACTGTGCAATGTCCAGCACTCAGGCCCAGTCCTGGAGCCTTAACACACTGTGGAGGCTTTCTCCTCCACACACACAGACTCCTGTCTGTAGTGTCCTGCCTGGACACAAGGATCTCTGTCCACACTCACAGATTCCCAAACACTCACTCCCATGGGCCAAACACACCTCCATTATGTAGCCTGAAACCACACCCAGGTACCTGTCACATGATTAGACATGTGGTTCTGACATCACCACAGGTCCTGAAACAAACAAAGATGGTTATGCCCCTTACCCAGGGGTGAGGTATATGGGTAGCCAGACCCTCCCATCTCTCATAGCTACCCGTAACCCGGACCCAAATATACCAAACAATGCCTTATTACTTTATGTGCATTAAAGAAAACACTCCAGGTTACATCACAGCGACAAGCCTTCTCTGTGATACATACCTCCCGTCGACTATCCAACCTTTAGCCACGCTACAATATATATATATACACACTTTATTTTTCGGAATTATAAGACACACCCCGATTTTCCCCCATAATTTTGGGGGAAAATCGGGATGCGTCTTATAATTCGACTATACCTTACTGGCCGCAGTGGAGCAGGGTCCCAGGGTCGCTGCTGGAGGAAGCAAGAGTGGCGTGTTGCTGCAGGCCATAGGCTGGGAAGAGGGGGTGTTTGGAGGTGCGACACTGCAGGTGTTCGGTGGTGCGGGGGCCCCACCGACATTTTGTGAATCCCCGGGACTCCCGCACTTCCATGGTTTACATTGTGGTGGACTCCGGGAAAATGGATGCCGGTGGCACCGCATGCACAGATGCAGATCTTGGCACCAAGATCTCGGGAGATGAGATCTCAGTGCCAAGATCTCCATCTGCACATGCGCCGCCCCAAGCATCCATTTTCCCGGAGTCCAGCGCAAAGTAAAACATGGAAGTACGGGGGCTCCAGGCTTTCACAAAATGTTGTCGGAGCCCCCGCACCACCGAACACCCGCAGTGTCGCACATCCGAACACCCCTTTCTCCCAGTCTGAGGTCCGCAGCATTGCCCCACTCCTGCCTCTGCCAGCAGCGACCCTGGGATCCCACAGCCACCACCCCCGATAAGATAAGCACTGAGACTAGTGATGAGCGAATATACTCATTACTCGAGATTTCCCGAGCACGCTCGGGTGACCTCCGAGTATTTGTTAGTGCTCGGAGATTTAGTTTTCTTCGCCGCAGCTGCATGATTTACATTTGTTAGCCAGCATAAGTACATGTGGGGGTTTCCTGGTTGCTAGGGAATCCCCACTTGTAATCAAGCTGGCTAAGAGATGTAAATCATTCAGCTGCGGCAAAGAAAACTAAATCTCAGAGCACTAAAAAATACTCGGAGGACACCCGAGCATGCTCGAGAAATCTCGAGTAACGAGTATATTAGCTCATCACTAAATAAGACGCATGGATTGTAACAAGCACCACCATTTTATTAAAAAAAAGTTATTTTTTCTATTTTTCTCCTCAAAATTTGGGGTGTGTCTTATAATCTGGAGCATCTTATAATCCACAAAATACGGTGTGTATATATATACAGCTCTGGCAAAAATTAAAAGACCACTGAAAATTGTTCAGTTTGTCGGATTTTTCTCTTTAGAGGCATATTTTTGAGTAAAATGTAAATTCTTCATTTATTCTATAAACTACTGACAAAATGTCTCAGAATTTCCAAGCAATACATTTTGTATTTTTTTCTGAAAAAGAGAAATGGCCAAAATTTAAAAACAAAAAAACAAAAACGGGGCTTTCAGGCCTCAAATAATGCAAAGAAAACAAGTTTGTAATCATTTAGAAACAACAATACTAATGTTTTAACTCAGGAAAAGTTCACAGCTTTCATGCGTCTTGGCATGCTTTCCACCAGTCTTTCACACTGCTCCTGGCGCAAAAATGTAAGCAGTTCTTCTTTGTTTGATGTCTTGTGACTATCCATCATCATCTTGATTACATTCCAGAGGTCTTCAATGGGGTTCAGGTCTGGAGATTGGGCTGCCCATGACAGGGTTTTGATGTGGTGGTCTCTTAATTTTTGCCAGAGCTGTATATATATATATACAAAAACCCTCATGTGTTTGGTATCACCAGAATAATCCTGACCCAAAGAGTCACGTTCCCAGGTCATTTTTACAATTAATGGTGTACATGCATAACCCAAAAAAAATCAAAGGGCGCATTTCTTTTTGTTTGTCTCCACTCTTGGATTTTTTTTACATATAAAAATTATAAGCTTGGTATCATATGTATACAGTGGGTACAGAAAGAATTCAGACCCCTTTAAATTTTTCTCTATTTGTTTCATTGCAGCAATTTGGTAAATTCAAAAAAGTTTTTTTTCACATTAATGTACACTCTGCACCCCATCTTGACTAAAAAAACAAAAATGTAGAAATTTTTTCAAATTTAATAACGTTGCGTTTTTTTTCTGCAGGCAAAACATGCTGTCTTGGCAGTAAAGAAGCTGCTTAGAAAAAAAGCAGGTTTTGCTGCTTTTTTGCTGCTTTTTTATTGTCTTTTGTACATTCTGATAAAGATTAGTGCCCCCAACAAAACATGATGCAATTTCCTTAGGTTTTTGCACTAAAAAAGCAGCAAAACCTGATACTTGCTTTTTTTTTTTTTGCTGTATTTTTGCACCTACTCATTGGTATGAGTGATAAAAACGTTGAAAAAACACTGAAACAAGTGACATGCTGCAGTTTTCAAAATCACATAAGTTTTTCAATTCAGAAAGAAAAAAAAACAATGTGTGTGCATGAGATTTCTGAAATCTCATACCTTTTGCTGGTACGATAAAACACAGTTTAGAATCTGCATAAAAAACGCAGTAAAAACGCAACTTGTGAACATAGCCTAAGACTTCAAATTGGGATTATACAATACTGCAGACCATTCCTGGCCAGAGTTTGGTGACTGCCTACTCAGTTTTATAGTTTTGATGGATATAATAAACGATATCATGTTAGACCATGCAAGATCATTTTAATAATATCTGGATTAGTGTCTATTCATTATAGGACAATTTGTGATGCCCTTAGATGGGCGCTGTCAAACAGTTTTAGATATCTGACCCACCCTCTAGCTCAACAGAACACGTTCATGGGTAATTGCACTCCCACAAACGTTAAAGGAAAAAAAAAACTATCTCATGTTGTCAACATCTAAGAGTTGTCCTCTGGTTTACCATATGAACGAGCATTTGGAAATGTCCTCTGGCCTATTCATGGTATCCTGTACAAGTGTAAAGAGAGACAAGTGTGTAAGTGGTGTTCTGAGGAAGTGCTAGATACTGATGGTGTTCAATGGGTTCCAAGACAGCAAAAGCAGCAGAGGCTAAAAGGTTCTGTCAGTGCCAAGTCTCCCAGCAGTATGAGGACACATCTTAAGCCTTGTTAGGACGCCGAGGCAGCCTTGGGCCTAAGGCCTGGAAGAGGTTAGTGCAGCGCCCCAGAGTCCTGGTCGTTGCAGTACTGTGGATCCGCCACTATGGGGAGCCATGGTGCGTTCGATGGCACTGAAGGAGTCCCTCTGAGCAGGTATCACAGACACCAATATGTTTCACAGCTGGACCTCCGGGGGGAGCTAAGGGTTCTATTCATTAGGCCACTCCCCACCATAGTGGGTAAACTGGGGGTCAGGCAGGAAGTTAGAGGAGAAAGCTGACTGGATTGAGCGAAGCAACACCTTGTGGCAGAGGGTGTTGTGGAGGAAGAGACAGTAGGGCCTCTGTCAGGGGTGGGATCCTGACAGAGGCTTGGCATTGGAAAGAACGTAACGGGACCGTGCCTGCTCAGCATAGCGGCGGTGCCCTAAGAAAGGACTAGAAGCGAGATAGATTGTGCTGAGTGAGAAACGAGATCAAGCGAAAGGAGAATACCAGTAGGGGTCATGCTGTAAGACCGGAGCAACATCCTACTGAGGCGCACTACCGGTGGCCGGAACGCCGAGGGAGTGGAATAGCATACAGCTTCAAGCCATACTCCAAACAGCGGCAGGGCAGTCAGTTTAAGGCGGGCTGTCTAACACATATCACCTATGAAGTCTTGGGGGGCAATTGCGGGAGAGGGGCGTCTCTAGGGTCCCGGAAGAACTCCAGGCCTACCTGACAAACGGGTGCCGTTCCAACCTGAATAACAGGGCGGGATGGAATACGAGAAGAACATCAAGTAATCGAGTTGTGAGGGAACTTAAGAAACAGACACAACCGTTGTGGGGTACTTTCCGTGAGCACAGCAGGGAAGGACTACAACACACAGCGCTAGAAGGAGGGCACTGATTTCCACCTGTGAGGAGAACTCTGGAGGTGCCATTGGACCGGTCGGACTTGCGCAGCCTGGTGAACCGTATTCTGGACTGAGGACTCAGAGATCTCCAGTAAAGAGGTAAAGAGACTGCAACCTGGTGTCCTCGTTATTTACCGCGACCTGCACCCCACAACTGCACCACCAACATCCACACCTATCATTCACTGTGCGCCCCACGGCAGGGTCACGGGCCGGGGCCTAGCCGCCGTGACAACCCCAGAAGCAGAGACTCAGAGGCCCGGTACCGGGTACCCCTCGGCCCTGCGGTAGTGGGGGCGCTACAACTTGGCGTCACGAACAGGATCTACTTAAGCCTGAAGAATCAGGTCATGTGTGCCTTGGAACTGTGATTTATCGTGCTTGGACTGTGCTTTATTACAAGGACTGTGTGTTGCCACTTGCCGCCAGAAGTTCCCGCCAAAACCGCCGCCATTACAGCGCTAAGGAGAGCGCAGGAGAAGAAGAAGGGCGTGGAAGTGGGCGTGAACAAGCTGAAGAGCGCGAAAGACAATGGCCGCCCAGTCTAAATATCTCGGCCCCTTGAGGACGTGTCCGTCAGCAGCTGAGATCCGCCTCCTGATCCTTAATGGTGGGCAGAGACAACGAAAACGAAACCGCCCACGAAGAAGAGAGCGGGAAAAGGACCAGGAAGAAGAAGCGAGCAACATGGAGGACGCCATGGCCAGCCGCCCGGAGCCGGAGCGTGGGGTCGGAGCCGAGGACTCCCCCAGCTACCCGGAGAGGCACCGCAGCCAGACCTCCACAGTTGACGCTGACCTCCCGCAGACCGGAGCGGACGAGCTGATCCACCAACCCCGGCGGATGCAGCTGAGCACTGAGGCCGGGTGGAAGAAGACCATCATCGGGAGCCTCGCCAGACGTCTGTCGGCAGCCTCGTCTGGTTCGGAGCAAGAAAGAAGTTCCAGCGCTCCGAAGCCAGAAAGCAAGGCCCTGCCGGAAAGCGAGGTGCTGCAAGCAGAGATGACAACGTCGCAGCACAAGGCCCTGCAACCAGCGTTCCAGACCCCAGCGCAGACGGAGCAGACCGGCACCGGAGGGACCGCATCTGAAGCAGGTATGAAGGACGACCCTGCCCTGATGACTGACACCACTCCCGTGACTGCTGGTGCCACAGCTGCTGACTCCGTTCCAGTGACTGATCTTGCAGCATCTGCTGCCTCTGCTGCCGCAAGTGCCCCTACTCAAGCTGCGCAGACCTCCATCGCTGTGCATGACCTAACCGTACATGAGAGACGGATTAACGGCGTTTGTCCAGCACTGGGTGCAACCCTGGACTTCACCCTTCCCGGGCCAAGAGGGGTTAAGCGCCAGGTGCAGCCCTGGAAGCCGTCCAACTAAGCCTCGGAAATCTGAAATTGAATGCTTCAAAAATGTAAATAGTTTTGTCCATTAACTGTTTGTATACTGTTTGCTGCTAAACCCGTTCAGGGTTAACTCTTTATGGATCCCTTAGTTGACCCGGGATCCCTATTGTTTGTTTTTCCTACCAGTTTTTGCATAAGTTTTACAAACTGAGAAATCATGAACAGTGCATGATCCAAACTTTCGTGTAAATAGTTTGCACCTTCTTAAAGGCGCTTTCTACTGGTTTTACTTAAAGACTCTTTGCGAAGATACCGTTCTGGAACCTTTGCTGAGCAAAGACTGGTAGGCTGAGAAGACGAGCTACCTCAGAAAGACTTGATCCCCTCTTAAGGGGGATGTGTGACCTAAACTTGAAAGTGATACTGTTTTAGAACCGTAATATGATGATGCTCTGGAAGAAATGTAACTGTTATGCATAAAGAAAAGTTATGTGTGTTTAATCTGTTTGAAATGTGAAACCTAGATAATGTTCTTTAAAAGGAAAGATGCAGAGAGCCCGTAGGGGAAGAATTAGAGTCCTGCATAGTTGAAAGAAAGGAAGTAATAACGAAGGTGAGGATAGAAGGTAAACCCTGAGTCCCCATAGAAAGTTAGTTCGTTACTAAGGACAGAGAGTGAACCCGTAGGGGTTAGGGAGCGAGTCCTTATAGGAGCCAAGTAGAGCCGGCTCAGTGTTCTCAAATTGAAAGTAAAGTTATGTTCTATACTATGTATAGTAGTTGAAAAGGCAGTAGGCCCTGGCTGAACGGGGCGGTCCTGTAACAGAAAGGAGAGGCAGTAGGTCTGGCGCCGATAGGACAGGCGGTCCTGCAGATTCCAAAGAAGGCGAATGAAAAGTTAGAATACCTTATAATGTGATTATAGGAAGGTCTTTAGTGGATTTAGAGTGTGAATCCTTAAAGGCAATGTTAAATTATTGTTCACAAAATTTGCACTTAGTAGAATACCCGGTTGGTAATGAGAGTTAATTGGAGCCTGTTGCTATGATATTTAATTATGTTTGTAACGTTAAAAGTGTCCTCACCTCCCATAAAGGGAAGCCTGTTCAAGTATACTTATTGTTTTGCACTCAACAAAATTGTATGTCTTTTTGCTAACCTGTATTGTTGTTTTCTTCCCAGTCCCGGAGTACTGTGTTTAACCAGGGGGGAGTGCAGCGCCCCAGAGTCCTGGTCGTTGCAGTACTGTGGATCCGCCACTATGGGGAGCCATGGTGCGTTCGATGGCACTGAAGGAGTCCCTCTGAGCAGGTATCACAGACACCAATATGTTTCACAGCTGGGCCTCCGGGGGGAGCTAAGGGTTCTATTCATTAGGCCACTCCCCACCATAGTGGGTAAACTGGGGGTCAGGCAGGAAGTTAGAGGAGAAAGCTGACTGGATTGAGCGAAGCAACACCTTGTGGCAGAGGGTGTTGTGGAGGAAGAGACAGTAGGGCCTCTGTCAGGGGTGGGATCCTGACAGAGGCTTGGCATTGGAAAGAACGTAACGGGACCATGCCTGCTCAGCATAGCGGCGGTGCCCTAAGAAAGGACTAGAAGCGAGATAGATTGTGCTGAGTGAGAAACGAGACCAAGCGAAAGGAGAATACCAGTAGGGGTCATGCTGTAAGACCGGAGCAACATCCTACTGAGGCGCACTACCGGTGGCCGGAACGCAGAGGGAGTGGAATAGCATACAGCTTCAAGCCATACTCCAAACAGCGGCAGGGCAGTCAGTTTAAGGCGGGCTGTCTAACACATATCACCTATGAAGTCTTGGGGGGCAATTGCGGGAGAGGGGCGTCTCTAGGGTCCCGGAAGAACTCCAGGCCTACCTGACAAACGGGTGCCGTTCCAACCTGAATAACAGGGCGGGATGGAATACGAGAAGAACATCAAGTAATCGAGTTGTGAGGGAACTTAAGAAACAGACACAACCGTTGTGGGGTACTTTCCGTGAGCACAGCAGGGAAGGACTACAACACACAGCGCTAGAAGGAGGGCACTGATTTCCACCTGTGAGGAGAACTCTGGAGGTGCCATTGGACCGGTCGGACTTGCGCAGCCTGGTGAACCGTATTCTGGACTGAGGACTCAGAGATCTCCAGTAAAGAGGTAAAGAGACTGCAACCTGGTGTCCTCGTTATTTACCGCGACCTGCACCCCACAACTGCACCACCAACATCCACACCTATCATTCACTGTGCGCCCCATGGCAGGGTCACGGGCCGGGGCCTAGCCGCCGTGACAACCCCAGAAGCAGAGACTCAGAGGCCCGGTACCGGGTACCCCTCGGCCCTGCGGTAGTGGGGGCGCTACATTATTAGTGCCATATCTGTCTCCCCTGTGACAAAGATGGTGGCCGGGTCTCAGTGGAAGGGAAGGATGGTGGGCTTCAGGGAAGCTGTTTTGTCAGATACAAGGTCCCTGGTACCAACAGATGAAGTTGAGGCGAGAGCAGGTCGGGTATAATGGAGTCAAGGACTGATAGTACACTGGACAAAGGGAACATCATCCCGTGGGGGTTCTGTCTCATGCTAGTCTCACACGTCCAGATAATTCCGGTACCGGAGAAATTGGTACCGGAGTTATCCGTGTCCGTGTGCTCACGTGGCACATCAGTGTGGCACACGTGCGGCAGCCATGTGCCACCCATGTGCCGACTGAGGACCACACGGACCGTGCAGGAGACAGCGCTACAGTTAAGCGCTTTTGGTGCTGAAGCTGGCATTCATTCCTTCTCCCCAGCAGCGTTCACTTGAGAGAAGGAATGAAAAATCAAGGTTTTTTTATTTTTTTTGTTTCAAATAAAGTTCAGGGTCACCTCCCACCCCCCTCGCGCCCGCCCGCTTGCATTGAAATACTCACCCAACTCCCACGATGCTTTCTCTCAGCGCCCTGCAGCTTGTCCTGTGTGAGCGGTCATGTGGTCCCGCTCATTACAGGAATGAATATTCGGCTCCACCCCTATGGGAGGTGGAGCCGCATATTCATCCCTGTAATGAGCGGTACAACGTGACCGCTCACACAGGACAGGCTGCCGGCGCTGAGAGGAGGCATTGCAGGAGCTGGGTGAGTATTTCAATGCAAGCGGGCGGGCGCACGGGGGGTGGGTGGTATTTGGCGGGAGGTGACCCCAAACTTTATTTTAAACAAAAAACCAAAAACCTTGATTTTTCATTCCTTCTCTCCAGCGAACGCTGCTGGGGAGAAGGAATGAATGCCGGCTTCAGCACCAAAAGCAGGGGACAGCGCTTAACTGTAGCGCCGTTTCTCCTGCGGCGGTACGTGCACACGGAGGAGAGTGCACACTGTTCTCCGTGTGCACGTGTGCGGGACGCTTTGCGGACCGTGCTGCCGGTGAAACGTGGATATGTCTCCGTGTTTTGCACACGGTCCGCAAAAAATCACTGACATCTGCAGAGACACATTGATTTTAATGTGTCTACGTGTGTCAGTGTCTCCGGTACGTGAGGAAACTGTCACCACACGTACCGGAGCCACTGACGGGTGAAACAGGCCTCACTCAGTGTGCCGCATCCGCATGTATCTGAATTGAACATGTTGAACCGGACCTAAGGTCTCCTGTCATATCTGTAGCTGTCACTCCCACCTTTTTTGCATCATACCAGAATCGAGTGTGTGGTAAATTTCTGTACATGAATATCTGTAGCTGTAACCGCTCCCATGGACGGGGAGGTAACAGGGGCTCCCAAACAACAAGTGAATAAAGAAAGTACCCTACAGAAAAACACACAAAACTCTGATTCCTGTTTAGAAGAAGAGTTTCAGGGCAAAGAGAACGGAGTTGTGAAGAACATCAGCCGGCCTTGTGTCCCCCTTCAGATGACCGGAGTCCTGCAAATCCTGTCTCCCATCTCTTCTGTCAGCCAAACAATTGTTCAGCCTACAACTGTCTAATATGTATGGGGTCCAAAGACATGGTGTTCGCAATACGTTATTCTTTGTGGTGTTGCTGCTCAGCTCTATTCATTCTAATGGAGCAAAGCTGCATAATCTGGTGTGGACAGATATGGCGCTGTTTCTGTAAGAAAGCAGCTGTGAAAAAAATTCTTGTACTGATCTAACATTAAGGGCTCATTTCCACATGCGAGTCACACGTCCGTATCTCGCATGTGGAAACCAAGCTGTGGAGCCGGCACTCAGGAGCGGAGCTGTGCAGCTCCATGTGTTCCTATGCGGCCGCACGCTCCGCTCCAAAGTGCCGGCTCCACAGCTTGGTTTCCACATGCGAGATACGGACGTGTGACTCGCATGTGGAAATGAGCCCTAATAGATGGAAGAATAATTTCTGCGGAGTGCGTCTATTCAAGCATTATTAAAAACTAAGTAGTCCAGATTATAATGCGCAATTAATCTGAAATAAATTAAAAGTAAATGGAAAAGAGCGCACATGGCCTTTCTCCACAGAGTGAGTGTGGTATTCATGTGTTCTTGTGCCAAATTACCGAGAAAAGCAGGAATAAAATACTTAATATCTCTAAAATTCCTCAGAAAGATTATTTTTTTCTTCTGGCTTTTGGCTGGTCCCTGTCTATGCTATTAAGTATCTAGTTTGTATGCTTTTAGTGGGCTTTTTTTTGTTGCATTTTTTGCATTTTTTTTAATGCAATATGTTCTAGGTAGCATGATGGAGTTTTTTTCAGGCTTTTTTTTTAATACACTGATTTTTGATTGTCAAAAAAGTGTTACCAAAAAATTCCTGATAAAAAATAATTGTAAAAATGCATACTATTTGTGGCTATTTTACAAACAACAAGGGTAGCCTTAAAATGTATTTTTTAGATTTTCTAAGAAATCCACTTTTATGAGATCATGAATACATAATCTCATCTTTGCTACCCAAATTGAGCCATTGGAGCTGCTTTTATTTCAGATCACGGCTTTAATTTTCTAGCTAGAACTAGATTATATGTTATGGCCAAAATTGACCCTTTTTTTGCTAGGACTTCCAAACTATGTTCAAAGTTTTTTTAAAGTGAAAATCGCTTCAAGAGGCGTTCCTTTTTTTGTTGAATTCTTAGAGAAGTTTTTTTTCTCCTGAAGCAGTTTTCCAAAGTTTTGGAAGAGTTTATTGCCACCTTTTTATTTCCCAGTGTCTGAGTGGATTGGATCAGGATCTGCAACAAAAAAGGTGGCATAGATTTTTTTTCATGATATTTCTTTTTCAAAATCTCTTCAGGTAAACATACTCAGAATGCTTCTCATAGAAACAGCAAAGGGGCTTCCTACAAATTAATAGGAAGAGTTTTCTAAGCTTTTTTAGGGTATGTTAACAAAGTGTTTTTATTCCAAAAGTGGAGTCGCCGAAATTTCCTAGGCAAAGCCACTTTAGGCAAAAAGCAGGCGGCCTTTTCTGAAGAGGCTTTGCCGGCAATTTTGCCTTTGTTTTTGCGTCTTTATTTCCATAATTTAAATAGTGATGAGCGAGTATACTCCTTGCACGGGTTTTCCTGAGCACACTCGGGTGATCTCTGAGTATTTGTTAGTGTTCGCCGCAGCTGAATGATTTACAGCTACTAGCCAGCTTGATTACATGTGGGGATTCCCTAGCAACCAGGCAACCCCAACATGTAATCAGCTTGGCTAGCAGCCGTAAATCATTCAGCTGCAGCAATGAAAACTAAATCTCTGAACACTAACAAATACTCGAAGACCACCCGATCAACGAGTACACTCGCTCATCACTAAATTTAAACTATGACTTGCGAACGGCTTTCTAGTGGAAGCCACCTGAAGACTGAACATGCGACTTTTAACCACTTAACGGTTTCCTAACCCTGAGGTGGTTAAAAGAAGTAACACAAGACTGAACATGTGCCCAGCAATGTCATTTTACATTGATGTCAGTTACATTAACTTTTTGTGATGGTTTTGCATCGCTTATTCTGCCTTTAACTCTCCTGAAAAACACGTTGTTTACAATAACTCTTAAAGTGTTTTTGAGGAGGATTTATGAACAGATGCCATACCATTAGCCAATAACCAGAGTCAGACCAAAAGTGTGGCACCCATGCATCTGTGATCTTAAAATCCAGTTCCTGCCCATTGAGCCTATGAGATAGACAAGAAAGTAAATTTGTATGCATTGTAAAATTATTGCACCAGTCTCCATAGGCTTCTGTATACAGTACATTAGGCCTCAATTACCTTGTGTTCATAGTAATGTAATGTCATCAAACATAAATTTCCTTCAACTTTTAGTCTAGGTTTAAAGGTAACTGTATTTTCAATTAGTTTTTCAGAATAAGCTGTCCGATGTGTGTACATAAAGAATAACACAATTTCTAGCCATTTGATAACTTGTATCCTGCATTTTCACCAGTTTTTACCTCTGAAGGCTCTATTCTTAGTTTGTAATTGATTCTGAGCAGGTCGGAGGAAGTTAGCTGTTATGACATCTCTCATACACAGCACAGCACATAGGGATGGACTACTGCTCTTCATTATTTAGTTTGCCCATATAGAGAAGCAACATGGAGGAAATTATACAGCAGTACTGAGCAGTGTAGATGTATATCCATCTCTGGAATGAGGTAAAAGACTTCTTAGAAAGATCAGCATGATCTTTGGGTCTCCCTCTTGCCTGTTCTCTCGCTCTGCTCCTCACTTCTCCTCTTTCTCTCTCTATATAGTATACAAGATGTATCCTGACACCTCACTGTGCTGGCAGTCTGTCTGGTCTAGAGGAAACATAGCTAAGCTGTTTTTTTTTTTTTCAAAGCGTATGTCAAGTCCAAGTGGGAGGAGAAGAAATAGAGATAGAAGCAGATTTCTCTAATAAGACATATAATATAAAGTTTCTGATATCTGCCTAAACTGTAGATTTATACAAAGTTTGTTGTATAGTTCCCTTATAAAGTTCTGTGATCAGATGCGTGCATCAGCCCAATTGTTTCTTGAGGATTTAACATAATCCAAAATGCTCCTAATTATTAATGGACTATATGGACTGAAAAAAATCCTAAATGTTTCTAATTATTAACCGACTATATGGACTGAAACCTAAAAAAGGCACCAAAACTATGAACTTCACTTGTTAGACTTGTACAGTCACAGTAATTGAATTGCTTGGAGCAGAGCATCCTGCACTCGTTCCCCACCATGTCCCTGTCAGTCCAGTCCTTAATCCTGCTCACCACACTTTTTCCGCTGTCAGGTATGTTCCTATTCTCGCACATTGTCACCCAGGCAGTCAGCCCTTGTTTTTATATCAGTAATCTGACAGTATGCAGGAAATAGTCTGGCGCCACCAGAGGAATTACACCCGTGTGTGACTATATGCCCGGAGGACATGAGGTTTATTTTAAGAATGCATATCCAGTCTTCCAACAAAGTGCTTGTAGCTGCAGGCAGCGTATTTATGGCCAGGTGTTTGTCAAAAAAAAAAAGAAAACCCACACACGCAGGGCGTGGACCCAGTGACAAATGACTGCACTGCTTATTGTCTTAGCGCCCAAACATGTCTGCTCTACCTGCCTTGTGGTCTATTTGTGCTAGTGATTCTGTTCTTCATATTCTCTGCTATACATCCGAGGTCAGCAGACGTACAGATGTATGAGAGATGAAAGTATTTGGTTTTATGTTGCACGACTCATTTATTAATTTCCGTTACTTGTGATTTTTGATCTGACTGAAGAAATATCTAAAATGTTCTCTTCACTTAGTTATGTTGTTATATTTCAGCATGATCTGATCACTTATCTCATATTTTGGCTTAAAGTGAACTTTTCAATGGATTTTGTTTTATTTAAAGGGGCTGTCCGATCTTGGGGTATAAATGACTGCATACTTGTGAATCTTCATTGCAGGGAGCGGGTGGTCATGTGACTCCAAGTATATGATTTGCATACTCCTCGCCACATTCCGACTAGATGTATCCATCCTCACTCTATTCACTTGTATTGAGCAAGGCCGCACATGTCTAGTCGGTACATGACTGCATGTATGCAAATCACATACTTGTGATCTCCCACACGCCACCTACTCACATCGAGCACTGAGAACACCAGACAGCCCCTTTAAACTGAGTACCTCTTCTGGTTGCCTTTGCTCCATTGATCCTGCATGCCATTTTGTTCCAAATTTATGCCCTCAGAAATAAATCTGCACATTTTCCCTTCAACTAACTGTGTGTATTCCACAGAACTTCTGAGTGGTTGATTGCTTAGTTTCCTCTACGACTCTGGCCAAACAAAACACGGCCTTCCCGCCATTGAAGCAGCAGTGCATTACCTGTAGGCCTCATTCAGACGTCAGGGATTTTTCACTTATGTAAAAACAGTCCCAATGTGATCAGTGTTTTTGATCAATGTCTTCAGTGTTCAATCAGGTGTTAGTCTTTACCTTCAGTGTTTCATCAGTAATTTTCCATTATAAAAAAATAAACTGCAAAGATTCATCATTGCAGTGTTAGTCACGCACCACACACAAACTGCACACTGAAGCCATCCATGTTGTAATGCCTCCTGCAGTGCAATAGCACACAACCTCCACCAGGGGGTGCGGGTGAAGTAAAACAGATATATTCTCAGTGAAATCACACAGCAGCAGGCAGGAGCCACTAGGTGGCGAAAGAGTAGTCAGACAAAGCCGTGTAAGCAACAGAGAGGGAATGAAGTTCCAGAGGTCACAGTAATACACATGGTCAGAAACAAGCCAAAGAAGTCAGAGCCGAACAGGAGCTGGAAAGCCATAAACGCATGACAGTCAAACAGGTTAGAGAACAAGCCGAGTCAAATACCAAGGGTTCACAATACGGAGAGCGAGTACAATAAGGAGCGAAGTCTCATGGGAACACAGGAACGGGACCTAGGTAAATGGGCAGAGGATAAATCAGGGTATAAAGGGGTCAGTTGCTCAAGCCAGAGTCAGGAACTATAACTGATACTGCTTGCAGATAACAGCGGACTGAAATAGCCAGACATATCCCAAAATGAGGCAAGGAAGATTAACCCCCACATGACCATCCTGAGGAGAGAATAATCAGAAACAAACCTCGGACTGGATCATGACACGTGTTGTCAGTGATTTTCACGGACCCATAGACTTGTATGGGTGATTTCATATCAATTATTCCAATCAAAAACGGACATGTGAACAACTCTGTAGACAATAGCGAGTTGTATTAATGAAAACCATGGATAGAACTCCTACATGAAAAACAGACATATGACTGAGGCCTAAGACAGTTGTGTCTAGTGTGCCAGCTCTACAGAGCTGTTGCTCCAATACCAGGAAGGAACATGATGACTGCCATGTTCTCAGTGTGGTAGCGTGACACAAAGGTAAAAATGGAAATCACCAGCTCCCGTATGTTATCAAATTGGGATTTTGGAGAGCTTGGAGCAGAAGCTGTAGCAAGGGAGTGATCGAGTGAAAAAAAAGGTGGAGTTGTCCATCTCGATCCAAAATTGTTAAAATTAGCACTGTATTTCAAATATTTAAAATTCACAGAAGAGAGGTGAATGGATACAGATCATCAACGCATTTCAAACTCTGCATGCGTTCTTAATCATAATGTATTTCATTTGAATCGAGCTGCACGACATCACCTTTTTTTACATGAAATTCACTGTGGATGTTTAATACTTCCCCTCTGTGATGTGGCCGTATTTTGATTGGCCAGTGTCATAGAGGAGAAAAATCAAATACCCATAAAGAAATCTGTGGAGTTCACGCCCAGTTAGTTGAAGGGAAAATTTTCATCTTTATTACCAGGGTACAAACTTTAGAATGGATGTGCACAGGAAAAGAAGAAAAACTGTTCGAGAATCAGTGGAGCAGTGGTAGTTAATATGACCATCTGTCGGCTATTTGCAAGATATGAGGTTTTTTCTACTATGAAGTTTAGACAGGCCGACAGCATTGCTCTGTGCTCATAGCATCTTAATTTTCTTAGTAGTACATGTCTTGTTTACACATGAAAATGTGCTGCAGAGAACAATGATTTGTAAATAGGCTTTTTCTAATAATTACTCCCCCCTTGTAAAATAGAAATAACACATACTCACCTGTCACACTGGCGTCATTCCAGTGATGTCAGCACCAGGTCTCCTAGGGCCCGCGTGACATTGCTATGCTACATGAGCCCTGTAGCTGCTATTGCGGACATTTTTTCTAGAAAAGGGAAAGTGGACGATACCTCTGATATCATGTGATGTCTTTTTAGGGAGGTCATGTAAAAAACAGCTGCGTGAACTTTAGGTGTCATCTGTTTTTTGGATGTGTGTAGGCCCCATTTTAGATTCTGTTGGTTCTTTGTGAGAGACCAGCTGATACAATTCGTGATCTGTTAATCCCCCATCCTCTTTCAATTAGAAGCGCCTTTACAAATCCTCTTTCCGGTGAAGATAAAGGGGGCAATGATGCACATCTCACCTTCTACTAAAAATCTCGATTGGGATCAATGAGACCAAAAAGATATGTGTAGCATTAACTAGGGCCTAAGATAAGATTATTTTTCATCATTCATTTATCAAAGAAGCTTTCACGTTACAGAGATCACAGAGGACAAAGTTATGTGATGGTCAGCAGGCAGAGAACTAGGCCTGTCAAACTAAAGAAAGCTCTTCTCTACAATCAAAATTCTAATAACTTCCTAAAGAGATGTAGCATGGAAATATTTTGACAGGCCGACAATTTTTGAGGGAGTGCTGCTTCAAGCTTACATATTAATTACACTTGTAAAATTGATTTATGAAAAAATATTAAAAGTGAAGATAACAAACTTTATAATGTATCTTATAAAAGAAAAATGTTTCTTTCCCCATTATCTCTTCTAAATATGTTGTGAGAAGGTCACTGTTAAATACTGGAGGGGAAAATATGTGTCACTGAGGATGTTAGCCTCAGTTATATGAACCCAAAAATATGCTCCAGCATGTTATGTGCAGAGAGGGTTTAATAGGTCATATTGGGGCTCGGTTTTGGTGAACAGCTGAAGAGTGGGTGACAGGCTGTTCACAAATCTCCACCCCAGGGTGTGGTTTGGAAGATGAATGTGGAGCCTTTGGACTCATTCAGTGTTTGGTGTGTCTGGAGATAAGATCTCCAGGGCTGTGCTCCTGTTGAACAGAGTCGAGCCTTGTTTTTTTCCCTGAGTGGGCAAACCCGTAGCCACACAGACTGTACTGTATCTTTTTTTTCCCGTTATGCCTGAAGGGAAAATTAAGTACGGTAGTTTTGTTTACCTAATTTTGGACCGGTTTATGCAGTATGTTTTTAATAAACCAGTTGAAAACTTAAACGGAAAGTGTTCCTGTGACTACCTCTTTGAGCAGCCGAGTGAGTCGATCTACTACAATGTCTACAAATCTGTCTTCAGTGAAAGGTCAAATTACACCTTCTACCTAAAAAAGTCTATATAGTGAGAGAGCTGGAGAAGCAGGAGAGAGTAAAAGGCAAAAAGAAAATGCTTCTAGTGCAGAGGGAAAAACTGCTAAAAATTGAAAATAAAAGTAATATAAAGGCCATAAATAGTATTAGTCTTTATGTAAAGTTACGAGAAAGTGTATTCTCTCTTTAAAGAGGTTTTCCACTACTGTCATTTTCACAATTTCTACAAACTGCTTGCTGAATTAAATCATTCTATACAGCAGGCTAAGATCTTTTTTACATTGATTTTCATGAAACTGTAGCAAAAAAACAAATATATCCTAAGTGTATCTGAGACCTATGTCAGTTGTACATGATCAGGCAGGTTTTAGCTTCTGTATGTAAATAAGAATGTTTGCACTACCTGGCAGCCATTGTGGATTTTGAAAACGGTGACAATTAACAGCTCATGCACTATGCGCACACGGCATCCTATAGGTTTTCCAAGGTGAAGCCGTTTCAGGAAAGTCGGATGTCTTTTTCCTGAAACTGCATCACTGGCAATTTTGCCATTGTTTTTCCAGGGTCTTTTTTCTGTTGGTTAAACGAAAACATGTTACTACTTCTTTCCAAACCCTGAAGTGAGTAAAAGAAGTAACAAAAGACTGAACATGTGCACAGCAGTGATGAGCGAGAATGCTGAGATAAGGTGTTATCTGAGCATGCTTGGGTGCTAACCTTGTGAGTTCAGCATGCTCGAAAAATATGTTCCAGTCTCTGCGGCTGCATGTCTTGTGGCTGTCCGATTGCCTAACATACAGACAATCCAGGCATGTGTTGCAGCTGTGAAACATCTACGAGACATGCAGGTGCGGGGACTCAAACATATTATTCAAGCATGCCGATGTTACTCGGTTATCACACGAGCATGGTCGGATAACATCTTATCCCAGCACGCTCGCTCATCACTAGCGCACTGCAATTTCGTGGTATGAAACTGAAAGGGAAAAGATACAGATTAGATCTTAGAAAGAACTTTTTGACAGTGAGGGGATCAATGAGTGGAACAGGCTGCCACGAGAGGTGGCGAGTTCTCCTTCAATGGAAGTCTTCTAACAGAAACTGGACAGACATCTGTCTGCGATGATTTAGTGAATCCTACATTGAGCAGTGAGTTGGACATGATGACCCTGGAGGTCCCTTCCAACTCTAACATTATGTGATTCTGTGTTCCTTGGTCATTTTGAAAGGGCAGCTAAAGGTTTTCCAGCAACATGACATTCCGAGTAGCTAGCTGAATAGAAAATCCTTGGTTTACACTTACACTGTTCTGTACAGTTAGAGCAGTCAGACTGGGAAATGTCTGACCATAAGAGGTAGTAATGGCAGACACTAGAACAGCTTTTAAAGGGAACCTATCACCCCGTTTTTTAAAGATTAGATAAAAATAGTGTGAAATAGGGGCAGAGCTGGGCTTTACATTACTGCCTTTTTGGTGCCTTTACACCCCCGTTAGGCTGCCGAAATACCTTTGTGAAGTGGCCGTTTTCTGCTGTCACTCAAGTTGGTCAGGTCGGATGGGCGTGGTCACAGCGCTGTTTCTCCCCCAGATCAGGCTCATCATTACGTTGGTGGCATAGTGGTGTGCGCATGTCCAAAGAGAAGATCCACTGCCCAGGAGATTCAAAACAGCGCGGTCTTCGCTATTCGCCGTTTACCGGTGGGCGCGGCCATCTTTCCTGTGGCCACGCGTGCGCAGATGGAGCGCTCTGCTGCCCGGGGCTTCAGGAAAATGGTCGCGGGATTCCGCGCGTGCGCAGATGGAGATCGCGGCGGCCATTTTCCTGAAGCCCCGGGCAGCAGAGCGCTCCATCTGCGCACGCGCAGCCACAGGAAAGATGGCCGCGCCCACCGGTAAACGGCGAATAGCGAAGACCGCGCTGTTTTGAATCTCCTGGGCAGTGGATCTTCTCTTTGGACATGCGCACACCACTACGCCACCAACGTAATGATGAGCCTGATCTGGGGGAGAAACAGCGCTGTGACCACGCCCATCCGACCTGACCAACTTGAGTGACAGGACAAAACGGCCACTTCACAAAGGTATTTCGGCAGCCTAACGGGGGTGTAAAGGCACCGAAAAGGCACTAATGTAAAGCCCAGCTCTGCCCCTATTTCACACTATTTTTATCTAATCTTTAAAAAACGGGGTGATAGGTTCCCTTTAAAAAAAGGGCTGGATGATTTCCTCAGTACAAATAACATTGTGGGTTATGTATAATTTAGTGATGAAATGTATAAGTGGTGGAGAAAGGTTGAACTTGATGGACCTAGGTCTTTTTTAACCCTCTGTAACACCTGTACAGTTATTTCCCTCAGGCAGCATGTGTACAATGTTACGACTGGTGCCAATCATAAACTGTCTGTTGTGTTCATAGATTTGTTGGACAAAATTCAATTGTTCGTTAAGAAAATGATGATGCTAAACTGGAACTTTATATTTTGCAGGAGGAAATAAACTGAAGAATCAGCATTTTCGTCTCAACTGGGCATGGATCTCTTTAGAGAAGGAGCACTATGTAGTGAATGAAGATGCCAAGCATTTAGAAGTGATCCTAAGACGTAGAGGCTACCTGGGAGAAACATCATTTGTTAGTAAGTTGTGGCATTGTTCATACCATGATGAATATCGGCATCGTCTTTCATGGCTGTCATCATCGTATTTGGTGGAATCGCTCAGTATTAGGGCTCATTCATGCCCCCGATTTTCTCGTATAAGTTCTCTCTGTGGCTTTCACGGATAGCTCTTGTACCTATGAGAGATCATGGGGCCATTCACGTGCATGATTCTTTGCAGGCCAACAGGTCTGAGGAAAATTGTGGAGACATGTCCAATTTTGATCCTAGTGTCAGATCAAAATCAGCAATGCAAGTCAATGAGTCCGTGAAATTATCAGACCGCCCTCGGGTGACATCAGTATGTGGTCCCATTTTCACAGACTGTCAGAATAGAGCAGGTGGAGAGAAAAAACGTCGAGGGCTTGTTTTGTGTGGGTAGCTATAGTTTATTTTGCTGCCATTTTCGGTTTCTGTAAGCCAAGTCTTTAGTTTCCTTAGATAAACTCCTCTAGAGGTGTCAGGCAGTCACCTATATCCCTATGCCAGCAAAAATGCAAGTCAATCTGATAGTTTAAGGTTATGTGAGTTGTGGGTGAATATTGATCATCCAATTTTAATGTATAGCTAGCACCTACTCTTCCACAATTGCTTGAAGGGAATGTCACCTTTTTGAACTTTTTGAGTTATTAATCTGGGCATACAGGTTGTATACAGCTGATATTAGCCATACCTGTATGCCTCCTTGGTGATGCCTTCTTCAGTAATAATCATCTAGCTTTGATCTTCCAGGTTATTGGGCGTACGTTGCCACGAAGATAAGACTGCCTCTGGTCTTCGTTATACAGGATTTCTCCTCCCCTTCTATTAAGTGTCCCTTTGACATCATGGTCGCAGCCAGAAATCTCACGCAGGCGCATTCTGTCTGTGTTCTCTGCTCTGCACCGTTCTGCCCTTCTGTGGCCAATGTCTTCAATATTGATGTGCGCTATGCCAGAGAGTCACTAACTTCTGGTCCCAGTGATCTCCGGGACACAGTGAATTCCCCACAGTGGAGAGACTGCAGGCAAAATGCACATGCGTGAGATTTCCGGCCGCTCACATAACATCAAACAAACACTGAAGAGAAAGGGAGGAGAAATCTTGTATAATGAAGACCGGAAGCAGTTTTATCTTCTGGGCAGCACACTCCCCATAGCCTGCAAGATCGGAGCTGTAAAAGGTGATTTTTACTGAAGAAGGCATCATCCAGGAGGCATACAGGTATGGCTAATGTCAGCTGTATACAACCTGTATGCCCAGATTAATAACTCAAAAAGCTAAAAAAGAGTGACAGGTTTCCTTTAAAGGGGATGTCTACTACTCGGACAACCCCTATGTTTACCCCAGGTAAAATCACTCATACCTCCAGCGCCATTCCAGCGGTGTTGGCACTTGCTCTTCCATGGCTCTCGTGGCAATGTTTCTGCTGCCAATCAGCGCTGGCTTTATTCTCTTCACCTCAGGACAAATGAAAAGATCAGAAGGAAGTGAGAGCTGCTGCTTCTCCGTCACATCCTCTGAATGTCCATTACACTATGAATAATGTACACAGAAAGCAGCCAATCAGGTGTGGACGGGGTTATGTGGAGCTCAGCATTCAGAGAACTGCTAGATCTGCAGCAGATAAAGCACAGATTTTACAAAATGACAGCAAGTAGCCCAGTAAGTGACACATACCTGTAATCGAAGTCTCTGCCCCTACATCAGATGAGGTAGCAAAAACCTGGTGACAGATTTACTTTAATTGTATAAAGTGACTGTAATGCCTGGGAGACCGAGGTACCCAGCACCAGATCAAAGAGGTCCGTCTCTTGAGGGGGATGTCACTAGTGGCTTGACCCGGTGCTGTGGCCTCAGGCAATGCACAGTGTAAGGGATATCATGAAGGAACAGACACTTACTTGATCAGCAGCAGGTCCTCTCAGCTGTGATGACCCCGATCCTGGATCGATGGCTATTGTCCAAATGAAAGACTGAGGCGCTGAAACGTTTAACCAGTTTACTTCAACAAAAAGGGATTTGCAACCAATACTGTCACCGGAGTCTGTTTAAGAACTCTGAATTACTTTGACCCTGTCAGGATTTCCACCTCTTATTATGCGCAGTTTCTGTATGGCCCTGCTGCTGTTTGTGAACTGGCTGCCGACCCAATCTGTCCCTTCTATGCTCTGGTTCGACAGACAACCCGATTCCTTTTTTTGTCGGCTTACCCCCTCTGGGAGTACCGCTGAACTGTGTCTGTTGCTGCGTCTTACCCTGGTGAAGCTGATATCACCTCACTTCCTTCCGGTTGCTGTATTATATATAATGAATATAGCCACGGATCCGGTATCCGTCTCTGCGCCTATTCTGGGTAGAGGTTATTGCTACCCGGTTCTCACAATGTCCTTTTTCTCTATTCCTCTTTTCCTACTATGGGTATCACGGGCCTATAATCCGTCATAGGGCTGTTAGGAGTTCAGTTATACGACCTCTCACTTTCAGCTCCTCAGCCCAACTGCCAGTCCTTTTCTCAGACCAGAATAGATCAAGGGGGGTCTCTGGAGCTCCCCCTTCTGGCCGGAGATGGTAGTGCAGTCTTGCTATTTTAATATTTGTATTTGGTGTCAATAACTATTTTTGTGGCAAATACCCCTAGGGGCGCCACATGACCTTTATTCGATTTAATCTCAATATCTTCATTACAAAGTCGGAAGTGCACTGTATGCATTTTATGCTCTGAGGTCTCTCCAGAACCCAAAGCATAATATGCAGAAGTGAGGGAAGAGGGATTAAAAATAATAACACACTTTATACTATCCTCTCCTAGGCCCTCAGCTGACTTCTTAAGCTGCTTCTTCTGCAGCTCTCTGGTCCTCCTTTCTGGATGATCTTTGTTTCTTCCATGGGCTGAGGCATGTGAGAGGCGACGCATGTCATTGTCTCAGCATGGGCCTCAGTGCCAGAAGAAGCATAAACCCTCTAGAGTGGAGGTTTCAGGAGCTGAGGTGGAGGTCAGGTGAGGGCCTGAGAGAGGTGAGTATAGGAGAAACGGCTTGTTAGGAAAAATTGGTAAAACATCCATCAGTTTTTTTTTGTGTGTGTGAGGAAAACTCATGACAATGATTGTAAAACCTGATACACTGACCAAACACTGATGAAAATCTGACTGGTTTTGGAATGCGAGAAAACTCACTTCTGAATAATTCTTTACTCTTTAGTGGTTAAATTAATACGGAGCAAGCAGTTCCATGCTGTGAAGGGTGTAAACTGTGCCCAAAGGTATTAAAACAAAAAAAAAGGGCCGTCATGACATAAGCGCTTGTCAGCCATACTGCCTGAAGCTGATTACATGGACTTGTAGCAGCCTCCCCCTTCACTGACTGCTGTGCTGCTTTTCAGTCTGTTGGCAGTCTAGGTTGATACGGGAGGTGTTGAAAACGAATCAGTGTCCAATGAGCCAAATGGTAGGAATGAGCAGACTGCACTGCCTGTTCTGCAGGCTGACATTTGGTTTTGGCTACTACTGGGTGTTTTTGAATACAATCCGTTCATCCATTAACAAGATGACACATAAGGTATGATATGTATACAGCTACGCTCCCACAATGAGCTTTTGGTGAGTTTTTGACTCTTTGTATTTTTGATGCAGCGTCTTACAGAGCAGTTGGGATTTATAGAAATCTCATGCTCACTGTGTTACTTAAGCTGTATTTATAGATTTTAACCCTTCCATGACTGGGACATTTTTTGTTTTTTTGCAGTTTATTTTTTTTTCTCTTTTTTCCTACAAAAAGAAAGAGTTTGTTTTTTTTTTCATCGACATAGCCTATGATAAGTGCAAAAAGAAAAAAAAAGAGCATGAACCGCACATCCCAAAATCATACGTTGATCTAAAGCCGCTAGGCAAAAATTTAAATACTGAACATGAGGTTTTCAGTTTAACATTCTGATCAGACTGTATGAAGCCCACTGCCCCTTCACGGCAAACCTCGTAGTGGGTCCTAACGCCCTAACGGAGCGGAGCCGTGCGGCGACCACCGCCGCAGCGGCCATGCACCAGCAGGGCGGACGGCCTGTTGCCCCACAGCACCCATGCTGCGAGACTGAGCCCCCATGACTCCAGACCGCGCCGCCCCACCAGCACAAAGCCACAGCAACAATGGCCGCCACACAGCACCAGCACCAAAATGAAAAGGAGCATTTAAACTCACCTTCCTCCAGCTCTTCAGTGAGAGCCAAAATGGGCCAGACCCCTTACTTTGCAGTCTCCTGCTAATTAAAATCACCTGAGCCAAATGGGAGGAGTGCTGGTCCAAAAAAAGACAAGTACATGATTTGTGCAAAAAGAAAAAAAAGAGCATGAACCGCACATCCCAAAATCATACGTTGATCTAAAGCCGCTAGGCAAAAATTTAAATACTGAACATGAGGTTTTCAGTTTAACATTCTGATCAGACTGTATGAAGCCCACTGCCCCTTCACGGCAAACCTCGTAGTGGGTCCTAACGCCCTAACGGAGCGGAGCCGTGCGGCGACCACCGCCGCAGCGGCCATGCACCAGCAGGGCGGACGGCCTGTTGCCCCACAGCACCCATGCTGCGAGACTGAGCCCCCATGACTCCAGACCGCGCCGCCCCACCAGCACAAAGCCACAGCAACAATGGCCGCCACACAGCACCAGCACCAAAATGAAAAGGAGCATTTAAACTCACCTTCCTCCAGCTCTTCAGTGAGAGCCAAAATGGGCTAGACCCCTTACTTTGCAGTCTCCTGCTAATTAAAATCACCTGAGCCAAATGGGAGGAGTGCTGGTCCAAAAAAAGACAAGTACATGATTTGTGCAAAAAGAAAAAAAAGAGCATGAACCGCACATCCCAAAATCATACGTTGATCTAAAGCCGCTAGGCAAAAATTTAAATACTGAACATGAGGTTTTCAGTTTAACATTCTGATCAGACTGTATGAAGCCCACTGCCCCTTCACGGCAAACCTCGTAGTGGGTCCTAACGCCCTAACGGAGCGGAGCCGTGCGGCGACCACCGCCGCAGCGGCCATGCACCAGCAGGGCGGACGGCCTGTTGCCCCACAGCACCCATGCTGCGAGACTGAGCCCCCATGACTCCAGACCGCGCCGCCCCACCAGCACAAAGCCACAGCAACAATGGCCGCCACACAGCACCAGCACCAAAATGAAAAGGAGCATTTAAACTCACCTTCCTCCAGCTCTTCAGTGAGAGCCAAAATGGGCTAGACCCCTTACTTTGCAGTCTCCTGCTAATTAAAATCACCTGAGCCAAATGGGAGGAGTGCTGGTCCAAAAAAAGACAAGTACATGATTTGTGCAAAAAGAAAAAAAAGAGCATGAACCGCACATCCCAAAATCATACGTTGATCTAAAGCCGCTAGGCAAAAATTTAAATACTGAACATGAGGTTTTCAGTTTAACATTCTGATCAGACTGTATGAAGCCCACTGCCCCTTCACGGCAAACCTCGTAGTGGGTCCTAACGCCCTAACGGAGCGGAGCCGTGCGGCGACCACCGCCGCAGCGGCCATGCACCAGCAGGGCGGACGGCCTGTTGCCCCACAGCACCCATGCTGCGAGACTGAGCCCCCATGACTCCAGACCGCGCCGCCCCACCAGCACAAAGCCACAGCAACAATGGCCGCCACACAGCACCAGCACCAAAATGAAAAGGAGCATTTAAACTCACCTTCCTCCAGCTCTTCAGTGAGAGCCAAAATGGGCTAGACCCCTTACTTTGCAGTCTCCTGCTAATTAAAATCACCTGAGCCAAATGGGAGGAGTGCTGGTCCAAAAAAAGACAAGTACATGATTTGTGCAAAAAGAAAAAAAGAGCATGAACCGCACATCCGCAAATACCCCTAGGGGCGCCACATGACCTTTATTCGATTTAATCTCAATATCTTCATTACAAAGTCGGAAGTGCACTGTATGCATTTTATGCTCTGAGGTCTCTCCAGAACCCAAAGCATAATATGCAGAAGTGAGGGAAGAGGGATTAAAAATAATAACACACTTTATACTATCCTCTCCTAGGCCCTCAGCTGACTTCTTAAGCTGCTTCTTCTGCAGCTCTCTGGTCCTCCTTTCTGGATGATCTTTGTTTCTTCCATGGGCTGAGGCATGTGAGAGGCGACGCATGTCATTGTCTCAGCATGGGCCTCAGTGCCAGAAGAAGCATAAACCCTCTAGAGTGGAGGTTTCAGGAGCTGAGGTGGAGGTCAGGTGAGGGCCTGAGAGAGGTGAGTATAGGAGAAACGGCTTGTTAGGAAAAATTGGTAAAACATCCATCAGTTTTTTTTTGTGTGTGTGAGGAAAACTCATGACAATGATTGTAAAACCTGATACACTGACCAAACACTGATGAAAATCTGACTGGTTTTGGAATGCGAGAAAACTCACTTCTGAATAATTCTTTACTCTTTAGTGGTTAAATTAATACGGAGCAAGCAGTTCCATGCTGTGAAGGGTGTAAACTGTGCCCAAAGGTATTAAAACAAAAAAAAAGGGCCGTCATGACATAAGCGCTTGTCAGCCATACTGCCTGAAGCTGATTACATGGACTTGTAGCAGCCTCCCCCTTCACTGACTGCTGTGCTGCTTTTCAGTCTGTTGGCAGTCTAGGTTGATACGGGAGGTGTTGAAAACGAATCAGTGTCCAATGAGCCAAATGGTAGGAATGAGCAGACTGCACTGCCTGTTCTGCAGGCTGACATTTGGTTTTGGCTACTACTGGGTGTTTTTGAATACAATCCGTTCATCCATTAACAAGATGACACATAAGGTATGATATGTATACAGCTACGCTCCCACAATGAGCTTTTGGTGAGTTTTTGACTCTTTGTATTTTTGATGCAGCGTCTTACAGAGCAGTTGGGATTTATAGAAATCTCATGCTCACTGTGTTACTTAAGCTGTATTTATAGATTTTAACCCTTCCATGACTGGGACATTTTTTGTTTTTTTGCAGTTTATTTTTTTTTCTCTTTTTTCCTACAAAAAGAAAGAGTTTGTTTTTTTTTTCATCGACATAGCCTATGATAACTTTTTTTTTGAGGGAAAAGTTGGATCGTGAAATGATGGGAAAAAATTTCAATTCCGACACTGTTTATTGGGTTTCCTTTTTACAACGTGTCTAAAAATTACCTGGCAGTGTTAGACTGGGGCGTTAAGGGCCCACCAGTAACATTGACTTTGGGGAGGCCCACTTTTCATCTCGTTCACAAATTTAGCAATATCTCTATATAATAATAAACTGGGCAGTTTGGTTAATGAATGATGAGGTGCTGTTTTTTTACTGTACGACGTGAATGAAGTGGAATTATGCCATGTACTGCCCATACAGTGGGGTTGGAGGCCCACCGGGGGATTGCCCTGTTACCCTACAAGCCAGTCCGAGCCTGTGACCTGGCAATATGATTCTTCAGATAAGTCACATTACATCCTTACCAGGCTTTATACAGTTTTTTATTATTATTATTATTATTATTATTATTTTATTAGTCAACAAAGCAAAAGCAAACAAAAGAAAAAGAGATTTTTGTCACCATTTTCTGAAACCCATATTTTTTTTATTTTTCTTTCTGCAAGACTAACATAAGAACTGTGGTTGAGTTGTAGTTTTATTGATACCATTTTTGGATTCATACAACTTTTTTATTGTTGTTTTGGGGTAGATGTGGTGACCAAAAAATGGCAATTCTGGCTTTTATTTTTTCTCTGTGCACGGCTGTCATATAATATTTTCAAAGTACAGATTTTTATGGAAGTGACAAACGTGTATTTTTTTAAAATTTTCAGCTTGGAAAAGGGAAGGATTTGAACTTCTTATGTTTGTAATATTTTTACAAATATTTAAAAATGAACTTTTAATTTATTTTTTAATCCCCATAGTGGACTTGAACCTTCTATATTCTGCAATATTCTGAAATACTACAGTACTGTAGTTTATAATGAAATTGATGATTTCCTATGAGGCTCAGCCAATCGAAAGGAAGACAGATATGACAGCCACTGGAGCCTTTAGTAGGTCCCCAACTGCCATAGTAAGTCATCAACATCCCGAGAATGCGCCGAGGGGGTGCATGGGCACTGGTAATCAAGTGCTCCAGTGACCGAGGCATTTAAATGCCACTATAAGTGATTGACAGTGCCATCTAAAGGCTTGAATAGCAGTGAGTTAGCCTCGGGTGTAGTATGCCAACTGTATCTGTCCTGCTTGGAGCTGGCTCACCTCCTGAGCCCATCATGCCTGCACACCTTCACTCATACACGCAGAGTGCAGGAAGGGATTAATAATAATTTGACATATTTGGTACGTGGCGCAGGGAGGTCGCCATGGGCGAAGTACTCATCTCTTACGACCCGGCATGGTACGAGAAAGTAAGGGTCCTGGCTAAGGGTGTGGCACTATGCCCTTGTAGGCCATTTGTTACTGATGACGGGTTGGCCACGACCAGATGTTGAACAGTTCAATGAGCGAAACCACCAGGCAAAAATAAACTTTTTACTGAACAATAACTTGGTGGGGATTGTATACAGTAGATAGCCAGTAAACTTGGGGCCTTACTACTAGGTGTCCTCTCCTGGGACCCGTCTCCAATTAACCACTCTGTCCTTCCATCGGTTATCCTTTCCTGTTGGCTATGGTTCACAATTATCACCGTATTGGTCTCCCTTCACTTCAAGACACCCACATAATGTGGCAGTGCTACTGTCTAGACCTTAGGTCTACTTCAGACGCACATTAGGCCCTAGCTGACATCCTGACAGGAAACTGTCTTAGTCCTTTCACCTTAGTGCCTCCCACTCTGGGCTAGTCCCAATCTTTAACTCTAGCTTTCCCTACCATTGGGCAACCTACAACATGACAACATTAACGCATGTCACATTACACAAAACAATAATACACTTATTCTTCAAGTGGTAACATTGGCAGTATGTCCATCTCCTTACACATTCACCAACAGACCACACAATGGACCTTATTTATCGAAACAGTATAAAAAATTAACTGTCTAAGGCAACCAATCACATTGCAGCTTTCATTTTCTCATAGCAATTTTGGAAATGAAGGCAGAGCTCTGATTGGTGCAATGAGAAAGAAGGACAGTTTTTCTTTTAGACAGTTTTGATCATGAGGTTCAGTATTGTGCCGATAAGACACAATTTTTTGCTGCTAGCTAAAAACAATTACTTCCTCAATGGGTCATTGTATATTGCACTCCAAAAAATGTTTAATGTTTAAAATGAAGATTACCAAGTAGTACTTGAGGGATTATATGACCAGAGATAGAGCAGGGAGTCCAGGAGACCTGCACGGTGGAGATACTGGGACAATGCACTTTATTATATAGTGAGGCCACATTGAGTCACGCATTGCTCCGTCTCCTTCTCCTATATTCTCTTGAAACCTTTGCCAGCAATTCCACGGGCCATTTGCAGATGACGGTTCTATAAAAATAACTCTGTGTAACCGGGAAGCCGTGCCCTTATCAACTAGGATCCATTTTATTTTGGTTGCCAAATCATGACAAAAATATATATTTATAGATGAGTCAGTGCTAAAATTGTCATGATTTGTGCTCAGTGACATTGTTCAAAAAGTGAGTCAAGATAATGGCATAGTTCTACATACCAATATATAGAAAGTAACCCTGAGATTAACTCTTAGGCCTCAGTCAGACTTTTTTTTTTTGTCATACATGAATAACAGATCAATTTTCATCAGTGTTTGGCCAATGATTACCATCCGTGATTTTCTCGAAAGCCAAAAAAATAATAGCAACGTTTTTCTTACCCGTTACAATGTGAAAAAATTGTACAGATGCCATCCGTAATGGGTGATTTGGATCCATGATTAAAAATGGACATGTCGCCATGATTTTTCTATGAACACGCATGTGAACATGATCATAGATCATAATTGGTATGAGTTCTATCTATAAGAAAACAGACAAATCATCAGGCTTAAATCATTACATGCATTTGTGAAAGAACGAGTCGTTCTAAAGAGCAACTCAATGGATCATGATACTGTTATGACCCCACTGCTGTAACAAGTCAGTTCATGAAATGTCTTCCTTCCTATATATTCCATTATCAATTGTGAGGGGCATTATTGGAAAGTGGAAGAAACTGCAACAGCTCAGCCACATAGTAGCAGACCACATAGAGTCACAGGGTGAGTTCTGAGTTGCATAGAGCACAAAAGTCACCAACACTCTGTTGACTGATACTCATGTCCGGTATCGACTCTGGCTCTCCTAGGGACCACGTTGTTATGTCACACAATCACTGCGGCCAATCAGCCCTGGCTTCACTCTCCTCTCCTACGAATGTAACTGACATCCGGAGGAGGTGAGAAAACAGCCACAGCTCTCACTTCCTCCGGATGTCTTGATTTGTCCGTAGTAGTGGAGAGTGAAGCCAACGTCTCTTGGCCGCAGTGATTGTGTGACATAACAATGGTTGGGGGAAGTAAGTGTAGGAAAACATGACTGAACGGCACAAAAACTTGATCTAAACCGTATCGAACACCTTTGCCATCCATGCCCTCTTGTCCAAATGTTACGAATTTAGAGCCCAATCTTCCATGCTCTCTTGTCCAAATATTACGAATTTAGAGCCCAATCTTCCATGCCCTCTTGTCCAAATATTACGAATTTAGAGCCCAATCTATGGCTTATAGAAGTCAATCTATATATAAAGAATATATGTATATAGATCAGAAAATAAAATATGTATCAATTCTTCACCAAATAAGACCTCTTATAGGTTGTCATTTCCCTGTATGATACAGACAGGATGGGTTTTAGCCTGAATGCTCATGTATGCACTTTTATTAGGGATCTATTTTTTTCTGATCAGGTAAGATGGCGGATAGATTTAAACATAATCCATGCAAAAAAGAATTGCCATGTCAAAGATGAAGTTACAGAAGTAATGATTTGGATGGAGAACATGGTGCCTCACAAATGCACTACATCAGTTCTTGAATGAAGCCATACAGAGCATGTTTACACAGGATTATACTCCATTTAAGCATCCGCTTTTTTCATGTACGTTAAAAAATGGACCTATTCCATCAGTGTTCTGCATCCAATTTTTAATCGGTGTTTGGTCAGTGTGTTATCAGTGTTTCATTAGTAATTTTCTTGTTTGGTTGAAAAAAAATTGCAAACCTTCTCTTGTCCACTAAAAAATAATTTAAAAAAAAGCAGATGGTTTACACATATAGGGCATCTGTGTACAGTCCATGATTTTCACGGACCCATTGATTTGCATGGGTGACTTTGCTCCAAGACTCGGATCATGTCCATGAATTTTTTTGCAAACACGCGATCCCCAAAATAAAAAACTGCTTACATGTGAATAGCACCATAAATTTTAATTGATACATCTAGTACAGGGGAAGGGAGCTTCAGGCCTGCTGGCTGTTTACGGTCCTGAATGACCTTTTATCTGGTTCCCGGGCAGATTCCCAGGGACCACAGTGCTTGGGCTGGCAGCTTTATTTTGACAGCCACTGGCCCTTTACTTTCTTCTTGCTCTGAAAGCATGTACATGTAGTGTTCACTACTGAACGCTGAGGTGTGTGTAGTGAATGATTATGCCCTGACACCAGTGCGGGCATCAGGATGTACTTTATGGGCAGAGTTAGCACATGATTTGTATGGCCCCGATGGATAGGATAAATTTCAAAATGGCCCTTGGCAGAAGAAAATTTCCCCACCCCTGATCTAGTATCTATGAAAATCACAGAACACGTACATGATTCACAAATGTCTGAATTTGGCCCTATTGGGTGCGTTGGCCCCAATTGTTCACGCACAGAAATTATGACCTTGGCCTTCTTTAGGGTACACAATTACTTCATAAAGCAACATATTCTACCTCCGTGGGCCAGATCCCAATATTGCACTGTGCATGGGTCCTTTACATGCAATGGCATACACAGATTACAACATCAGCAAATAGTAAGGACTCATGTTTCGCCAGGTGGATCCTCTGTCTTCCTTCACAAGGCATAGCTTGTCCCTAGAAGCAGAAAACCACCAAATGTTGATTCCGAAATTGATGAAGGATTCTAACACTATTAATTAGATCTACAAATCATGAGTAAAATTTAGACACTGTAAACTTAGACCAGACAGTCTCGAAATGCGTCAAATTTTTCAAAGTGTTGCATGAAAATTTGGTACATTTTTAGACCGTGTAAATGTATCCTATCTATTGTTTGGCTTAGTTTATAGCAACATTTTGCCATAATTTTGGTGCACAGTGTCACATTTAAAAACACTCCCCTTTTCTATTTAGACTATGATGTTTTGACACATCAGTACAAAAAAAAGTGGCACTTAACAAATGTCATAGAAGGCATCCATTCGTTGTCAGCACTGGATTCTGCTCCCTGATGAAATGTGATGATGAATGAATCTTGGTAATTGTCATTTAAGCTGAAGATTGCACATTCCTAACATTTCTCAAATTGCCTTCTTCAGGTATTGGCACTGCAGATGGGACTGCTGAAAAGGACAAGGACTTTAGAGGAAAGGCCCAGAAACAAGTACAGTTTAATCCTGGGCAGACCACGGCAACATGGAGAGTGCGGATCCTGGCTGATGGAGAATATGAGCAGTCTGAAACCTTCCAGATCGTCCTCTCAGAACCTGTCATGGCGGCACTGGAATTCCCAGAAGTGGCAACAGTGGAGATTATCGACCCAGGAGATGGTACATAGACTAGTTATTCAATGTTCTGTTCTCTGTTTGTTTTGGCCTTTTAAGCTTTTAATGTGCTGTCTGTATATGGGGGGAAAATGTCTCAATTACATCCATCAACAGTTAGTAAAAAAAAGAGGAGTAACATGTCACCACGTCACATATCCCATGCCGCTCCCATGTGAACATTTCCCAGGACCTTTATGGATCTCCATCTGACTTCACTGATGATGTGTCAACACTACTGAGGTCACCACCATGGACGATTATTTTCTGCTATGGTCATATTCCACGTTGACATGTCATGCCCGATGGCAGGTGAACAAAGACTGACAGGGAACTCTGGGAATCTTGTGTTATTTCAGCACATTGTAAGCTGTTTCTAAAAACATTCATGGGGTTTCCTGAAACACGTGTAGTATCTGTGACAACATGATAGGTTCAAAAATTCAAGAAAAGTGGGGCACTCACCACTTCGCATTAAAATATTACTTTATTGCAGTTTCATGTACTGAGATTGTGGAGATAACAGCTGACAGCCGTTTCGCACGAGAGTCATGCTTGCTCTCACGCGAGAGGGCTGTCGGCTATAATTTCCTCCACAATCTCTGTTCACTGAACTGCAAATAAGTAGTATTTTAATGCGAAGTGGTGAGTGCCCCATTTTTTTTGAATTATCCTCATCTATTTGCTTGCATACCAGTCCTTCAAAGTGAATGAGAGCAGCCACGCTACTTAAATGCTCAATGCTTAAATTATCATGACTGGTAAAGGATTGTTTCTTGACCATTTTCCTAACAACTGCCGTCCATGATGACCATTTTCCATCCTATTTTTTGGGTAGCTATGGCATAATTGACTTATTTGGCTTAGTAAAGACGTAACCGTGGGAACTAACGCACCTACGGCTTCTTCTCTCCCCATAAAGTAGTGCAAAAAGAGCAATGTCATATTTAAGAAGACACAGGAGACCTGGTTTGTGTAAGGTGATACATTTAGGAGTGAAGAAGTGATAAAATGATTGCTAAATGCACCTTAGTGTAGATAACTGATAAAGAAGGCATGCGCTGGCAGGGCGCCCACTCAACATCTGTTCTTTATTCCTGAGCCTTACTTAAAAGGTGAAAGTTGAATGCCTCAGACCTGTATTGGTATTTCTTGTACTTGTAGGCCATACCCCTGGATGTATCATTTTCCATTTTACTAGGCGTCCATAATTAATGGCCTGTGTTGGCATTTTGTGAGATCATAGAGGGAGAATACCAACTGTTAATTAAACGGATTATCTACTTTGAACATTCCCCTTTTTTTCTAGAACTGTTCAGAGATGAACAGATGTTTACAGGCTGTCCTGGGTCAGAGACCCCTAACGATTAGCTTTAATTTTTGATGTACCCTAGCAGCAAGTGTTCAGTTTTCCTGCAGCACCACCACAGTATAAGGGAAGAATTAAACAGTTCCCTTTAAAATAAATGGTTTGTCCTTGTAACTCATGGAGTTGCTTGGTCCTCCAAAGACACAATTTGCTCTGTTCTGCTCCCGTGTCCTTAGATAAGGATCCTTGATATTTCTAAAGATCCCTGAGAGTTTACCTCCCATTTCCTCTTATAAATGGTCTGTGCTATCTTGGATTTGGAAAGTATGATCTTGGCTGCTAATTCCTGCACTTGCAGCTATTGTTTTAGGGGAATGTGCACCCCATTTGGCAAGTTAGCAATAAGTAGGGGTAGTACAGCGGGTACGGAAAGTATTCAGACCCCTTTTCACTCTTTGTTGCATTGCAGCCATTTGGTAAATTCAAAAAAGTTTTTTTTTTTCTCATTTAATGTATGCACTGCACCCCATCTTTACTGAAAAAAAACAGAAATGTAGAAAGTTTTGCAAATTTTATAAAAAAGAAAAACTGAAATATCACATGGTCATAAGTATTCAGACCCTTTCCTCAGTATTGAGTAGAAGCACCTTTTGAGCTAGTACAGCCATGAGTCTTCTTGGGAATGATGCAGCAAGTTTTTCACACCTGGATTTGGGGATCCTCTGCCATTCTTCCTTGCAGATCCTCTCCAGTTCCGTCAGGTTGGATGGTGAACATTGGTGGACAGCCATTTTCAGGTCTCTCCAGAGATGCTCAATTGGGTTTAGGTCAGGGCTCTGGCGGGGCCAGTCAAGAATGGTCACAGAGTTGTTCTGCAGCCACTCCTTTGTTATTTTAGCTGTGTGCTTAGGGTCATTGTCTTGTTGGAATGTGAACCTTCTGCCAAGTCTGAGGTCCAGAGCACTCTGGAAGAGGTTTTCATCCAGGATATCTCTGTACTTGGCTGCATTCATGTTTCTTTCAATGACAACCAGTCATCCTGTCCCTGCAGCTGAAAAACACCCCCATAGCATGATGCTGTCACCACCATGTTTCACTTTTGGGATTGTATTGGGCAGGTGTTGAGCAGTTCCTGGTTTTCTCCACACATACCACTTAGAATTATCACCCAAAAGGTCTATTTTCATCTCGTCAGACTAGAGAATCTTTTTTTCTCATAGTCTGGGAGTCCTTCATGTGTTTTTTTAGCAAACTCTTTGCGGGCTTTTATATTTCTTGCACTGAGGAGAGGCCTCCGATGGGCCACAGTGCCATAAAGGCCCGACTGGTGGAGGGCTTCAGTGATAGTTGACTTTGTGGAACTTTCTCCCATCTCCGTACTGCATCTCTGGAGCTCAGAAATAGTGATCTTGGGGTTCTTCTTTACCTCTCTCACAAAGGCTCTTCTCCCTGGCTCTCAGTTTGGCTAGATGGCCAGGTCTAGGAAGACTTCTGGTGGTCCTAAACTTATTCCATTTAAGGATTATGGAGGCCACTGTGCTCTTAGGAACCTTGAGTGCTGCAGAAATTCTTTTGTAACGTTGGCCAGATCTGTGCCTTGCCACGATTCTGTCTCTGAGCTCCTTGGCCAGTTCCTTTGACCTCATGATTCTCATTTGGTCTAACATGCACTGTGAGCTGTGAGGTCTTATATAGACAGGTGTGTGCCTTTCCAAATCAAGTCCTATCCGTTTAATTAAACACAGCTGGACTCCAGTGAAGGAGTAGAACCATCTCAAGGAGGATCACAAGGAAATGGACAGCATGTGACTTAAATATGAGTGTCTGAGCAAAGGGTCTGAATACATATGACCATGTGATATTTCAGCTTTTCTTTTTTATTAAATTTGAAGAAAAAAAATCTACGTTTCAGGTTTTTTTCAGTCAAGATGGGGTGCAGAGTGTACATTAATGAGTAAAAAAATGAACTTTTTTGAATTTACCAAATGGCTGCAATGAAACAAAGAGTGAAAAATTTAAAGGGGTCTGAATACTTTCCGTACCCACTGTAGGTGGCTCAGTGGTTAGCACCGTAGCTTTGCAGCGCTGAGGTTCTGGGTTAAAATCCCACCAAGGGCAACATCTGAAAGGAGTTTGTACGTTCTCCCCGTGTTTGTATGAGTTTACCACCATACTCCAAAGACATACTGATAGGGAATTTAAATTCTGAGCATTTACAGGACAAATAGAAGGGACACTGGATCTGATTCATCAAAGCTTTTATGCCAGAATTCTGGCATAAAAAGCTTTGGAAAGTCGCAAAAGTTTTGTGCAATTTTTCACCCGTTTTTGCCCAGCTATCAGTGGGGGAAGCTGGGATGGAATGGGGGAGTGACCAAGCGTGGTGACCCCCAGCTTGTCAAATTCATGACAAATGGCCATGTTTCTCATGCCACAAATATTATTCCAGTCCCTGAATGGACTAAAATTTGTGGCAAAGCGCATGTAGTGATGGAAGCTGCTTCACGCCTCGGCTGATTCTTTAAGAGACATACACCTCTTAATGAACCTGCCTCATACTCCACCCCACTCCCTCATCAAGTCCAGCGTGACACCGAAATTGTTGAATCAAGACCTAAGATTCTAGGATCAGACTACACTTTTTTTTGTAGTCTGTTACCATGGAGATTTAGGACTGCATAAGAGCTGCAGGCACAATACAGTTGGAAATTTGGTAAAACCTGTTTGTAAATGTACCGGTACTCCTTTTCTAGATGTATTCCAGCAGTGACATTTTTTTACGTTGTATGTTTCTAGATATATTCTTAGCTGTATTACTGCCCAATTTGCAGCACCGCACATACTTTCTTTACTAAATTATCTCTTAATGTACACTCACTGGCCACTTTATTAGGTACACCTGTCCAACTTCTTGTTAACACTTAATTTCTAATCAGCCAATCACATGGCGGCAACTCAGTGCATTTAGGCATGTAGAAATGGTCAAGACAATCTCCTGCAGTTCAAACCGAGCATCAGTATGGGGAAGAAAGGTGATTTGAGTGCCTTTGAACGTGGCATGGTTGTTGGTGCCAGAAGGGCTGGTCTGAGTATTTCAGAAACTGCTGATCTACTGGGATTTTCACGCACAACCATCTCTAGGGTTTACAGAGAATGGTCCGAAAAAGAAAAAAAATCCAGTGAGCGGCAGTTCTGTGGGCGGAAATGCCTTGTTGATGCCAGAGGTCAGAGGAGAATGGGCAGACTGGTTCGAGCTGATAGAAAGGCAACAGTGACTCAAATCGCCACCCGTTACAACCAAGGTAGGCCTAAGAGCATCTCTGAACGCACAGTGCGTCGAACTTTGAGGCAGATGGGCTACAGCAGCAGAAGACCACACCGGGTACCACTCCTTTCAGCTAAGAACAGGAAACTGAGGCTACAATTTGTACAAGCTCATCGAAATTGGACAGTAGAAGATTGGAAAAACGTTGCTTGGTCTGATGAGTCTCGATTTCTGCTGCGACATTCGGATGGTAGGGTCAGAATTTGGCGTAAACAACATGAAAGCATGGATCCATCTTGCCTTGTATGGAGCATCTTTGGGATGTGCAGCCGACAAATCTGCGGCAACTGTGTGATGCCATCATGTCAATATGGACCAAAATCTCTGAGGAATGCTTCCAGCACCTTGTTGAATCTATGCCACGAAGAATTGAGGCAGTTCTGAAGGCAAAAGGGGGTCCAACCCGTTACTAGCATGGTGTACCTAATAAAGTGGCCGGTGAGTGTATATACAGGAGTGAAAAGCGATTACGCAGTTTTTATTATGTAACTCTAAGCCGACAAATATGTTTTCCTAGTACGAGCTGGCTGTCGGTGCAAGCGCGGCCCTGATTATATTTCAGTCCCTCATGGAATGTGCAGCATCCTGGCCGTAATGCACGTGAAATCAGCTTCATCTCATCGTACAGCTCACATTTCAGAAAGAAAATGGTCATGTAAAAAAACGCCAGCTTGTAATGATAACATAACCACAGATTTGTCTCAGCAGTGCGATATAAGGAATACAGTGGGTCAGTTTTATTGTGTATTCATGCCAGAACACATGGCTACAGAAGCACAGCTTGTACCGGCCGCCATTACTTCTCACTTCATGGTGTACTATTACGTAGAATGCTGATTGCAACATCTAAGTGTTAGCATAGAAGATGGTACTCATACTTAGTAACAATCTGACCTAGAAAGTCACGCTATTTAACCCGCGCAACAAATGCCATAAAAAAAGAGCTGCAAATTTTTGTTCTTCTGACCCCAAAATGGAGTTAAAAAATTATTGATAAGTCAAAATGGTACAAAAACACCTAATCCGCAGCACTTACATAACTCCATCAATGGAAAAAAAGTTCTGTGCAAAAGTAAATGATAACATTATTGTACAAATCTATATCATTTTTTTTAACACGTCATTTTAATGTTTTCTCATTTCTCCTATCCCTGTCTACATGCCCTATTAAGGTTTCATTCGGATGTCCATTTTTTTATTTACAAGAAAAAAAACAGACCACTTTTTAGCAATGTGTTGGACTCTGTGTTCATCCACATTTGGTCCTGGAGTCTCTTTTTAGCATCTGTGGGGCATCCGTTTTTCTCGTATGCAATAGAAGCAAAAATACAATGCTTCTCCTACACATTAAACAAAGAAAAATGGAAGAATTTAAATGACAAAGACTACCTCTTGAAGCTCATCAAGAGAATGCCAAGAGTGTGCAAAGCAGTCATCAAAGCAAAAGGTGGCTACTTTGAAGAACCCAGAATATAAGATATATTTTCAGTTGTTTCACACTTTTTTGATAAGTATATAATTCCACATGTGTTAATTCATAGTTTTGATGCCTTCAGTGGGAATGTACAATTTTCTTAGTCATGAAAATACAGAAAAATCTTTCAATGAGAAGGTGTGTCCAAACTTTTGGTCTGTACTGTATATTTTTTAGTAAAATGTAAAGTAAATTTTTCTATTAGTCTATAAACTTCTGACAACATGTCTCCGAATTTCCAAGCAATAAATTTTGTATTTTTTTCATACAAAGAAAAATGGTCAAAATAAAAAAAAACAAAAAAAAAACAGTGCTTTCAGACCTCAAATAATGCAAAGAAAGCAAGTTCTTAATCATTTCGAAAAAAACAATACTAATGTTTTAACTCAGGAAGAGTTCAGAAATCAATATTTTGTGGAATAACCATGATTTTTTATCACAGCTTTCATGCGTCTTGGCATGCTTTCCACCAGTCTTTCACACTGCTCGTGGTGCAAAAATGTAAGCAGTTCTTCATTGTTTGATGGCTTGTGACTATCCATCATCCTCTTGATTACATTCCACAGGTTTTCAATGAGGTTCAGATCTGGAGATTGGGCTGCCCATGACAGGGTTTTGAGGTGCTGGTCTCTTAATTTTGCCAGAGCTGTATGTGCTTTTATACTTGGGTATCGTACCAGGTTTTTCTGTTTTTTAGCCAATATACATTATACAATTTTGTATAATGGGAAGTTATATATTCTAGATCTTTTCTTGCTGCCATCTAAAACTTGCAGTGTTATCCTCCACTGCTAATGTGAGGATCATAAAGGTGTGGGGCTGGATAGAGATGGCGTAGGCCAACACATAGCTAAATCACTATTTGTTTTCAGAGCAAGACTTGCAGGGTCTTGTAATCTGCTGCGAAATATGTAAGAATTGGGGTTTTGTTTATCTTAGGCCGGGATCACACATGTGAG
The DNA here is from genome assembly GCF_051348905.1 of Ranitomeya variabilis. NCBI lineage: Eukaryota > Metazoa > Chordata > Amphibia > Anura > Dendrobatidae > Ranitomeya > Ranitomeya variabilis. The sequence goes on along the minus strand of NC_135234.1, from coordinate 696,653,403 downwards.
AAATACGTCCGAGTCTCGAATGTTAATACCCGGCATTTCCCCCGTCACTCAGGAGTGGAGCGTGCGGCTGCATGTATTGCTATGCGGCTGAACGCTCCGCTCCTGAGTGACGGCGACAATGCCGGATATTAACATGCGAGTCTGGGCTGTATTTCTCGTATGTGTGATCCCGGCCTTAAAGGAAGACTGTCACCCCAAAACTGCAAATTCAACTGCTATGTAGGGAACGTATCCACTATAACAAGCATGCCAGTAACATAAGTTAGTGATGTAGTTGCAGAAAAGTTTCATTTGCAAATGAGGGTATTTCCGTGCACCCTTGGTATGGCTAATGGCTGGCTGCATCGTTATGTCCTCTGATTTGCATATCTAGTACTGTCCCTGAGCTAGATTGACAGCGCTCAATTGACAGCGGTGCTCGGCGCTCAAAGCAAGTGAGCATTTCTGCTACATACAGGCGATCTGTTCATCGCCTGTGTGTAGCAGAGACGATTGGACAACTCCAACCTCTAGTCTCCCATGAACACTATTTTGGCCGCCGCTACATTGCAATAAAATGCAATAACGGGCAATTAAAAGATCGTATCTACACTAAAATGGTATCGATAAAAACATCAGCTCTTCGTGCAAAAAGTAAGCCTGCACCCAGATCATGAAAAATGGAGAAGCTACAGGTCTTGGAAAATGGCGTTTTTTTTTGGGGGGGGGGGTTTACCAAAGTTTGGATTTTTTTTTTTCACCACTTAAATAAAAAAGAACCTGGACATGTTTGGCAATGACCTGGAGAATCATAATAGCAGGTCAGTTTTAGCATTTAGTTAACATGGTGGAAAAAAAAACCAAGAAGTGTGGAATTGCACTTTTTTTTTTTTGCAATTTCACCGCACTTGTAATTTTTTTCCCGTTTTCAGTACAAGATATGTTTAAAACCAATGTTGTCAAAAGTACAACTTGTCCCGCAAAAAACACGCGCACACATGGCCATTTTGGCCCTGGGAAGAAGGGAAGCAAAAAACAAAGACGGAAATACCTCCGGTCATGAAGGGGTTAAAGGGAATCGGTCAGCAGGTTTTTCCTATGTAATCCGAAGACAGTAGGAGATAGGGATTAAAACACAGATTTCAGCTATGCCTCCATGTTTGTTTGTTTTTTGCTTGCAATGATTGTTTTAGCACCAGGAGCTTATCATCGCTGGGACACAGCAGCACATGCATGCTAGTCTGATACAACTCCTACTGTGATGAGCAGCTCACTGTCTATAGACTATTTACATACAGAGCCTGGTGTGGGCGGAGCTAGCTTCCTCAGCTCTGCTGTATTGCCAAATCTAAAAACTCTGATTGTGTCAGAAGGGCTGCACCCAGTAAACTAAGTTATACATTGTTGGATTCAGCTTCTCTTTGCTTACATTATGCTGCTCTCAGATGAGGTAGCAAAAACCTGCTGACAGATTCACTTTAAGATCAGTCAAAAAACACTGCTCATTGCCGGTCTAAACAAAATGTGAAAGCTGTGGTTGGATCACTGATTTTAATTGTAAACGTGTGTGGGTCTTCCTGTGGCCTATATCTTTCGTCTAACAATGGCATTTGTTAATGTGTGTCATTCCCCAGTCATATAAAATGATTATCTTCTGATTCCTTCCATTTAGAATCAACAGTGTTTATACCTGAAGCCATATACAAGATTGAAGAGGACATTGGTGAGCTGTTCATACCGGTCCAGAGAAGTGGAGATGTCAGTCAGGAGTTGATGGTGATATGTTTTACACAGCAAGGTAAGAATTCTTCCGTACATTATGTCGTTTACTGTTTTTATTTAAAAGGATGTAATCATTAGAACAGGTTCATACAAAACTATTTTAATATTAATTTAAGTTAATTTCATTTTATATTATTTTTGTCATTCTTGTGCTTGTGTAAATATGAAATATTGATCACTAAATGTCAGAATAATAAGCTAAACTCCTTACTGATAAATCACAGAATCCTAGAACGTTAGAGTTGGAAGGGACCTCCAGGGTCATCATGTCCATCTCCCTGCTCAAAGCTGGATTCACTAAATCATCCCAGACAGATGTCTGTCCAGCCTCTGTTTGAAAACTTCCATTGAAGGAGAACTCACCACCTCTCATGGCCGCCTGTTCCACCCATTGATCACCCTCATTGTCAAACAGTTTTTTCTAATATCTAATCAGTATCTTGTTCCTTTCAGTTTCATTCCATTGCTTCTCGTGTTTCCATGTGCAAATGAGAATAATAATGATCCCTCTACCTTGTGACAGCCCTTCCGATATTTCTAGACAACTATTTAGTCTCATCTTAGCCTTCTTTTTTGGAAGCTAAACATTCCCAGATCCTTTAACCGTTCCTCGTAGGACATACTTTGCTAGAACATGATCTTACTTTACAGCCTATAGTAAAACTGAATTTTATCACTAGTTATTAGCTGGAAGCAGGGCCGTATTTGCCACTAGGCACTCGAGGGCACGTGCCTAGGGTGGGGCAATGCGGGGGGGGCGGCACCTGAGCAGGGTTTTTTTTTTTTTTTTTTAAATTAGACAGTCCGGTCCGGCGTGGTCACCTTAAGAGAGCAGCCCCCCCCCCGCCGCCCCCCCCCCCCCCCGCTTCCTTGCTGGCACAGCCCCCATTGAAGACGTGACTCTCTCATACTCACCTCACCTGCTCCAGCGGTGCCGGCTGGTCTGCTCTCAGCGACTGCACGACTGCAGCTCGTCCTGTGTGAGCGGACACATGGTGCCGCCTCATTAAGGTGATGAATATGCATGCATATTCATCAGCTTAAATGAGCGTTACCACCTGACCGCAGCGCTCACACAGGACGAGGAGGACGGTGCGCAGGGACAGAGCGAGGTGGAGGATTCCGAGGATTCCGTTCTTCTGCTGCGCGGTGTGTGAGGTGACTCAGGTGAGTATGACAGCCAGGGAGGACGGGGGGAGCCGGGGAGGGTGTAGGAGGTCCGCGGAGCTGAGCCATGATACAGGATGGGGCTGGGAGCGTCGGAGAGCCGGCGATGAGCCACGCATACGGCGGGCGGGGGGAGATGAGCCACCCACGCAGATACAAGGAAGTGGGGGGGAGGGGGAGATGAGCCACCCACGCAGATACAAGGAAGGGGGGGGGAGATGAGCCACCCACGCAGATACAAGGAAGGGGGGGGAGATGAGCCACCCACGCAGATACAAGGAGGGGGGGAGGAGATGAGGCACCCACGCAGATACAAGGAAGGGAGGGGAGATGAGCCACCCACGCAGATACAAGGAGGGGGGGGAGATGAGCCACCCACGCAGATACAAGGAGGGGGGGGAGATGAGCCACCCACGCAGATACAAGGAAGGGGGGGGGAGATGAGCCACCCACGCAGATACAAGGAAGTGGGGGGGAGATGAGCCACCCACGCAGATACAAGGAAGGGGCGATGAGCCACGTATACGGGGGGGGAGGATATTTGATGAGTCAGTGCCTGAGCCAGCCATGCATACCATGCATACAGGGGGGTGAATATGAGCCATGCATACAGGGTGGGGGAATATGAGCCATGCATGCAGGGGGGGGAATATGAGCCATGCATACAGAAGGGGAGTGAACATGAGCCATGCATTCAGGGGGGTGAATATGAGCTATGCATACAGGGGGGTGAATATGAGCCATGCATACAGGGGGGGGGAATATGAGCCATGCATACAGTAGGGGGGTGAATATGAGCCATGCATACAGGAGGGGGGTCATTATACAGTAAGGAGAACTGTGTGTGGCCATAATACAGTATTGAGCATCATGTGTGGCCGTTATACAGTATTGAGCATCATGTGTGGCCGTTATACAGGATGGAGCATCATGTGTGGCCGTTATACAGGATGGAGCATCATGTGTGGCCGTTATACAGGATGGAGCATCATGTGTGGCCGTTATACAGGATGGAGCATCATGTGTGGCCGTTATACAGGATGGAGCATCATGTGTGGCCATTATACAGTATGGAGCATCATGTGTGGCCATTATACAGTATGGAGCATCATGTGTGGCCAATGGCCATTTTACAGTATGGAGCATCATTTGTGGCCGTTATACAGTATGGAGCATCATGTGTGGCCATTATACAGTATTGAGCATCATGTGGGATCATTATACAGTATGGAGAACTGTGTTTGGCCGTTATACAGTGTGGAGCATCATGTGTGGCCATTATACAGTATGGAGCATCATGTGTGGCCATTATACAGTATGGAGCATCATGTGTGGCCATTATACCGTATGGAGCATCATGTGCGGCCATTATACAGTAATGAGCATCATGTGTGGCCATTATACAGTATGGAGCACTGTGGCCATATTGTTTTTAAAACAGTGTCATCAGCAGTGCCAAATGGCTGTGGTTGGAACGTGGATATGAGTGTGACTAGTTGTGAAATGGGTGTGGTCAGAGGCGTGGCCTAAAATTTGCCGCGACGCACTACGTGCGCCGCAAACTTTATACCTCCTTCTCTTCTTCAAAAGTTGGAGGTATGGTACCACATTTGCCAGATCATGGCAAGTGCCGCAAATCCCATAGGGAATGAATGAGGCCGAACACAGTGTTGCCGTAAGTGATCCATTACGCAGCAGATGCAGAAAAACTGCCGGATCTGCTGCAAAAGGCGACTTTCACATCAGCGATTCTTGCCAAAGTCACTGCCGATAGTGTCATACTCACCAAAGGGGGAGGCAGCGCTAAAAGTGCCTAGGGCAGCAGAAACTCTAAATACGGCCCTGGCTGGAAGACCCATTTGTTGTAAAACCAGGGCTAAGTTAAGGATCCTGTACACTAAGGGACCCAATACACAACAGTTAGCTGTCAAACGAACGATGGTTTGGCCGATCATTTGGCTGTTAGCTATCTCCCCTGATTCCTCCAAAAACAGGAGTCTTTTCTATGCAACGGCCGCTGCCAGACTCCTCTGGCAGCGACTTATCTCTCCAAGAACAAAAAGGATCATCAGTCCAAAATTGAACATGCCATATCCTTGTTAACCCTGACATCTATCGAAGGAAAGTTGTGAGGCCTCCGTATATATTAGGCTGTTGAGCAAGCCTGCGCTATTGGCGGATTTGGCTGACATTACTTTAATGTGTATTGGCGCCTTAACAGTTGCAATAACAGTGTGTGGTCATGATATGTGCTGGTATTGTCACCGACCATCTCTTTTTATACACTCTGTTCATCCTGCTACAAAGCATGGTCTTTTGTGACATAGTGTTTTCGGTGTGCCGAGAGAATGATGAATAGTTGCATTAGTGTAAAAGAAAATATAAAGTCCTTCTCATTTGTTAATTTGTTAAGAAAAAATAGCTGATGAGACAAACAGCCATGAACAAACCTGACTGAGCTTATTTCTCAGTATAGACACAGCATTGGTGGGGACTCGGGAGGTTTCTGGTGCAGCAGGCTGCCTCCCAGCCACAGATTGATCGGATTTGAGGTCGAAGGACAGGGGGAGGAAAACAATGTGCATATTCAAAAGGACACAATCCCGGCAGCAATACTGACAGTGTTGCTAATTTTCTCTAGGTTTATTAGAATTTTTAGCTACTATCCCTTTAAATTTTCCATCAACCATTAAAGGTTACTTATTCTTAGCGCAGATTTTTTTTATCCAATTCTCTAATCTATATAATATACAGGGGTTGGATAAAATAGTGGAAACACCTGGGAACATCAACAAAAGTTAGTTTAATATGGTGTAGGTCCAACTTTTGCGGCGATTACAGCCTCAATTCTCCGAAGTATGGATTCATACAAGGTGTGAATTGTTTCCAAAGGAATTTTAGCCCATTCTGCAGTTAAAACACCCTCCAGTTCTTTGAGCGACGATGGCGGCGGAAATCAACATCTAACTTGAATCTCTAAAATCGACCATAAATGCTCAATAATGTTGAGGTCTGGGGATTGTGGGGGCCAGATGAGATGCTCAACTTCATTAGAATATTCCTCGTGCCATGCTTTAACGATTCTAGCTGTATGAATTGGTGCATTATCATCCTGAAAGATGGCGTTCCCCTCCAGGAACAGTGCTTGAACCATTGGATCAGGGCCGGCTCCAGGTTTTTGAGGGCCCCGGGCGAAAGAGTCTCAGTGGGCCCCCCCTTTAACATATACCACGATTCATGATGCACAGATTGATACAGCAGAGAACTATAGCACAGCCACGTAGCATATAACACAGCCCACGTAGTATATAGCACAGCCCACACACTATATAACACAGCCCACGTAGTATATAACACAGCCCACGTAGTATGTAACACAGCCCACGTAATATGTAACACAGCCCACGCAGTATATAACACAGCCCACGTAGTATATAGGAGCCAGGCAGTATATAACACAGCCACGTAGTATATAACACTGCCCACATATATAACACAGCCCAAGTAGTATATAACACAGCCCACGTATATAACACAGCCCATGTAGTATAACACAGCCCATGTATATAACACAGCCCACGTATATAACACAGCCCAGCCCAAGTAGTATATAACACAGCCCACATATATAACACAACCCATGTAGTATAACACAGCCCAAGTAGTATATAACACAGCCCACGTATATAACACAGCCCATGTAGCATAACACAGCCCACGTATAGAACACAGCCCACGTATAGAACACAGCCCACGTATAGAACACAGCCCACGTATAGAACACAGCCCACGTAGCATAACACAGCCCACGTATATAACACAGCCCACGTAGCATAACACAGCCCACGTAGCATAACACAGCCCACGTAGCATAACACAGCCCACGTATATAACACAGCCCATGTAGCATAACACAGCCCACGTATATAACACAGCCCATGTAGTATAACACAGCCCACGTATATAACACAGCCCATGTAGTATAACACAGCCCACGTATATAACACAGCCCAGCCCAAGTAGTATATAACACAGCCCACGTATATAACACAGCCCATGTAGTATAACACAGCCCACGTATGTAACACAGCCCATGTAGTATAACACAGCCCACGTATATAACACAGCCCATGTAGCATAACACAGCCCACGTATATAACACAGCCCATGTAGCATAACACAGCCCACGTATGTAACACAGCCCATGTAGCATAACACAGCCCACGTATATAACACAGCCCATGTAGCATAACACAGCCCACGTATATAACACAGCCCATGTAGCATAACACAGCCCACGTATATAACACAGCCCATGTAGTATAACACAGCCCACGTATATAACACAGCCCATGTAGTATAACACAGCCCACGTATATAACACAGCCCAGCCCAAGTAGTATATAACACAGCCCACGTATATAACACAGCCCATGTAGTATAACACAGCCCACGTATGTAACACAGCCCATGTAGTATAACACAGCCCACGTATATAATACAGCCCAGCCCAAGTAGTATATAACACAGCCCACGTATATAACACAGCCCATGTAGTATAACACAGCCCACGTATATAACACAGCCCACGTATATAACACAGCCCAGTGAGGAAGACACACTCACTGCCTCACTTTCACAGTCATGCCGCGGCCGTTGCCCCCATTGTGGACACAGGGTGCTCCATGCACCTGACTGCTGAGCTGCTAGTCTTTCTGCTTGGTGCACTGCTGGACCTGGTCCTGGACGGTCGGTGGATGTGGACGATCTCTGACTGAGCTCTTAGGCGGCCGGAAGTGACAATACAGACGACCGCTGGCCCGGAAGTGACTCGTATCCATGGTGACTGTGAGTATTCCAGAAGCTGCGCAGCACCAGCTAAACTCAGCGAGCTCTGTGCCTTTTGCTGCTGAGCAGGGATGACGGATGTGCTCCGCCTCCGAGTCCTGGCTGGGACTAGGAGTTGACTGTCAGTGTCTGTAGTAGTCATGTAATACACACACAGCACACAGGGATGTAGTCCGGCTGCAAGGGCCCCCCAGGAGCGCATCAGTGTGTGTGTGTTGTAGCGTTGCCACCGTAAATGGGCCCCCCCTTCTCACCAGGGCCCCGGCACTTGCCCGGGTACGCCGGGTGCTGACGCCGGCCCTGTATTGGATGCACTTGGTTGCCCAAAATGCCTAAATAATCTCGGCTGTTAATTCTTCCATGAAGGGATATCATTGGCCCGGTGGATCTCCACGAAATAGCACCCCAGATCATCACAGAACCTCCGCCATGTTTTACGGTTGGGAGAAGGCAGTCTGGATGGAATGCGTCTTTCAGCTGTCTCCAAATGTACACTCGGCCGGAGGTCGGAAATAGGGTAAACGATGATTTTTCTGAGAATATCACATGCTCCCCCTGCTCGAGGGACCAATTCTGGAGGTTTCTACACCACTCTAAACACTTGGAAACATTTGTCATTGAGAGAAGCGGTTTTCTAATTGCAGCTCTTCCGTGGAATCCAGATTTGTGCAGCTCCCGATGAACAGTTTTCGTGGAAACTGGGTTCTGTAGGTGTTCATTGAGCTCAGCAGTGATTTTCGGGGGCCGTGGTCTTGCGATCCTCTCTCACAATTCGCTTTAGAGTCCGACGGTCTCTCTCAGTCAACTTTGACTTTCGGCCGGAACTGTGCTTTGCTGCAGACATTTTTCCTTCTCTTTCAAACGCAGTCATTACTTTGGAGACAGTACCTCTTGACACGCCAAGCATTCAGGCACCTTCTGTTACACTAGCACATGCTATAAGACCAACAATAAGACCAACACCAACAATTTGGCCTCTTTGAAAATCCAAGAGGCCTGCCATTGGTATCAGGTTCTCATCAATGTTCTTACAATTCTGCAAAACAAACAGTTAATTCCCATACACATATCACATAACACAAATAATCAACTACAAAACATTACCATATGTCATGGTTTGCATGTTTATCACATGTTCGAAGATTATGATGCCAAAACGTTAGGTGTTTCCATTATTTTGTCCAACCCCTGTATGTTCTGCCCTTCAAAACCATTTTTGACAAAATGATGTCCATTAGAATAAACCATGATACTCAAAAATAAGGAGGATCAGTATCCACGATATAGAGGAGCAAATGTAATTTTTTATTTTACACTTTAAAAATATATTTTTTTACAAGAGAAATTATCAATTTACATATCAAATCAGAGTAATGGGTAAGCATGGAAATGGCCTCAAATACAAGGAGCTTGCTTGGCATTAAGCCATATCACAAGGCCCATCACTACTGTATAATACAAGTAGAGAAGGCAGGACCCTTATTACAGACACCCTAGATTATAATATCAATTGTACGCTGTCCATCTCTACAACAGTTTAGTATAATGGTATGAAAACCAATATCATACACAATATCATGTGGATTTTGAAAATCCTTATTTTTAAGTAGGATGTAATTGTATAAAATGAGGTATAGTGTAGTTATTATATAAAAACTCTTTACACTAGAAACTGCTGCACCCCTTGAAACATGAAATTGTCACTGTCATTCCAACAAAATTTGCACAAATCAATAGTACAAATGAATATGAGAAACTATGTCATTTATCTTTGTAATTTGCTTCTTCCTCCACTTACGAGAGACTTTTCCCTTCGCCCCCGCCTCCTGGACTCACCATCGACATCCTTAATCAGCTTATAGAAGTATTAGTTTAAGCCTCCTGGTCTACACTATGGAGATGTTAGGATCATTGGGCATCACTCCAGTGCTGGATTCACAGCTACACAGCTCAGTACTGCGGTATAATATTCTCTCTGCTGCTGTTGCTTCTGAACATGTGCTACATAGACATGAGGTATTCCTGCTCTCTAATTTCTATGTGTTGTGCATGGAAGACATCATACCAGCTAGTCTCATCCCACCAGCTCAGAGAAAACTAGAAATAATAGATTGAGTCCACAGAGGGGAAAACTGGTTACAACTGCAGGATGCAAGTCCTAAAATGTCCAGAAATAAGCTTATTCCTCATGTATACACATGACAACTTATTCTGAAAAGTTACACCGTATGGGGTTCATTTTAATCTGGGCCGTCAGCTGTTTAAACCCCAGAAGCTCTGACTCTCACTGCCAGTCAATAACATTGCTTTCCTGGTATATACCCCTGGGCTTCTGTTTGTTTTGATTATTCCTGTGCTCTGACCTCAGCTAGTTTATTGACGTTGCTCCTGCCTTATGATATTGTAGCTCTTATACCGCGAGGTTCTTACCCGGCTTTCTGACTATCCCTCTTGCCATCTTGCTCTACCAAACAGCAGCTGACTCTGAGGCCCAGTCTAAAAGTCCCTGTATAAGTCCAGATCCCTATACAGTACAGTGGTTAAGGGTGAAGGCCAGGGCAACCCTGGCATAGAAAAACTAAGTGGCTAGCGCCAAGCCTGTTTGTGGTAGCTATTTTGAAGCACGAACAGTGCCCTCGTGACACGTATGGTATCAATATATAATTCAGCCACAAATGTCCCGCTATATAAATGACTTGCTACTTTGTAACTCCCAGAAAAGTATCACATTGAATGTTTGAGTTATACATCATGCTTGAGTTGGTTTTTTTTTTTGTATTCATTTACCATCGATGTACTGCACAAACATATTTTTGCAACCAGTAGTGAACAGTTTCTATTTAGGATGAATGGATGAGCTGTAAATGGTTAGGAATGGGATCCCCATGGTGTCTCATATACATTGGTATGTGTGTCACGTGTCCATCACTGATTTTTTTTTTTTTTACTGACTATTCCAGCATGCTTGGAAATCTGACAGCCTTAGGGATGAGCAGGCAGTATTAGGAGCGATACCTAAAATGTGTAGGGCTGTTTCGCCACGTCAACCTCCGCTAAATATGTTCCAAGGCCTGATATAAAATATGGAACACCTCCTAATTTTGTAGGTATCGCTTACATATTGCTATTTTAATGAAGAGTCTCCGTTGCACTTTTTGTTTGTATATCCTTAACCAAAGTAGAAGAGTCAAATTAGAAGCTGAGTTATATTATATGGAAGGAAAATTCATCTTTGTTATCTATAACACTATATTTATTGCACTTAAAAAATATCCATACTATGAGTCAGGGTGGGTCATCTTGCTTTTTGTCGACTAGTTTGGTAAGGAGCATGGAAGGGTGGTAAAATGCATAATTGCTATTAATATGTGGTCTGTGGCTGGAGATTATTGAGTAATTAGGCACTGGCCCTCTCTAATGGAGGTGCAGAGGGAGTCTGCTCCTGTTATTAAAGAGAACCTGGCAGCACGTTTTCACTTATGGAATTAGTGGTATGACTGCATAGGAATTTGTTCACCAATAAAAAGGACATATTTTTTGTTGATATCCGATGTGCCAGGCATGACAAATCTAATGTAGAAGCCATATGCAAATCTGGCTGTAAGTGCATTTGGGGGGTGTCTGTGCACTTGCACTACTTTTTCTAAGTACGATACCTCCGAGCCTCGGGGGTTCTCTTTGTATGAACTTCCTTTTTTCTCCCTCCAGCTTCTCCCCTCTTCATAGGTTTATAGGCAGATGTTATAGTTTGATCCCTCACTGAAAACAGATTTGTAGACAGATTTAAGCATTTTTCGAGAGTGAATGTCCAGTGCAGGAAAAATGGCTTTTGTTTTCAATGGTTGTATCGCAAACGTTTCTCTCACAATTACCCAATAGATTGGTAAAAAGGAAGCGCACTCTGTTTCAAAATGGAAGGTATAGTCTATTCATCCATTCAAAAATGTGAAGTTTCGGTCAGGTTATGTGACCTTTCTCAAACGTAGGATTACAATGTAGAAAAACATGAGAGGCGCTGGGTTCTGCTTCAGTGTCCCCAGACACTTGTGTTTTTTTTACCTTGAGAAAACTGCCGGTCTGGTGCTGAAACTGTTGGTGAATAAAAAAACCTTGATTATACTCTCCGAATCTCATCCTTTTAATGAACACAGCTCACTCATCATGATAATCTCCACTTTGCCAAACTGTTATTTGGACAATACTCTCCTGCAGATACAGGACTGGAGCTACGGCACATCTGACTTCTCACAGGGGAGCGCCACCATCACGCTTGTCCCATCTTCCTCCTTACGGTAGTCCCATTACTGTGCGCATTTGTCCCATCCAGATCTTCCCAGTTTCCCCATACAGGCATTGTCCCCACTGGACAATCAGACCACTCTCCAGGTTCTCTGCACACTCAAAAAACATACAACTACGCTACCTCCCACTTACACCCTGTCTCTCACAGAGTTACCCTTTCCACTGTATACACTCCACAGCCCAACACAATCCAGGGTTCTGTGTCTATGACAAGTTTTAGACCTCCATAGCAACCAGACTGCCATGTTAGTCCCCCCCCCCACTACATATTCCAAGTACAATATCCCCCAGATTTTCTGCATGCTTCATTACTAAACGTGCATTTACACGCTACTCAAAAGTAAACAGTTGGCTTCATATTCCAATATATTCCCCAAGGTTTAAACTCACCACTATCAAAACATTTTCCCATAAAGTTGATCATTTGCACAGTCCTCACATTTACAGAGAGAGCCACATGCACCTTTACTCTCTGCACTTGGCGCCTTTAGCTTGCTTTCATATGTTCATTCAACACTGGTTGATGCAAAATACCAGTGTGAAAAAGGTCTGATGAGACCAAAACTTTTTCAAGTATTCTGTTTCTTTCACAAATAGTTACCAGTCATATAATAACCTTTACTCATGTGCTGGTCGACTCACCGAAATATACATATTCAAGGAGAACATATCAGAATTGCCCTGGGAGAGTCCTGTGTGTTTGCGCCTAAATGGTGCCTTGTATTTTGATGAATGGACATTTTTTGTTACACCTGTGGATTCAATCACTATGTGATTAAAAACCCATGTATTACCGGTACATTAGTTCAAGACTTTTTTGTATTATTTTGCATTACATTGTTTTTTGTCTGTTTTTCATTGTTGCATTAAAGGGAACCTGTCACCACGTTTTTGGAAGATGGGATAAAAATAGCGTTAAATAGGGGCAGAGGTGGGCGTTACATTAGTGTGTGTGTTATGCGTTTATTACCCACCTAAGTTGCCGAAATAACTTTGCAAAGTCTCCGTTTTCGCCTGTCAATCAGGCTGGTCAGGTCGCATGGGCGTTGTCTTCCCCCAGATTTGGCGTAGTTTTCCGTTGGTGGCGTAGTGGTGTGCGCATGCCCAAAGTCCGGAATCCTCTTCCAGGGGATTTAAAATAGCGCGGTGTTCGTTATTGCATTGGTGATCGGTGGGCGCGGCCATCTTCCTTTGGCCGCGCGTGCGCAGAAGCGGCGCTCTGCTGGCCGCGGCTTCAGGAAAATGGCCGCCGCGATATCCATCTGCGCACGCGCGGCATCCCGCGGCCATTTTCCTGAAGCCGCGGCCAGCAGAGCGCCGCTTCTGCGCACGCGCGGCCAAAGGAAGATGGCCGCGCCCACCGATCACCAATGCAATAACGAACACCGCGCTATTTTAAATCCCCTGGAAGAGGATTCCGGACTTTGGGCATGCGCACACCACTACGCCACCAACGGAAAACTACGCCAAATCTGGGTGAAGACACCACGCCCATGTGACCTGACCAGCCTGATTGACAGGCGAAAACGGAGACTTTGCAAAGTTATTTCGGCAACTTAGGTGGGTAATAAACGCATAACACACACACTAATGTAACGCCCACCTCTGCCCCTATTTAACGCTATTTTTATCCCATCTTCCAAAAACGTGGTGACAGGTTAATACATTTTGGTGATATTTTATTGGTATATTATTGACTCAGAGTTCTCCTTGAATATGTATTCTGTTTCTTTGTTGCATGTTCAACTATAAGTGTCGTAGTCATTCATCAAAATACAAGGCACCATTTAGGCGCAAACACACGGGACTCTCCCAGGACAATTCTGTACACAGCTCAATTCTGTTATCACTAGACCACTTCTGGTCAATTGCTAGGCCCCTCTGAGCAAAAAAAAACCTTCTCTTCCACCGTCACTTGTGAGGCGACCTTTCCCTACTGCTCCTTTCAGGTCTTTCCTTAGCAAAATCTGACCTCTGGTCCACCACCCAATCCACCAGCCATCCAGTCACAATCCTCTTCATTGCAGATGGACCATATACTACTCCTGATAACCAAGGTCTTTGACTGTTCCATACTAAGACCAATTTCCCCCGGTCTAGCACGGCACATGGTAAACCACACAGTCCCAAAATGTTACCAGACCTCCTCGATTTATGGGCTTCTGCTATTCCTCATCTACTAGAGATTATGGTGCTTTGGTGACTCACACATATCATCCCTCCCCTTAGCTACTACAAGGCTCTCCGTTGACCCAGCTAGGACATCATACCTTTCCCATGTCTATCCACCAAAGCCTGTCATTCCTTCGCACAGTCACAGCAGCACTAGCCTACAGCAGTATTGCAGGGTCCGTTCTCCTTTAGTAATCCATCCTGAACATTAGCAGGAATCCACTCTGAACATGTCAATTACAGAGGATTTATGGTTGTAGCTATCAAATTGAACTTCAAATAAACTGGGCAATTGCAGAGATCCTCAAACCCCTTGGACTATGGTTCTCGTTACTCTTCTACGAAGGCTTTAGCTTTTAGTGTAATCTTATCAATGGGCCACAAGTAAGTCTATGTGATTCAGCTATGTAAATGAGGTACTAGGTAAATGTGTTCTTATATTTTTTTGCTGAGTGTTTGCCTTCGAGACACTTCACAATATGACAAAGTACACTTGTAAAAATATAAATACGCATTCCAATTATCTGTTCTGCAGGTACGGCTACTGGAACCGTCCCAACATCAGTTTTATCCTACTCTGATTACATATCAAGGCCTGAGGAACATAACAGTGTTTTGAGGTTTGATAAAGGCGAGAAGGAGAAGATGTGCCGCGTGGTTATAATAGACGATTCCTTGTATGAGGAAGCCGAGACTTTTAATGTCACGTTGAGCATGCCTATGGGTGGAAGACTTGGAGCTGAGTTCCCCTCTACTCAGGTTGTCATTTTACCTGACAAAGATGACGGTAAGGACTTTTATACTTTATTGAGACATTAATGCAAAGAACCTGGTGTTGTGGGGTTACTTCATAAAAGTCTACAATGGCGCATAGTGGGGTAGATTTACCATATGCTTCACCACAGTCTTCTGTCACAATTCTGTTGTTATTTATGGTGCCAATTATTTCAGGCAAGTTTATTAACAATTTGGAGTGTCTATAGAAGAGGCCTCAACTTTGCCTATCTGTAAGAAGTGCCGGATGTGCTACTCGCTTTACTGCACTTGTTCTGGAAGCCGCCAGCAGCGGTTCAATGAGATGCCGGTGATTAAGTGGCTAAAATTCTACTATCGGATCAATTTTTACGGTTCATTTACATGGAGGTTGTTTTATTGTGTAATTTCAGCTAAATCTGGCTCCGGGTTTAAGGCAAGGGTCTCGTGACCGATTTCTCCACATCCGAGAAAAACTGACCGATTATTCTGATTAGAGTTTGATCAGACTGGCATCAGTTTTTCTCAGACATGGAGAGAGAAAAAGAAAAGTTTCTCCACCTTCTCCATTCTATCAGGCTGTATTGCACTCTGATGTTATTTGAGTTCGATACCTTTTTTTTTCACAGATCCATAGACTTGTTTTGCCGATTTTGAGCCTACGCTTGGATCAAAATTGGATATGTCTCCGATTGTTTTCCTATGACCACTCAGTCCAAGGAAAAAAATCAGCCCCACATAATATCTTAGGTACGAATGTTATCCGTGATAACCACGGATAGCACTCATATGCCAAAATCAGTTGTGTGCACAAACCCTAAGACGGTATTCAGATATTCAAGTATCACAGTAAGCATGGGCTGAGGTTTCACAGGCACGCCACGGGTCTCCTCCTCTAAAAGCTCTATAGGCATATTGGAGGCTATTGAGTTAGGGTCAGGAGACCTGCAACCAATCTGGAAATCATTCTGTAAGTCTGAACCCTACCTTACAAACTGGTTTCAGTTGTGAAGCTCCAGTTTCATTTGCTGTGGGAAGGCACCCGGTTTTCCACATTCAGTTGGCTAATCTACCTACGGCAACCTGCTGCGGCATCTAGGTTATTAACTGGAATAGGAAAAACTAGAAAAATCGATCATGTTCAGTTTGGAAACAAATTGGGTTTAAAGGATATTCACATCTCCAGGATCCTATCCCAATAAGTAGTGGGTGTAATAATAATAATATCTAGTTCTTCTGATGTTGCTTACCCCATGTGCAGGGCATTGCAGTAGTTTAGTGGTTAAAACCATGGATACCAAAGCTACTGCAATGCCCTGCACTTGGGGTAAGTGACATTTCTAAATGGCAGTATTTGCTAATATTTTTATTACACCTACTACATATTGAGATAGTGAGATAGCATCTTGGTTATGGGAATACCCCTTTAAATATAAACTTGTGTGTGTATATATGTACTGTGTGATTATTTCTCCTCCAAGCAGGTGTTTAATTTATCTATTTAATGTATCCCGAGAGCCCAATAATCATCTGTCCATTTTGTGAGTTCTGCAGACTTTCAGAAATAGCGAAGTTATTTTTTCATTACTTTTCTTTAGCCAAACTCCCACCAAAGCTGTCATATTAGTCAGCACATTGCTGGGACCAAAAGAAGAGTGAATTGTATGGAGGAGTTTGCACTGGAAAGCTTTGTCAGCGCAGGCTCATTACTCAATGACAACATGAATTGTACAGCTCATTAGAGCAGAACTGTGGAGTGGGCACTGAAGTCCGAGCACTGGTTTGTAGAGCCTACAATAATGCGGCCTTCCCTGATGTCAGTGAATGGTCATTATTATAGACAAACATTGGAGAGCTGTGCTGATGTGTGCTGTGAGCAGTATCCATCAAAGCAAGGTGATGAGCGACGACCTGGAGACCACAGCGCCATCCATCACTGGTGTATCGAGAGCTGGTTAAACATTCAAATGGAAGGGAAGGGCAGGAGAGAAGGAGAAAGAAAAAAAACTATTGAATAGGTTTCCTAAATTCCTTTCCACCCTCTGACCTTGATTCCTAACGTGACGCAGGATGGAGAACAAGTGTCGCCCCCCTTTGCGCACGTTTCTGGCTCCCAAAATTGGATATCACATTTCAAGACAGTTCTGCGAAAAGACTATTAAAATATGTTAATCATATACAAAAATCTGCCCCATGGACCTGAATGAATAGACCAATTTTTATATATTACTGAAGTAGAGGGAGGCCTAGCTGCAATATTTGGAACAATCCATTGACAAAAGTGGCAGTGTCTAAAAAAAAAAAAAGGCAGATTGTTTTCTCATCACAGTAAGTGATGGCGGCATGTAACTTAGATATGTCATCATATACTGATATGTTACATACTTAGATATGTCAGCATACACTGATTAGTGGGAGTCTACCTTCCTGTACCCCCAGCGATCCCAAAAGTTTGTGACTTTCACACAAACCCTACAGAAAAACATGGTCTTGCTGCCGTCATCTCCCACAAGTTAAAACTGATTTGAGTGCCCATCCCAGTCTAAGATGTCCAAGAACTGCCCTGAATCTCATGCTCTATAACTTGCTATCCACTACTTCTAGTAGGAGATTTCTCTTCATAAGTATTCTGCCAGCATTGTAGTTCCTGGAACTTTCTTCACTTCCCAACATGCACTGCTGATGCCATCGTCCAATAGCTTTCCTGGACTCGCCCACTATTTGAAAGCCCGCCTCTCCGATAAGCCTGTAAGCATTCTGACACACAGGAGAGACAACAGCCTGATCTGTCTCTTCTACTCTAGGCTTCACCATTGGTGGCGCACGGCAAGTTAGTCAGAAGGGGGACAACTTGGAGTGATTTTTCAGGGTTCAACAAAAGATTGTTTTTAAAGAAAGGGGTCAGCTGTTTTCACTGTAGTGTTTTATGGTGCTATAGTTGTGAAACTACACGTCCCAACAATGCTGGACTGCAGAAGACAACAGCAGGAGAAACACAAGTCGCACACCAGTGGGTTAGCAGAATTGTACAGCAGAGCAGCAACCAAGCGAAATATCCTTGTCTGTCAGCGCCCCTAATACTGCACCTCCACTCCCAAAGCCCCTGAAGCTGCTCATAACTTCCAGGAATCTCGTTCACATGGCTGCACAGAGGACACTGAGGCTCCGATTAATCAAACTGTTTTTGCCAGATTTCTGGCTCAAAACACTTTAAAAATTTGCAAAATTTGCACAACTCAAACATTTCACGTCAGTCCCAGCCAAATACATCACAGTGGGCAGAGCATGGGTGGGATGGGACGTGGTGACGTCTGCCCAGGAAAAGTTTTCAAAAGTTACTTTAGTGGTATAACCAGGGTCGGCGCAAGGTTTACATGGGCCCTGGGCGAAAGAGTCTCAGTGGGCCCCTCTAACGCTTACCAAAATTCATGATGCACAGATAAGAAATATAGGTATAGTACAATGCCAAAGATTTCACTCACTTCTTACGTTACATGAGTGATATCTATTGTAAATTCTACAATAGCTCAGACACTGGTGAATCCTCGCAGCGCACAGTGGGTGCCCTGGGGGGATTCAAAAGTCTGCAGTCACACAGAGTGACTGCAGAATTTTCATTTTAGACTGGACGGTACAGTCCTCCATACAGTTTTATGGGCATGACATAGTCCTCCATACAGTATTATGGGCATGACATAGTCCTCCATACAGTATAATGGGCACCATATATTGCTCCATACACTATTATGGACCCCATATATTGCTCCATACAGTATTATGGCCATGACATAGTCCTCCATACAGTATTATGGGCATCACACACTCCTCCATACAGTATTATGGGCACAACATAGTCCTCCATACAGTTTTATGGTTATCACATAGTCCTCCATACAGTACTATGGTCGCGACATAGTCCTCCATTCAGTATTATGGGCACTACATAGTCCTCCATACAGTATTATGGGCATGACATTTTTCTCCATACAGTATTATGGGCACAATCTGAGAATTTACAAGTCTGCAGTCACATAGTAACTGCAGACTTGTACCCTAAGGACGGATAACCCCTTTAAATAGCGTGCTTAGCCCTGCACCCCCATCATTAAGATTGGCATACAAAACATCAATCTTAATGAATCCTGTCTCATTGATTCCGATTTATCGTTGTTGTTTTTCACATTTCTGGAGTGATTTGCACTTGTTTAGTGTTTTTTTGCTGCGTGTTCTGTATACGTTTGCTCTACCTTTTAAGTTGTCTTTCTTTTTTAAGTCTTTTTTTTGTATTTTTTTTTTTTACGACTTTGCTTATCCAATTCTTTCAGAAGAATTCAGGAAATGTGACTTTTAAAAAAACGTCACATTTATTTGGCGCATCCCACTCCAGTTCCTGCCTGGTGTAAGTTTCTGGAGGAATCTTCAGTTTGGCGCATTTTCGTGACTTTTCAAAGATTTGTGACTTTTTGTGCTGAAAAGCAGAAAAAAACCGTTTAACACAGAAGTAAAGAGGATTTTTTTGGGCACTGAATTCATGAACATTTTGCTCTATACTGAAGAATTTGGAGCAAGACAACGTCATCATATGCCACAATCTGGCCCTACATCTTTTTGGGCATCATGTCAATGTCCCTATTTAGAGCGCACCTATCCCATAACAAGGGTACTTCAAAGGGAATCGGTCACCTCTAAAAGGCCAATTAATCAGCTTGTACAGTCATATCTGGGACTTAGTGCCTTTAAATAATCATGTCTGTACTATAGATTTTACTGCTTTGCTGTCCAGAAAAAATGTTTTATATAACATGTACTGTCAGTGTCGGACTGGGATGACAAGGGCCCACCAATAACATTGACTTTGGGGGGGCCCACTTTTCACCTGCATGCAAATATTATACTACCTTCGTTCACAAATTTACCTATATCTCTATATAATAACAAACTGGGTAGCGTGGTTAATGAATGATGAAATGCTGCTTTTTTCTGTACAGAGTGATTCAAGTGAATTATGCCAAGTACTGCCCATACAGTGGGGTTGGGGGCCCAGATCTACACAGGGGCCCACCGGGGGACTCCCGTTACCCTGTGGGCCAGTCCGAGCCTGTGTACTGTACATTAAGGCACCATCGTTGTGGCCAAGGGTTCCGTGCACCATTTTCCCCCATCAAGAAACATGAAGTGCACTGCCCCTTAGCTTGATAGACAACACGTTTTTGCCCATTGCAAACTCTGCCTTAACTGAATTGCACGTGTGACTACCTGGCAGCAGGTCCTTTAGTGATAATCTGCTTATAAAACTGTGATTTTATAAAAACTACAGCAAGCAGCCCAATAAGTGACACATCACTGGAATTAGGGTATCTGTCTCTACATTTTGCTGATCTCAGATTAGGTGGCAAAAACCTGGTGACAGATTCCCTTTAAGTCTCCTATTTGACTGTACCCGCCATTTAATTTTAGTTTTAGGTGTGACAAACTCCCTTTAAATAGAAAGTAAATATTTTTAGACTATTTATGTATATGAATATAGTATGACTGGAAGATCATAGGATCATAAGTGCTACTGGGTGAAAAATTTGCTACTTTTCATGCAAAAAGTGCAACATTCATCAGAAGAATTAGCTTGGAAAAAAAGCAAAAATATTATTTTAGAAACATTGAGCTTTTTGTACGAGTGCAGGTTTTCACAAGATGATCTTGCGATCTTCGTTGCACACTGTGGATTGATATAAACCCCAGTGGGAGTGGAGTGGACCTCTGCGCTGATTTTTCTTAGGCTAAAATCCAAAAATGGTAACGTGAAATTTTAGCGTCCAAACAAAATATTGGCAGAAAGAAGATAGGTAAAAGGTTCGTCCAGGCAGTCCCAGGAATCTAGTTAGTTCTCTGCTTGAGTCCCATTCACTTTTCGTTATCATACCAGGGAGTAGAAGATTATGGCTGAAATATTCTCCCTGTCAAATCATGTTCTGGAAGAGCGCACTGAGTAGTCATCCATGTGCAAAAGCTGGCGATAGGAAACCATGGCTAATGTAACACTGGATCCTCTGTGGCTTCCTTTATCTTCCCTCTTAGGACGCTGCTCCCCCTTCCACCATAAAGTGTCTCCACTAGTAGCTATCATTCCACAATGAATGGAAAAGGTCCATCATAGAAAAAGTGCGTCTAATGAATTATTAACCCATAATAGGCCCCGTGCCATGAATGTGTCCGATGTGAAATCAGCAGGAACGGTGCCTCGTGAGATTAGGAGAAAAGACCAAGACGAGGGAGAGGAAGCAAGATAGTGCAGCAAGTTCCATTAACATTTTTTGGTGGAGCTGTCACCGCGCCTTTCAATAGGTGGAAGCGAGCCAAGGAAAATGAACTGTACACAGAGCTGTGGGCAAACGCTGCCAAACTGGGAAACCCAAAGATACTTTTCAAGCTGATCTGAATTAACATTTGTTACATGAGTTGTAGTGTGAAGTAACACAAACGCCCTTCATTTGGCTCCGGGACGGGGATATTTTACAATGAATAAGTTGGCTTAAGCCTTCACGGTTTACTTTGTGATAATGCGCGGTGCTCCTGCGTTTCTCCGGCCCTCCTCGTCTTCGTCATGTCAGTGAGCGGCTGCCAGTTCTCTATGAACACAATAGACATATTCTGCTGCCTCAGCAGCAATGAATAATATGACTGTCCACATCGTCCTACACATCATTCTCCAGGTGCAGTGACCTCGAAATAAAATATATGCCCCATAATAAGGTCCTAATCATCGCTGAGGTGGGAGGGTGGGTTCAAGAGGGGTCAGTAAGCCATCAAAAATATACATAAAGGAGCTTTAAACAGTAGGCTATATAGCTTACTAATACAGGGTGGGCCATTTATATGGATACATCCAAAATGGCCGACTACAAAATGGCCGCCATGGTCACCACCCATCTTGAAAAGTTTTCCCCCTCCTATATACTAATGTGCCACAAACAGGAAGTTGATATCACCAACCATTCCCATTTTATTTAGGTTTATCCATATACATGGCCCACCCAGGTTTATCCCCGTATATGGCCCACCCTGTAGAGTTCAATGAGGCTAGGTGTCATGGCAGCACTGCAGCCTTACAGCGCCGAGGTCCTGAGTTCTAATCCCACCCAGGACAACATCTGCAAGGAGTTTGTGTGTTCTCCCCGTGTTTGCGTGGGTTTCCTCCGGGTTCTCCGGTTTCCTCCCACACTCCAAATACATACTGATAGGGAATTTAGATTGTGAGCCCCAACGGGGACAGTGATGTTAGTTTCTATAATGCACTGTAGAATTAATAGCGCTAAGTAAATAAATTGGCCAGTAGCCCTTCCCCATGATTCGGGCCCATTCACTTTTGATTCTGGGCTTGATAGAATACAGCGTTTTTTGTGTCAGCACTTGAGTGCAGCGGTGTATAAAGGGATTTGTCTATCTGTCTATTCCAATAGCCAGGCCAGCCCCCTTCTCTCTTTATTCATCCGATGTGACTGAGAAGGGGGCTGGCTCTGCTGTTGAAATGAGCAGTCAGACAGTCCCCAACACACACCGCTCCAGTCCCAGGAAAGATTGCCTCATGCGCTTAGAACATTGCAGGAAGAAAAGCAGCCATGGCCCAGGATGGAGCAGATGCCAAATACTGGGGGGACTGGGTCTCATTGAATTAGATAATATGGAAACCGTATGACATTTTTGTTTATTAAGTGCATATATTTTTGGTTTAAATTATTTTTTTTATATTTGGGTTTCATTAAAAGGTTTGCACCATTTTTCTTTTATATCCTCCATGTTGAACTTCTCTATTGCTGGTAACATAATGAGTTAGCTGAAAACCTGTTCTTGTTCTGACTGGAAAGTTTCTGACTCTTCTTTCTTCTGAGCTTCTCTCTATGTGAAGACATGAAAGTCAGGCTAAACTTTGTGGTCATAACTCATCTGAGAGAAGCTCGGAAGAAGGAAGATAAAAGCAGCTATACACTGTCCTGTCAGAACATGGTGACTGACAGATTCTCAGTTAAAGGGGTTGTCCAGGACTAACATACAGTATTGATGACTTAGCTGTGGGATAGGTCATCAGTATGAGATCGGTGCCGGACTGACACTTGGTAATCCCACTGATCAGCAGAAATCTGCTCAGGCGGCATCCGGCTGTAAGCAATGTATGGAGCGGAACCCCCAATGATCCGGTATTAACTACCTATCCCTTGGATAGAGTAATATGTTAGTGCCTGACAACCCCTTTAACTCATTCTGCAGCCACCAATAAGCAAGTGCAGCACAGCGGCTACAGAAGGCAAACAGTGCAAAATTTTTAATGCAACCCAACTGCAAAATTTACTTTAAGCCAAAAATACATGTATTTAAATAAAACAAATTCACCAGAGGGTTTCCATGCGCTTCAAATTATTAGAACATTATACTGTATATTTTGATATTTAAAACTCGTTTAGAATGTAAGTCCGCAAGGACAGGGTCCTCTCCCCTCTGTACCAGTCTGTCACTGTAAACGTTATCTATAACTTTGTATGTAACCCTTTCTCATGTACAGCACCATGGAATTAATGGTGCTATATAAATAAATAATAATAATAATAATATTTTGGTTTGACTGGAAACCCCATTTTTACATGTGAATTTTTTTTCTGTATTTTTATTTTAGGCAAATTAAAAAATATATTTTCAAAATTAGTTCAACAGTTTTTTAGTTACAGTAAATCTTTCTCGAAAATCTGGGTGATATATAGTCATAGGATAAAACCGTCCCACCCCTAATCCTGTCAGTGTACAATGTACCCAGAAAGCTGCCAATCAGTGGTGTGGGCGGGGTCATACAGGGCGCAGTGTTCTGAGCACTGCTAGAGCTGCAGCAGAGAAAACAGTGATTGTATGGAAATGACAGCAAGCAGACTTACAAGCGACACATCACTGAAATCAGGGCCTCAGCCCCTATATTATCCTGTCTTCAAATTACTTTGAAAAAAAACTAGTGACAGATTCCCTTTAAGTGAAATCCCGCACTCAAACAGGATGTAGTAAATGTTATTAAACAGTAGCTAAGATTATGACACTATGCAAATGTATCATTATTATTTATTTTAAGAGAGTTAATTTCAGGGAGTTATACACATGAAGAGTGTTTACAGACAAAAAATACAAAGCAAGTACAAGTAACATAAATTAACCATGACAAACTGGTGCATGGGGGAGAGGATCCTGCCCATTCAGTTTTACAATCTACAAGACATGGAGGAGACAGTAAGCCATGGAGTGGATTGCAGTATCATTGTTACAGCTGGGATTAAAGGGAGATTGTCATTAATATTAACCCCTCCCCAAACTGCCTATATGGGCATTCAGGTCTTTGAAAAGTAAAATCCATTGACACCTTTATAATTTCTATCTGTTGCTGTGTTCCCAAGTAGTTAGTATTTTAATTCATACATAAGGAGGAGCCACTGGCTCTTGAGGTTGTCTTACTGTCCAGCACCAGCTTCTTTAACTTGATTCACACCTCACTGTCTGAACCAGCCAAGGAAATCAGATAAGGAAGCGCAGATGCTAGTGGTGGGCAGGGAAACAATTTCTGGAGACAGTGGCTTCTTAAGTTCTCTTTAACACCCAGAGCACTTAATGCCTTTATTGCAAATGAATTAAAATTTGAATTACTTGGGGATGCAGCAACAGAGAAAAGATTGAAAGGTGTCAGTTTAGATTTTAAAGACCTGCATGTGCATAAATATGCTTGGGGTCACACAAGCTTATAAAACGGCCAAGTTTTATGCGATAAAACATTGCAGAGCACTCGGCCTAGTGTTACACTATGAGGCAGCTCACATCTGTGATTATTTTCTCATGCCAATTCAGCTGCATGCTGCAACTGGCAGCAAAACTCGGCTCACACGCACCCATACAAGTCTATGGGTGTGTGTGAAACATTGGACTGCACTCAGATGTCACCCCAGTGCTGTCTGATATGAGCCGAGTCAAGCCATGGAGGAGATGGAGAAATTACTTTCTCCATCTCCTCCACTCCTGTGCTGCGATTATTGCATATGAGGGCATCGGAGCGCAGAACACTGACGCTCACAGCAGAGCTGGAGCCGAGGGTCTATAGCATATCGCATCAGATGCCCTACGCTGGTGGGACTCCAGCCTAAAGGTGCCATCCGGAGGCTGGCCGGATAGCTGGATCTGGCCAACTTCAGTCGACCTGTGCTCCTCCCGTACTACAGAGGCAAGACTGCTTCTGCTTTCAACACTGGACAGTTCAAACCAACAAAGAAGCCGCGCCATAGGTCTGAGCTGTCGATCTTCAGGAGCACACCGCCCCCAGGGAGCTGAAGAGCAATGCGCTCCTGAAGACAGAAGATGAGCGCGCCCTTTTAAGCTCCTCAATGGTTCACCTTAGCTTCCAGACTAGATACAGGGACCCATTTTGAGATGGAGAGGCTGGATATTTTGGCTTACATTCTTGTTCCCCATACATTCTGGCAGCACCATACAAGGATCATTCAGTCACTTGCACGTAGGGGGGTTGATATAACAATGCTCATTTCTGGTCTGACTTTACCCAGACGCCGCAGCATTGTTTCTTTACACACCTTCTAAGATGAAAGAACTTCCGAAGGACAGAGCTAATATTTGCATTTTTTACAACCACTCTCTGGCTCCATGGAGATGATCCGGTAATAGTGGTCTGCCCTAAATAACTTTGTTTTTAGTTTTTCAGCCATCATGCCTGTTACTTAATCACTTCCACTCAGATTAAATCCTAGATATTAAATAAGGAACCAGAATCCACAGCTTAAATTTGAAGGATTAACGTAATCAATGTTTAAAGAAAGCTAAAGGGGTTGTACCGAATGTAGTTTTGTTTGAGTCAGCCCTTTTGAAGGACGACCGAGCTTCTAAATATGTTCGCTAAAAATTTTCCTCCACCCATTTTTACAGTTTCCTCTGATCTGAGGACACATACATGGATTCCATGTCTATGAATGGTCACTTGTAGTGTAGACCGGCAGGGATGTCCTAAACCCACCGCAATCACAGGATGTATTTCACATTTCAACATTATAAGGTCAGAGCCTAAAACTTGTTGGACTGTGAAGAACTTCAAAGTGGGCCCTGACAGCAGAATACCAGAGCTTGTGAGGACAGACTTCAGGACAGCCTCTATCAACACTGGAGTGAATGATTATGGGTCCTGGTTTACATCTGTCGGTGCCTACAGAGCACTGATGGGGAATATGACATTTTTTCAGTCTCTCTTGATTTTCAACATCATATCATGTTGTCCACACCTTGTAGAGTGCTCTCAATAATCTAATTTTAGAAACTTCCCTAATACTAACAGTAATTAAGGAAAACCTATCCTGCCCCCTTCCCTCCATCATCCCCATATCATTTACATTTCCACCCTGAATGGCCAACAATAATCTGCAAATCACTTTATTTAAAATGTTGCTGTCTTACTCGATGCAAATCCTTCCAAACTTGTGGCAAGTAGGTGCCTCGTCTTCTCTCTTACTAGATGTCCACTGCCTGTGATCAGGTGTAATCCATATATAGCAGCAGAGAAGCCGGGAGGGATTACAGGAAGGGAAGGGACAGGTCTTTGTCACATGGCTCCTGCTTTCTGTCTGTCAAACTGCATAAGGGAGAAATTGCTTTCAGTTCAGAGCAAGCAATCCTTCGGACAATGGCAGGTACAATACATATTGTGAAGTGAGGGAAAAGAACCTATAGTGCTGGCAGAATGTCAAAGAAAAGGAACTGCACACTTATGGCAAATTGTACAGCAGATGCATAAGGACAATTCCTGGCCAAATTAATCATATATATACAGTTGCGCTCAAAAGTTTACATACCCCGGCAGAACTTTTGCTTTCTTGGTCTTTTTACAGAGAATATTATTATTATTATTATTATTATTATTTATTTATATAGCACCATTGATTCCATGGTGCTGTACATGAGAATGGGTTACATACAAGTTACAGATATCACTTACAGTAAACAAACTAACAATCACAGACTGATACAGAGGGGAGAGGACCCTGCCCTTGCGGGCTTACATTCTACAGGATTATGGGGACGGAGACAGTAGGTTGAGGGTTGCTACAGCTCCGGCGTTGGTATGGCGCTAGCTTCAGTAGTGATGAGGCAGCGGGGTCAGTGCAGGCTGTAGGCTTTCCTGAAGAGATGGGTTTTCAGGATCCGTCTGAAGGATCCGAATGTGGTTGATAGTCGGACGTGTTGGGGCAGAGAGTTCCAGAGGATGGGGGATATTCGTGAGAAGTCTTGGAGGCGATTGGATGAGGAGCGAATAAGTGTGGAGGTGAGAAGGAGGTCTTGGGAGGTCCGGAGATTATGTGAGGAAAGATATCGGGAGATTAGTTCAGAGATATATGGAGGAGACAGGTTATGGATGGCTTTGTAGGTCAGTATTAGTAATTTGAACTGTATACGCTGAGGGAATGGGAGCCAGTGAAGAGAATTGCAGAGGGGGGAAGCAGAGGAGTAGTGAGGTGTTGTGAATTCTGTTCTCGAACTCCCTCCGGTGGTTATGAATGGTACTTCGGCGAGTTCTGTCCATGGACTCCCTCTGGTGGCTGTGAGTGGAGCTGCTGGTTCTGAGGTTCTGTCCTCAGCTGACCTCGTTTAGTCCTAGGCTGGCTGCTCTATTTAACTTCACTTAGATCGTTACCTGATGCCAGCTGTCAATGTCCTAGTACTGGTTCAGTTTGCTCTTGGATCTTTCAGATGACCTGTCTACTCCAGCAAAAGCTAAGTCCCTGCTAGCTTATTTGTTTACCACTGTTTTTTTGTCCAGCTTGCTATCATGATTCTGCCTGGCTAGCTGGAAGCTCTGGGATGCAGAGTGGCACCTCCATGCCGTGAGTCGGTGTGGGGTCTCTTTTGCACACTCTGCGTGGTCTTTTGGTAGTTTTTTATGCTGACCGCAAAGATCCCTTTTCTATCCTCAAGTCTGTTTAGTTAAGTCTGGCCTCCTTTGCTGAAACCTATTTCATTCCTGTGTTTGTGACTTCCATCTTAACTCACAGTCAATACGTGTGGGGGGCTGCCTATTTCTTTGGGGAATTTCTCTGAGGCAAGTTAGGCCTTATTTTCTATCTTTAGGGGTAGTTAACTCTTAGGCTGTGAAGAGGCGTCTAGGCAGAGTCAGGTACGCTCCACGGCTATTTCTAGTTGTTGTGATAGGTGTAGGGGTTGCGGTCAGCAAAGCTCCCACTTCCCAGAGCTTGTCCTGTATTACTAGTTTGCTCATCAGGTCATTCCTAGTGCTCCTAACCACCAGGTCATCATAACAGTGAGGAGAGAGATGAATTAGTCGGGCAGCAGAGTTAAGGATGGACTGGAGAGGTGCAAGAGTGTTAGCAGGGAGACCACAGAAAAGGATGTTGCAGTAGTCAAGGCGGGAGATGATGAGGGCATGCACAAGCATTTTAGTTGATTGACGGTTGAGGAAAGGACGGATTCTGGAGATGTTTTTGAGCTGGAGGCGACAGGAGGTGGAAAGAGCTTGGATGTGCGGTTTGAAGGACAGGGCAGAGTCGAAGGTTACTCCGAGGCAGCGGACTTCCGGCATGATGTCATTGATTGCGATAGATAGGTCAGGTAAGGAAGATCTATGGGATGGAGGAAAGATGATGAGTTCAGATTTGTCCACATTGAGTTTGAGTAAGCGAGAGGAGAAGAAGGAGGATATGGCTGATAGGCACTCTGGGATTCTGGACAGCAGAGCGGTGACGTCTGGACCAGAGAGGTAGATCTGAGTGTCATCAGCATAGAGGTGGTACTGGAATCCATGGGACTTTATGAGTTGTCCCAAGCCAAGTGTATAGATTGAGAAGAGTAGGGGTCCTAGAACAGAGCCTTGGGGGACTCCAACAGACAGAGGATGGGATGAGGAGGTAGTGTGGGAGTGGGAGACGCTGAATGTGCAGTTGGAAAGGTACAAGGAGATCCAGGATAGGGCGAAGTCTTTGATGCCAAAGGAGGAGAGGATCTGTAGTAGGAGGCAGTGGTCAACTGTGTCGAAAGCAGAGGACAGGTCTAGAAGGAGGAGTACAGAGTATTGTCCATTAGCTTTGGCGGTAAGGAGGTCGTCAGTGATTTTGGTCAGGGCTGTCTCAGTTGAGTGATGGGGGGGAAACCAGATTGTAGATTGTCAAAGAGCACGTTAGATGAGAGGTGGGAGGAAAGTTCAGAGTGGACGTGCTGCTGAATGATAACACCAAAAATTTTACATCACTCATGGTTAGTGGTTGGGTGAAGCCATTTATTGTCAAACTACTTTGTTTTCTCTTTTTAACCCCTTTCTGTCATCGGACGTACTATTCCGTCCATGTGGGGTGGGCCCTAATTCCCAAGGACGGAATAGTACGTCCAGCACGATCGGCCGCGCTCACGGGGGGAGCACGGCCGATCGCGGCCGGGTGTCAGCTGCCTATCGCAGCTGACATCCGGCACTATGTGCCAGGAGCGGTCACGGACCGCCCCCGGCACATTAACCCCCGGCACACCGCGATCAAACATGATCGCGGCGTGCCGGCGGTACAGGGAAGCATCGCGCAGGGAGGGGGCTCCCTGCGTGCTTCCCTGAGACCCCCGGAGCAACGCGATGTGATCGCGTTGCTCCGGGGGTCTCCTACCTCCTATCCCTGCAGGCCCCGGATCCAAAATGGCCGCGGGGCTGCATCCGGGTCCTGCAGGGATCACTTCCGGGTGCCGAGCAGGCTGCAGATGAAAGCTGCAGCCTGCACGGCTGCAAGTGAGATCGGAGATCTCACAGAGTGCTGTGCACACTGTGAGATCAGCGATCTGTAATGTCCCCCCCTGGGACAAAGTAAAAAAAATTCCCACATGTGTAAAAAAAAAATAAAAAAAAAAATTCCTAAATAAAGAAAAAAAATATATATTATTCCCATAAATACATTCCGTTATCTAAATAAAAAAAAACCCAAACAATAAAAGTACACATATTTAGTATCGCCGCGTCCGTAACGACCCCACCTATAAAACTATATCACTAGTTAACCCCTGCAGTGAACACCGTAAAAAAAAACAAAAAAAAACGAGGCAAAAAACAACGCTTTATTCTCATACCGCCAAACAAAAAGTGCAATAACACGCGATCAAAAAGACGGATATAAATAAACATGGTACCGCTGCAAACGTCATCTTGTCCCGCAAAAAACGAGCCACCATATAGCATCATCAGCGAAAAAATAAAAAAGTTATAGTCCTCAGAATAAAGCGATGCCAAAATAATTATTTTTTCTATAAAATAGTTTTTATCGTATAGAAGCGCCAAAACATAAAAAAAATGATGTAAATGAGGTATTGCTGTAATCGTACTGACCCGAAGAATAAAACTGCTTTATCAATTTTACCAAACGCGGAACGGTATAAACGCCTCCCCCAAAAGAAATTCATGAATAGCTGGTTTTTGATCATTCTGCCTCACAAAAATCGGAATAAAAAGCGATCAAAAAATCTCCCGTGCCTGAACATGTTATCAATAAAAACGTCAACTCGTTCCGCAAAAAACAAGACCTCACATGACTCTGTGGACTCAAATATGAAAAAATAATAGCTCTCAAAATGTGGTAACGCAAAAAATATTTTTTGCAATAAAAAGCTTCTTTCAGTGTGTGACAGCTGCCAATCATAAAAATCCGCTAAAAAACCCGCTATAAAAGTAAATCAAACCCCCTTTCATCACCCCCTTAGTTAGGGAAAAATAAAAAAAATTAAAAAAATGTATTTATTTCCATTTTACCATTAGGGCTAGGGTTAGGGTTGGGGCTAGGGTTAGGGTTGGGGCTAGGGTTGGGGCTAGGGTTAGGGTTGGGGCTAGGGTTAGGGTTGGGGCTAGGGTTAGGGTTGGGGCTAGGGTTAGGGCTGGGGCTAGGGTTAGGGCTGGGGCTAGGGTTAGGGCTGGGACTAGGGTTAGGGCTGGGACTAGGGTTGGGGCTAGGGTTAGGGTTGGGGCTAGGGTTAGGGTTAAGGCTACAGTTAGGGTTGGGGCTAAAGTTAGGGTTAAGGGTTGGGGCTAAAGTTAGGGTTAGGGTTTGGACTACATCTACGGTTGGGAATAGGGTTGGGATTAGGGTTAGGGGTGTGTCTGGGTTAGAGGTGTGGTTAGGGTTACCGTTGGAATTAGGGTTAGGGGTGTGTTTGGATTAGGGTTTCAGTTGTAATTGGGGGGTTTCCACTGTTTAGGCACATCAGGGGCTCTCCAAACGCGACATGGCGTCCGATCTCAATTTCAGCCAATTCTGCGTTGAAAAAGTAAAACAGTGCTCCTTCCCTTCCGAGCTCTCCCGTGCGCCCAAACAGGGGTTTACCCCAACATATGGGGTATCAGCGTACTCGGAACACATTGGAGAACAACTTTTGGGGTCCAATTTCTCCTGTTACCCTTGGGAAAATACAAAACTGGAGGCTAAAAAATAATTTTTGTGGAAAAAAAATATTTTTTATTTGCATGGCTCTGCGTTATAAACTGTAGTGAAACAATTGGGGGTTCAAAGCTCTCACAACACATCTAGATGAGTTCCTTAGGGGGTCTACTTTCCAAAATGGTGTCACTTGTGGTGGGTTTCTACTGTTTAGGTACATTAGGGCCTCTGCAAATGCAATCTGACGCCTGCAAACCATTCCATCTAAGTCTGCATTCCAAATGGCGCTCCTTCCCTTCCGAGCCCTCCCATGCGCCCAAACAGTGGTTCCCCCCCACATATGGGGTATCAGCGTACTCAGGACAAATTGGACAACAACTTTTGGGGTCCAATTTCTCCTGTTACCCTTGGGAAAATACAAAACTGGGGGCTAAAAAATAATTTTGGGGTGAAAATGTTTTGTTTTTTTTTCACGGCTATGCGTTATAAACTCTAGTGAAACACTTGAGGGTTCAAAACTCTCACAACACATCTAGATGAGTTGCTTAGGGGGTCTACTTTCCAAAATGGTGTCACTTGTGTTTTTTTTTTACTGTTTAGGTACATTAGGGCTCTGCAAATGCAATGTGACGCTTGCAGACCATTCCATCTAAGTCTGCATTCAAAATGGCGCTCCATCCCTTCCGAGCCCTCCCATGCACCCAAACAGTGGTTCCCCCCCACATATGGGGTATCAGCGTACTCAGGACAAATTGGACAACAACTTTTGGGGTCCAATTTCTCCTGTTACCCTCAGGAAAATACAAAACTGGGGGCTAAAAAATAATTTTTGTGGGAAAAAAATGTTTGTTTTATTTTTACGGCTCTGCATTATAAACTTCTGTGAAGCAGTTGGTGGGTCAAAGTGCTCCCTACACCTCTAGATAGGTTCCTTAGGGGGTTTACTTTCCAAAATGGTGTCACTTGTGGGGGGGTTTCAATGTTTAGGCACATCAGTGGCTCTCCAAACGCAACATGGCGTCCCATCTCAAGTCCTGTCAATTTTGCAGTGAAAAGTCAAATGGCGCTCCTTCCCTTCCGAGCTCTGCCATGCGCCCAAACAGTGGTTTACCCCCACATATGGGGTATCAGCGTACTCAGGACAAATTGTAAAACATCTTTTGGGGTCCAATTTCTTCTCTTACTCTTGGGAAAATAAAAAATTGGGGGTGAAAAGATAATTTTTGTGAAAAAATATGATTTTTTATTTTTACGGTTCTGCATTATAAACTTCTGTGAAGCACTTGGTGGGTCAAAGTGCTCACCACACCTCTAGATAAGTTCCTTAGGGGGTCTACTTTCCAAAATGGTGTCACTTGTGGGGGGTTTCAATGTTTAGGCACATTAGTGGCTCTCCAAATGCAACATGGCGTCCCACCTCAATTCCTGTCAATTTTGCATTGAAAAGTCAAACGGCGCTCCTTCCCTTCTGAGCTCTCCCATGCGCCCCAAACAGTGGTTTACCCCCACATATGGGGTATCAGCGTACTCAGGACAAATTGTACAACAACTTTTGGGGTCCAATTTCTTCTCTTACCCTTGGGAAAATAAAAAATTGGGGGTGAAAAGATAATTTTTGAGAAAAAATATGATTTTTTATTTTTACGGTTCTGCATTATAAACTTCTGTGAAGCACTTGGTGAGTCAAAGTGCTCACCACACCTCTAGATAAGCTCCTTAGGGGGTCTACTTTCCAAAATGGTGTCACTTGTGGGGGGTTTCAATGTTTAGGCATATCAGGGGCTCTCCAAACGCAACATGGTGTCCCATCTCAATTCCAGTCAATTTTGCATTGAAAAGTCAAATGGCGCTCCTTCGCTTCCGAGCTCTGTCATGCGCCCAAACAGTGGTTTACCCCCACATATGGGGTATTGGCGTACTCAGGACAAATTGTACAACATCTTTTGGCATCCATTTTCTCCTGTTACCCTTGGTAAAATAAAACAAATTGGAGCTGAAGTAAATTTTGTGTGAAAAAAAAGTTAAATGCTCATTTTTATTTAAACATTCCAAAAATACCTGTGAAACACCTGAAGGGTTAATAAACTTCTTGAATGTGGTTTTGAGCACCTTGAGGGGTGCAGTTTTTAGAATGGTGTCACACTTGGGTATTTTCTATCATATAGACCCCTCAAAATTACTTCAAATGAGATGTGGTCCCTAAAAAAAAAATGGTGTTGTGAAAATGAGAAATTGCTGGTAAAATTTTAACCCTTATAACTCCCTAACAAAAAAAAATTTTGGTTCCAAAATTGGGCTGATGTAAAGTAGACATGTGGGAAATGTTACTTATTAAGTATTTTGTGTGACATATCACTGTGATTTAATTGCATAAAAATTCAAAGTTGAAAAATTGCAAAATTTTCAAAATTTTCGCCAAATTTCCGTTTTTTTCACAAATAAACGCAGGTAATATCAAAGAAATTTTACCACTATCATGAAGTACAATATGTCACGAGAAAACAATGTCAGAATCACCGGGATCCGTTGAAGCGTTCCAGAGTTATAACCTCATAAAGGGACAGTGGTCAGAATTGTAAAAATTGGCCCGGTCCATAACGTGCAAACCACCCTTGGGGGTGAAGGGGTTAAATCATAATGACAACCCAAAACATCCAAACATCCCTGATCAAAAGTTCACATACCCTGCTGATTTTGGCCTGATAACATGCACAGAAGTTGACACAAATGGGTTTGAATGGCTACTAAAGGTAACATCCTCACCTGTGACCTGTTTGCTTGTAATCAGTGTGTGTGTATAAAAGCTGAGTGAGTTTCTGGGATTCAGACAGACTCTTGCATCTTTCATCCAGCCACTGACGTTTCTGGATTGTGAGTCATGGGGAAAGCAAAAGAATTGTCAACGACTCTACGGGAAAAGGAAGATGAACTGTAAAAAACAGGAAAAGGATACAAAAAGATATCCAAGGAATTGATAATGCCAGTCAGCAGCGTCCAAACTGTGATTAACAAATAGAAAATCAGGGGCGCTGTAAAAACAAAACCATGGTCAGGAAGACCAACAAAAATGTAGTCCACAACTGCCAGGAAAATTGTTCGGGATGCAAGAAAAACCCAGAAATAACATCAGCTGAAATACAGGACTCTCTGAAAACTAGCGGTGTGGCTGTTTAAGATGCACAATAAGGAGGCACTTGAAGAAAAATGAGCTGCATGGTCAAGTCGCCAGAAGAAAGTCATTACTGTGCAAATGCCACAAAGCATCTCGTCTACAATACGCAAAACAGCAGAGACAAGCCTCAAAACTTCTGGAACAAGGTAATTTGGAGTGATGAGACCAAAATTTAACTTTTTGGCCAGAACCATAAACGTTACATTTGGAGAGAGGTCAACAAGGCCTATGATGAAAGGAACACCATTCCTAATGTAAAGCATGGAGGTGGATTGCTGATGTTTTGGGGATGTGTGAGCTACAAAGGCACAGGAAACTTGGTCAAAGTTGAAGGAAAGATGAATGCAGCATGTTATCAGCAAATACTGGAGTCCGCTTTGCACTCATCAACCCTTAACCTGCGCATGGGATGTACTTGGACATTCCAACATGACAACAATCTAAAACGCAAGGCCAAGTCGACGTGTCATTGGCTA
The DNA here is from genome assembly GCF_051348905.1 of Ranitomeya variabilis. Lineage (NCBI taxonomy): Eukaryota > Metazoa > Chordata > Amphibia > Anura > Dendrobatidae > Ranitomeya > Ranitomeya variabilis. The sequence continues at coordinate 696,618,322 of NC_135234.1, read as the reverse complement.
CAGCAGAACAAAGTGAAGGTTCTGGAGTGGCCATCTCAGTCTCCTGACCTCAATATCATTGAGTCTATCTGGGGAGGTCTCAAGCGCGCAGTTCATGCTCGACAGCCGATGAATTTGTAGGAACTGGAAGCTTTTTGCCAAGAAGAGTGGGCAGCTTTACCATCTGAGAAAATAAAGAACCTCATCCACAACTACCACAAAAGACTTCAAGCTGTCATTGATGTTAGAGGGGGCAATATACGGTATTAAGAAATGGGGTATGTTAGCTTTTGATCAGGGTCATTTGGATGTTTTGGGTTGTCATTATGATTTAACAAGAGAAAACACAGTAATTTGACAATAAATGGCTTCACCCAACCACTAACCATGAGTGGAGAAAAAGCTTTGGTTTTATCATTCATATTCTGTGAAAAACGGCCAAGAAAGCAAAAATTCTGCTGGGGTATGTACTTTAGAGTATGAACTTTATTTCTCATGGGAGTTGTTGGATTTCAGTCATACAAGTGTGCATCAGTGCAGAGCTGGCTGTCAGTTAGTGTTGCAGGTGTGCTTACAGCTGCCAATCACTGTGTATTGAGTGGTGACTGCAGCCATATCAGCACACCCCCATGACTGAAAGCCGGTTAGTCCCGAGAGGAATAAAGGTCCCCAAATAATAAAGACCCTTATTCATCCCAGGAGCAGCCGGATTTCAGTCATAAAGGCGTGCATCAGTGCAAGTGTTGAGGTGTGCTTACAGCTGCCAGTCACTGTATACTGAGCGGAGACTTGTACCAACTCTGGTACACCCCAATAACTGAAAGCCGGCAACTCCCAGGAGGAAAAATGTTAAATTTTTTCCCAGTAGACAATCTTTCAGCTCTGCGTCTTGACAGCATTATAACGCTATTAACCTGCAAGTTAACTCTATATCTGCAGGTTAATAGCATTACCTGACGTGACAGCTTCCCTCAAAACTTATCAAGGGTGGTGAGAGAACGGGGATGAAGGAGGGGGGATGAAGGAGGGAGGAGAAACTCTTTATTTCCTCTATTGACCCAGAAAATGAAAAGGCATTAGCCAATCTGCCCTAAAAGTAAAAAAAAAATATTTATTTCTTGTCCCCATGTTGCAAGAGGCCCCAAACTAGTTATTGATAATTCCTACGGACACAGAGTGCCATAAGTAGATGTGAGAATGAAAGGATCAGCACAAGATATAAGTGTGGCGTTGTAGCCTCATCCCAGAATTCATTTTTAGTCTTGCTAATTGGAGATCAGGGGTCCAGTGAATGGTCTGACTCAACCTTCTGCTCTGTTAGAAGTGATGAAACTTCATCCTGTCAGCAGGAGAGGAACAATAAATAGATTTGTTCTGCCTGGCTCTCCTGTTACCAGTATGTGAGCCCGATCAAGTTCAGTGCAGGGTAAATCAGAAAGCTTCAATATCCACTTATAGAACAAACAGGAATAGCATGACGCACATTTCACGGATATTTGTAGCTTCACAGCTGCTTTCTGGGCAAAAAAAAAAAATAATGCTTGAAAGATGCTTCTATAAATGGAAGATTTCAGCGACTGTAAAGTCATATTTACCAGTTCAAAACCCAGTCTTTAGCGTTTGTTTGTTTTTTGCCAATTTTTTTGGAATAATGTTGGTTTTAAAGGTAAAGAAACATATGAGAAATTAGATTTTTGCTCCTGGAATGGCAGGTTAGTCATTAGTCACCGTCTGTGTCAAGGGCCCAACATTAACCTTGACTCTAGGGGCCACTGTTCAGTAACATGTAAACCTTACCTTACCCCCATTCACAAATGTATCTATGAGACTATATAATAATGACAAACTAAGTAGTTTGGTAAATGATGAGCTGCTGCCTTTGTCTGTGCATAGTGAAATAAGCATTTTGTGCCAACTACTGCTCTTTCAGAGGTTTTACTTCAGCACAGGGGCCCACCGGGGAATTCACCTGTTCCCCTGCCGGCCAGTCCGATCCTGGTCACCATTACACCAGTGGAACCTGGCTTGAATTTGCCTTGACTTCTATGGTATGGTTCCAGTTACGAGTTAGGCCTCTTTCACACTTGCGTCGGTACGGGCCCGTCGCTAAGCGTCGGCGCGATGTACCGATGCACGTTGTGAAAATTCGGCACAACGTGGGCAGCGGATGCAGTTTTTCAACGCATCCGCTGCCCATTGTAAAGTCTGTGGAGAAGGGGGCGGACCCGACGTACGAAAAAATGTTCCCGTGAACGTTTTTTCGTGACGGCGGTCCGCCAAAACACGACGCATCCAGTGCACGACGGACGCGACATATGGCCATACGTCGCGATCCGTCGGCAATACAAGTCTATGGGAAAAAACCCATCCTGCGGGCACATTTGCAGGATCCGTTTTTTCCCCAAAACGACGCATTGTGACGGACGTCACACGACGCAAGTGAGAAGGAGGCCTTAGGTGTTCATCCAACTCTCTCTTTTTCTATTTGGTAGACCATATTTGTTTCACATGAGATGTTGTATTTTGGATTTTTTTGCAGAGCCAATCTATGCTGATATGCCTCTTCCATTAATACTCCCATACAAGTGAATGGGAGAGAGCATGTAGTACCATTTATGGCCACTACATAATGTATGGCGCTGTGGCACTACCGGCCACCGTGTCAGACACTCACCGATCTACCGAAATATTAATGACATGTCCTAAGAATATCGGATCAATAAAACAAGTCTCATAAATTTTTGTTTAAAGGGAATGTGTTATCAATAAATTACCTTTTTTAAAAATCATGTCTTTATGTTAAATTAATTTTTTAAGTTAATAATGTTAGGGTTTTTTTTCATATCACAAAATATATTTTTAAACAAAAATCTTCCAATTTTCACTTTGTCCACAAATATTTTTGCACCTCAGAGAGCTGGGGTGGGACAAGGACGTAACAGGGGTGAGCCGTGGTGTTCTTGGCGCCAGAAATGATGAGTAGGAGAGGAGTGACAGTGCCTATTGTGAATGGTGGCTCTTATGTTATCTTTGTTTATAATGGTATCATCTGTCAGTTTAATCCTGCCTGTGATGATAGTGAGACTGCTGAAAAGTCTTCTGTAACGATCAGGGAGTGTGAGAACAAGTACCGTATAAGACTTATAGGCTGGTATGAAAATTGAAAGTTTTTTTTTTTAATAATGTTTAATAATGTTTATTGGCCACCTCATATCACTATTTAGTTCCAGAGATTGGTCGGTAGCTATACCCTGACTACATCCAGGGATGGGCCGGGACTAAAATTCAGCCCTGGCGGTTTAAAGCACATAGGCCTATTCTGTATCTGTGTCCTTCCCCCTGATTGGAGTCGTTTATTACTTTATAGTACCCTGGAAATCAAGACCACTAACTATATTGCCAATAATACCACTATATTCCAATTAATAATAATGATAATAATATTGCAATATACTGTATTATGTAATAATACCGCCATACTGTTCATTAACCAAAACCACTGTAGTAGGACTTACCGTATATTATCATGATGCAGTGACCATATATTAGTAATATCAGTTCTACACGAGTGCTCTGCAGACCATATACACTCACCGGCCACTTTATTAGGTACACCTGTCCAACTTCTTGTTAACACTTAATTTCTAATCAGCCAATCACATGGCGGCAACTCAGTGCATTTAGGCATGTAGACATGGTCAAGACAATCTCCTGCAGTTCAAACCGAGCATCAGTATGGGGAAGAAAGGTGATTTGAGCGCCTTTGAACGTGGCATGGTTGTTGGTGCCAGAAGGGCTGGTCTGAGTATTTCAGAAACTGCTGATCTACTGGGATTTTCACGCACAACCATCTCTAGGGTTTACAGAGAATGGTCCGAAAAAGAAAAAAAATCCAGTGAGCGGCAGTTCTGTGGGCGGAAATGCCTTGTTGATGCCAGAGGTCAGAGGAGAATGGGCAGACTGGTTCGAGCTGATAGAAAGGCAACAGTGACTCAAATCGCCACCCGTTACAACCAAGGTAGGCCTAAGAGCATCTCTGAACGCACAGTGCGTCGAACTTTGAGGCAGATGGGCTACAGCAGCAGAAGACCACACCGGGTACCACTCCTTTCAGCTAAGAACAGGAAACTGAGGCTACAATTTGTACAAGCTCATCGAAATTGGACAGTAGAAGATTGGAAAAACGTTGCTTGGTCTGATGAGTCTCGATTTCTGCTGCGACATTCGGATGGTAGGGTCAGAATTTGGCGTAAACAACATGAAAGCATGGATCCATCCTGCCTTGTATGGAGCATCTTTGGGATGTGCAGCCGACAAATCTGCGGCAACTGTGTGATGCCATCATGTCAATATGGACCAAAATCTCTGAGGAATGCTTCCAGCACCTTGTTGAATCTATGCCACGAAGAATTGAGGCAGTTCGGAAGGCAAAAGGGGGTCCAACCCGTTACTAGCATGGTGTACCTAATAAAGTGGCCGGTGAGTGTATGTGTATGCTGTGCAGGCTCTCACCAGTTACGTTCTGGCTGATTGTTGTCATTCATTTTCCCTAATTTTTGTGTATTCGGCCCAGACCGCCATGACCACTTCTTCCATCCATAACTCATCCCTGCAATAAGTAACACAGGAACATCCTTGACATGCTGCTTTCCCAACCCCCTCCTCGTATTCCCCCACCGCTACACAAACCATATAGTGTTATTAACAGTGCCCTATACAGTAATAATGCCCCCTCTGTTCTCTCTGCACTAATATTACCCTTCTTTTGTGCCCAACACAATAGTAGTACCCACTATGTGCCCCTACACAGTAATAACGTTTGTTTTCTACTTCCTCATAATTATTGTGGTCCCCTGTGCCCCCTTACAGTTATACCACACCCTATAGTATTAATGTCCCCCTGTGCCTCCCTAAAACAATTGCTCTGGCCTTGACTCCTTATAATAATTACCCCCAAACCTACATATAATACAAGCACACCTATGCATTCTTATAATAATAATGCCTCTGCTTTCCCTATAAGGATAATGATTCCTCCGTTTGCCTCCTTATGTTAATGCCCCTGGGCTGGGGCACACATAACAATCACAGAACCCCTTTACAAAAGTCCTATCGCGGCACATACAGTAGACCCAGTCACAGAAGAGCGCACTTCCTAACTTTAAAATATGTATTTGCATAGTTTTTTCGCCCCTACTGAAGCCCCTCAGTGTTCTCGCTAACTATAATACCTCTTCTATGGCCCCCATAGAGTATGATGCTGCAAAAAATGCCCCAACACAGAATGATGTTCCTACATTCCTCCACTTACACAGCATGATGGCCCCACAAACCATTAAGATCAACACAGCCCCCCTCACATTATAATAGTCACATCAGCCCCACCCCAAGCACAGTGTGATGGTCACCAAATCTTCCCCACACAGTATAATGTCCACTGCAGCCTCCACACACAGTATAATGTCCACCACTGCCTCCTCATATATTATGATGGTCAACACTGACCCCACACAGTATGATGGCTTCCCTCACACATTATAATGGATAACCCACAGCAGTTCACACATTATGATGATCACCACACATAGTATGATGGCCCCTCACAACGCTTTATATCGTATAATGGCCCACCCATATAATATGTTGGTCCCCCACAGTATAAAGGTCCCACACAGGCCTCAACATAGTATGATGGTCCCTGCAGCCTAATACAGCATGATGGTCCCTCACAGTATGATGGTCTCCACAGCCCACACACAGTATGATGGTTTCCCAACTGTCCTCCACACATAATGGTTAAACCAAAACCTTCCACACTGTATGATATTCACCACACACAGTATGATGGCTCTCCCCCATGGCTCCCATATAGCATGTTGGTCCCCCCACACAGTTTAATGGTCCCTTCACATGCCTCAACATAGTATAATGGTCTCATAAAGCCCTAATACAGAAGGATGTTCTCCCACACAGTATTATGTTCAACCACAGCCCCAATACAATATGATGGCTCACCACATCATCCATTTAGTATGATGGTCCCCCAACAGGCCCGTATAATTTATGATGGTTCCCTCTCAGGCCCCTGTATAGCATTATGGCCTTCTCACAACCACAATACATTATGATGGTCCACCATACAGTTTGATGTGTCCCACACTGCCCAAACACAGTATGATCTTCCTCCCACAGCCTTCCATATAGTATGTTAGTCCTGCACAGCCTTCCATATAGTATGATGATCCATCGACAGCTCCCCATATAGTATGATGGTCACCCGACACAGTAGCATGGTACCCCACAGTCCCAATACAGTATAATGATCCCCACAGGCACCAATACAGTATGATGGTCCCCCACACAGTATGATGTGCCCCCAAGAGTCCCAATACATTATGATGGTCCTCCCACAGGTCGCTATATAGTAATATGTCTCCACACATCCTTCCATATAGTATGATGATCCATCGACAGCTCCCCATATAGTATGATGGTCACCCGACACAGTAGCATGGTACCCCACAGTCCCAATACAGTATAATGATCCCCACAGGCCCCAATACAGTATGATGGTCCCCCACACAGTATGATGTGCCCCCAAGAGCCCCAGTACATTATGATGGTCCTCCCACAGGTCGCTATATAGTAAGATGTCTCCACACATCCTTCCATATAGTATGAGGTCCTCCACATCCCCAATATAGTATGATGGTCCTCCCACAGGCCCCTATATAATATGTTGGTCCCCGCACAGGCCCCTATAGAATACGATGGTTCCTGCACAGGCCCCTATATAGTATTATGGTCTGCCCACATATTATTCCATTATCTCCTTAGTGTGTATACAATTATGCCTAGATTCTGTCTACTGTAACTTGCTACAGATTCATATCCCTACTTGAGTCACAAACTTACTTTTTAATAGAAATTTTCCATAATTTTTTTTTATATTATTTTGCATATGTTTCATTTTTCTGTGCCCCTTGGGTGGTGTTTATATCTGATATTCTGGAGGCTTTATGTTCCTACATTTTAGACAGATTGCATTGACTAATATTACCATATGTCTTCAGTGTCTGGAGTGGAGATTACATCTACCCCAGGGCCACATGCTTATGAAATTTAGCTTGTGCTGCCTGTGTTATGAAAGATAAAACCTGTGCCCATGGTAGGATTGTACTAGCCATTGCCTTCCATAGATTAATGGAGGAGGGTCTGTTGGGCATCCAGTGAAGAGCTAGTCAAACATAAATGGGCCAGACTCATAAAAGCTTTTACACTAGAATACTGGAGTAAACTTTTTTGAAAATTCACAAAATTTTGGCACAACACAAGCCTGCGGTAAGGCATTTCCACACCATCTTCACCCAGCTCCAACAAAGTTGGCGAAGCAGGGTGGGGGCATGGCGTCCACCCACCATCCGTCAAATTCATGACAAGTAGTGTTCATGCCACAAATATTACTACTGGAGTAAGATTTTGTGGCAAGGTGAACACCACTTTATGCCTCTCCTGATTCATTAAGACTCATGGGCTTCTTAATGAATCAGAAGCCTCACACTCCACCCTGCTCCCCATCAAGACCAGCGTGAAGACATAAAAAGAAAAAAAATATATATATATAATGCTAGACTCTTACTCTGGATAGTAAAAGAGTAATAATAGGTAATTTTCTCCAATATTTATTCTAGTTACTGGTGAGTACATTCTAAATTTTCACTGACTCATAGCTCTTATTTCTGGGACTCTATTACTGCAGGAGTGGAGTTCTCTCACTGGAATTATGTTAGTTTTATAGGTATTTTGTAGAAAGCAGACAGGAGAAATATTCTTTTCATCTCAGTAATTACAGAATTTTCGTTATAAATAAGAGTAGCTAGGAACAGTAGAAGTATGGTGTAAGTACAGTGTAATCATGCCGATAGCAATTTTTGGAACCAAATAATTCTTTGTTCTTTTCTAAATCATTATGTTTATTATCTTTTCGTTATGAATGTCAATTATGATTTGGTAGTAAAAAAAGCAAATAAAAACTGGCTTTATAGCAAATGAGCAAAAGATATGAGAGATATACCCTTTCTACATTTATAAAGGGTGACTTACAAAATGTGCGGTTATCATGAATTTAGTACCATCCTCAAAACTGAACACTAGACTGACTTCTTTGTAAAAATGTGTCATCTCAGAGATGTCGGCACTAGGTCTCCCGGTGGTCAGGTGTTATTATGTCATGTAAGCGCTGCAGCCAGTCCATGTGACAAAATTGTGAAGGCTGCAGTCTATCGTATGACCGCTGGGAGACATAACATGAACACTGCTGGAGTAGCACTGGTCTGGAAAGTGAGTATGCATTTTTTTAAATTATTTTATCTATGGCACATAAGCATTCAAGAAGCTGTTGTCCAGTAGTGAGCAATCCCTCTAACCTAGAACTCCCTTAACTTGGCAACATATATAGCAAGATTGATTTCATTTCTAATTGTACGAGTTATGCCAACAATGAATAGAAGATGAAAGGTGCTAAGATTACTGCTCAGAAACTCAGAAGCTAATTTAAACCACATCAAACAAAACCACATTGGCATTATTACAGAATCCTTCCACTCACTGACTATGACCCAGCTCTTATAACGTCCCTCAATTTAGCATTTGGAAGACAGTGCAGTGCAGACAAGAGAAGGATTTTTTTTTTTTATTAAACTTCTAAATTTATTTGATTGGAGGCGTGTAAGAAGTTAAATGTAAGTAATGTTTAATCATTGTACACATGTTATCAAAATCCTCCAACCCCTATTGTAAAATATTAGCAAAGTTGATAAACTTTCTGCTGTTTGCAGTAACTTGAAGCAAAAACAATGCAAATAGATCAACACAATTAATAAACCGGTGTTTTCACCAAATTCATCATAAAATGTCACTTTTACTGAATTCTTCAGTTAAGGAATTATCCATCCTTTCCTAACAGGCGTCTTTAGTATTTAGTAGAGCGCCATTTGCCTGTTATGACCCATTGCAAACATTATACATAGCCACACACAAGCTAGAAATCTTAGCCCATTCTTTATGGCCAATGCAGTCCAGTTAACTTATATATTGAGAAAAAAATCATTGCATTATACAAACAAGAAAAAATTCAAAAGGCATTGAATGTCACAAGAGATGCAGTTGGAAGCATTGTTCACAAGTTCAATGTTAAATAAACACAGACTTCACTACCTGGACATGTCAGAAAGAGAAAGCTATCACTGGCTGCTTCCTGTCAACTTCAATACACCCACAAACAAATAAGTCACAAAAGTTTTGAGATTATGTTCTATAGAACAATGAAACAGAGCCAAAGCTTTTCCATCCTATAGATCAGTTGTTCTTCCCACTTGTCTTGGTGCGTTGGCAAGTGAGGTGATAGTATTGGGGTTGATGTCAGCTTTGTATTGGCATGTGACATCAAGCCTAGGGTTTAGCCCATTACTAACTCCATAGTCAAATTGTTAAAAAAAAAATAACACTCAGAAAACAGTCGTATATTTGAAAAATGACACAGATTCCTTTATTGAATTAAAATTAACCAAGAACATTTATACTCACCTTTACGCCCAATCAATTGAAGCCCATGTACCCTGTAAAAAAAATAAAAATAATAAGGCAACATCATCCTCATCTGTCCTCAATGTGAAGATTGTAATCCAATTGTCCCGTGACGCGTCTAGCGCTGCTACATCTAGATGTCAGGCTGAATTGTTGCATGATGCGATTTTACAGCCTGACATACAGCAAAGACAATGAGAAAGGCGTGCTTGCGGTGACGTGATAAAGTTGATATCCACTGAACTCCTTTCACCTCACTGACGTCACCGCAAGCGTGAGAAAGTTCTCAGGCTCGCGGTGCCTTCAGAAAGATAATCGGTGTTTGCAGCCAATGAACTCAGTTCAACTCTATGACATCAGCATGTCAATCGGATGTCATTCGGATGTTAGGTGAAAAAAATCGCATTTTACTGGCATGACACTTGATCAACCTTTATGGCCCAATATCGGACTTTTTCCGTTTTTTTTACAGTGATGGGTATGTGCCCTTATATTTTTACTGTGCGGTCTTCTCACTTTTCTGTGTCTTTACACCTGCAGAGAAAAACGTTGCAAAAACACAACATAGCCTTAACATCGTGTACAGTGTTCTAGACTAAAAGGATTTTTGCTTTTCATCTTATAGTACTTGGAAGACCTATGCTGTAGTTTTTCTAAAATTGATGATAAAATCCAAATTCAACACATGGTTTCGTTCTTTTTGCGATCTGTAGGAGTTCCAACATTAGGAGCTGCACCAATCAAATAATGGCAGATTGCATGGACAAAATGCCTTTAAAATTCTATTTAAATTTGCACATACAGTATTTGCTAGTTATTCACCACTTATTTTAGATTGCCCGCCATGAGAGGTTGACTGTGGCTTTGTATTGCTGTAATTTCTCAGGAATGTGGAAGCTTAATGTGCCAAGGTATCTTTTCAGGAGTAGCAATGTTATGCATGCTTAGTTTGGTAGTGTCTCCATGTCTTAATTTGGGTTGGGAGAACCCAGGCTGACGACCGTCTAAGATGAACTTTAATTGTGAATGCTGAAGCCACAATCATTTGGAAATGATGTAAATAGTAATGAACATATGTTCCTATTCCTATACTGTGCAGTGTGTTCTGTGCTCTACGTCTGTATCTATTGCAGACATTGGTACTAATTTAAAAAAACAGCTTCAAACCTTGTGGCTTTGGAGGGTAGCATATTAGGTTTATACACTGAATTGTATTTTGCTCTTATTGTATGTCTACAAGAACAGAAGCTAATGTGAATGGGCAGATTCCGTGTGTTGTGCTGTGGAATATGTTGAGGACGTTAAGCTAAAGAGCACCTAAATAACTTTGACGCTGCGTAAAGGGTTTAAATCAAGACTTTTTTTTAAACCATGGGCCCAAAAACAAATAGTACTACCATCCTGTTGTACCCAACGACTATCTCTGCTGGAGATTCAACAGCTTCAATAATAGACAAAAGCTGATAAACAGCCTGAAGGTCAAAAAAGTCAATGTAGAAAAATCAAGAAATAACCCTAATGAATTTTATGATAACATAGATAAAAAACTAAATTTATTTCTATTAATTTTAATATATATATATATATATATATATATATATATATATATATATATATATATATAGTTTTAAAATTAATATAAATAAATTAGGTTTTTATCTATGTTATCATAAAATTCTTTAGTGTTATTTCTTGATTTTTCTAGATTCAACAGCTTCCACTGATGTCACGTTGACAGACCAGTCATTCTTTTCCACTTTGCTCTGTTGATGGGGCATGACTGCCGGCGTCATGCTGATTGACAACCGACTCTCCACTGCCTAATTGCGGGGAGCCGGCTGTCAATCAGCATGACATTGGCATTAACACCTCATCAACATAGCAGCCCAGAAGAGGAATATCTAACTCTGTTGACATTGAGCAGGTGAATCGCAGGCAGGAGCGGTAAATAACCGCTCTGTGCTGGTGCTGGGTACAACAGGCAGGTACTGTATTCTGCAACTACCTGCCTGTTAGTTGCAAACTCGGATTAAATAGGAAAATCACGGCACTTCTGAAAGATAGGTGCTCAAGTAGGACCCTGTCCCGTAGCATGAAATGTCGGTAACTTGGCACTCCAAAAATTGTAGAAAGTGAAATCTTTAACAATACGCAGCAATCTAGATTTTTAAACAAACGTTTTGGTCTGTATCCGACCTTCATCAATGCGCTTTGGTTGGAATTTTTATTTTCTTCTCACTTGTTTCATTTTTTCATTCATTTTCTGTTGTTTTCTTTTCTCTTTTCTGCACATCGTACATTTGATTCTGACACTCTATTACAGTACTTACATGATGATTTCTGTAATTTACAGTTGAACATTTCTTTCTATTTTTTTCTGACTTGAATTTGTTATTCTTTACTCTAGTACATTGATGAAGGTCTGATACGGACCAAAACGTTTGTGTAAAAATCTGGATTGCTGTGTGGTATTAAAGATTTCACTTTCCACAATTTTTTGAGTACCAAGTTACTCATATTTCATGTTAGTTACAAACATCCTAGATAAACCCATTAATTTTAATTTTTCCTTTGAAACAACACGCAACCTCTGATCCTCTCAAGATCTCCTTCTCTACTCCCCTCTCATCTCTTCTTCCCACAACTGCATCCAAGATTTCTCCCGTGCTTCCCCCATACTCTGGAACTCTCTACCACAACGCATCAGACTCTCGCCTACCATAGAAACCTTCAAAAAGAACCTGAAGACCTACCTCTTCCGACAAGCCTACAACCTGCAGTGATCCTCAACCTACTGAACCGCCGCACAACCAGCTGTACCCTCTCCTAGTGTATTCTCACCCACCCCCTGCAGACTGTGAGCCCTCGCGGGCAGGGTCCCCCCTCCTTATGTACCTGTATGCCTTGTTTTTTGCTCAAGTTTATTGTATTTGTCTATATTTGCCCCCTTTTCACATGTAAAGCGCCATGGAATAAATGGCGCTATAAAAATGTATAATAATAATAATAATAAAATAATAATTGTACAGACATGTGATCTTCAATCTTGCTACCAGTCCAATACATGGTCGCATGTGAGCTACAAGATCTTCACCTATTAGATCCTTTCCCACCCAACTTTGCCTTACTTGTCTCTCTGTATGTCCCACATGAAGAATGAAGCAGTAATATAGTATTTGAGTCAATACAATAATTTGTTGCTTCCCTTACACTGATTGTCAATATGTATATGTGCAATGTACAGTATCTCCACTGTACTTCTATGAGATGCAGGTTCTCACTAAGAGCTGACAGGGAGAAACTTATCATTAGCAGAAGGCAGGGGAGACAGACTGAAACTTCTTCACATAGGATAAACTGGGTGTTAGGACAGCGCCGGTACCCCTGCATGTGTCCCCTTACTCTTCTCCGCAGGGATGTGGGCGTGTTCACTCATCACTCCATGCTGCTTGAGTCACTGCCATCTCTGTCTCCTCCCATGGCATGCAGGTTTCCTAGGACAATGCTTAGGGATTGCGCGCTCCCTGCTTCTTAAAGGAGCCACTCGGGTGCTTCTGAAAATGTCCCCAGTCAATGTCTGGGAGACATTAGGTAATTAAGGCACCTTTCCCAAATTTGAGGTGCCTTAGCAATGTTAGCATCAGTGAATTTCCCTGTTACCCAGTTGTAAGGTCTCTGTACCCTGTAACTGTGCGCTCTGAATCTGCTCCTATCTGTCCCCTTTACCTGACCCTGTCAGCCCTGCTGTTTTTATACCCGAACCCATCCTGCCTGTGCCTAGTCCTGTTCCTGATATGTCTGAACCTGCACCTGTGATCTTGTACCTGTGGCCTTCCCGTGTTCCTGTACGTGTCCTGCCTGTGCCTGATTCTGCATCTGCCTACCAGCCGTATGCCCTTGCTAACCAGTTCCTGGCCAGTCCTGCTTCCCTGTCCCTTTGGGGGTCAGCTACCATGGCTCTTGGGTCCTGGACTAGCATCTGGAGTCCACCTGGGCTCAAGCTCACCATCAGGGGCTCTAGTGAAAAACCAGGTTTTTGCTTAGTTACGCCCCTCCAGGGTCTCCCTGGACCGTGGCACAGTAGTTCTACAACGAGGTGCGTAACACTGGGACTCTACAGTATGCTGAATGTCTGTGAGATTTTATTCCACTGATGTATCATTTTCCGCCATTAGAATAGAGCAAGAACCAAATGAGGTCATTTTCCCTACTCTGCAAATCCAGAGGCACCGTTGGTAATCTATTCTGCAATACCGGAGCCATGTTAGATGGAAAAGTAATAAACATGGCAGACAACCCAGAAATGTCACATCAAATTATTCTTTAATAATATAATGTTCTTTTGAAACTAAGGTTTCTACTTGAAGTAAAAAATGAATTGTACGATTAAGAATTGACAATGACAATATAAATTAAGTAGTAACACAATGTGTCCAGTTCATTATTTGCGTTATTTTTCCGATTACTTTTTATCCCTTGTGGTATACGATGACATTCGCTACAAAATTTCATAAAATTACTACAAGAGGGATTGAAGGACTTGTTCTCCAAAACTGTGCGACTTATTAAAAAGTCACAATCGATGAATTAGCCAAAAACATCAAGAAACCCCAAACCAACCCGCAATGACAAAAAAAACAAGTGAACACATGTAAAATAGATTTGAAAAAAGAAGCAAATGAACAGAAGAATACGGCGCAAATGAAAAACAAACAAAAAACGTCAACAGCTAGACAAAACAAAGGCGTAAATACAATAATGAATCGGGCCAAATTAGACTAGTTCCATTCATCAATGAAGCGACATCAATGTTGAAGCAATGTGCGAAAATACTGGTATATACAAATGTACAACAGCGCAGATTTAATACTAATTATACCCAAGCTTCCGATGCTTTATCCCTGTAACAAGCCGTGACCTTTAAGAAAGCAAAGGTTTGTTTCATGATGATGTGCAGTGCAGGACCGGAGAGGTAACTCCAAGAGTAATAAGGGCAGGATATGAGCAAACAAAGAGCAGATTTAGCTTTTTTAGCACAGTCCTCACAAAGCAAAGGCATTCTCAATTTACTAATTGGTTCTTCTTTAAGCCTGTCCTTCCTTTTCCTCTTCTTGGGTAAATCTACTTTACATACTTATAGAGCTTTGTTTCTAAGGAAAGGTCATTAATATTTGAACTTGTTTCTTGCAGACAGCTTACAAGATAAAAGATGTGCGGCATGTGAAGCCACATTCATTGTAGTTTGTTGCCTTTGTGACCCATGCCATTCTATACTAATCGTGGCCCGTACATTGCCCTCTACTAAATCTGCTTCCAGGAAATTAGCTCTGAAATTGAAGTAAAGGTTACAGTCTGAGCAAACACTCTAGATAAGCCGATTTATACAATGTTGATAGAACACTTGTATTGACTCCCGAGGTTACAGCCTTTTTTAATTTCACATTATTCTTCAGTGGAGCAGTAGGAAATGGAATGAGGAATATGGTAATGTAAATATGGTTATAGGGGTTGCCCACTACTCGGACAATCCTTTCTCAATCCCTGTGTTTCCCCCCAGTAAAATAACACCTATACTCAAGTCCGTTGCAGGCACTGATCCAGAGGTGTGGTCACTACTCTCCCAGGGCTTGCGTAACATTATGTCGTGTGATCCCACTGGCCAGTCAGCAGTGGCTTCACTGTCCTCTACGGACATAACTAACATCCAGAAGAAGTGAGAGTGCAGGCGGTGGTCTTACTTCCTCCGGATGTCTTGATTTGCCCGAAGGAAGAGAGTGAAGCCAGCACTGATTGGCTGCAGGGATCTCGTGCCTTTTAAAATGTCACGCAAGCCCTGGGAGAACAGTGCCCACATCGCTTGAACAGCACCAGCACCAGAGTTGAGTGTGTTATTATGTTACTTGGGGAAACACAAGGATTCAGAAGGGATTGTCCAAGTAGTGGACAACCCTTTCGATAGCATAAATTTAGGCTAGTGTTACATGCCTAGCGACATCAAGTCTTCAACCCCCATACACATTAACCAATGTCATCCGCACCCACTGATATTGACGAGTACAGCCAACACTCTAATGTCTATGAAGGCAACAGCCAACTGATTGTCAGGGGAGATGTAGATCGGGCATGTCCGATTTTAGACTACAAATCACTTTGATCTCTCTGAGATAAGCTGCTAACATGGACATCTGCTGGGGGCTTTCTCATAGAGAACACAGGAGCACTCGGCCAATGCATCATTCATCCGGCAGCCATCTAATGTGTACGGGGGGGCAACTTGTTTGCTGATCGGTAGTTTAATAGCCCATTTACACAAGCAGACCGCCTTTCAGATGCACACTGAATGATAAGTAATAGGATCATTCAGTGCCCATACGTTGTCATTGTTCTTCGCAGAATCGGTGCTGCTTACACCAGACGATGTGTTGTTGAGAACGATGATCTTTTGTGCAAACCAAAAGATGATTTCACCTGACGAACAAGCCTTTTGCTCATTCATTGGGCGAGTGGCAGCCTGTTTAGACTGCACCATTATCCTGAAACATGGATTTCTAGAAACTTTTGTTCACTGTTTATCGTGCAGTGTAAATAGACCTTTAGGCACATCATGCAACCAAAATCATTTGGGACAATTTTAGACTTTTTCATATATATGCTATATATAGGAGACAAGACCAGCACTCCTATAGTATTAAAGGGAACATGTCACCAGAAAAAAATGATATTAACCAGGTTCCCTTTAAGTTTATGTGCAGAATCCAGGCCTAGCACCAATTAAAACCTGGGAAACATGGGTGGATGAGGGTTACAGGCTACGTCGAGGCTATAACCCCTGATTCGCAATGCAGAAAGTATAGAGTAAGACCAGAGCACCTATAGTATTAAATCACTGTGCATGTGCGCCATGGACATATACAGATATATATGCAAGAACTCTGCAATTGGTGAATACATCAATTACACTATTGCTACACGCAGAAAAACGTGAGATACTCTGTTAACATTTTTTGATAAAAAATAATATAATCCATCCACCAGCGATAGGTTCCATACAATGAGGTCATCCCAACGCTATTTACTATTGCATAGTGTTTGTATGTATGTCGGCATCAGAGAATAGGTTTTGCCCTCGGGACATCTCCCTTTATAAGCAGAAATGGAGAGCTAGTAAGACCGGCATGTAAGTTCACGTTTCTCCTGTAGTTGCTGCTAACGTCTGGAGGAGCATGCACCAGGATGACCTTCTGAACTTCAGAACTGCAGCAGCCTAATTTTTCAAGGGACCAGTTACCCTGTGCATTTTAGGTTCCCTTGTTTAACACTATATTTTGGGGGGAAAAAATTGTTTTTCTTGGCATTCAGCTCGATTTCAAGCCATGTTGGTGACTTGATATATGAACATCTGTTGGAAGATCGATCTTGTGAAAGCCTAGGTAGGTACACCAGGGACTTCTCTACCATTATCTTGATAGTATCAAGCCGTCCAGTTGCTTCTCTTCCACTTCACCTTGTTCCTTCTATTCTTCTGACTATGATGTCTTCTCTTTCTTCGTATGACATGTCCAAAGAAGGCAAACCGTAGCTTGGTGAACCTTGCTTCGAGCACATGTCTGGCTAGTTTTGTTCCAAAATGTATTTGTTTGTTCTTCTTGCCATCCTTGGTCTTGATAACATCCTTCTCCAGCACCACATTTCGAAGCGTCGATTCTTCTTCTGTCTTGTTTCTTTGGAAAAGTAGAAAGTGTAATAATATGGAATTAGGAGACATCTTGGATGATGGCACGTTCTTGCAGCTCTATAGTTGCTTACAGAAATGTGTTCCGTTGTTTCCAACTTTCTCTTTCCAGTCATTAGGATATCTGTAATATGTGCGACATGTGGAAATGTAACATCACACATGCTATTAAAACAGCTGGCTAATCCTGCCCGTGCAAATGTTTCTTGTCACATGTAAGTATACATTACCTTTCGCTCGTGGCGCGCAGTGTATCAAATAGCATTTTAATGTAGAAATGAACTCTAGGGACTTCTCAGCGCTCAATGAGTTCAGAAAAGCTTTAAAATCATAATTGAGTCATCTTCAAAAAATAGATCCAAAAGGTTGGAACTTTGCCCCCTTAATATATGTTCTGTATGCATTTTAATTCATTACATCATTAAAGGGGTTGTCCAGTACTTTTGTATAGATGAGCTGTCCATGGGATAGGTCATGAATATCAGACCTGGGGAGTTAGACAACCGGCACTAGAGATATGAGCATCGATTCGTAGTACCCCAGTCAGGAAGCCAGGTCAGTATTCTGTATGGGATGGGACCCCATTGCCTTT
Source organism: Ranitomeya variabilis (assembly GCF_051348905.1). Classification (NCBI taxonomy): domain Eukaryota; kingdom Metazoa; phylum Chordata; class Amphibia; order Anura; family Dendrobatidae; genus Ranitomeya; species Ranitomeya variabilis. The sequence continues at coordinate 696,600,434 of NC_135234.1, read as the reverse complement.
TACCTTATGGCACCCATGGCTTGTTTTTTGATTAGCTGGGATGTTATGATGTCATTATTGTGGCCCAGCATGATGCACACACTCCATCATACCAGCCTGGCTAATCAAAAGAGGAGCCACAGATGCAATCAGGTAAGAGGTGACTCGCAGGGCTCTCATCCAGATGGTTGCTGCGGCTGCTTGATCTGGGCCCCATTAATCTCAATAGAAGCTAAGCTGCATTACCTGAGAGAGGCCATGACACAGTGTACGGAGCCATGCTATTCTGTATCTGTGCATTGTGTACATTCAGCCACAGAGAGGGTGCCAGGTGTCGGACCCCCACAGATCTGATATTAATGATCTAACACAAGGATATGTTATTAATATGTAAGTCTTGGACAACCCCTTTAACTAAGGCAAAGATACCTCCTTTTAATCAGTCCATTGGTGATATAAATTCTGTAAGTACCACACCCTGGTGGCTACATTTCCATTTTGGCATTGAAGTTGTGTAAATCATTTCAGGAATGTACACGTTTTCCTGACTCCTCGGTTTCTGGAGTGTATTGCGATACTGCCCTCCTGGTTGTATATACTTACTCCACAGAGTTGGCACAAAGGAATGAATGAATGTTGATAAAGCCGGACTGAGAGAGAGATAGAAAGTGCTAAAATCAGTGAATCTTTCTGCTTAAATCTTCAAAGCATTTCTGTGCCAGTAATGTGAGTTGTCTCCAAGCACTTTCCTTTTATCATATTGGGGCATTGGGACCATTGTCGTCCTACCCCTTCTGTTAGCCAAAGCAGAGAGCCACCGACAAAGAGCGGCACTTACATCACTGCACTGAACGTTTCATCACAGTGTACATATAGGTGTAATCTGCATATTATTATTATTATTCATTTTTATAGCGCCATTTATTCCATGGTGCTTTACATGTGAACGGGGCATATATAGACAAGTACAATAAACATGAGTAAAACAAGGCACACACAAGTGCAGGAGGAGAGAGGGCCCTGCCCGCGAGGGCTCACAGTCTACAGGGGGTGGGTGAGAATACAGTAGGTGAGGATAGAGCTGGTCGTGTGGCGGTTCAGTAGACTGGGGATCAGATATGCTATATGCTAAAAAAATTCAGAAACACATTGGTGCATATGTTCCTACGAGTCTTTGTTATGAAACTGCACAACATATAATGTTGACTTCCATTTGCATAAATTCTTCTATTGACTTATTAGGTTTTTCTTACCATAGTGTTGAAAATGGGATTTCCAAAGAATGAAAACTACGTTTAAAGGGAACCTGTCACCTCGTTTTTAGCTATTAAACTGGTCTCAGTGTCCTGTTAGTGAAGTGATGTTCATCACTAACATGTTTATATCAAAGAAAATCTCCAAGCATTAGGTTTAAAAAAACCCACTTTATATCATTATAGGATTCCTTCACATACCTTCTCCTTCAGTCATACAGGTGATGACTTTGTATCTTCAGTCACAAATCATTCAATGTAGTTTTGACATTAGGCATGCCCACAGAATTGCATTTGATTGCTGGGACTGGCCCGAAGTCACAGCAACAACGTTTCAAATCCTGCGCATGCGCACTGGCCATCCGGTCCCGGGCATGCGCACTGACTCTGGGTGTACAGTCCCGGCTCCATGTTAGATGTGCGCATGCGCTTCAGCGCAGAGTGGAGCGCATCTGATATGAAAGGAGTTTTCCACTACTTTTTCACCTCCCTGTTATATATCATAGGTCTTCAAACCAATACCTTTTGTAATATACTTGTATTGGATTTATAGCTTCTATGCTCGCTGTTGTGAAATTGGATTTTGGGCTCCCCCGGTGGCCACTGGTGGAATTGAACTTGTGTGCATCATCCCCTCTGGTCACCTGTTCCCATCAGGATGTGGGAGTCGCTATTTAACCTTGCTCCTCTGTCACTTCCATGCCGGTCAACATTGTAATCAGAAGCCTTTCTGTGCATGTTCCTGCTACCAGACAACTTCCAGCTAAGTCGTACTTTTGTCCTTGTTTGTTTTTTGCATTTTGTTCCAGTTCACAGCTGCAGTTTCGTTTCTGTGTCTGGAAAGCTCTTGTGATCTGAAATTGCCACTCTGATGTTATGAGTTAATACTAGAGTCTTAAAGTAATTTCAGGATGATGTATTGATAGGGTTTTCAGCTGACCATGAAAGTACCCTTTCTGTCTTCCTGCTATCTAGTAAGCGGACCTCGATTTTGCTAAACCTATTTTCATACTACGTTTGTCATTTTCATCTTAAATCACCGCCAATATATGTGGGGGCCTCTGTCTGCCTTTCGGGGAAATTTCTCTAGAGGTGAGCCAGGACTATATTTTCCTCTGCCAGGATTAGTTAGTCCTCCGGCCGGCGCTGGGCGTCTAGGGATAAAACGCAGGCTACGCTACCCGGCTACTGTTAGTTGTGCGGCAGGTTTAGTTCATGGTCAGTTTAAGTTTCCATCCTTCCAAGAGCTAGTTCCTATGTATGCTGGGCTATGTTCTCTTGCCATTGAGAACCATAACAGTTTGACCGGCCCACAAAGGGTTAAATTAATTGGCAGAGAAAGGAGAGAAAAAAGAAGTCTGCTGAAATTTTTTTTTTTTTTTCCTTCAGTTCTGAGTGTGCTTTCAATTGAATCACTTGCAAGTCTGCCTATATTGCAGCCTTCCTCTCTCTCTCTCCTTCTAATCCTGGAATGGCTCTGTGTTCACCTGTTTAAAATGGATATTCAGAGTTTAGCTGCAGGTTTGAATAATCTCACCACGAAAGTTCAAAATTTACAAGATTTTGTTGTTCATGTTCCTATATCTGAACCTAGAATTCCTTTGCCTGAATTTTTCTCGGGGAATAGATCTTGCTTTCAAAATTTCAAAAATAATTGCAAGTTGTTTTTGTCCCTGAAATCTCGCTCTGCTGGAGATCCTGCTCAGCAGGTCAGGATTGTGGTTTCCTTGCTCCGGGGCGACCCTCAAGATTGGGCTTTTGCATTGGCTCCAGGGGATCCTGCGTTGCTCAATGTGGATGCGTTTTTTCTGGCCTTGGGGTTGCTTTATGAGGAACCTCATTTAGAGCTTCAGGCGGAAAAAGCCTTGATGTCCCTATCTCAGGGGCAAGATGAAGTTGAGATATGCTGCCAAAAATTCCGTAAATGGTCTGTGCTTACTCAGTGGAATGAGTGCGCCCTGGCGGCGAATTTCAGAGAGGGTCTCTCTGATGCCGTTAAGGATGTTATGGTGGGGTTCCCTGTGCCTGCGGGTCTGAATGAGTCCATGACAATGGCTATCCAGATCGATAGACGTCTGCGGGAGCGCAAACCTGTGCACCATTTGGCGGTGTCTACTGAGAAGACGCCAGAGAATATGCAATGTGATAGAATTCTGTCCAGAAGCGAACGGCAGAATTTTAGACGAAAAAATGGGTTGTGCTTTTATTGTGGTGATTCAACTCATGTTATATCAGCATGCTCTAAGCGTACTAAGAAGCTTGATAAGTCAGTTTCAATTGGCACTTTTCAGTCTAAGTTTATTCTATCTGTGACCCTGATTTGTTCTTTATCATCTATTACCGCGGATGCCTATGTCGACTCTGGCGCCGCTTTGAGTCTTATGGATTGGTCCTTTGCCAAACGCTGTGGGTATGATTTAGAGCCTCTTGAAACTCCTATACCTCTGAAGGGGATTGACTCCACCCCATTGGCTAGTAATAAACCACAATACTGGACACAAGTAACTATGCGAATTAATCCGGATCATCAGGAGATTATTCGCTTTCTTGTGCTGTATAATCTACATGATGTGTTGGTGCTTGGATTGCCATGGCTGCAATCTCATAACCCAGTCCTCGACTGGAACGCTATGTCTGTGTTAAGCTGGGGATGTAAGGGGATGCATGGGGACGTACCTTTGGTTTCCATTTCGTCATCTATTCCCTCTGAGATTCCTGAATTCTTGTCTGACTATCGTGACGTTTTTGAAGAACCTAAGCTTGGTTCATTACCTCCGCACCGGGAGTGCGATTGTGCCATAGATTTGATTCCGGGTAGTAAATACCCTAAGGGTCGTTTATTTAATCTGTCTGTGCCTGAACATGCTGCTATGCGAGAATATATAAAGGAGTCCTTGGAAAAGGGACATATTCGTCCTTCGTCATCTCCCTTAGGAGCCGGTTTTTTCTTTGTGTCTAAGAAAGATGGCTCTTTGAGGCCGTGTATTGATTATCGGCTTTTGAATAAAATCACGGTTAAATATCAATATCCGTTGCCACTGCTGACTGATTTGTTTGCTCGCATAAAGGGGGCCAAGTGGTTCTCTAAGATAGATCTCCGTGGGGCGTATAATTTGGTGCGAATTAAGCAGGGGGATGAGTGGAAAACCGCATTTAATACGCCCGAGGGCCACTTTGAGTATTTGGTGATGCCTTTTGGCCTTTCAAATGCCCCTTCAGTCTTTCAGTCCTTTATGCATGACATTTTCCGTGATTATTTGGATAAATTTATGATTGTGTATCTGGATGATATTCTGATTTTTTCGGATGACTGGGACTCTCATGTCCAGCAGGTCAGGAGGGTTTTTCAGGTTTTGCGGTCTAATTCCTTGTGTGTGAAGGGTTCTAAGTGCGTTTTTGGGGTTCAAAAGATTTCCTTCTTGGGATACATTTTTTCCCCCTCTTCCATCGAGATGGATCCTGTCAAGGTTCGGGCTATTTGTGATTGGACGCAACCCTCTTCTCTTAAGAGTCTTCAGAAATTTTTGGGCTTTGCTAACTTTTATCGTCGATTTATTGCTGGTTTTTCTGATGTTGTTAAACCATTGACTGATTTGACTAAGAAGGGTGCTGATGTTGCTGATTGGTCCCCTGCTGCTGTGGAGGCCTTTCGGGAGCTTAAGCGCCGCTTTTCTTCCGCCCCTGTGTTGCGTCAGCCTGATGTTGCTCTTCCTTTTCAGGTTGAGGTTGACGCTTCTGAAATCGGAGCTGGGGCGGTTTTGTCGCAAAGAAGTTCCGACTGCTCCGTGATGAAACCTTGTGCTTTTTTTTCTCGTAAATTTTCGCCCGCCGAGCGGAATTATGATATTGGGAATCGGGAGCTTTTGGCCATGAAGTGGGCTTTTGAGGAGTGGCGTCATTGGCTTGAGGGGGCTAGACATCAGGTGGTGGTATTGACCGACCACAAGAATTTGATTTATCTTGAGTCCGCCAGACGCCTGAATCCTAGACAGGCGCGCTGGTCGTTGTTTTTCTCTCGGTTTAATTTTGTGGTGTCATACCTACCGGGTTCTAAGAATGTTAAGGCGGATGCCCTTTCTAGGAGTTTTGAGCCTGACTCCCCTGGTAATTCTGAACCTACAGGTATCCTTAAGGATGGAGTGATATTGTCTGCCGTTTCTCCAGACCTGCGGCAGGCCTTGCAGGATTTTCAGGCGGATAGACCTGATCGTTGCCCACCTGGTAGACTGTTTGTTCCTGATGATTGGACCAGTAAAGTCATTTCTGAGGTTCATTCTTCTGCGTTGGCAGGTCATCCTGGAATCTTTGGTACCAGGGATTTGGTGGCAAGGTCCTTCTGGTGGCCTTCCCTGTCACGAGATGTACGAGGCTTTGTGCAGTCTTGTGACATTTGTGCTCGGGCCAAGCCTTGTTGTTCTCGGGCTAGTGGATTGTTGTTGCCCTTGCCTATCCCGAAGAGGCCTTGGACGCACATCTCGATGGATTTTATTTCGGATCTTCCTGTTTCTCAGAAGATGTCTGTCATCTGGGTGGTGTGTGACCGTTTCTCTAAGATGGTCCATTTGGTTCCCCTGCCTAAGTTGCCTTCTTCTTCCGAGTTGGTTCCTCTGTTTTTTCAAAATGTGGTTCGTTTGCATGGTATTCCGGAGAATATCGTTTCTGACAGAGGAACCCAATTCGTGTCTAGATTTTGGCGGGCATTCTGTGCTAGGATGGGCATAGATTTGTCTTTCTCGTCTGCTTTCCATCCTCAGACTAATGGCCAGACCGAGCGGACGAATCAGACTTTGGAGACATATTTGAGGTGTTTTGTGTCTGCAGATCAGGATGATTGGGTTGCTTTTTTGCCTTTAGCGGAGTTTGCCCTCAATAATCGGGCCAGCTCTGCCACCTTGGTGTCTCCTTTTTTCTGTAATTCGGGGTTTCATCCTCGATTTTCCTCCGGTCAGGTGGAATCTTCGGATTGTCCTGGAGTGGATGCTGTGGTGGAGAGGTTGCATCAGATTTGGGGGCAGGTGGTGGACAATTTGAAGTTGTCCCAGGAGAAGACTCAGCTTTTTGCCAACCGCCGGCGTCGGGTTGGTCCTCGGCTTTGTGTCGGGGACTTGGTGTGGTTGTCTTCTCGTTTTGTCCCTATGAGGGTTTCTTCTCCTAAGTTTAAGCCTCGGTTCATCGGCCCGTACAAGATATTGGAGATTCTTAACCCTGTGTCCTTCCGTTTGGACCTCCCTGCATCTTTTTCTATTCATAATGTTTTTCATCGGTCATTGTTGCGCAGGTATGAGGTACCGGTTGTGCCTTCCGTTGAGCCTCCTGCTCCGGTGTTGGTTGAGGGCGAGTTGGAGTACGTTGTGGAAAAAATCTTGGACTCCCATGTTTCCAGACGGAAACTCCAGTATCTGGTCAAATGGAAGGGATACGGTCAGGAGGATAATTCTTGGGTGACTGCCTCTGATGTTCATGCCTCCGATCTGGTCCGTGCCTTTCATAGGGCTCATCCTGATCGCCCTGGTGGTTCTGGTGAGGGTTCGGTGCCCCCTCCTTGAGGGGGGGGTACTGTTGTGAAATTGGATTTTGGGCTCCCCCGGTGGCCACTGGTGGAATTGAACTTGTGTGCATCATCCCCTCTGTTCACCTGTTCCCATCAGGATGTGGGAGTCGCTATTTAACCTTGCTCCTCTGTCACTTCCATGCCGGTCAACATTGTAATCAGAAGCCTTTCTGTGCATGTTCCTGCTACCAGACAACTTCCAGCTAAGTCGTACTTTTGTCCTTGTTTGTTTTTTGCATTTTGTTCCAGTTCACAGCTGCAGTTTCGTTTCTGTGTCTGGAAAGCTCTTGTGATCTGAAATTGCCACTCTGATGTTATGAGTTAATACTAGAGTCTTAAAGTAATTTCAGGATGGTGTATTGATAGGGTTTTCAGCTGACCATGAAAGTACCCTTTCTGTCTTCCTGCTATCTAGTAAGCGGACCTCGATTTTGCTAAACCTATTTTCATACTACGTTTGTCATTTTCATCTTAAATCACCGCCAATATATGTGGGGGCCTCTGTCTGCCTTTCGGGGAAATTTCTCTAGAGGTGAGCCAGGACTATATTTTCCTCTGCCAGGATTAGTTAGTCCTCCGGCCGGCGCTGGGCGTCTAGGGATAAAACGCAGGCTACGCTACCCGGCTACTGTTAGTTGTGCGGCAGGTTTAGTTCATGGTCAGTTTAAGTTTCCATCCTTCCAAGAGCTAGTTCCTATGTATGCTGGGCTATGTTCTCTTGCCATTGAGAACCATAACAGCTCGCATCTCAGAAGGGATAACATGGTACTGGATTATTATGGAGATTCTTCTTCCTCTGTTTTGTCTGATACTTTCCTTTTATCTGGCTAAGAAATCTTAAGAAATTATAGGAAGTTGTCACTATGCACCTGGTAGGCGTTTTGGATTCAATGACAGCTTGCCCGAGCATAGGTCCTGACAATACAATTAGTCTGCCTCACACAAGCTGTGCAGGCAGTGTGATTCAGCAGTAGAGCAGGGCCGACACCTTTGCTAGTGAAGTCCTGTGATCTACATTTCAAACGCAAAGGGGTTATGTAATGTAATCTGCATAAAGCTATTGCTTTAAGGTACCGTCACACTCAGCAACTTTGCAACGAGAACGACAACAATCCGTGACGTTGGAGCGTCCTGGATAGCGATCTCGTTGTGTTTGACACGCAGCAGCGATCTGGATCCCGCTGTGCCATCGCTGGTCAGAGCTAGAAGTCCAGAACTTTATTTCGTCGCCAGGTTTGCACTGTGAACCCTAACTGACATCGTGTAACAGTAGGGTGCTGTGTTTATACTTACTGCAGAACAGGCTATTATACCAATGAGCAGACGAAACATTTTTCCCTCATAGGCCAGTACTGTGGAATTACGATATTTCACTGATCTATTGTGATCTGTACGATTCTAGTGTAAAAAAGTCCAGCTAGATGTGTGTGTTTGTTGTTGGGTTTGGGCGTGGGTAGGTGGTAGGGACACCCAGGGCTAGGAGGGATAGTCGACGAGGAGTGGGGGCGCCACATCGATTCATAGGGTGCCAACCTCCACTGACAGGTAGGGCTAGCTTACTAGGAGCCCTCTAGGGTTATTTTAGGCATTGTTCACCTTCCTATATTTTTGGCCCTATTGTCTGCTACCCCACCCAGCTCGGGTGTTGGTGTAGTCATATTTTGTGTTTTTTCAAGTGATGATTAGCATCTTTTTAATGCATATCCATTAAAAGTATCTTTTAGGGTGTTGTTCTCATTTTGGTTTTTGTTTTTCTGAGTATACCCTGTTTAAATTATTTGGTGTTTCTGGCATAATCGGTATGTGTTAGCGATGTTCCGTCATTCTGTGACGGACCCTCGGACGCAGTCTGCAGCGTTTCGGGTCCGTCACCCGCTAGTGCAGATATAGCCGATTATGACATGCGTTGCGATGCGCTACATAATGGCAGTCAATGGGTGCGCTAACGGATCCGTTACATAGCGTTAGTTCCACGTTAGTGCCGCTATGAAACGGATTCCGTCAGCGGACTGCCATTAACGCAGTGTGAACCTAGCCTAACACTTGGAGCTTTCTGTGGCAAAACATGTTAGTGAGGCACATTGCTTCACTAACAACCCACTGGAACCAGTGAGGTGACAGGTTCCCTTTAAAAGGTCTCAGATTGTTGAAAAAAATATATAAGTAGTAAAGCTCAGCCTCACCGATCTGTCCTAGCTCCTTTTCCATTGCTTGCCCAGTCTCCACTGGTCTGTACTTCTGGTCCCATTTCAACTCATTGGATACTACTGTTACTACCGTGGCCAGATATTGGCTAAGAGGTTATTTCTGGGCTTCTAGATGAGATTAGTGAGGCCCAGGTAAGCATCTCAACTAAGAGATGCAGGGAATCTGTGAGGGTGAGTACTACTTTTTTTCATCACTCTGAGCCGTTTTAAAAATATTTGTCATCCACTGGATAACTCTTTAAGGCTACGTTCGCATTAGCGTTGTGCGACGCAGCGTCGGGCGCCGCTGCGGCGACACATGCATCATGCGCCCCTATATTTAACATGGGGGCGCATGGACTTGCGTTGCACTTGCGTTTTGTGACGCATGCGTCACTGCGGCGCACGCGTCAGGGCGCAGAGGACGCAGCAAGTTGCATTTTTTGTGCATCCAAAATCAAGCAAAAAAAGGATGCATGCGTCACAAAACAATGCGTTTTGCATGCGTTGTGCATTGCGTCGCCGATGCAACACACAACAACGCAAATGTGAACGTAGCCTTAGCACATGTGAAGAAGGAAGTGAAATATGCAAATTGCCTCTTCAGAGAGGACTAGAACTCTAGTGCCACCTATTAGAAGACGCAATCCTAGATATTGACCCTTTAATGAGCCTCGCCACATGACTTAGGCTAAAAGCCAAATCAGAATCTCAATTTGCAGACACGGTGTTTCGGGATACTGCCCCTCATCAGTGCAAAATGTGAGATCTGGTTTCGCTAGGTGAGAGGCTTCGGACCAGGATCCAAGCAGTGACGGTTCTCCTTGTGAAAAGTGACATGCCAGTCTTGGCATGCCAATGTGAGGAGACTTTTAAGCCTTGCAAGAAGAAAGTCATAACACAATCACTAGTCGAGACTGGCCTCTGTGACACTCAGGAGGCCACTCAAGAAAAGACTATGCACTGAAAATAATTGAAACTTGCAGATCAGATTTTGGTCTTTGTGGAATATTACAAGAGTCACTGTATTAGGGCATATAGAACGTCATAGAAGGTGGACCACCCTATATGAGGCAAACCTGGGGCTCCTGAACCAGATCCAAAGCAATTAGCTGATTATTTGAAGGCCTTCAGTATAAAAGTGGATTATCGTGAGACGATCTCTCTAAAGTGATTGCTCTGTATCTTGTAGCATGACCACATTACTTTGCATAGTATGAAAGTTTCTGTTAATTTTTCCCTTTTTTTTCTACTTTTTTCATTTCGCTGTGAAGTAGTTCCTATATTACAATCATATTATGTCCTATTATGTTATACTCGTATATTCTTCTACTTTTCCAGAACCTGCTTTCTACTTTGGAGATGTTGAATTGTATGTGGATGAGAGTGCGGGATACATTGAAGTACGTGTATGGAGGACTGGAACTGATCTATCCAAAACTGCTACCGTCACGGTGCGGTCACAAAAAGCGGAGCCAGTGTCAGCAATAGGTAAGTCCAGAGAAAGCATCAGACAGCGATACATGATTAATGTAGAAAAATGACATGGTGGGCTTCGTTTTCAAGAGGGGCAGATGTGAAAATGCTTGTAGCATAGTGTTACAGAATATGTTGGCACTATATCGATGGGTAAAGATATAAAATGAATTAGTATGTTATTTTTGGACTATAAACAAAATGACAGATATATAAAATATGTTGGAATTTTTTTTAATATATATGTTTATAATAAGTAACAAGCATACTTGTTTTGTATGTATAGTTATATTTTTCGAGAATGTGATCCATTGGAGACTGCACTGAATTAGTGTAGGAAATATTATTATTATTATTATTTATTGTTATAGCGCCATTTATTCCATGGTGCTTTACATGTGAGGAGGGGTATACATAATAAAAACAAGTACAATAATCTTAAACAATACAAGTCATAACTGGTACAGGAGGAGTGAGGACCCTGCCCGCGAAGGCTCACAATCTACAAGGGATGGGTGAGAATATAGTAGGTGAGGACAGAGCTGGTCATGCAGCGGTTTGGTCGATCGGTGGTTACTGCAGGTTGTAGGCTTGTCGGAAGAGGTGGGTCTTCAGGTTCTTTTTGAAGGTTTCAATGGTAGGCGAGAGTCTGATGTGTTGTGGTAGAGGGTTCCAGAGTAGGGGTGATACGCGAGAGAAATCTTGCATACGATTGTGGGAAGAGGAGATAAGAGGGGAGTAGAGAAGGAGATCTTGTGAGGATCAGAGGTTGCGTGTAGGTAAGTACCGGGAGACGAGGTCACAGATGTATGGAGGAGACAGGTTGTAGATGGCTTTGTACGTCATGGTTAGGGTTTTGTACTGGAGTCTCTGGGCAATGGGGAGCCAGTGAAGGGATTGACAGAGAGGAGAGGCTGGGGAATAGCGGGGGGGCAGGTGGATTAGTCGGGCAGCAGAGTTTAGAATAGATTGGAGGGGTGCGAGAGTGTTTGAGGGGAGGCCACAGAGCAGGAGGTTGCAGTAGTCAAGGCGAGAGATGATGAGGGCATGGACTAGGGTTTTTGCAGATTCTTGGGTGAGGAATGAACGGATTCGTGAAATAGTTTTGAGTTGAAGTCGGCAGGAAGTGGAAAGGGCTTGGATATGTGGTTTGAAGGAGAGATCAGCGTCAAGGATTACCCTGAGGCAGCGAGCTTGTGGGACTGGGGAGAGTGGGCAGCCATTTACTGTAATGGTTAGATTCGTTGGGGGGGGTCGCATGAGATGGGGGGAAAGATGATGAATTCTGTTTTGTCCATGTTAAGTTTGAGAAATCTAGCGGAGAAGGATGAAATAGTGGACAGACATTGAGGGTTTCTGGTTAGTAGGGAGGTGATATCTGGTCCAGAGATGTAGATCTGTGTGTCATCAGCATAGAGGTGATACTGAAAGCCATGAGATTCTATGAGCTGTCCCAGGCCAAAGGTGTAAATGGAGAAGAGCAGGGGACCAAGGACTGAACCTTGTGGGACTCCGACAGATAGGGGGCGAGGTGAGGAGGTGGTGTGTGAGTGGGAGACGCTGAATGTCCGGTCTGTTAGGTATGATGAGATCCAGGATAGGGCCAAGTCTGTGATGCCAAGGGATGAGAGGGTCTGTAATAATAGGGAATGGTCCACTGTGTCAAAGGCAGCTGACAGGTTGAGGAGGAGGAGGACAGAGTAGTGTCGCTTGCTCTTGGCGGTTAAGAGGTTGTTGGTGACCTTAGTTAGGACAGTTTCAGTGGAATGGTGTGACCGGAAGCCAGATTGTAAGCGGTCAAAGAGGGAGCAAGAAGAGAGATGGGAGGACAGTTCAAGGTAAACGTGTTGTTCCAGTAGTTTGGAGGCATAAGGGAGAAGTGATATAGGGCGATAGCTAGATACAGAGGATGGGTCAAGAGAGGGCTTTTTGAGGATAGGTGTGATGGAGGCATGTTTAAAGCTTGAGGGGAAAACACCAGTTGTTAGTGATAGGTTGAAGAGATGAAGTAGGGTTGGGATGAAGACTGTGGTGAGGTTTGGGATGAGGTGGGATGGGAGCGGGTCAAGTGCACAGGTGGTGAGATGCGATCTTGAGAGTAGAGTAAAGAGTTGATCTTCTGTAATGGTGGAGAAGTTGGTTTTGGAGGTGGAGGGCTGGGAAGTCGGGAGGAAGGGCTCTGGGGGTTGTTGACCAAAACTGTCTCTGATGCTATCAATCTTCTTCTTGAAAAATGAGGCAAAGTCTTCAGCAGAGATAAGTGGGGAGGGAGGAGGTGCTGGGGGACGGAGGAGAGAATTGAAGGTGTTGAATAACTGTTTAGGGTTGTGAGACAGGGAGGATATGAGAGATGAGAAGTAGGTTTGTTTAGCTGTGGCGAGTGTGGTCTTGAAAGTAGTGAGGGACTGTTTGAATACGATGAAGTGCTCGTTGGAGTGGGATCTTTTCCATCTGCGCTCAGCAGCCCTGGAAGCTCGCCTCAGTTCTTTGGTCAGGCTGGTGTTCCAGGGCTGTCTGTTGATTTTGCGAGCTTTGGTATGTGTAAGTGGGGCAGCAGATTCCAAAGCTACAGCTATTGTGGTGTTATATAGAGCGGCAGCGTCATCCGCATTGTGTATGGAACTTATGTCTGTGAGAGGGAGGAGGGATTCAGAGAATGAATGTAGGTCAAGATGTTTAAGATTTCTGTGAGGGTGTGAAAGTTTGTGGGGTGGGGATTGTAGACATGGAGTGGAGAGAGATGAGAATGTGAGAAGGTTGTGGTCAGAGAGTGGAAGAGGTGAGTTAGAGAGGTTAGATAGGGAGCAGAGGCGGGTGAAGATGAGGTCCAGTGTGTGATCATCTTTGTGAGTGGCTGCAGAAGACCATTGAGTGAGACCAGAAGAGGAAGTGAGAGATAGAAGTTTAGTGGCAGCTGAGAGGGAAGTGTCAATGGGGATGTTGAAATCACCCATGATGATAGTGGGGATGTCCGCAGAAAGGAAATTTAGTAGCCAGGTGGTGAGGTGGTCAAAGAAGGTGGTGGCTGGCCCTTGGGGGCGGTAAATGGCAGCCAGTTGGAGGTTGGAGGGGGAGTAGATGTGCACAGAGTGCACCTCAAAGGAAGGGAGGGTAACAGAGGGTGGCAGTGGGATTGGGGTGAAGGAGCAGTTATCTGACAGGAGAAAAACAACTCCTCCGCCATGCTTGCTGCTGGGGCGGGGTGTGTGAGAAAGGTGGAAGCCACCGTAAGAGAGTGCAGCAGGGGAGGCTGTGTCAGAAGGGGTGAGCCAGGTTTCGGTGATGGCGAGGAAGGAAAGTTTGGTAGTAACAAAAAGATCATGGATGTAGGAAAGCTTGTTGCAGACAGAGCGAGCGTTCCACAGAGCTCCTGTTAGTGGGACAGGGGAAGCGGGGGCTGGGCGAATGGGTATAAGGTTAGAGAGGTTACAGAAGTTTGTGATGGAGCGTGGATGGGAGGTAGAAATGACTGTGGGAATATGGTGAGGAGGACCAGGATTTGGAGAGATATCACCCGCAGTGAGAAGGAGCAGAGATAGTGTTAGCAGGTGGGAGCAGGAGAGGGCATGAGGTGGCTGTCTGTGCTTGGAGACAGAGGATTGTATGTTAAGGAACAGTTCTGAAGAGGAGGTGAGGTGGATGGGGAGGATTGAAGAGGAGATGAACAGTTCCTTACTTGGTGTGGGGATTGGGGGAGGTAGCAGAAAGTGAAAGATTATAGGGGTGAAAGTGAAAACAAACAGAAACATTGTTTGCAGTGACTGGCCAGTTCCCTTCAGGTTCAATTCAGGTTTTAATTCTAATGTAATCCACACTTTTAGGACACACTTCTAGGGATCACACTGGAGACTAAATAAATATAATATAATACTAATAAAATGTATTTCTTTTCTCAGCTGGCATTGACTATGTAGGTATCAGCCGGAATCTGGATTTTGCTCCTGGCGTTAACATGCAGACTTTCCGTGTGGTCATTCTGGATGACTTGGGGCAGCCGGTGCTGGAGGGCATAGAGAAGTTTGAATTAGTGCTGCGTATGCCAATGAATGCTGTCCTCGGGGAGCCCAGCAAAGCAACAGTACACATCAACGACACAGTCTCTGACTGTAAGTGAATCAATCTTCAAAAATGTTGTATCTGGTATTGATTTTTCCTGCTTTTTTACTTAGATGGTTACTCTCTTACTTTCATGCCTTCATCACCAGACCGGCACTTAGACGATTTGAGTGCCATTGCCTTGGCTGATCACTGATCATATTCATTATACAATCAGCATGGTGGCTCAGTGATTAGTCCTGTTACCTTGCAGCGCTGGGGTCCTGCGTTTAACTCCCATCAAGGATATCATCTGCAAGGAGTTTGTATGTTCTCCCCGTGTTTGCGTGGGTTTCCTCCTGGTTCTCCGGTTTCCTCCCACACTCCGAAGACATATTGGTCCCAATGGGGACAGTGATTATGATGTCTGTAAAGCGCTGTGGAAATTGATGACGTTATATATATGCGAAGCATGATAATGACATAACTTGTTTTTTTGCCACAGTGCCGAAGGTTCAGTTCAGGGAGGCCATGTATATGGGTCATGAGAAGGATGGGAAGATCACAGCCATGGTGTACAGAAGCGGGGACGTCAGCTACAAGTCCACAGTGCGTTGTTACACTCGGCAAGGCTCTGCACAAGTGATGCTAGACTTTGAAGAGCGACCAAACACAGATAGTTCAATCATCACCTTCCTTCCAGGTACATTGTATTTGGCTCTGAAACTTTCCCAGTGTTGTTGATCATTAGATTAAAGAACATGCTCATTTTGTTAAAATTGCCCAGATTTTATTATTTATATGTTATAGCCATATCTAATTTCTATATAAAAGGGTTAAATGAGTCCCAAGTGATGGCATATAATTACTATCTGTGATGGCATCTGACCTCTGGAACCCCCCACGATCTCGAGACTGAAAGACCCAAAAGCTCTTATTTCGCCCCAAATCCCCTCTAGTCTATCTCTTTGTGCCTGGCCACCCACTGCAACCCAGTTCTCTCCACAGCTGGATGGTCAGAAGCATCGTAACATGATGTGACGGGGCTACCACCCCTTTATCCTCAGGATAGGTGGGTGTCCCAGAGGTAGATCCCCCACCAATGATTACATGATGGACTATCCTAGCAATATGCCATCACTTAATCAGTTATACACATTTTACATTTAAAAACACCTCCCTCCCCACATACATAAAAAATAGTTTTGTGTTATATGGAGAATTAGCGATAGGCAAAATGGGATCAAATACAGTAAGAGACAGCACCACAGAAGTCTGGTTCGAACAGTTCTTTATGGCCGGTGTACAAAATATATAAAAATCCTTTACATTCAGTCACAAAACACAAATTAACCCCTGCTCAGCTGAGCACTAACTAGACATCAGCGTTTCTGGCTGTACAGGTGGACTTCTACCAACTGCCCTCAAAAATATCCCAAAAGGTTGTGTGTTACCTCACACCAATGACAATGACTGGAGACTAGCAGTTTTACTAACGAAGTTTCCTGGACGGAGACCTGCACCTTCAGAAAGTGTCTCCCATCTACTGTAAAGTGCATACTCTTCTATACTTAGTATACACCTGGACTTGGTGCTACGGAGAAGACTAGGCCCGAAATGGAAGGTCAGGCCCCATTCTTGGGATATTTGCGGGTCTCAGGGACCATTCATGCATTTATAGTAGATCTTGTGGATAAATCATAAATGCATGAGATGTAGAGGATTAGAAATCATGGGAGCTTTCAGCTTAGCTACAATGCCAGACACAACCCGTAGACAGGTGAACCGCTATTCCTTGCAGCCATGTTTTCCTAACTCTGTACGACCACTCTAAATTACTGCTTTATTTAGCTGTGACCCTGGTTATTTTATTATAGGAACCCTGTTGGCTTTTTAGTAAGGGACCAAGATTTCAATATTAATTTATAGAAAACTTCATATTGTTTTTCAGGTGAGTCAGAACGTCCTTGTACCGTGACCCTGATGGACGACACTATCCATGAAGAAGAGGAGGAGCTGCGACTTGTCCTTGGAACTCCCAGAAGTGAATCTCCTTTTGGAGCCTCCATAGGAGAACTCAATGAGACCTTAGTAAAGATAAAAGATGATGCAGACAGTAAGAAACTAGTAAAGAGCCATCGACGTACATTCAGGAGTTAATACCTAATAAAAATGACTTGTAAATCTTTTTTTTTATTTTTCAGAGGCAATAATAAAGTTTGCCGACACTAAGTTTAGTGTAAGCGAACCGAAGGAACCTGGACAAATCGTGGTAGTAAAAATTCCAGTTGTTCGTCAGGGAGACACCTCAAAGGTCTCCATTGTGCGTGTGCACACAAAGGATGGCTCCGCAACCTCTGGGGAAGATTATAACCCTGTGTCAGAAGGTACACACCACTCCATGTATGAACTTCTGATCAATACCTCGCCCACATAGCAACACGCTGGTATTTGTCTATGACGAACACATTGACTTCATGATGCAATGAGGGAACACACAAGAAGGGTCAGCAGTGTGCTGGGGTGGCAAGAGACACCGAAACGAGTTGTTTCAGATAATATTCATTATGTTCATTTTCTATTTTTGTTTTGATTACTTTATGAAAAAAAAGTATATAATTCTTAATGTGAGGGCTGACTCCATGTGGGCATGGTGGGCAATCTTACAGAAACACCACCAGTCTTGTAGGCCTGAAAAAGCGCCTCATAAAACATACTTAATGCACAGCAATAACAAAAAGACACTGCTGTGCACATGTTTAGTCTTCTTTCACTTTTTTTTTAACTGCTTCAGGGTTCAGAAACCTCTAAGCAGTTAAAAGAAGTGAGATCTTCATTGTTCAAGAGGCTTCACAGTACAGAATAAAATATATACAGAAAAATGACGCAGCAGCAGCTTCATAGTTAAGGATAGCGCCAGCCCATTGGTTATAGCCCAAAAACCAGATAGTAAAGAAGTAAAAAAAAACAGGCATCAGTCAAACATGAAAACTATCAAAACTCCAGTAAAACTTTTAATAATCCATATGTGCAGCAGGCTTTATTTATTTATGTAGATATACGCTGTATATAGATCCTGATTGGAAGCACACAGATCATAAAATATAGAAAAAAAGCAAGATGTAAAAACAAAAAATCCTACGTAATGCTATTCAATAATGCATCTGTATTTAGGACCTTACAAGTACAGAGAGAATACTTAAAGCTTATTGGTTTGTGTAAACTAACCCAAAACTTCTATCAAGTTAATAGAGGGGCTATCCACCTTTTGGGTACAATTTTTTTTCTTTTACTTATGTGCAAAAACCAGCCACCTCCTGCTCTCACTGTTATTAGCGGCAGCAGGTG
This sequence comes from Ranitomeya variabilis, assembly GCF_051348905.1. Taxonomy (NCBI): domain Eukaryota; kingdom Metazoa; phylum Chordata; class Amphibia; order Anura; family Dendrobatidae; genus Ranitomeya; species Ranitomeya variabilis. The sequence goes on along the minus strand of NC_135234.1, from coordinate 696,582,606 downwards.
TAGGCCGATGGGAGGAATTCTCCCATCAGCCGCCGCCTGCTCTCACTGTTATTAGTGGCAGCAGGTTTAGACTGATAGGAGTAATAGTACCATCAGCCTCCGCCTGTTCTCACTGGTATTAGCGGCAGCAGGTTTAGACTGATGGGAGTAATAGTACCATCAGCCGCCGCTGCCTGCTCTCACTGGTATTAGCGGCAGCAAGTTTAGACTGATAGGAGTAATACTCCCATCAGCCGCCGCCTGCTGTCACTGGTATTAGCGGCAGCAGGTTTAGACTGATAGGAGTAATAGTACCATAAGCCGCCGCCTGCTCTCACTAATATTGGCGTTAGCAGGTATAAACTGATAGGAGTAATAGAGTAATAGTACCATCAGCCGCTGCCTGCTCTCACTGTTATTAGCGGCAGCAGGTGTAGACTGATGGGAGTAATACTCTCATCAGTCATCGCCTGTTCTCGCTGTTATTAGCGACAGCAGGTGTAGACCGATGGGAGTAATACTCCCATCAGTCATCGCCTGTTCTCGCTGTTATTAGCGGCAGCAGGTGTAGACCGATGGGAGTAATACTCTCATCAGTCATCGTCTGATCTCACTGTTAGGGCTCATACTCGCGTGAAATACGGCCGAGTCTCGCATGGTAACACCCGGCTCTGCCGCCAGCACTTGGAGCAGCATGCAGCTCCATGTATTGCTGTGTGGCCGCACGTTCTGCTCTGGAGTGACGACGGCAGAGCCGGTTTTAACCTGCGAGACTCGGCCATATTTCACTCAAGTCAGTATGAGCCCTTATTAGCGGCAGTAGGTGTAGACTGATGGGAGTAATTCTCCCATCAGCTGCCGCCTGCTCTCACTGTTATTAGCGGCAGCAGGTGTAGGCCGATGGGAGTAATAGTCCCATCACCCGCCACCTGCTCTCACTGGTATTAGCGGTAGCAGGTGTAGACTGATGGGAGTAATAGTCCCATCAGCCGCCGCCTGCTGATCATCTCTTCTGTTCGCACTGATCGCCGTCCGAGCAGGGGAGAATGATGACTGTTGTTTTCAGCACCAGCCGCCGGGGAACAGCGCTTACTGTAGCTCTGCTTCCCTGGCGCCGGTGTATGTCGTACTGATGCAGCACATGTGTGGCACATGGTTGACACACGTGCGCCACAAGTATTACACACACAGACACAAGGATATCTCAGGTACCAGTTTTTCCGGTACCGGAAATAACAGGACGTGTGAAGCCGGCCTTATGCTGATTATTACTGACTACTGAATGAGTTAACTGAGAATCCGTCAGTCAGCCTGTTATGATTGTCTGAAAGGGAATAGCTCTTTCAACTTCATTCTGATTCACTTTAAAGTAAAAAAAAAAAACCAAAGGTGGACAACCCCTTTAACACATTTATTCATTAATATTTCTGTTTCTGAGCAAGAGTGTGACATGATATATGGCTGCCATTTCACATCCCAGAAGGTCTGTAATCCATCTTTCCCAGATGCCTAAATAAATAGATATAATATTTTAGTATGTTTTAGAAAAAAAAATATTCCAAGAGCGTTCTGAGCTCTGAGCTTTCTTTATTTTTTAACAAAGGTAAATGGAAAGCCAGAGTCCAACCTGACCTGAGTCACAAGTGAGCGCTCCATTGTTGTAGGGGCTTGTCTAAACATAGTCTGTTGACCTTGTGAAATCAGTTCTCAATGGAAGGGATCTTTTTGTGGGATATCCCAATATTTACTCATAACTGTGTTGATGCAGGTATTGGATCGTTACTTGTATTTAACCCCTTATGTACTGCCGCATTACACGTACAGCAGAAGAGCGCCGTCACATCATGGAGCAGGCTCAGGAGTGCAGCTGCTGCAACCGGAGCAGAGTGCTGATGGGCTCCAGAGTGACTGCTCCCATTTTAGAGAACGCCTTATCTGACCACGTTCGCTCATCACTAATAGAGAAATCTATAAAATTAAATAAAATAAATTTAGGGTACGCTCACACCGCCGTCGAGTCTCTCATACCATATCATCCGGCCGATTATGCTAATGAGCCGAGTGTTGTCTTATTGTCCTGCAATTTTCTCTCTTGAGAGAATCGCAGCACAGGTGTGGAGATGATGGAGAACTTAATGTCTCCATCTTCTCCATTTTCTGCATCTGCAGATGTCAGGCTGCACTTGGATGTCATCCGAGTGCAGTCCGATGTTTCAGACCGACCGATAGGCTTGTATGGTCCGATCTGCAGAGCCACTTGCAGCATGCTTAGATTGTTTTCTCATATCGAATCATCATGAAATAATAATCACAGATCTGCACTGCCCCATAGTATAACATTGGGCCAAGTGCTATCCGGTAAAGCATCACAAAGCACACGTCCGACTTGTACGCCAGTGTGAGCAAGCCCTTAGTATCACTGCATAAGTAATTCTCTGAACTAATGAAAAAAAAAGAAAAACAAAACCTTATACTATGCTATTGACCAAAAAGCAAAAAAAGAGCTATGACTCTCAATTAGCGATATTTTGTATCACAATTTTGGTTTGAAAATTGCCGTGTTTTTTCGCCGCAAAATCGCATACACAACACAGCCCATTGAATTCAATGGGATTTCGTAATGCTGTGCTAATGCTGCCTATTTTTCCACGGCGGGATCGCATCGCGGAAAAATACACAGCATGCTCATTCTTTGTGCGGAATCGCGGCAATTCCGCACACACATAGGAATGCATTGATCCTCTTACTTTCCTCATGTGACTATGCCCACCATGCGCAAATTAAGCGGATCATATGCGGATGGTTACCGGTTGTGGAGGAGAGGAGACTCTCCTCCAGGGACTGGGTACCATATCCTGTGTAAAAAAAATTATTAAAATAAAAAATCGTGATATTCTCACCTTCCGGCGGCCCCCGCAGCCTTCCCGCTCCTCGCGATGCTCCCGTTCCCAGTGATGCTTTGCGGCAATGACCTGTGATGACGTGCGGTCTCGCGTGATGCTACGTCATCTGGCGTCATTGTCGCGACTCGCAAGGCATCACTGGGAACGGGAGCATCGCTAGGAGCGGGAAGGCTGCGGGGGCGCCGGAAGGTGAGAATATCACGATTTTTTATTTTTTAAATTATTTTTAACATTAGATCTTTTACTATTGATGCTGCATATGCAGCATCAATAGTAAAAGTTGGTCACACTTGTCAAACACTGTGTTTGACAAGTGTGACCAGCCTGTCAGTTTTCTAAGCGATGCTACAGATTGTTTGGAAAACGCTAGCCTTCTGCAAGCTAATTATGCTTGTAAAACGCTAGTGTTTAGCGGGAATACGCATGCCAATTCCACATGCATTTTACCCGCGGCAGAGAGTTGCAGAATTGCCGCGGAAATGGTGTCATTCAAAACTACAATTTTTCCCTGAAAAATATGAAAACTCATATTCCTATGTACATGTAAAAATAAAAAAAGTTATGCAGGGGGAGGGGGATGAAAGTGCAAAAATTAAAAAATGACCCTCTCCTTCAAAGCAGTGACTGAACACGCAGCGGCTCCGCCCCCATGACTGAAACCGGAATGGTGCCGGGGTAATAAAGTTAATTTTCTCCCTGCAGCGTCCAACTACCTGCAGGCTCCAGGCAGGTTAGTAACGCTATAAACCTGCAGATTAACCCCATATCTGCAGGTTAATAGCGTCGCTTCTGGTGACAGATTCCCTTTAAGGTTTTTTTTTAAATACAATGTCTTGTAAAAAATAAAATAAAATTCTTTCTCTTCTTAAAAAAAAAACAGTCATGTGGACCCAGCATAAAAGGGGATCACACAAGCATATTTCATGGTCCACATACAGGCGCGATGTCCAGACTGACGACGGTCAGTCCGGGCATCGCGCTGTGGACCATGAAATTTGCTTGTGTTATCCGGGCCTAGGGACAATTTCACACAGTTTTAAGCATTTTCACTATTTTTCATGGCCTTCATTGCAGATTTTGTAACAGCACTAGACAGGTAGACAGGCCTTACTTTAACAAGGCATCCACGTTTGTCATCCCGGTGACAGTAATAATTGCCGCACATCAATTGTAAGGTGGAGATGTCACAATAAAGACTAAAATGAGGTAACATCTCAGCAGATTGTTAGCATCTCTCCAGCAGGGGAATGTGTGACATACACTGAGGGAAGAAATAGGTGAAATATTGCTAAAATGATTCAGTCCTGCCGTGGCTTTTATGTGAGGGCTGCACTCGTACTCATCGTTAAATCTTTCTCTATTTTTCTACATTTTTCAGAGATTGAATTTAAAGAAGGTGAAACACAGCACATCGTGGAGATTGAAGTCCTCTACGATGGAGTTCGGGAAATGAGAGAGGCTTTCACTGTGCACCTGAAACCTGACGAGAACATGGTTGCAGAAATCCAGGTAACAGTTCATTGTCACCGGTCCTGAATTTGCCGGGTCTGTGACAAATTTTGAAAACAATTGCTGGAATTTTTCACATTGACTCATATGTAAAGGGCCGAAATTTACTTAAACCTCACCAAAAAAAAAAGTGTGCACTCCCATCCCCTTTGGTCATCGGACTTAAACATCTTAAATTTAAGGCCACATTCACACTATCAGTATTTGCTCAATATTTTACCTCAGTATTTGTAGCCAAAACCAGGAGTGGAACAATCATAGGAAAAGTATAGTAGAAACACGTCACCACTTCTGTATTTATCACCCACTCCTGGTTTTGGCTTACGAAAACAACGTTTTGGCCCAAAGGAGCCTTTTTCAAGCCAGAAGTACAATAAATAGTAATAAATAATAAATAATGGCTGTAATTTTGATTGTACATCTGGCTTGAAAAAAAACCTTTAGGGCCGAAACGTTGCTTCACTTGTCTATGTCAATTGAATTTGTGATTTTTAAGAATGGAATAATGGTATAAAGGTTATGTTTAATCCACATTTTCTCTGGTGCCTTGGAATCTTGGATTTTCTATGGCTTTGGACCTGGTGGGGGGTCTAACCGAGTCAGGATGGAGCCGCCAGTGGTGCATGAGATGGACTTTTGATCTAGGGGTCATGTAGTGTCAGATCCTGAGCCCACCAGAGGATCCTCCAGTACATTGATGGGCGAGTCCATCTCTGACCATGCTTTATTTTACAGTTGTTGGTCAGTACACGGCTGTTGATCCATTCTGTATTGCAAATCATACATTTTGCATCACAAGGGAGTGACGTAAGATTTAGTACTTGCTAGTCCTACATTTTGCTACATCTGTTATTGCAGAAGTTTTATTTTATGTAGATGGCCAAAGCCATTGTGTACATTGAAGAAATGAACAGCATGGCAGATGTGACCTTCCCCTCCGTCCCTCAAGTTGTCTCACTGTTCATCTACGATGACACCTCAAGAGCTAAGGAGAACCCCTCTCCCATTGCCGGGTACCCGGTTGCTTGCATCACGGTGAGTTTTGTGCATGACAGGAATATGTTATCTCTGCAGTTTTCATCTTCTGCTTTATACTTATATTTAGAATAGTGAGCATAGAGATAATTCCAACACAGCATCAAGCATATGATTAATGGGGTATCTTAGTTTTATGTAATTATAGCTTAACCCCTTAAGCACTAAGCCTCTATTGGCTCTACTTTGGTTAAGGACCACAGGAATTTTTTGTTTTTGTTTTTGTGTTGTCTCATTTAGAGAACTGCATTGAATGTTTATATAGTTTCATAGTTTTTAAAGTTGAAGGTAGACTTGTTCCACCATAAAGAATACATTTAACTAAGCAGAAAATGTGGAAATAAATGGTTTTGTAATTTACAGGTATTAAAAATGATGTCCCCTTCAAAAAATAGCAAGGTTTCATCTTCTGAAGTTTGTCTCCTGGCGCCCCCCTACCGTTATTCCATTCTGTCTTCCCAGTGGCCGATCAGCTGGCCAAGCATGCGCTTTTCCTGTCATCATAAGAGTTTCCCAACCCTGCCCCCTGCGCTCACACAGCTCTGACATCTGGGTGAGATCGTTCTGCTTCATATGGATGTGGTCAGACCTGTGTGAGCGCAGGAAGTGTCTATCTGCAATCAAGCAAACTTTAGAAGATGATTGTTATTTTTTGAACGGAGCGTAATTTTTAGTAACTGGAAATTGCAAAACCATTTATTTCCATGTTTTCTGCTTAGTTAAATGAATTATTTATGGTGGCACAACCTCTTTACGTCCTACCAAGTTCAACCTATGACCTAACATTTTGATCCAGACTAGTTCCGTGGATCAACACCCCATCACTTTGTATTGAAAATCCTTTATTCTATTTTTCACTTTTAATACTTTTTAACTTTTATAATTTGAACTAGAGGATTGAACGCGTGATTGTTTGATCTCTTCTGTAATACAGTTAAATATTTCTGTATTGCAGTGTGTTATCCCTGTCAATGCCATGGTTAAAGCCACCATACACATTAAACTTAAGTTGCCTGAACCTGTCGATATCGATGGGTTTGCCTGATAGTCTAATGTTTAGGGGGGCATCGACCGACTGATGGGCAAGAGAGTTATCTGATTTCAGTCTGCAGATCATATTTTTCTCCAAGAGATTGTCACAAGGGTGTCACGTCCCCCGGTAAGACCTGGACTTAGTCGGTCACATCGGGTAATGAATTGCAGGTCTTCTTTAGAGATATTGTGATTCTTGACTTTATATTAAATAGATTTAGTTTCCTCTGGTGCTAAAGAGGTTAACAACTCTTTCTATGCTGGTCAGAAACATGCAGCTCCATTTCAGCTGCTTCTGATGTGGTCATTACCTCTTCCCATATAAACTGGTCAGAGCTTCTTGTCCCTGCCGCTGAAAGATTCATCTTCCTGTGCTGTGTGCTAAAGTGAGTTGGTTGGAGTAGGGTTGTTGTAGTAGTGTTCTGTGGTTTGCTCTAGTACGAGTGTGTTTATCTTCTGGTCCATTCCCATTTAGTTTGTTCCTCTCTGTCCCTATTCTCCTCCCTATTGTTGGTTAGTGCTTTTGTGTGATAGAGGTTTTCTGTTATCCCTGTTTGATCCCTGTTTGTCTTTATGTCTTGTTTACTTTACATTTCTGTCCCATGGCCCAGTGGTGTGGTGGGGGAAGGGATAGATCAGGGTTTAACAGGAGCATAGTAAGATCAGAAACTCAGGCCTCTGTACCTTCAGGAGTACCCCTAGTACATGGATAGTTAGGGTCACAGCGCAGTAGTTATAAGTCGTCAGCCGATGTGTCAGTCTACGGCTTTCTCATAGAAAACACTGGAATGTCGTCTCGAACTCCTGTGTATGGGAGAGACAGCAAAGATGGCTGTCGGCTGAATGGCTGAACCATCGTTTAGCGGACAGCCATGTAATGTGTATGACTGGCTTTAGGGATGTAGTTATCTTCAGTTACAGCCATTACAAGAACCTGGCTGTTAGTCAGCACCCACTTTCATGGTTATCACTGCTAAACAAAAGTTTTAGACGGGTGTGGGGAAAATGTTGCAAAAATAGAAGTGTTAATTGTTTATTTTTATCAATTAACAAAATACAAAGTGAATGAACGAAAGAGAAATCTAAATCTAATCAATATTCGGTGTGACCACCCTTTGGCTTTTTGGGCCATGTACGACAAGCAGGCTTGGCCTCACTCAAAGAGGATTTGGCTTAGTGGAAAGGGCAAGGCCAAACATGAGACACTATGCAGTAAAATTGTGCTTCAAATTTACCTCACAAAGTCAACTAATAGGTGGTGTGAGCTTAGAATAGACAGTCTAGTTTGGTACTGTGCAAATACTTGATAATGGGGCTCATTTCTACATACTGTGTGGTTGCGCTTCCTGGACAATGTTTTATTTGTCTTGCTATCCCTAACTTTTCCTTCTCTGATATATTTTTCCAGGCATGTAACCCAAAGTATTCTGATTATGAAAAAACTGGATCGATATGTTCCAGCGAAAATATTAACGACACATTAACCCGTTACCGTTGGCTGGTCAGTGCCCCTAGGGGCCAGGATGGAGTCACCAGTCCTATGAGGGAGGTGGACTTTGACACTTTCTTTACTTCTTCAAAAATGATTACGCTGGATTCCATATACTTCCAAGCTGGTTCTCGGGTGCAGTGTGCGGCGCGTGCTGTGAACTCTGAGGGACAAGAAGGTCTGGAACTTACCAGTCCCATTGTAACCATAAGCTCAGAGGATGGTGAGCATTCATTGTCTATGTCATGTATCGTTTCTTAGCTACAATTTGTATAGATAGCAGCAACATAGAGTAATGTTACTGGTGTATTTTTCTGGATATTTTCCTGGTTAATTCAGAAATGACTTTAAAATGCTACTTTTTATAGCAGTGTCACGCCGGCGTCTCACACGTCTTCCCAGTGCCACCCTATTCACTGCATTCATCACTTTGCTGCCTCAACATCAGACCATCTTCCTGAGCTGCCTTGTGCTCACTGCCATCTCTGCTCCTAGGACTTAGAGAATCTCCACCTGTCTATAGAGAGGTGTGGCAGATCCTACAAGAATTTAACCCTGCTGTGTCCTGCAGGGTTTGCCTTCCCCAGCCTATCCCTAGGCAAGAGCAGATTTATTAGGCAGCTCATCCCACCACTCCTTGCTCGTTCGTTGGTTCCCAGTTGCTTGTCTCTGGATACTGTGGGTGCATGTTAGTTCTGTCTCTCCTTCTGTTGACCTGGCTCATTTATCATTTATCCTGACCTTGGCTAAGTATACTTAACCTATGCTGCCTGCCCTGACCCCGGGTTGTTTCGCCATGTCTTTGACTCTGTCTTCCTGTACCTCGTGCCCAAGTCTCTGATCCTCTGGTCAGCTGCTGTAGACCCGGGGACTACCCTGGAGTGGTGAATGGTGTTTACCGGCGGCCAAGCCTATCCTCATCATCAGGGGCTCTAGTGAAGACCAGGTAGACACTTAGTCACGTCCCTCCAGGGTAAGCCCGGCCCGTTGTGCAGTGGGTCTACACCATCCAGCGTTACAAGCAGAACAGTGAAGAGATTGTAAGTTTGTCCAAACTATAACTTATTACACTTTATCTTCTACCAGAATTTATCCTACTAAGGTTACAGCCCTGATACACATTGGACAAAAGTTTGCCAAACCCACAGATATTGGCGGGATCTGCTGACAGTCTAATGTGTATGAGGGCCCTTGGATTCTGCCCCTACACATAATATTGGGAGGAGAGAGGTAACAGCACATTGGAATAACAATTGCCAGACTTTTTGTTGTGCACAAAGATATTCCGCTTTCCGAGAGAGCACAGGAATACTCAGCTGAGCCTTCCTGTGTATGGGAAGTCGAGGGATATAGCTGTCGGCCAGACAATCATTCAGCCAACAGCTATTTAATAGATATAGGTCCCTTACCGTTTTGGAACACCCTTTACACTTTTTTTAGGCCATTGCTATAGAGGTGTCCTTTCAGCCCATCATTCTTATGGATATTTTCATTAGCCACTCCAGAGTCTCTAAAGTCAAAAGCTTCCTTTGCTGATTAGGGTCGAGAAACAGAACCCATAAAGACCCTTGAGAAGCTGATGAATACCACTGTGAAATAATTCTTTAGGTGGTCAGGATCTGTTACTCACTACTACCTCATACATATGCACACATGGCTCAGCCAAGCATGCTTATGTTCTCAAAAGGCAAGAAATGCTGGCACCCACCTCTAACGCCTTGCTTATTTCCCTTTAATACAGTGGACATGTTGGCACTGTGACATACTCATACATATTACATCGTCAGCCAAAATTGGCCAATTAGTATAATGTCCATGTAATGTGTATGGCCAACTTTAGACAAGTCAAGGTTAGGAGGAATGGAGGAGGCCACTATATTAGATTATTTTTCCTTTATTTTTCCAGGACAATACATAAATATCTAGAAGGGAAAATAGCTTTAGGTTCTCTGGATCATATCAAAACCCAGATGGGCACAATTCTTAGCATTATCAAGTGGGAGAACTTACTACCTGGTAATAAATATTTGTCCTTTTCTCTTTGCAGGTCTTTGCCAACCTAGAGTGCCAGGAGTAGTGGGAGCTGAACCGTTCTCTGCTAAGATGCGATATACCGGTTCTGATGATTCTGACTATCCTAACCTTATAAAAGTGACTATTACTATGCCTCATATTGATGGTAAGTTAGCTCCGCAGCATATACATTATGGTGAGTGGCAGAGGCTGGTGATCATTAGTAGGATAGGGAGCACACATAGGGTGCAAGCTTTTTCTGCTTTTGCATGTGTGAATATTTTTGAATGTCCTATGTTCACATTGATACCCTCCACAAGGAGAAACTTGACCTCTTAGACCCCCTATCAGAAGCTCCTCACCCAGCGAAACCATTTGTCCTGCTTTTTAGTGATGAGGGGCAAACACCCCAAAACATGTGTCCTAATATGGAGTTTCTGGTTTGGCTTTTTGTCTTAAGTCTTATGGCAAGGCTCTTTAAAGGGTCGATATTTGAGTTTTAAGATTGCTGCTTCAACAAGGTGGAACTAGAATTCCTGCTCTCTTCCTCCCTGAACAGGCTTTTTGCACATGCATCAGTTATATAAAAGTACACCCTACCATACAGGTGACTACTTTTTCGCAATCTACTGTATGTGCAATAAATATAATTTTTTTTCGCAATAAATATTTTTATTTTTCTATTAAAATGTGTATTATTATTTATTTTAAAGTACCCCATGGTGCTGTACCTGTGAGCAGCATGCAATGACCAAACTAACAGTGACAGACTGGTACAGAGAGGAGAGGACCTTGCCCTCATGGGCTTACAATCTACACAGTATTGAGGACAAACAGTAGGTCACACTGTTGCGTCAGCTCTGTTGGTGGTGAGGTGGCAGCTGGGTCATTGCAGGCTGTAAGATTTTCTGAAAAGATGAGTGTTCAGGTTGCATATAAAGGTCTCAGTTGTAGAAGACATTTGGAACATTTGGAAGTGCAGGGCCACTGAGTTCTAGATGATGGTCGATGCTCGGGAAAAGTTTTGGAGATGTTTGGGTGAGGAGAGAAGTAGATCTTGTAAGAACCACAGGCTTCTGTATGTGTGTAAATGTATAGGGAGATTAGTCTGGAGATGTATGGAGGGGACAGATTATGAACAGCATTTTAATTCTATTTATTCTATTTCAATTTTTTTACTATTTTATGAAGTTTTGGTAAACCCATATTAGACACTTACATTCAACATATTTTTCATTTTCAGGCATGCTTCCAGTGATATCGACGCGGGAACTTTCCAATTTTGAGCTGACACTAAGCCCCGATGGCACACGGGCAGGAAATCATAAATGTTCTAATCTGCTGGATTATAATGAAGTGAGGACTCGTTATGGCTTCTTGACTGATGCCACCAAGAATCCCAATGTAATAGGCGAGACATCTCCCTACCAGTATAGTCCACAGCTTAGAGGGTCTAATGCTTTGCGCTTCTACAGAAATCTTAACCTAGAGGCCTGTTTGTGGGACTTCACCAGCTACTATGACATGTCAGAGCTCCTTACTGAATGTGGAGGCACCATTGGCACAGATGGACAGGTAAGCTTAGTCCTAGTTTATTTTACAACTCTCTGCCAAGAATATTCACAGTGGTTAAAGACTGGTTGTATATAACAGATAATAGTATCCCCAATGATGCTTTTATTCATTAATGATCTTCAAATGTCTAAATAAATAAAACCATGAATAGATGATGAAAGTTATTTCCAATATACATGATATGATGACTCCATGTATAATCATCAGAGGTAGTCTGAAGACTTAGTGAACCAAGGAGCACTTATATGAGGCCAGTAGAGTGGCACAATGATTGGTATAGTAGGAGCCATGCCATAAAATAGCATTCTAGTTACACAATCCTATAATTGCTCTACACTTCATTTTTCATGGTTTATAAAGATCTCCTGCGCAGGCGTCCACCACCATGAGGTAAGAACCTTGTCTAGGACTTTCCATGACGGCAGATTAAGGAGCATTTTGGCAGATATACAGTAAATCCCCTTACTTCCCATTGTCTTATTTTGGGTGGGTCCAATTCACTATTTGCTTTGGGCAACAAGAAGGTAATAATGTCCCTAAAAAATGTAATTTGATATAATTGGAGATTTGGTGACGAGTAGTGGTGATGAGCGCACATGCGCTAACAAACGGGCAGTCCAGTCCCTGCATGTGTTGCAGCTGTTGACCAACCGTGAGACATGCCTCCGCGGGAACGTATTTTTCGAGCACACTGAAGACATTCGGTTAGCACCCAAGCATGATCAGATAACAATTTATCTGAGCACGTTCCCTCATCACCAGTTCTGAATAAATTGGCAGCAATTTCTGAAAAATCTTAATTTAGGCATGTGTAATAAAATTTCATTCCTTGAAATAACAGGAAATTACAAATAAATGTGAGTTGTCTGGAGCAGTTTTTCTCTACCAGGTCCTCAGCTACTCCTCAAAATTAAGAAAATCCTAAAAATATGACCTATTGGGATTACAGTTCTTCAGAACCGGACTGGTCTACAGAAATATCGGCCGGTGGCAGATAGGTGGCTGGCACTGTGCTCTTCTTTATGAATATTGTTGTTTCTTTCAGTCTGAACTTCAAAGTTGCAAAAAATAAACATACAGTAGATTAGTGTTTGATGAAACTTGCAAAGATCCTCTGCCGGCATGGTGGTAGAATTTAGCAGATCCGTCCTTAATCTTTATTATAAGCTCTGTGTGTGAGCAGTTGCACTTTTAAGGCCCCGTCTCACACAGCGACGCTGCAGCGATACAAACAACGATGCTGATCGCTGCAGCGTCGCTGTGTGGTCGCTGTGTGGTCGCTGGGGAGCTGTCACACAGACAGCTCTCTCCAGCGACCAACGATCAGGGGAACGACTTCGGCATCGTTGAAACTGTCTTCAACGATGCCGAAGTCCCCCTGCAGCACCCGGGTAACCAGGGTAAACATCGGGTTACTAAGCGCAGGGCCGCGCTTAGTAACCCGATGTTTACCCTGGTTACCAGCGTAAATGTAAAAAAAAAAAAACAGTACATACTCACCATCTGTTGCCCGTCAGGTCCCTTGCCGTCTGCTTCCTGCTCTGACTGAGCCGCCGTACAGTGAGAGCAGAGCGCAGCAGTGACGTCACTGCTGTGCTCTCACTTTACGGCGGCAGTCAGAGCAGGAAGCAGACGCCAAGGGACCTGACGGGCAACAGAAGGTGAGTATGTACTGTTTGTTTTTTTTTACATTTACGCTGGTAACCAGGGTAAACATCGGGTTACTAAGCGCGGCCCTGCGCTTAGTAACCCGATGTTTACCCTGGTTACCAGTGAAGACATCGCTGGATCGGTGTCACACACACCGATTCAGCGATGTCAGCGGGACCTCAACGACCAAAAAAAGGTCCAGGCCATTCCGACACGACCAGCGATCTCGCAGCAGGGGCCTGATCGCTGGTACGTGTCACACATAGCGAGATCGCTACTGAGGTCGCTGTTGCGTCACAAAACTTGTGACTCAGCAGCGATCTCGCTAGCGATCTCGCTATGTGAGACGGGGCCTTTAGTCTCTCAGTCATGTAAAACATGAAAGACCCCCTGATGCTTTCTAGAGACATCCGTCTTCATGTATCTTTAGCAGAACAACTCAGATTGGAAATACATTACAGTAAAGGCCATTTAAGGGTAGAAAGTCAATCACAGGAGGGTGCCAATTCTGGATCACATTTAGATCTACCAGTTGACTTTTTCCAAATATCACTTCGTACCTTATTAAAGGTACTTTATACAGTCTGATAAGACTGCGTTCAAAATATATTCGATATTCAGTATATTTAGACTGTACTGAGCCACAGGAAATTATTCATTACGTTTACAGTTCACAGATGGGCTTCCTTCAACTACTGTAAAAGTGGACAGAATTTGAGTATTTGTTGTGTGGTTTTGTTTTCTCTCAGGGTTGGCGTATTTCTGGGCAGAGATGATACAGGGTGGACTGTAGTCTGCTGTAATCTCTCACTGCAAAATGTTACACCCATGTTCCTGTTCTGCAGGCGAAACCTGTAAATTGAAGTTTAACATCAGAAGCAAATCCCAGATTCTAAGCATTACTGTTCTATTTTTAAAAAGATGGCTGACCTCGCCGGCACTGATATAGAAATGCCAAGAGTCACACGAGGTCAAAGAAGTAATGGGGCCTAGTTCCACTTCCAAATTTGATTCTGCATGAATTTAGCAACGGTAAAAGGCCATCAAAATGTTAAAAAAAAATCAATCCTTACCTTAGCGCTCACCTCTCCGATCCATTCTCTACACACGGTCACCCGTCCGGTCCTCGTCACATCTTAGATCACCACTATTTGCGTTGAATTCCCTGCCTCTCATACTGGGCCGGGTCTTCCAAGTTTAATTAGGACCATAAGGGTTCTGCGCATGGGCATGCTAGGTCATAGCGCATACCATGATGTTATGATACAATTACATTTGGCTTGAACTTGCGCAGCACCCTCTCGGGCCTCATTAAACTCAGAAGTCAAAGCCCAGCATTGGAGGGACGGGGACTTCAACAAGACTGGTGATGATCTGAAAATGTGATAAGTTTCTGAGGGGCCAGAGTGGTGAGTAATGACATGAGTGTAAGAATTTTTTAATTTTTTTACTTGTTAGGTTCATTTTGCTCTAGGATCTGGAGTTTAAATTAGCTGAAAAAAATCTTCTCGGATTTCCCTGGAAATTCCGTGGAAACAGGTCAATTCAAATTTTGTGTAATCCGTTCATCTCTAACTAAAGGTCATCTGTCAATAGGATCAACCCTTTAAATCTGTATTTTCATGTAGGTCATAGAAAGTTGAATCAAATTATAACTTAATATCTGCAATTCGATGAATGGTTCCTGAGAAATCCATGTTTTCCTATATTGCAAATGAGTGGAAAAGATCTGTCAGATTAATCGTCAGTTTCTGATGACTTGTATCTAATATCTCTTGGCGTCTAGGATTTTGCTTACATTAGAGGAATTTTTCAGGCTCATGGATGAGCACATGATTAGCAAGTATTGTTATGGAGACATCAGACTGTATCATTGAAGGAAGATTGTAGCATCATCTACCAGATGCATTGTCTGCCTTTAAAAACTATGTATCATAATTAATAGATGATTGCCATAAAGAAAAATTAAAATCCAAAAGACATCTCCAGAGAGGGGTCATATCACATTGAACATATGGGATTCATTGTGCCTGGGAAGAGAGTAACTAACTAAAACAAGGGAAATGACGGAAAGAGCTAACACTTTAATCTCCATTGAATTAGGGGCCTCCTGCGGTGACCAGATAATTACAGCAGGGAGATTTGCTGGAAAGAAGACAAGAAGTCTGAGATCTGTTTTAAGGTACCTTCACACGAAACGACGCTGCAGCGATAGCGACAACGATGCCGATCGCTGTTTGATCGCTGGGGAGCTGTCACACAGACCGCTCTCCAGCGACCAACGATGCCGAGGTCCCCGGGTAAACATCGGGTTGCTAAGCGCGGGGCCGTGCTTAGTAACCCGATGTTTACCCTGGTTACCAGCGTAAAATGTAAAAAAAACAAACAGTACATACTTACATTCGCGTCCCCCGGCGTCCGCTTCCTGCACTGACTGACTGACTGAGGGCCGGCAGTAGCAGGGCACAGCGGTGACGTCACCGCTGTGCTGTGCTTTCACTTTGCGGCGCTCAGTCAGTGTGGGAAGCAGACGGCGGGGGATGCGAATGTAAGTATGTACTGTTTGTTTTTTTTACATTTTACACTGGTAACCAGGGTAAACATCGGGTTACTAAGCGCGGCCCTGCGCTTAGTAACCCGATGTTTACCCTGGTTACCAGTGTAAAATATTGCTGGTATCGTTGCTTTTGCTGTCAAACACAACGATACACGGCGATCGGACGACCAAATAAAGTTCTGAACTTTATTCAACGACCAGCGACATCACAGCAGGATCCTGATCGCTGCTGCGTGTCAAACACAACGATATCGCTATCCAGGACGCTGCAACGTCACGGATCGCTAGCGATATCGTTACAAAGTCGTTTCGTGTGAAGGTACCTTTAGTAGAGACGGGGAAGTACCTTTATCAGAGATACAGCTTCCTCTGATCAAATAATTTTCTTAAGGTACCTTCACACGAAACGACTTTGTAACGATATCGCTAGCGATCCGTGACGTTGCAGTGTCCTGGCTAGCGATATCGTTTAGTTTGACACGCAGCAGCGATCAGGATCCTGCTGTGATGTCGCTGGTCGCTGAATAAAGTTCAGAACTTTATTTGGTCGTCCGATCGCCGTGTATCGTTGTGTTTGACAGCAAAAGCAACGATACCAGCGATATTTTACACTGGTAACCAGGGTAAACATCGGGTTACTAAGCGCAGGGCCGCGCTTAGTAACCCGATGTTTACCCTGGTTACCAGTGTAAAATGTAAAAAAAACAAACAGTACATACTGACATTCGCATCCCCCGCCGTCTGCTTCCCACACTGACTGAGCGCCGCAAAGTGAAAGTGAAAGCACAGCACAGCGGTGACGTCACCGCTGTGCCCTGCTACTGCCGGCGCTCAGTCAGTCAGTCAGTCAGTGCAGGAAGCGGACGCCGGGGGATGCGAATGTAAGTATGTACTGTTTGGTTTTTTTACATTTTACGCTGGTAACCAGGGTAAACATCGGGTTACTAAGCGCGGCCCAGCGCTTAGCAACCCGATGTTTACCCTGGTTACCTGGGGACCTCGGCATCGTTGGTCGCTGGAGAGCGGTCTGTGTGACAGCTCCCCAGCGACCACACAGCGACAAAACAGCGACGCTGCAGCGATCGGCATCGTTGTCGCTATCGCTGCAGCGTCGTTTCGTGTGAAGGTACCTTTAGACTTTTTATCGCTAGTGTCCAGATATGAATATTGGGGTTTGCAACTATCCGATATTTATGGGAGATATATTTTTGTTGTTGTAGTGAAGGGACGAACAAAAGGCATGCACTCACATCACTGTAAGGCCATTCTAACCCCTCACACCTAAAGGGAACCGGTCACCAAGTTTGGCCGATACCAGTTACGGTCACCCTCTTTCAGGGCTTATATACAGCATTCTGTAGTGTTGTCAAAAGCTGTATACAGGGGATGATCTTGGACTCTAGGACATTTTTCTTACCAATTTCAGATTATTAGATCTGAAATTATTAGTGAACCGAAAAAGCTTTATGT
This sequence comes from Ranitomeya variabilis, assembly GCF_051348905.1. Taxonomy (NCBI): domain Eukaryota; kingdom Metazoa; phylum Chordata; class Amphibia; order Anura; family Dendrobatidae; genus Ranitomeya; species Ranitomeya variabilis. Next base: position 696,565,394 of record NC_135234.1, on the reverse strand, counting down.
ATAGCTGGATTTTATAACTTTCATGCGTAGGTATCATGTCAAGCGTGGAAGTCTCCTTTATCAGAATTAGTGTCACCCACTATAATACATTGCTTATTGTTTTCAACTAATGAACCATAGTCAAGGCATATGGTGAAAGAAACAATGGGGGACTGATGTGAAAAGCGCTGCTCTAAGGTTACCAAGTTCAGTTCACGCCGCGAGGCACACTACGGGGTCACTTCATTGTGCCCATGGTTAAAAATAATGCATTTCATGTGACACTGATATTACATGTCCAACTTTATGTTTGGCTGAAATAAAGGCATCAACTCCACTTTGGACTGTTCCTACTTTGCAATGTGGCACAGCCATAAATGTGCTTTTCGGAAAATATTCAATGGACAAGTACTGTGGCCATAGACATTACCTTATTCTTGGATGAGAGACGTAATTCTTCTGATCGGCCATTTATTGCCATATCCATTGGATCCAAGATGCCACATATGGCCCATGATGACATTCTGTGAGGCCTCTATTTTAGTGAATTCGCACGGAGCAAGTTGCAAAAAAAATCTTATTCTGGATAATATGAGTTTCTGTAAAATTCAAGACTTCAACTCTCCTCGAATAAATTTGCTCATTTCCGTAAGGGATAGAAGGAGGCACCTGTAACCCTTTTGTTGTTCAATTTAATACAAAACAAGTTTTCTGGCATGAAAAATAGATGAAAAAGTAAACTCCGTGACATAAGCCCCACTGTTCAGGCTGTATGGAGGAGACATCTGTGCCACACTTTGTCCCCTCCTGTCTCCAGGAGAAATCTTACGGCTGGTTAGACCTGATATAGGTGGTAAATGTGCCGTGAATGGCTCGGTGTGCGCAGAGTCGGCTATTTACTCACCTCTCTGACGGTAACATGAGAACACTGATACTATTTCTGGACTCTCGTATTTATATCCCCAGGTGTTCTTAACACAAGTATTGTGTGAAGGCTGTGACCAACGTACAGATGTATATAGATGTCCTGCCTGTAGCTAAATGCCACTTTTCAAGGATTAATATACGGAGTAATAGTAAAAAACAAAATTGTGCTACCATCATCATTAGTGATGAGCGAGTTTGCTCGTTACTCGGGTTTCTCCGGGCATGCTCGGGTGGTCTCCGAGTATTTTGGCATGCTCGGTGATTTAGTATATGTTGACGCAGCTGCATGATTTGCGGCTGCTATACAGCTTGAATACATGTGGGGGTTGCCTGTTTGTTAGGGAATCCCCACATGTATTCAAGCTGTCTAGCAGCCGCAAATCATGCAGCTGCATCGACATATACTAAATCTCCGAGCATGCCAAAATACTCAGAAACCACCCGAACATGCTCGGAGAAACCCGAGTAACGAGCACACTAGCTCATCACTAATCATCATGTAATGGTGAAGCTGATTTGCCCGATACTTTTACACCAGTATTATTGCCTATTATGTCATCCTAGAATTTTTATTCATTTTTCTTATTGTCTACTATTCATTTAGACATGTTACAGGTCTAATTTAGGATAATGAAGCCAGGACTACTGCTGCCAATCACTGGTGGGTGGATGGTTTATTTTAAGTGTTTTTTTCTTATTTAACCCCTTAAGGACCAAGCCACTTTGTAGGTTAATGACCAGACCATAATTTTGAAATCTGACCACTGTCACTTTATGTGGTTATAACTCTGGAATGCTTCAACGGATCCCACTGATTCTGAGATTGTTCGTTCATCACATAATGTACTTTATGATAGTGGTAAAAGTTCTTTAAAATTACTTGTGTTTATTTGTGAAAAAAATGTAAGTTTGGCAAAATTCTTGAAAATTTCACAATTTTCAAAATTTTTATTTTTATGTCCCTAAATCAGAGCGTTATGTCACACAAAATAGTTAATAAATAACATTTTTCACAGGTCTACTTTACACCAGCACAATTTTTGAAACATAATTTTTTTTTGTTAGGAAGTTGAGGGTTAACAGTTGACCAGCGATTTCTCATTTTTCCAGCAAAATTTACAAAACCTTTTTTTAGGGAATGCCTCACATTTGAAGTGACTTTGGGGGCCTATATGACTGAAAATACCAAAAAGTGACACCATTATAAAAACTGCGCCCCTCTAGGTACTCAAAACCACATTCAAGAAGTTTATTAACCATTCAGGTTCTTCACAAGAACTGAAGCAATGTGGAAGGAAAGAATTAACATTTAACTTTAACAAAAATTTTACTTCGGACACAATTTTTTTTATTTTCTCAAGGGTATCAGGAGAAAATATTTGTTGTTCAATTTCTCTTGAGTACACCGATACTCCATGTGTCGAGGAAGACCACTCTTTAGGCGCACAGCAGGGCTCAAAAGGGAAGGGAAATTTGAGGTTTTGAGCGTAAAATTGGCTGGAATCAAGAGCGGACGTCATGTCGTGTTTGGAGAGCCCCTGATGCGACTAAACAGTAGAAACCCCCCAACAGTGACCCCATTTTAGAAACTAGACCCCTCAAGGGACTTATGTAGATGTTTGATGAGCACCCTGAACCCCCAAGTGCTTCACATACGTTTAGAACTTAGAGCCTGCAAATTAAAAATCACATTTTTTCTACAAAAATAATCTTTTGGCCCCTATTTTTTTATTTTAACAAAGGTAGCATGAGAAAATGGACCCCAAAAATTGTTGAGCAATTTCTCCTGAGTACGTCGATACCCCATGTGGGGAGGAAGACCACTGTTTAGGCACACGGCAGGGCTTGGAAGGGAAGGAACACCGTTTCATGTTTTGATTGCAAAATTGTCTGGAATCGCATTTGCAGAGTCCCTGATAATTTGGGAGTGCAGAATTAGCTGAATTTCTTTTGGGAAGCAAGGAGCCATTTTGCTTTTCCAGAGCCTTTGTGCTACCAGTAACGTGGAAGCACCCTATCTTTCCGTTAACAGATGACGGACCTGAGTGGAGACTTTTTTTTTTTGTGGATTGAGTGGAAGCTTTTATTGGGAACATTTTTCATAACATTTGGGATCACATTTATCCAGCGCTCTACGCTGAGCACATACTTTGGGATTTCCATCTAAATCTCTGAGTGACATGACAGATGAAACCCCCAAGGGATCCAATCACAATAATGAGGCAGTAGAGTTACTCTGGCCTCCATCTGGTCTCTGTTCAGCATTGTCTTTCCTTTCAGAGGTGCATAAAATTATGGTGGACCGCATTTTTATGCACGCCTAAAAAGACGGACACCTCCGGATCACAGGTCCTATGGCGTTCACAGTGTCTCCATCTGCCTCATTATAGGGAATCTTCCGCCGGCGGTTCTGTCTGAATCACGTATTTCAGAGATTTACATGGTGTGAGTGCTCAGTGTAGCGCGCAGGATAAATGTGCGCCGAGCCTTACTGTGATCTTTGGGAGGCAGAATGAACAAATCCACAGCAGGTGAAGAATTGGTTTTATTTATTTTTTACGCTGTTCATTGTGCGGTATAAGTTATTAGGAGACTTTATTCTTCGGGTCAATACGATTACAGTGATACCAGATTTATATCTGTTTTTCTTATGTTTGGCTGCTGTCACAGAGACTAAAAGACGCTTTTTTTGCAAGAAGAAGTTTTTGCATCGCCTTATTTTGAGATCTATAATTTTTGCATATTTCATCCCACAGAGTCATGTGAGGGCTTGTTTTTTGCGGGACAAGCTGACTTTTTATTGGTACCATTTTCGGGCTCATGACATTTTTTCATCGCTTTCTATTTTGATTTTTGTGAAGGCAGAATGAAGAAAAACCAGCAATTCAGGAATTGTTTTTCATTTTATTCCACTTTTTCCAAACGGTATGATGATAAAGCATAGTTTTCTACTTTTTTTGTGTTTTTTATATGGTGTTCACTGAAGGGGTTAACTAGCATGACACTTTTATAGATCGGATAGTTCCGGACGCGGCTATACCAAACGTGTACTTTTTTTGTTCTATTTAAATTTTTTTACATAAAAATTTGTATTTATTAGTGGATTTATTATTATTATTATTATTATTATTATTATTATTTTGTAAATTTGTTTTACATATTTTAAACGAAATTTTTTACCTAGTCCCTTTCATGGTCTCAGAAGCTTTCTGTAGGTTGGTGACCCGAGGGTCGTCATGATGTCCCCGGGTCACCATGGCAACAATCAGGCCCACGCGATGACACCGATTTGAAAGCAGTCCCGTCCCTCTGCCTCCCTCTTGAATGCTCAATCGCAGCATTTAGGGGGTTAACAGCCAGGGGCGATGCTGACACCGCTCCTGGCTGTTAGTGCAGGCGTTCAGCCACTGACAGAGCTGAGCTGCTGCACTGATCGGGCAGGCTGTGCTGACATTTCAGTATCTCCTGCGCGTCAGTTTGACTGACCGATCACAGCGATCTAGGTACGGGGACCGACAGCATGGGTCCTCGCACCTCTTCTCGTGCCTCTCAGCTGTCACGGACAGCTGTCTGCACTGAACTGTCACTGCGTGTTTACATGCAGTGACAGTTTAAATGCATGACGGTCAAAGCCCGTCCTGGTGCGGGAATTGACACCCTTCCACGACGTCATTGGACGTTAAGGGGTTAAGAGCATATCTCACAACTTTGCAGCCTTTACTAAGTATTTTTTTTTCTCTTACTGAAGCCCTATATTTCCCTTTTGCACCCATAAAGTATGATTCCAACAAAGTTGTATGATCAGACCATGTTCCTGCACGGTCATACACAGCCATTACACAGTACACAGCAGGGGCACATTTATAAGATTATCTCAGCACAGGAACATTTTATTTAAACACATCCAATATTGGAACTTATTATTATTCCTAGATCTATTAATTAAAATGAACTTTTGTTTGTGGGAACACCCCTTTAAGAGTAAATGTTAATATAACACCCCTATAAGCCACCTCCATGGGCAGGTTGTCCGGTGGTTCTCACCTCAATATGGCGCAGTGCTTCCACTTGAATCTTGCTGTGTGTGTAGTGAAATGCAGGAGGGTCTTCTTATGCCAGGGGTTGACTCGGGAACCCCTGTTCACACTCTGCACACGCTCACAAGAGATGAGGTTGGAACAATTAACAGGTTTATTTATAGTGGAGATGAATGGTGAATATGGTAAGGGGAATAGTAAATAACAACTGAACAAATAGTATTACACAGTCTACAAATACAGAAACAAGGTGAGGTTTTGCAGTAAACCTGAATGTTTGGGATGACTTTCCACTTTAAATTAAAACAGGCAAGCTCCTAACATATCACTTAAACTACAAATAACTGCAGTAATGCAAACAACACAATCCAAATGTTAGGGCCCGGTTGCTGAGGGATGTTGGCGCGCCTTCAGGAACCGTTGGTGCACTTAATAATATTATGAGAACAAAATCCCCTCCACTGCTGGTCCTATTAGGAATTCTTCAGGCGTTGAACCACAAATCCCAGCAATGCTCCCTGAGGGATAGAACCACAAGTCCCAGCAGTAGCTACTCCTTCCTGTAGCTGGTCTGTAGTCACGCAGGGTTCGATTTTGGTACTGCAGGATCCAGGTGCTGGGCCACACAGGGAATGGAAGGCAGAATTCTTCTATGTCGGAAGCCAGGTGGAGGTGCACAACTCTGGGCAACCTGGCTAGTCTCTAGTTGTGGTGCAGCTCCAGGACTTACTGTCATTTCACACGAGGATGTAAAACTGTCAGTATGCATGCTGTGCTCTCTTCCTGGATAACCACTGTCTTTTTTCAGTAATGGCCGACAATCCCCACGTTCTCTAGTGCATTAAACTCCTTCCTTCTTCTCCAGCTTGCTCAGCCAATCAGTCATGTCATCTGCTGCTCCTCCTGATCCTCTTCCAGGCTGCCAAGGCAAAGCAGCTATGGAGGGAGTAATGCCTCTTACTGAGAAGCACTGTTTGCTCCTATCTGCCTCAGTTTCTGTACCCCATGCTATCCCTACAAGGGTTACGTTAACGTTGAGTAATTTAAAGGGGTACTATTAAAATGCAAGTAATGTATGGATCATTGTAACAACTGTTTTTTACCTAAAGGTCACCAACCTGCCACTTGATAAATACGTTTTACAAGGTGTTAGACTAAGCGCAAATGCTCCATTGCCCCAGTGACTCCCCCCAGTGTCACACAGCTCATAGTAAGCCAGCAGAAACCAGGATCTCACATGATACTTGTGACTGGCCTGATTAGCAGCAAAGCCAAGCTGAGTTACTGAGTCTCCACAAAGAGAAGAGGGAGGAAAAGAACCTGACCATGAAGTCCATATACACAGTATGGTGAATAAGTACCGGTAATTATTTTATTTAATTACCTCAGGTGACAACAATTGAATACAAAGCAATGTAAAAAGAAATGATTAAAAGCTGTGCTAAAAAAAACAGGGCCGCACACCCAGGTATACAAAAGACTGTAGTCAAGAGGGAGCAAAAATAACACAATGTACTTGGGTGACTAATAAATCAGAGCACTGAGAGCTATATAGTAGAATTGGTAATAAATATGTCACGCATATAAGTTGATGTGAAAACAAAGTTGAGATAGTAGAAGTGCTGGTGCGAAGTAGTTATAGTAAATGTCTCTACTATTACAAGGTGTTGGTAAGTATAATAATGAGAGAATGTGGTAGTGGAGGATTAATGAATACCAATGTAAGTAATGGATGTACTTACAAGGAAAAGAAGGCTCCCTCTCCTGGATGGGGTCCACCCCGACGCACGTTTCGGCAATTCGCCTCCCTCTTGACTATGGACTATGTTTTTTAGCACAGCTTTTAAGAATTTCTTTTTACATTGCTTTGTATTCAATTGTTGTCACCTGATGTAATTAAATAAAATCATTTCTTATTCACCATACTGTGTATATTGACTTCATGGTCGGGTTCTTTTCCTCCCTTCTCAGTGTGGTTTTCCAACTGTCCATATGATATACCCATGTCCTGGCTCTTGGTTGCAGGAATATTATTATTTTTTTAACCATTTTTTACTATCCCTATTAAGATAATATAACTAATTTACCGGGCATCAAGAACATTCCCCTGTTCTTCTTTTCTGAGTCTCACAAAGTCTGCACCACTAATGTCACCGCAGACAGCCATTAGCCGCCACTAAACTATTGAGAACATGGAAAAGCTGTATAATACCGGTGTACAGAGAAAAGCAGCAGTGCAAGACCCTGTTATTAGATCTTACAATTATGATTGTGCTTTTATTTATGGATCCACAAGGCGAAATAATCCTAAATACTGTATGTTACTCTCTTTTGTGAAGTTGTTTGGCATCTATTATGGCTAATATTTTAAAGTGTAACTAAACTTTGAACATATTTTCTCAACTTTGTAGGGTCCTTCAATTGCCTGCTAATTGGTGGTGGTTTGGGTTTTGAGCCCCTCGCTTATCACTCAATAAACCCCCAAATAGTACACACTCCTCAGCAGACAGGAGCAAGCACAAAGTCGTTTATGGAGTCAATAGAAAGTATACGGTACGAAGGCTGGGGGTCTTGGTCAATTAAAGTGCCTGCAAAATATGTTCAAAATGTGGTTGCACTTTAAGCCCGTTGTCATCTTTCCAAACCTGGCAGATTTGCTATGCAGCAACCTTGTGATGGCCATTATAATCAGTTGTCAGACAGTTTTCCTGAATTTTTTTCTTGTTTGGAGGCTGCGATAGTTGTGTAAATCTTACAGACACAGATGAAATTTGCGGTGTTATGCCAACATTGTAGTGTATGGAGCCAATCGGATAACCATCACGCTCCATGGCATTATTAACCAACCAGAACAAGGACCGTCTCTGTTGTAATGTGAAGTCTCCCTGATAACAGGACCGGCACAATACCCGGTGTTTCTAACTTAATGATTAGTAATGCATACCTCAAAACTTTGAAAGACAGGACACTTTTTTTTAAAGAAAAGCCACACCCTTAACTCCATCCAGTTTTTTTTGTACACCCACACAAAGATAGTGCCTCTAGTGAAATCCTGTAGTGATCTCACACCGTTTCATACCTCTTTTATGGCTCCTCACACAGGACACCCCGTACAGTACTCTTCAACACAGTATGATCCTCCAACACACACAATGATGCCCCTACAGTGCCCATACAACACAGAATGATGTCCCCACAGTGCCTAGTGTCCAGCATAGCCCTCACAGTGTATTCCCTATTCGTTATGATACTCCCACAGTGCCTACCACGTACTGACACAGTATGATGTCCAACAGTTGCCCCACACATAGTATGATGCCTCAAAGTGTCCCCTTCCCCTCAGTATGATGCCCTCCACTCCACCATACTGGCAAATAAAAAGACTCGTCTACCCTGTTCTCTTGATGAGCAGATTAGATATGTATAGTAGATCTAGGTGATGTCTGTGGCCAGGCCCAGCAAACACAGTGTAATGATCTCATTACGCATCCTGCTCCGAGCCTCAGTTGCCTCAGGTGAATAGTGGAGCAGGGAACGGACGGCTCCCTGCTCCTCCACTATATTTATCAATATCTCTGTTCTAGAGATAGAGGTACAGTAGAAAAGGAGACATGCCACCAACCTCATGGGACAGCTCACCAAATCCGGGGCTGTCCTGCTGGATTTGGGACAAGTGGGAGGCATGGTAATGCTTGTGTTATGTGTACATTTCATCTATGTTACTTTATACTAGGCCGAGTCCCTATATACGGGATTAAACAGGATCCTGACCTGACAGGTTTATAGTTATAGTATAGTTATGTAGTTGTGGTGTACAAAGTGGAGCAAATGGTACTCCTCCGATACAATAAATACCTCACATTGGCTGGACCCAATATTAATATTGCTGTATGTGGGGGGCAATATTCTATACATTTTCCACACAGTGCTCTAAAAACTTCAGGACATCCCCATAACGATACCGGTTCATATTTATACACTTGTTCCCTTATGAGTAGTGCCACACACTAACTATAGGTCATATCGGCCTCTGCCATATTAAAAGTACCACATAAAGGCCTGTCAGTAGGAATAGTGTCGTGCAAAATTCCACATTGACAGTGCCAGCCACAAAGTGCCACCAAGGATGGCGACTCTCATACAGTACACTCAGTAATGGCGCCAACTACACAATGACAACAGATATAATACTGGAAATACAACATGCAGAATAGCAGTGCCAGCGATACATTCCCCCCCCCCCTGAATAATGGCAGCCATTCATGAGGTCTAGAAATAGTGGCTGCCATCCAGTGCACCTGAGGTATATTGGCAGTCATCTAGTGCCACAGAGGATAAGTACCTACCAATGCTCCTAAATTACTCCAGTTACCTGACTGGCATAGAATCATAGAATGGTAGAGCTGGAAGGGACCTCCTGGGTCATCTGGTCCAACCCCCTGCTCAAAGCCGGATTCACTAAATCATCCCAGATAGATGTCTGTCCAGCCTCTGTTTGAAGACTTCCATGGAAGGAGAACTCACCACCTCTTGTGGCAGCCTGTTCCACTCTTTGATCACCCTCACTGTCCTCACTACAAGGTTACAGCCCGACATAGATAGGTATGCTGAGGTTTCCATATGGTGCCAGTTTGTAGGACAAGGACCAGCAACTGGAACTAGAGTGCCAAGTAACTGCGTGGGGACAACAGGACATACACAACTACTCTTTTCTTCTGTCCAGCTTGTATTGTTACTTTTTTTATGTTTTATTTTGCCTATTTTTTTAAACTCATCTTCACAAAGGTTGACAGAGTGATTCAGATACACAAACATATATATAAAGGGCGTTGTTTCTAAAGTTTGTTTTTTTTTTAATTCTCAAAACAGGTCTTGAATCTTGTGCAGTCCTATGTAACGCTGCGGGTGCCGCTGTATGTGTCCTATGTCTTTCACTCTCCTGTGGGGGTTGGCGGGTGGCAGCACTTCGATCTCCACTCTGAGCTTCGGCTGACCTTTGTGTACGATACCGCCATCTTGTGGAAGGATGGGATTGGGAGCCCTCCAGAGGCTGAATTGCAAGGTAAAAATATCAGTCTTTTATGTTTTTATCTCATATTTTATCCCTACCTGGCTTGTAATCTTCAAATAGAACTAATCATTTACTTTCTTTTTTTTTTTTACGTACAATAGCACAAAATCAAAGACGCTTTATTTTTTCTCTTTTGCTCCTTTGTAGAGTAAAAAGTTGTCCAATCCTCTCAATAGACTTTAAAATGTGTCACATTAGTTTTCAACTGCTCAAAAACAAAATGAATTATGCTAAAACATCCCGATAATAAAAACCGTACCTGTAGTGCTAAATAAAAACAGCGATATCATGGCTCTGTCCCCAGATGACGGCATATGCGGACCCCAATGTACGCCTATGGGCAGGACACAGGACAGCACACCGGAGAGTTGCTTTTCAAGATAACAAGTAGTTTCCTCCTCATTTCATCATCCCAAATAGGAATAGCGGCAGGAGACTTCCGTAGCGGATTTTAATCCAATCACAGATGCAAGTTTGCAGATCTGATCTGTTCGGAAGCACAAACTGGAAAGGATGATTCTGTTTGCAAAACCTGCGCTCAGTAGTGTGATGTTCAGCACAGCATCCTAGACCTGTGACACACAGCTGATTTGAAGGGAATCACTCACCTGAGGGCAGCATGATGTAGGAAAAGAGACCCTGATTCCAATGATGTTTCCCTTAGTCATTGTGATACAATCAGAGTTTTTAGATGAAGCATGTAGCAGAGCTCAGAAGGCTGACCCAGCTCCACCCCTGATTAGTAGCTTTTTGTGTACATTGTCTATTGACAGTGAACTGCTAATCAGTGGTGGTGCGTGGTTGGACTAGGGGGCACCGGTGAGCTAGTCCTGCAGTGATAATCTACTGCTAATAAAACACTCATTGTATTGAAACAACAGCACACAGCCTAATAAGTGACACATCACTGAAATCAGTGTCTCAGCCCCTACCTCATGCTGCCCTTAGATTACATAGTAAAACCTGCTGAAGGATTCCCTATAGTGTATGTTCCCACAGTCAGTAAACGCTGCAGATTGGATTCTGCGTACATCTGCAGCGTCCAACCCGCAGCGTCCAGATGTTACAGCATAGTGAATGGGATTTCAAGAAATCCCATCTCCACTATATGTCCTGAGACGACTGCGGATCACCCGCGGAGATGGACATGCGGCGCGTCTTTCCAGACCACAGCATGTCAATTTATCCTGCGGAGATGCGAGTAACCGCAAGATAAAATCACCCGTACAATGTATTGGACACGGTGATTCCGCACAGTTCAATGAACACATGCAGAATCACCTGCGTTCAGAAGCCGGCAGCACTTTGGACACAGCGGAATGTGCTGCGTCCAAAGCGTTGGCAAACACTGAACGTATGCACATAGCCTTAATGTTCCCCAAACTTCAGTACTGTTCCTACTATTCTAAAAAAAAAACCTTTAAGGGTTCTACTTCTCCTTAGTTTATTATTTTAAAGCATTACCAGCCTATGGGCAAATTTGGTCTCAAGATGGACATCCCTTTCACCCATAGCATGAAATATCCAAAACACAAAAGCTGAGAACCTCCCCACAATGAATATTCAGTTTTGCCCACAATAATCTGGGAACAGGACAATCCCATTCTAGTCTTGTGGTCCTAACAAGTGGTGACAGTAAGGGGAAAAACATGGCTAACCTGCAAGAAAACCTTGAACATCAGGCAACCTCCGGCTTTAGAACTAGGGCTACACTGCAACTTTGGTCACATGACAAAAAAAGAATGAAATTTGTAGCCCTAACCTAAACTTTCTATATTTTTTAAGTACGGTATGTTAAAGGGGTATTTTGGTCAGAAGCATTAATCACCACTAGTGATAAGCAAACCCGTGGAATGGCGGGTTCTGCCAAACTTAAGTCCAAAGTTCGGTTCCGGTACCCAAACTTGACCCCGGACCCGAACCCCATATAAGTCAATGGGGACCCAAACTTTGGTGCTGTAAAATGGTTGTATTAAGGGCTAGGGGGCTGCAAAAGGAAGCAAAATGGGGTTAAGAGCAGGACAATTGCCCTGCAAACAAATGTGGATGGGGAAATGACTTAAGATAACATATAATTTAAAAAATTGACCCAGGAGACGAAGGCCCAAGTGGTGGAGTGGAGCAGTGCCTTGCATGTGTATTTTACTGTATTTTAACCAGCTAAGGGAAAGCAGACAGCTGTGAGCTGGTCTTATTATGTTGGGAAGGTGCCAATATCCATGGACCTTGCCAGCCTATTAATAAGCCCCCAGCTGTCTGCTTTGCCTGGTTATTAAAAATAGGGGGACCCCATGTCATTTTTTTATGGTCCCCCCATTTTTAATAGCCAGCAAAGGCAAAGCAGACGGCTGGGGGCTGATATTAATATACTGGGAAGGTCAATGGATTTTGTGCCCTTTCCCAGCATGGTTTATACTTATAAACATAGGGGGTGCCGCACGTCATTTTCAAAATTATTTATTTGTTACACTGTCAGGCCGAATCACATGGTGCACCAGCCAATAACAGCCATGCCATTACTTTGCATTGCTGTGATGGGACCGGAAGTGCCCACAGCCTTAAAGCTTGTTGATTAGCTTCGCTGCAGCCTTTCAACAAGCTTTGTTAGTCTGCAGAACCAGAACAGTAAAACGGACGTACAATAAGAAGTCCGTGTTCGGGCATCGGTACCAGACACTAGGTGTCTGATACGAACCCGTATCAGTTGGGTTCGCTCATCCCTAATCACCACCGAACATTTAATAAATGCTATGTTAGTATGGCGTTTATCTCTTATACACTGGATAGGTGATGTATGCTTTTGACTGGAATACACCTTTAGGAAAGAGCATCTGTTTTATGTTGTCATATTCCCTTTGATCTGACGTCACTATGCAGAGTATTAATGATAATATTTCTAGCTGTAACTAATGAAAATGAAACATGCACATAATATTTAAGAGGATTGTGCATTTCAGATGTGACATGACAGACACTGTGCATACAATGTTCATTATTTGTAAGAATTTAATAGACACAAATTGCAGATTTCATTGACAACAGTGACATCTTCTGGTAAAAATAGATATTACAAATAGACTCGATAATATCATAGTAGAATCAATGATCTTTCGATATATCATCATCAGGGTTGTTGCTGTGGGTGGTAGTTGCACTTGGAATCTTGCACCAAGACAAGAAACCAATATTATAAACAGTACCTGGTAGGTGAGGAGACCTGTTAGACATTTTGTATTGGGCCCCAAGAACTTCACGTTATCCCTTCGTTTGTCCTCCATTTGCCTCTGTCAGACAATCGTAAGCACACTGCCAATGATTTGTATAGGTCTTTACTGAAAATATGACATAGGGTTCTCAGCTAACTAGGATCAACCCTCCAGAGCTGTCTGTATGGGCATGTTGGTCATAGGGAGCTGAAGAAAATGATACCTTGATATCTGCGATCCAATGTCTTATTCCAGAGAAATCAACATTTTTATCTTATGTAAATGAGCTGTTAAGATCTATAGGCCGGATATAGATCTCCCTGAGAATCTGCCTCCAGAGATTATTATAAATGAAATGGGGCATTACCAGTGTGAGACATGTAATGACTGACAGTCTGCTCTCTTGATATACAAGTCTCACACTGGTAACTACTCCTATCCTGTAAACTAATCTCTGGAGGCAGATTCTCAGGGAGATCTATGTCCGGCCCTTAGACCTTAACAGCTCATTTAGATAAGGTAAAAACATGAATTTCCCTGGAATATGACATCGGATTGCAGATATTCAGGTATCATTTTCTCCTGCTTCCTATGACCTGCATGCCAGTGTAGGCGGCTCAGGAGGGTTGATCCTACTGACAGATTCCCGGTAAGTACAGTGGTCAGTGCCAGTAGTAGATGGCATAACCATAAGATGGCATAGTAGAATAACCTTGATATTATAGCTCTAAAAACAGATTAGTCTGTGTATCACTCGCAGTTTTATCTCATTCCTTGCTCTCCTTTAGGCTCCCTCTACCCGACCAGCATGCGTATAAATGATGAAGGACGCCTGGTTGTCAACTTTAAAACAGAAGCTCGGTTCTACGGTCTATTTGTCATGTCTCACCCTGGTAAGGACAGTAACGATCAGTCAGGATAGATAACGGTATGTTAATAGATGATAATGAGATCCTCAGTGACTCTGCATCCACTAGTCACCCTAATCCTCTCCTCCAGTGGAGGCTCGGTGTATTGAGAGCAAGATGTCTGAGATACACTGGACACACTTTACTACATACAGGCCCCGATTCATTAATCTTGGCGTCGCTCTCCTCGTTCTTGATGAGGGGGCGTGCTGGAGTCAGACACTCCTGATTTATGAAGAGGAGCATGCCTCATGATTCAGGAGTGTCAGAGAAGTGGTGTGCACCTCTGTGCATGTCTGGCCACAAATCTTACTCTAGTCCCTACTGGAGTAAGATTTGCGGCGTAATAAACGCCACCGCTTGTCATGAGTTTGTCGAGTGGCGCTTGAGACGCTCCGTCCCACCCCAGCTCCATCCATTTTAGCACAGCTGGGGGATACTGGCGTGAGGATGCCAGGACTTGCGAAATATAGGAGCAGCTCCGACTTGGGCTGAATTCCCACAATTTGTACATTTTCTACCTGGATAGCCGGCATTTAGAGGAGCACAGGTGCCATCTGATCACATTATGGTATCTATTAGGAAAAGGGTGTAAAGCTGTACTAGGATATTGTGTTCAATAATGATGGGAAGGATGTTTATATTCCCTGGTGTCTAGTAGTGAGGGAACTTTATATTATATTCCCTGGTGTCTAGTAATGAGAGAACTTTATATTATATTCCCTGGTGTCTAGTAATGAGAGAACTTTATATTATATTCCCTGGTGTCTAGCAGAGTGGAAAAGTTGAGTTATATTCCCTGGTGTCTAGTGGACTGGGAGAGATGGATTATATTCCCTGGTGACTAGTAGATTGGGAGAGGTGGATTATAGTCCCTGGTGTCTAGTAGATTGGGAGAGGTGGATTATATTCCCTGGTGTCTAGTAGATTGGGAAGTGGATAATATTCCCTGGTGTCTAGTAGATTGGGAGAGGTGGATTATATTCCCTGGTGTCTAGTAGATTGGGAGAGGTGGATTATATTCTCTGGTGACTAGTAGATTGGGAGAGGTGGATAATATTCCCTGGTGTCTAGTAGATTGGGAGAGGTGGATAATATTCCCTGGTGTCTAGTAGATTGGGAGAGGTGGATTATATTCCCTGGTGTCTAGTAGATTGGGAGAGGTGGATTATATTCCCTGGTGTCTAGTAGATTGGGAGAGGTGGATTATATTCTCTGGTGACTAGTAGATTGGGAGAGGTGGATAATATTCCCTGGTGTCTAGTAGATTGGGAGAGGTGGATTATATTCCCTGGTGTCTAGTAGATTGGGAGAGGTGGATAATATTCCCTGGTGTCTAGTAGATTGGGAGAGGTGGATAATATTCCCTGGTGTCTAGTAGATTGGGAAGTGGATAATATTCCCTGGTGTCTAGTAGATTGGGAGAGGTGGATTATATTCTCTGGTGACTAGTAGATTGGGAGAGGTGGATAATATTCCCTGGTGTCTAGTAGATTGGGAGAGGTGGATTATATTCCCTGGTGTCTAGTAGATTGGGAGAGGTGGATTATATTCTCTGGTGACTAGTAGATTGGGAGAGGTGGATAATATTCCCTGGTGTCTAGTAGATTGGGAGAGGTGGATAATATTCCCTGGTGTCTAGTAGATTGGGAGAGGTGGATAATATTCCCTGGTGTCTAGTAGATTGGGAGAGGTGGATAATATTCCCTGGTGTCTAGTAGATTGGGAGAGGTGGATTATATTCCCTGGTGTCTAGTAGATTGGGAGAGGTGGATTATATTCTCTGGTGACTAGTAGATTGGGAGAGGTGGATAATATTCCCTGGTGTCTAGTAGATTGGGAGAGGTGGATTATATTCTCTGGTGTCTAGTAGATTGGGAGAGGTGGATAATATTTCCTGGTGTCTAGTAGATTGGGAGAGGTGGATTATATTCCCTGGTGTCTAGTAGATTGGGAGAGGTGGATAATATTCCCTGGTGACTAGTAGATTGGGAGAGGTGGATTATATTCCCTGGTGTCTAGTAGATTGGGAGAGGTGGATTATATTCCCTGGTGACTAGTAGGGAGGGAGAGGTTGAATATAATCCTGGCATCCAGTGGTGAAGGTTATATTCCTGGCCATGGCCTCCAGTGCTGGTGGGATAGATTAGAAGAATGGAGAACAGATGTGATTTATAATGGTGGACATTATGGGAAAACCCATAGTTTGTAGTTATGACAGTCCTTCATCTGTACACGGATGTTTCTGCATCTAACTGATTCTTTTTTTCAATCTAGCCACGTCATTGACCTCCATGATCATGTCGGCCGATCATCCAGAACTGACCTTTACCTTGATCCTTGTGCGGAATGAGCCCAGTTATCACCAGCCCATCCAACAATGGAGCTTTGTCTCTGACTTTGCTGTAAGAGGCCGCGGCGTCTTTATATTCACTTGTGTCCTACTGGGAGTCAGAACTCGAGGTCACCTAATCAGATCTCTGATCATTTGCTCCACAGGTTCGGGACTACTCTGGCACTTACACGGTTAAGCTCATCCCCTGTACCACCTCTCCCTACCAGGAGTACAGTATACCCACTGTGTGTAACCCTCGGGAACCCATCAATTTTGAAGTTGATATCCGATTCCAACAGGTAACGTAGAAAGTAATCGATGTGCCTCCATCCTTGTATCTGTTTGCTGCCCTCATGACGAGAGTGATCACTTACTGTCACCCGCAGGTCAGTGATCCGGTCGCCACAGAGTTTAGTCTAAACACCCAAATGCTGCTCCTATCTAAAAAGTCGCTGTGGCTGTCCGACGGATCGATGGGATTTGGACAAGAGAGTGACATGGCGTTCTCTGAAGGTAAAATGACTGTTAAAGCGAATGTGCCTCAGAAAATGAGCTATTGTTTAAATCCGGATTTAATCTTAAATGCATTTTTTACTTTTTATTTTATTTTATTTTTCCGTATCACTGTCTATGTAAAAACTAATATTAATATATTTAGCAATTTTCACACAGTCCACTAAATTTAATGCCAAAATCATACTTGCTGCCCTGTACAAAATAATTTTCAGAAGTCTCATTATCATCACAGGCAGGATTGCAACACTTCTAAGTCACTACATATCACAGGATTCACCATCCCCAATAGATGATAGTCACATCTGGCCTCCTCTGTTGTGAATTCTGCTTTTGGGTTCCCTCCGGTGGTAGTAGGTGGTAATGCAGTTGTCCCTGGGTTGCAGTCCTGGTCAGGTGTGTCTGCTGATTGCAGTTCTGACTGGGGTATTTAGGTGTGCAGGATTCATTAGTCCTTGCCAGTTGTCAATTGTTGTTGGGAGGTGTTGGACCTCTTCCTGGTTCCTCCTGTCTTTCTGCCAAATCAGCAAAGATAAGTGTCTGTTTTTTTTTTCCTGTGGCACACATGCTGTTTGCTTCACAATTCAGTGCTATTCTTTGTGTTTTCTTGTCCAGCTTAGATTGTGTCAGTATTTTCTCAGTCTTGCTGGATTCTCTGGAGTGGCAGATATACATTCCATGTCTTTAGTTAGATTGTGGAACTTTTTGTATTATCTGTTGTGGATATTTTTGGAAGGGTTTTAATACTGACCGCCTAGTAATCTGTCCTATCCTTTCCTATTTAGCTAGAGTGGCCTCTTTTGCTAAATCCTGTTTTCTACCTGCGTGTGTCTATTCTTCTCCTACTCACAGTCATTATTCGTGGGGGGCTGCCTATCCTTTGGGGGTCTGCTCTGAGGCAAGATAGCATTCCTATTTCCATCTATAGGGGTATTTAGTCCTCCGGCTGTGTCCAGGTGTCTAGGGTTTGTTAGGCACACCCCACGGCTACTTCTAGTTGCGGTGTTAGTTCAGGATTTGCGGTCAGTACAGGTTCCACCGACTCCAGAGAAAGTTTTCATGCAGCTCCAAGGTCACCGGATCATAACACTCCTCTCTCTCCCTTCATAACCTGCGCTCAGATCAGAGCGTTCCCAAAAGATGCGCCTATAGAAATGAATGAGTCACTGACTGTCTATTACTGATTATGTTCATGTAGCTGCTGAAAAGTCATCTGTACAGAACAAGAAGTATGACCCCAGTCAGCATTTGTCATGGTGGTGGTGGGGGGGGGGACTTCAATTTCTTTCATTTTTTGTTTTATGGTATTAGTTGCCGTTTTTGGGCACCAAATTAATCAAAATGGGACGCAAAATTAATTAATTTGAGGTAAACTAAACAATGGGCTTCCTTCCTGTCTTGAACTGTTTTTTTTGACTTTTGGTTGCAAGTTGGCGCCAAAAATTGTGAAAATTGCATCAAAATTTTGGTGTAGTCAAAAATACACCAGATGGGAGTTGGAGTGAAGGAAGAAACATATGAAATAGACTTGAAAAAGTGCAAATAGAACAATGAATTGGTTGGAAGCAAAAAAAAGGCGAAAAACACACCAAAGTAGACAAAAAACAGGCGCAAAGGCAACGATGAATCAGGGCCTATGTGTCTACTATCAGGCTTCGTGGTCAGTGTGGAAATTGCACATTTTTTCTGAATTTCTTTTTGCTGTAGGCAGTAATATGGGATATTAAAAAGAAAAAAAAATCAAATATTTAGAAAAAAGAATTTCACATAAAAGCCTGATTAGTCATTTTCTGATGAAATTTTCCCTTTATTGTTTATATCATGCTGATGTTCCAATAATAGGATTTTCAGGATTTTGGTGCAGATTTCCACTGGATTTCACCTTTGATATATTCAATGGGTTAAATCTGCAGTTAAACTGTGCAGCCACAATTGACATGGTGCAAATTTACAAAATCTGCCCTTGACGTCAAGATCTAAAAATTCTGTATCCTGTAGATGAGATCAGAAAATTCTCATCCACAGGTAAAATTCACAGCCATCCCAGCCACATGCGCTTACACTTAATGTCCCCCTCATGTTTCCTGCAGGAGATGTTATTTATGGTCGAGTGATGGTGGATCCAGTCCAGAACCTGGGAAATTCTTTTTACTGCAGCATTGAGAAGGTTTTCCTCTGCACTGGAGCAGATGGCTATGTACCAAAATACAGTCCGTCCGATAATGAGTATGGATGCCTTGCGGACTCTACATCTCTCCTGTACCAATTTAAGATATTGGTGAGTTTTATGTTTGATCATCTTATTTCATCCATAAGGCCACATTCACACGGTCAGTATTTGATCAGTATTTTTCATACTGATAGTGTGAACGTGGCCATCAGAAGAACCTGCTTGTCAAGATGTCTTCTGACTGTAGGCCTTGTGGAAACCAGGGCTGTGGAGTCAGAGTCGTGGAGTCGGAGTCTGAGTTAGTTTTGGTTGGAGTCGGAGTCGGTAGAAATGTACCGACTCCGACTCCAACTTTAAAAAAAATGTATTAATATTTCATAATTGAACTTTCATATGAATTTTATAAATGTTACTCAAATATATATGTTCTATCAAACTATGAACAACAGTGATAAGCAGTTCTAATGGAGATAGAGACATTTCTTACTTCTTGTGTGTCACTGTTCTCCACTGCCCTAATCTTATACTTGGTTAACCTCATGCTGCCCCAACCCCCCTACTTACAATGTATGAAACTGAAAGTAAAAATGTGTTGCAAATTCTTAGTAGTACAGCTCCTCCTCTAGACTAGATGTTTACTAGGTGTGCGTCTTCCAAGCATCTCACAGCTGCTACTCAGAAGAGGAAGACTGTAAGAAGTATTATCCTTTCAACAAACTTTGCATCAGTTAACTGTGAGTTCATGAGGAATAACAGTATTACTGACCACTATATCACTTGTACGACCTGGCAATAATTTTGTACAATTGTTTTTAGGAAAAACAATTGTCATTTGGATTGTGAATACAGAATTAAAAACCTGAGAATGTCAAAGAAGCGTCACATTAAATCAGCTGTATTTGAACATTTCACCATCACTCAAGATAGAAAACATTATGTCTGTCAGTGTATGACAAATGATCCAGACGAAAACAAATGCTGTGAAGCCAAGATCAGTGCATATTCAGGCAAGGATAAAAATGCTCCTACCAGAGCTTCTAATCTAAAGAGACATTTACAGCGCTTTCATCCAGAAGTACTGAAAGCAGTGGATGAGAAAGACTGCATCCAAACCAATGAACCAGTGCCCAGCTCTTCCAGCCAAACAAAGGAGCAGAGAACTTTGCAGCCATCAGTTGCAAGATATTTTGTCAGTGACAAAGTTACTGTGACAATGACTGTAGATACATTTAAAAAACAGATCATAGAGCTTGTTGTAAAGGATAGTGTGCCTATTTCATTATTTTCACGACCAGCTTTTATGTGTCTGAATGGGGAAATGGCCCGCAAACTTGGTGTTTCTCTGGAGAGAGAGAGTATTAGAAAATTAGTAATTGAAGAAGCTTTTAAGCAAAAGGAAGAACTTAAAAAAACTCTCAAGGGACGCTTTCTGTTTCTTAAAATGGATGCCTGCACATGTCACAGAGTGAACTATTTTGCCATCAATGTCCGATTTGTTTGCGACAAAAATGAAATAGTCACCAAGACATTGGCAGTAAAAGACACCAAAGCTCATCACACCAGTGAGTTTCTCCAGGTCTTGGTGGAAAAGGTTCTGCAAGACTATGAACTTAAAAATGAGCAAGTTCTTTCTGTTGTAACTGACAATGCTTCAAATATGATAAGTACTATTAAGCTAATGAATGAGAGTAATGATGGTGACCAGCAGCTAGAAGAACATTCTGGGTCCACAGACACAGAAATGTTTGAAATAGAGGAACACAGTATTGTAACTGAGGAGCAAACTGAAGTTGCTTCAGATGAACAGCAACATGATAGTTTAGATGATCTTGTTGAAACTGTCAATACGTTCTTTCATTCATCACATGCGCTGTGTTGTGCATACGCTACAGCTGGCTATAAGACAGTCTGCAAGAAGGACATGCTGCTGCACTGATTGGCAAGGTGAGAAAATTGGCTACTGTTGCCAGAACCCCTAAAGTTGACTCAATTTTGAAGAGACGTGCTGGAAAAGGGGCAATTATTGATCAAGCCACACGATGGGGCAGTACTTACTTAATGATTCAGCGCTTGGTTGAACTGAAAACCTTTCTTGTAGACATGGCTAACCCTCAACTGACGCTAAATGAAAGTCAGTGGAATCAGGTGACTGAGCTGGAAAAATTGCTAGAGCACCCATTTACAGTGACTAAAAAATTACAAGCAGAGGACTTAACTCAGGTATTTTCTTCAAGGAGTGGAAGAACCTGATGTTTCGCCTGTCCCAAAGAGGAGGGTTAATTACAAGTGGCATTGCTACATCAATGAAACGGAGAGAGGAGCTACTATTACAAAATAACATTCTTTTGGCTGCTGTTTATGTAGACCCAATGCATCGGATTCTTCTAGATGATCAACAGCTAACTAAAGGAAAAGAAGCTCTGTTTGAAATAGCAGTAAGGATGAAAGGGTTGCAGAATAGTGAGGAGGAACATGAAGAATTTGGTCATCCTGCCACATCTTCACCCTCATCAACTCATGAAGAATTTAATTTCGAAAAATATTTGGATCACAAGGACCGTGCAAAGCGTTCCCGCATAGAAGAAGAGTCATCCCCATCAAAGAACACAGCCAGTACATTTCAGCAGAATTTTTCATGTGCACTAAAAGAAATTGAGAAATTTGACCGTTCATCAAAAATAACAGTGCAACAAGCGATTCCTCTGTATCCTGACATTGTCAGAGATGTTGCCCGAGTGGTTACTGCTTTGCCACCAACCCAAGTTAGTGTAGAGAGGTTGTTCTCTGCTCTCAAAATAATTAGATCAGATTTGAGGGCATCCATGAAGGAGGATCTGACAGAGGCAATACTTTTTCTGAGGACAAATTTATAGATTTCTTCTTATTAACTGCATAACAGTGTTTATTGCATATTTACTTACAAGAGTTTAGAAAAGTTTATAAAAGTTATTTGCTATATTCGAATTGTATTCTAATAAATATAGTTTTTGCTCTAAGTGGTCTGATTACTTATATGATGGTGAGAAACTGAATAAGCACAATGTTAATATTTTACAACAGTAAATTTATTGTTACTAATTGGCCATTTATGAAGGAGTCGGAGCCGGAGTCGGAACCTGATAAAATCCAGGAGTCGGAGTCGCAACTGTGGCTTACCGACTCCACAGCCCTGGTGGAAACGGAGATTACTGAAGCGGTCAAAAAAAATTGAAAAACTTGGCGAAAGCGCCCATTCTCTGGGGAATTTTTGGAGGAGTTTTTTGTTAGCTGAAGTGGTTTTGAAGAGTTTTTTTAAATGTTCTAGAAGATATTTTTACCCAAAGCATGTCTATTGATTGGACAGTGCTTAGTTTGGAGCAGATTCTATCAGGAATCTCTTCAAAGAATTGACGTGCACTTTCAATTTTCCAACAAAGTGTTTTTCAAAATCTGAAATGGGAAAAAAATACTTAAATTAGAGAACAAATCAACAGGATAGTGGTTTTACAGCAGAAATAAGTAAAAGTATTTTTAGCATCTTTTAGTGATTTTGTAGGAATGTTTTGAATCAAGTCCTCTCCAAAAATAAACTCCTCCAAAAACTCTGTGTGTACACAGTCTAATTATACATGCACACAACGTCTTTTAGACAAGTGTGGACCCTCCAAGACATTCAGGAGGAAAACGCTAAAGGACACACCGGCATCTTTTGTCCTGTAGAAACTTATTTTTGCGTCTTTACAGTTGTTTCATTACCGCTTTTTGCAATGTATTTGACCTGTGGCGTTTTTTTCTTACTTGTATTGTACAAACTATTGAGTGGCTCCAAGCAGATTCCACATGAAGACTGGACCAGTCACTTCATTTAACCAATTTACATCTTAGGATATGTACATTCTTTTTTAGCACATTTTCAGGCAGGTTACAGAGTGTACCCCCCTGAGAAAAAGATGTTGTGTGCACATACGCTAATAATAATCATCTTTATATAGCGCTAACATATTCCGCAGAGCTTTACAGGTTGCACACATTATCATCACTGTCCCCGTTGAGGCTCACAATCTAAATTTCCCACGCAAACACGGAGAGAACATACAAACTCTTTTGCAGATGTTGGCCAAGGTGGGGTTTGAACCCAGGACTCCAGTGCTGCAAGGCTGCAGTGCTAACCACTGTGCCACCGTGCTGCCCTTAGTTTTTTGAGGGGTTCAAGAACCACAAAGTTTCAAGTTGGAAAATGCTTCTGGAAAATTTCCTGTTTTTGATGAGATTTTAGAGGAGGTATTTTTTACTGGAACATTTTCCTAAAGCGGCTTTGGAAGACTTTCTTTCCTGAATGGTTCATTTCAGTTTTTTCATTGGACAGTGCCTCGTTTGAAGCATATCCTGAAGGAATCTTCTCCAAAGAAATGACATGAACTTTCTTTTTTCCACCAGGCATTTTTCCAAACCGCTTCAGAATAAACTTAACAACCAACAAAGTGAATTTCCCATAGAAATAAATAAGAAAAGTTTTCCAAACGCCTATTCCACCAAAGCCCTCGTTCTCCTGTAATAAGTAACAATATCCCTCACCTGTGCGTTGTTCTTACCCACCCCGTAATCCATGTCTGGGGGAAAAAAACAGTTTTCAACCTGGACGGTGTCTTTTGACAGCGTGGGAACCGCGGCTCTCTGACTGGCGGGGATGATTTCACCGCCAATCAGAAGCGGTGTTTGCCGTGCTGTCATGCACATGACAGCGTAGCAAACACTGGATCTTCGGGCCCCCCATTCGAGTTTCAAGGTCTGGGTATTGTTCTGCTACCCAAACTTTTTGTAACTTCGACTGAATCCACCAGACCAGAATATCCAGGTGTCCACCCATCTCTAGTCATCTAAAATCCACATCTACGCTGAAACAAGAACCCCAAAACATAATAAAAACATGCCAGTAAAGCATTTTAACCTGCAGATATTCTGTCCATATTGATTGTTATTGGGTAAAAGCCATAACAAAGAGGTGAATTTCCACAGCATATATTGACATAGTGCAAATTGAAAAAAGTCAACGAAAAGTTAATTTCCATTTGGATTCAGCACAAAAATATAAATACAGTAATTGGACGAGAGTAATTTTAAAACCTATTGATGCTATGGCAAAATGTTGCAAATTTACGTGCAGAAAATGCACGCCTAATAAGTAAGCCTTAGCTTACACGTTGTGTATTTGGTATGGATTGCCCTAGTAAATTTTCATGCAGAAAATCTGTAGGATATATAGTGGTAATATACACTCACCGGCCACTTTATTAGGTACACCTGTCCAACTTCTTGTTAACACTTAATTTCTAATCAGCCAATCACATGGCGGCAACTCAGTGCATTTAGGCATGTAGACATGGTCAAGACAATCTCCTGCAGTTCAAACCGAGCATCAGTATGGGGAAGAAAGGTGATTTGAGTGCCTTTGAACGTGGCATGGTTGTTGGTGCCAGAAGGGCTGGTCTGAGTATTTCAGAAACTGCTGATCTACTGGGATTTTCACGCACAACCATCTCTAGGGTTTACAGAGAATGGTCCGAAAAAGAAAAAAAATCCAGTGAGCGGCAGTTCTGTGGGCGGAAATGCCTTGTTGATGCCAGAGGTCAGAGGAGAATGGGCAGACTGGTTCGAGCTGATAGAAAGGCAACAGTGACTCAAATCGCCACCCGTTACAACCAAGGTAGGCCTAAGAGCATCTCTGAACGCACAGTGCGTCGAACTTTGAGGCAGATGGGCTACAGCAGCAGAAGACCACACCGGGTACCACTCCTTTCAGCTAAGAACAGGAAACTGAGGCTACAATTTGTACAAGCTCATCGAAATTGGACAGTAGAAGATTGGAAAAGCGTTGCTTGGTCTGATGAGTCTCGATTTCTGCTGCGACATTTGGATGGTAGGGTCAGAATTTGGCGTAAACAACATGAAAGCATGGATCCATCCTGCCTTGTATGGAGCATCTTTGGGATGTGCAGCCGACAAATCTGCGGCAACTGTGTGATGCCATCATGTCAATATGGACCAAAATCTCTGAGGAATGCTTCCAGCACCTTGTTGAATCTATGCCACGAAGAATTGAGGCAGTTCTGAAGGCAAAAGGGGGTCCAACCCGTTACTAGCATGGTGTACCTAATAAAGTGGCCGGTGAGTGTATATTGGTAGCGAAAGGTTGAACTTGATGGACCTAGGTCTTTTTTCAAGCTACGTAACTATGTAGGTAAATAGATAAGATTTCAACATATCAGATATTTTCTGTGCACAAATTGACCTGTGGTGTGGATTTTTATATACACAGCATGTCAATTCCTTGTATTGATTCAGCATGGAGAGGGTGAGAGTCGAATGGAGAGGGTGAGAGTCGAATGGAGAGGGTGAGAGTCGCACCAAGTCCACTGAGAAAAAATATGCACCAAATATGGAAAGCGTGAACTTAGGGGGCGATTCATTAGGACTGGTGTAGTGCATGCCAAGCTTTATGAAGTACTCGCTGGAGTACTGTCATCTGATGCATTAGGTGGCATTTGCTTGGAGACTGGTGTATATTTTTCCAGTAAGTTATGCCACCTTATTGGTGTAACATATGATGAATTGGGCAGATAGGAGTGACCATACCTCATGCCTCTCATGTTACCATGCCCATATGGAATTGACCACACCTAGTTCATGTTACCATACCCTTATGGGATTGACCACACCTCATTTCTCTCATGTTACCATGCTCTTATGGGAGTGACCACACCTCATTCCTCTCATGTTACCATGCTCTTATGGGAGTGACCACACCTTGTTCCCTCATGTTACCATGTCCTTATGGGAGTGACCACACCTCGTTCCCACATGTTACCATGTCCTTATGGGAGTGACCACACCTTGTTCCCGCATGTTACCGTGCCCATATGGGAGTGACCACACCTTGTTCCCGCATGTTACCATGCCCATATGGGAGTGACCACACCAAGTTCCTATCATGTTACCATGCCCTTATAGGAGTGACCACACCTTGTTCCCTCATGTTACCATGTCCTTATGGGAGTGACCACACCTCGTTCCCTCATGTTACCATGCCCATATGGGAGTGACCACACCTTGTTCCCTCATGTTACCATGCCCATATGGGATTGACCACACCTCGTTCCTCTCATGTTACCATGCCCATATGGGAGTGACCACACCTAGTTCATGTTACCATGTCCTTATGGAATTGACCACACCTAGTTCATGTTACCATGCCCATATGGAATTGACCACACAGTTCATGCTACAATGCCCATATAGAATTGACCACACCTAGTTCATGTTACCATACCCTTATGGGATTGACCACACCTCATTCCTCTCATGTTACTTTGCCGTTATGGGAGTGTCCACACCTCGTTCCTCTCATGTTACTATACCCTTATTGGAGTGACCAAACCTCATTCCTCTCATGTTTTCTTGCAGTATTTTCAACTTCTGGGTTGCGCCAATATATTGTAACTTCATAAGATGTTTACACCAGATTCCTGGTGTAAACACCTTAATAAATCAGCCCCTTAGTCTTGTGACAAGTTTCATACATCCGTGTAACACGGACTGTTCTTGCATCGGAAGACCCGGCCCAACCACTGGATATCCAGACCTGGGCTAATTGCTTCATAGCCGTAAATATCTCATACCATGTATATATGTCATGTTGGGAGTTTGGGGTGGTGTAAACTGTTGTTGCACTTTACAAACTTGTCAGATTAGTAATGTAGCACTCCTGTTTCCCAATGCCAAGTCTGTAGTAGTGGACACCAAGTGCATGACCATTAAAATGAATCTGTCAGCAAGTTTTTGCTACCTTATCTGAGAGCAGCATAATGTAGGCTAAGAGACCATGAATCCAATGATCTGTCACTTACATTACTGGGTGCAGCCGTTGCACAATCAGAGTTCTTATATGTAGAATGGAGTAGAGCTCAGACAGCTAACCCGCCCACACACAGTCTATAGACAATGAGCTGCTTATCACGAGGGGGCGGAGTCAGACTAGCATGAACATTAGACCTGCCAGTGATAATCTCCTAGTGATAAAACCTTCACTGTAAGTAAACAACTGCACACAGCCTAATAAATGACACATTGTTGGATTCAGTGTTTTAATCTCCTACTTCACGCTGTCTTGAGATTGCATAGCAAAAACCTGCTGACAGATTCCCTTTAATAGTACTGTTGTATTCCTATATCTCTTTGTCACGACTGAGATATGTTACTTTGTGATCACGCAGGATAAAGCGCAGCCAGAAACTCAGGCTGGAAGATTTGGCAGCATCACGTTTAATGCCAGACTGGCCGCTGATGATCCAGAGGCATTACCGCTAGTCAGACAGCCGGGCTCAGATGGATTTAAAGTGGACTCCACTCCTCTGTTCCAGGTGAGTGATCTCTGATAATAATCATGGAGTTAGTTCTCTGTATCTCAAATGTTGTTTTCTGTCCTGACTGGAGTATTTCTGTCTTATGTTCTCCTCAAAGTGTTATAGAAATTGTCCATCCTTACCTTGTCCATCCTTACGTGTAATGAATAGCCAATCTGCCCTGATCATATAAAGAGGTAGCACTCCATTCTGCCATCTCCCCTTATAGAAGTCCTCGGATATGTTAGTAATGGAAAATGCAAATTTTACTGGAAAATGTAATCTATAAAAAAACAAAAATTCTGTTGAAGTGAATTTAATTACGATCTCTATTATGGCTGCAAGTCTGAATGTTCAATGACTGAATAAAGTTGTCACCATTTGAGCTCAACCTTTATCTCTCATTGGCTGTAAAAGATATTTGAAAGGTGCAGAATTTAGCATTTTAAAGTTTTCCCAATAATAATCTATTCTCCGTGCGCCCTGCTTATGTTTGACACCTCCAGTAATCAGCTCTAATCTTTGGATGAACCTAGAAGCAAAAGTTCATTTCTCCTGTAGCGCCATCAGTGGAGTGATGAGGCACTACACCATTATAATTGAGCTGACCAGTTGAGTTGTGGGGGGTTGTAATGAGTGACACAAACCAATATACTGTATTAATCTGATCATTTTCTTCTTCTCTAATACATGAAGCTGGTAAATTGGATAGGTGACAGGTTCCCTTTAAAATAGAGAGATGGTGCCAGATATTATAGATGCTGTCTAAGTTGAAGCATTGTCTTACTAGTCATATAGGCAGGATACCATCCTATCTCCCATATAGGCAGGATACCATCCTATCTCCCATATAGGCAGGATACCATCCTATCTCCCATATAGGCAGAATATCATCCTATCTCCCGTATAGGCAGGATATCATCCTATCTCCCGTATATGCAGGATATCATCCTATCTCCCGTATAGGCAGGATACCATCCTATCTCCCGTATAGGCAGGATACCATCCTATCTCCCGTATAGGCAGGATATCATCCTATCTCCCGTATAGGTAGAATACCATCCTATCTCCCATATAGGCAGAATACCATCCTATCTCCCGTATAGGCAGGATACCATCCTATCTCCCATATAGGCAGGATACCATCCTATCTCCCGTATAGGCAGGATACCATCCTATCTCCCGTATATGCAGGATACCATCCTATCTCCCATATAGGCAGAATACCATCCTATCTCCCATATAGGCAGAATACCATCCTATCTCCCGTATAGGCAGGATACCATCCTATCTCCCATATAGGCAGAATACCATCCTATCTCCCATATATGCAGGATATCATCCTATCTCCCATATATGCAGGATATCATCCTATCTCCCATATAGGCAGGATACCATCCTATCTCCCGTATATGCAGGATACCATCCTATCTCCCGTATAGGCAGGATACCATCCTATCTCCCATATAGGCAGAATACCATCCTATCTCCCGTATATGCAGGATATCATCCTATCTCCCGTATAGGCAGGATACCATCCTATCTCCCGTATAGGCAGGATACCATCCTATCTCCCGTATAGGCAGGATACCATCCTATCTCCCATATAGGCAGAATACCATCCTATCTCCCATATATGCAGGATATCATCCTATCTCCCATATATGCAGGATATCATCCTATCTCCCGTATAGGCAGGATACCATCCTATCTCCCATATAGGCAGAATACCATCCTATCTCCCGTATATGCAGGATATCATCCTATCTCCCGTATAGGCAGGATACCATCCTATCTCCCGTATAGGCAGGATACCATCCTATCTCCCGTATAGGCAGGATACCATCCTATCTCCCGTATAGGCAGGATACCATCCTATCTCCCGTATAGGCAGGATACCATCCTATCTCCCATATAGGCAGAATACCATCCTATCTCCCATATATGCAGGATATCATCCTATCTCCCATATATGCAGGATATCATCCTATCTCCCGTATAGGCAGGATACCATCCTATCTCCCATATAGGCAGAATACCATCCTATCTCCCGTATATGCAGGATACCATCCTATCTCCCGTATATGCAGGATACCATCCTATCTCCCATATAGGCAGAATACCATCCTATCTCCCGTATATGCAGGATACCATCCTATCTCCCGTATAGGCAGGATATCATCCTATGTCCCATATATGCAGGATATCATCCTATCTCCCGTATAGGCAGGATACCATCCTATCTCCCATATAGGCAGAATACCATCCTATCTCCCGTATATGCAGGATACCATCCTATCTCCCGTATAGGCAGGATACCATCCTATCTCCCATATATGCAGGATATCATCCTATCTCCCGTATATGCAGGATACCATCCTATCTCCCGTATATGCAGGATACCATCCTATCTCCCGTATAGGCAGGATACCATCCTATCTCCCGTATAGGCAGGATACCATCCTATCTCCCGTATAGGCAGGATATCATCCTATCTCCCGTATATGCAGGATACCATCCTATCTCCCGTATATGCAGGATACCATCCTATCTCCCATATATGCAGGATATCATCCTATCTCCCATATATGCAGGATATCATCCTATCTCCCGTATAGGCAGGATACCATCCTATCTCCCGTATAGGCAGGATACCATCCTATCTCCCGTATAGGCAGGATACCATCCTATCTCCCATATATGCAGGATACCATCCTATCTCCCATATAGGCAGGATACAATCCTATCTCCCATATAGGCAGAATACCATCCTATCTCCCGTATAGGCAGGATACCATCCTATCTCCCATATAGGCAGAATACCATCCTATCTCCCATATAGGCAGAATACCATCCTATCTCCCGTATAGGCAGGATATCATCCTATCTCCCGTATAGGCAGGATACCATCCTATCTCCCATATAGGCAGGATACCATCCTATCTCCCGTATAGGCAGGATACCATCCTATCTCCCATATAGGCAGGATACCATCCTATCTCCCGTATAGGCAGAATACCATCCTATCTCCCATATAGGCAGAATACCATCCTATCTCCCGTATAGGCAGGATATCATCCTATCTCCCGTATAGGCAGGATACCATCCTATCTCCCATATAGGCAGGATACCATCCTATCTCCCGTATAGGCAGGATACCATCCTATCTCCCATATAGGCAGGATACCATCCTATCTCCCGTATAGGCAGGACTTAAGAACTGATAACCAATACACACACAAAGTCAAAGTATCTTTCTATAGTTTGCAGCTACTTTGGTCCTAAAATTATCGTGTGTATATTTTTTAGGTTTCCACTGGAAGAGAGTGGTATATTCATGCAATCTACACAGTGAGGTCCAAGGAAAATACCAACAGAGGCATTGGAAAGAGAAGCGTAGATGACCAGTACCATTCTGTATTGAGCACTGGCACTTCCGGAGATTCCAGAAACCATCGTAAGAAGAGAGATGCCAATGAAGTCCCAACTGTTGCTCAGGAAATTGGTATTGAGAGCAACAGAGGAACCAATATCCAGCATATAATTTTGGAACGTAACAACAAAAAGACAATTCCTGAGAAAGAAATCTCCCCAGACGGAATAATACCAAGAGAGCTAAATAAGGAGGAAAGTGAGATTAATGTGGTGATCATTGTGGTCATCATCGCCGCTATATTGTTATTAGTGGTCTTTGTGATAGCAATTATTTTATTCATGGCAAAGCATAAGCAAAAGTCTAAAAAGAAAGAAGAAGGGAGAGAGTCGGGAAGCAGCGAACCCATGATGCCTCCTCGTGGATACAGTACAGACAGCTCCGAGGTTTGACATCGTGGATCCACGAGCCAAGTAATGTACAAGTGCCTCAAAAATAGCAAATTGAAACTCTTTCCAGGAAAACGCTGCTTACTCTGTGCCCCGATGGTCCGTCTGCTCTTAAATACCTCATGTATGTCTAAAGTGTTGGAAGGACGATGAGGGGCACGAATGGGACCGAAACATCAAACCATTGTTTGTACAACTAGGATTCCTGACAACCTGAACTCATGCACTAAACATGAAAAGGCGCTAAAAAAGGCAAAAAAACTGTAAATGAGGATTGTCCTCTTGTATTTCTTTTATATTATTTAAAAATGAAAATATGCAAAGGTGCTGAAAGCTCATCTCTTCGTTCACAGGGAGAGCTTTTTCTAATATTATCCATTCGAGGTTCAATGATCGTACTCTACATGTCAGTTTTCGAAGATTTTCTGCCAACAGACTTTCCAATAATGGTTGTGAAGATTGCTATAGAATATTGTTCTTGTCTCATATGTTTTGGGATATGGAAACAGATGACATGGTCAAGTCGTGAATTTCTTCCCAGTGTTTCCATCTCTTTTTATAATTCATTGTTAGCCAAAGATTCCTCTGAGGTTTAAGGTGCTAGTCTAAGAAAGTATGGGTTACCCAGTCCATGAAGTTTTATTATAAGGACTCATAGAGCATTAGATCATAACGAGGTGCATGCGTTAGAGAAGGACTGTATTGCACTGATTGCCATCATGCTGGTCATGTGAGGTTCTACTCATCCACCGGCTACTGAGAGGCACAGAATATCGTAGTCTAAGGTATCATGGTCCTTTTCTTATATGACCCAGTCGTTAATAATGGGACCTCCTCCATATATATATACTGTATCTATATCTACTAAGTAAAAACTATTGCCCTTTAAACACAAGAAAGAGAGCCGATAGAGTTGAGTAAAAGGATTTTCAGGAACCTGGTCCAGCATCCTTTTCAGTTCTCCATGACATCCGGACCAGGACAGTTCAACTTTCCTCAGCCGGCACTCAAATGTGGGCATTCTCAGTCCTTTAAAATGTCCCTGTGACATCAGCAATGCATACCATGATGTCGCTCAATGCAAGGTGGAACTAATCTTTTTCCTGAACTCTAGGGGCAGATTTATCAAAACCGATACAAAGAAAATCTGAAGTCATTTCCCATTGCAACCAATCAGAATCCACTTTTGATTCTGACAAGTGTCTCTGAAAAATGACATCTGAAATCTTATAGGGCAACTGCTCCACTAATCCTTTGCATCAATTTTACTGGTTTTGCAGCTTTACTCCAATGGGTGAAAACATTGCAGGCTGTGTGATACCTTTTATTTCTTATGTGGAAGGAAGGTCAATGAATTCCGATTGACTTACTCAGTCTTGATGAGGAAGTTGTAGTTAAAGGGAACCTAGTGGTATTTAGAGACATTGCAAATGTGAGCCACAGAGGTGAACATTTGGTGATATTATTGGCTTTCTGGGACTTGTAGATTCCTCACATCAAGTTGCTTACCAGTGTGTGTGAACATGAATACTAGATTTTTTATGTAAGATAAGCCATATGTTTATGGGTTGTCCACTACATGGACCACCCCTTCTTGATCTAGATGTTTTGTCCTGAAAAAATAATAAAAAATGCACTCCTCTCCCGTGCTGGCGCCGTTCCAGTGGTGGCAGCACTCACGTTTCTGGTGCTCTCGTGCGGTTGTTGTGACATGTTACCCCAGCGTCATTGTCCTCACTTTCGGATAAATTGAACATGAAGAGGAAGTCCGGGCTACAGCTGCTCTCTGACTTCCTCTTCAATTCAACAGGAAGAGGCCGGGATAGTGACGCCATTGCTGATTGGGTGCCAGGGTCACGTATCACAACAGTGCGGGAGAACGAGTGCCGACACTGTGGGAACAGCGTCGGCACGAGAGGTGAGTATAGGTTTTTTTATAATATCGGGGCCAAGCAAGGGTTGTGAGAAGTTGACCAAGTAGTGAGCAAATTCTTTAAGCGTGGTACTCCATTTTTGCACCACTCCAGTGGTTTTGTCTTTCTGTATCCCGCATGGGAGTGTACTGAATGTAGTCACATACTCACCAGTCAGCGTCTTCATCTCTTTTCAGCCTTGCTCCGGTAGCTCCGGTACCACGTAACGGCTTTTGTAACCCAACGGATCACTGTGTGTTCCAGAAGTCACGTTTCTCAACACAAGTCTATGGGACTCGTGATGAAGCATTCTGAAATCCCATAGACTTGCATTGAGAAGATTTTTAAGACGTGACCTACGCTTCACATAACCAGCACTATGTGACAACTGCAGTCACATGATGCCAAATCCGGGCTGAAAACAGGCAAAGACAGCTATTACATGCATTACAGTCACATGCATGATGTCTAACAAAGGGATTACAAATAAATTGCTGGAATGGGGTTTTAAGGTTAAGAATAACACATTTTTAAAAAATGTAGGCTATTTTATAGATTTTTTTTTTTTTTTTACTTTTTAAAAATTACAGTTGAAGCTGCTGTCTGACAACGATACCGCTGGTGTCCGGTCACACCATGTCCGATATTTGTTCTAGATGCTATAGGAATCTCACCTTCGTCAGTCACATAAGACGAGGTTCCCTGGAACCAAACATAGGACTGATCGTCACAAAGAAATAACTAGGAAAGATTTCTTTTTATTACAGAATTAAACAGAATGATATGCCGGGAACAAGTAATTTATTATTATGGCAATCATTGAGCCTCTTAAGGGTGTATGTTTCTAGTAAATAGCATGTTATTATATTTTACCATTGTGCACGGTACATATAGAGCTGATATTATTAAGTATATTGTGTAGCATTGTAGCGTTTCATTGTCCAGTTCATTCTGATAGATGCAAGTATTATTCATCATTTCTTCCACCTTCCTTTTCCGTACATTTCATATGATAAATATCTTTGTCAGACCGAGATGATTAGGTGTTCTCATAATTCCAAATTGTCCCAGATGTTTTATGACCTATGTATATACAATATTAACCAAAGTGAATGTAGATATATAGTTTTTCTTTTAATTTCTACTAACTTTAGTTGCCCTGTTGTTGTTTTGTACAGAATTAGTCTGCACCATATTTATCCTAAAGAAACATAATACTATTAAAAAAAAATCACTTTAAACCATTACTATATAGGATACCTAACGTTTACTTTCGGGGTACTAAGCTAATGTTAATTAAACATGGGCATTTCCCTTTTTAGGACTTTCCATCAATATTCGGTTCTCATATTAATATACAGTCTTTATCCCCGCAAAAATGCAAAAATGTTAGTTTAGTTGCATTGCTGATCATATACTTATCATCCGAACAGATTGTATTATAAAGTCCAGAGCTGAATGCACAGTTCTGCTGGTCATCAGACATGGTGTCTTGATGGATGAACGTTCTGTAGGGAAGATCGATCTTGTGCAAGACTAGATAGGTCCACCAGGGTCATCTCCGCCATTATCTTGATTGTATCATTGGGTTGCTGGTCTTCCTTTTTTCAATGTTCCTTCTCTTCTTCTGACCATGATGTCCTTCTCCAGTGATTGCTCTCTTCATATTATGTGTCCAAAGTAGGCAAGTCGTAGCTTGGTAATCCTTGCTCCGATTGACATGTCTGGCTTGATTTGTTCCAAAATTGTAAAGACTGGACATTACAGAATTCAAGTGAAGAAACTGAAAAAGCAGGGACAGCCTAGAGATTTAACCTATAGGAACAGGATTGTGAATGCACCTCTAAACTGTAAATCGGGATCTGTTCAAGATTAGTGGTATCACTGAAAATACAACACTTAAGGTCCTTTTACACATTAGACTAACATCAGCTGAAGTGGAAGACAATGGCATGGTTCAAAAGATGCCTGGGCATCTTTTACAGCCTTTTCGCAACGTTATTGTTCCAAAAACCACTAGTCAATGGAAAGTGCCAGCACGAAATTTGACCCAAAACAATGGAAGAAAGCTTAAAAAAAATACTAGCTGTCAGAAACGACAAATAGGAGATCAGGGAACTACCAAAACGACACTAAAAGTTTCAGGACAAAAAACACTGACATGTCGTGAAGTGTCTTCCTCTTGGTGAGCTTGGCTGGTTTGCCCGCATGAGTGTAGTGAGCTGGCCGGCTGTGACTGTTCTATTATCATTGACATAGAATCTGTGACAGACACTGCCCCCGTGTGGCCAGAAGTTATACCTATGCCGAATGTGATTACAGAGAAACAAACTGTATTGGCTAAACTTCCCCTTGTTGTGTCATGTGAACAGGAAGGGGAGGGAAAAAGGGAGCCCGGGAAACTGGTGTGTGCAGAGAGAGGTCGGTGTGTGCTGGCGTCCTCCCGTAGATGCGATATAGATGATTGCCTGGATGACCTCTCTCTCTCGGAAGCTGACATCCAGATTGTTCCCAGCTCCCACACTGCGGAGCACTCAGCGGTGACATCTTCACAGATCCTGGAGCCCATGAACTGTAAGCGGGTCCTCTGTTGAGAGGCCGAACATTCCACCCTTACCTGCTGAACCCCAAGGACTACAGTCTGGACCTGAGAGACAGAGTTTTGTTTAATCCCTGTTGTTTTCTCTTCGGCTGGAGCGTCCCCCTGCAGTGACAGACAGGCCTGCGACGTGGGAAGATAACCTCCTGGAGCAAAGGAACTGGTAACGTGTGGATAGGGACAGTGAGGGACAGTTTGTTATTACACGTTATCTCTGTGAATAGGCATATTTTTGTATTGTCTATTATTGTGTTCCGCTGTGTTAAGGAAAATGTATAACAGTAAAGATACGTTTGTTAAGATGGAATCTGAGTGTGGAAGTTTTGCTGGGCCAGATCATGGATATACATGGGCGACCTTACCCTCTGCCACTTCATGAGCCATCGTCAGAAATCTCTAACAGCAGCTCTCTAAGCATTCAGCAGATGGGAGAGTTGGGCTTTAGAGAGCTGCCAGCTTTCTAAAGTTATAAATGAATAAAGATAGGAGAACCCGGAGCATGATATAAAAAAAACTGCTTTATTGATACAAAGATTTAAAAAGACATCTATCAGTAATCTTTAAAGGTGCAAAATTTCTCCATGACTCACATAGATAAGGGGGAAACCCACCCCTCTAAAACCCCCATACTGCACAATAACCCTGGGAGGGGAAAAAATAGAAAACCCCTACCATGCAGTGTGACCTGGTACAGCGGCCAACTAATCAATAATGAGGTACCAAACCTAGAAGTCAATGTATTAAAGTCACAAATCGGCCTGAATCAGCTTACCAGGTCAAAGGAGAGCTAGAGGAGAGGGATCCCGCCAGAGTAACGTCCCCGACGTGCGTTTCGCGGCTAAAAAGCGCCGCTTCTTCAAGGAAGCTTTCTAAAGTGTAGGCGGCTTAACACCTCTGGATACTTAACAGTGTAAATATACATATGTTGCATTTATAGTAATAGCAAACCTGATGAAAAAACCTTTATTACTGTCTTGTGTGACGTGTAAATCATCCAGCTAGTACTAGTTCACTGGCTATTGCCAAGGCATGGAAAGTGCCTTATTTTTTCATCAATAATCTCCATCCAACTTGGCTGACGGGTCTAGTATGGACACAGTAGATAGCGGAACATGTGCAGTACATAAGTGAGGCCATTGCCCACCACAGGGAAAGTCACAGGGAAGGTGCCACCCTTGGAAACCAAAGCCACCAATCAAGATGAAAAAGAAGAGGTTGGGGAGGCATCATTGACAAAAAGCCAAGACACTTCCCTGTTTTGAAACTTGTCTGCTAATTTACATCTGGCACGAGGATGAAATTGCCACCATAAATTACAACATAGGACAAAATATGTTATCTACATTTATCAGTTTGGGCTCAATGGTAGGGTTTCATGAAATTTAATTATTCATTCTCGTAGGACACAGTGCTGTTTTAGGTAATCAATTCAAATTTTGGGGTCCTCATCTATGGAAATGTCATAAACCTCAAGCAAATAATTTAATAAGAACAACCGGTAAGTTATTACACCGGGCAGTGCCTTAAGACCCCGTCTCACTAAGCGAGATCGCTAGTGAGATCGCTGCTGAGTCACAAGTTTTGTGACGCAACAGCGACCTCAGTAGCGATCTCGCTATGTGTGACACGTAGCAGCGACCAGGCCCCTGCTGTGAGATCCCTGGTCGTGTCGGAATGGCCTGGACCGTTTTTTGATCGTTGAGGTCCCGCTGGGTAGCACACATCGCTGTGTTTGACACCTTACCAACGACCTCGTTGACGACTCAGACACTGAATCGTCATAATAGCTCCCATGTGACATCGTTGTACAGGTCGCTACAGGTCGCTGGTGAGATGTCAAACAGTGAGATCGCAGCAGCGATCGTTGGAAGATCTCACTGTTTGACATCTCACCAGCGACCACATAGCGACGCAGCAACGATCCCTGACAGGTCGTATCGTTGTTGGGATCGCTTTAGCGTCGCTAAGTGAGACGGGGCCTTTAGAGGGTTCGTTTAGAGTTTAAAGAATGGACTTTTTTTTTTCTACAATCAGCACCACTCTTGTCCATGAGCTTTATCTAGTATTGTAGCTTATCCCTATCTCATTGAATGATGATGAGCTGTGATACCACGCAGATGTTCCATAGTCAACAATGGCTGATTATCACCTTAGATCACTCTTACCCTCAATATTGCCATATAAATACTACGGCCTATCACGTCACTATTTCATTCATACATAGAGCACTTATCTCTTCAACCAGAGCATACTGTCAAGTGATTGGCTTCAATGGGGTTGTCTTCTGCTGCTAGGTTCCATTATTGTGTCACACCTGACTCCACTGAATAGTTCTCTGATACTTACTGGCTAAACTGATCTAGCTTGTTTGTTAGTTCTACTACAAGCCCATAACTTATTTCCAGTCTTAACCACCAATTTCACAAACTTCTGAATAATACTAGATTGTGTTGTTGACAAGCTCACGTTCCATCTCTCCAATGCATAGATCCTTGTGAAGAGAAAAGTCAAGAAATGCTTTAGGTAAGAAAATGGTATACTTTGTTATTCCTCATGTAGGGTTTAGGAGACAGTACATGACAGTTGTGCATGATGTTCTATAATTTACAACTTTTTACTGACCTCATCCTTCCACCATGTAGCCCATTAACTGCCAGTGGGTGTCTGGACATCAGGATGTGGAACTATGACGAAGCTTCCCAGCACAATACACAAGAAACCTTCTGGGAGCATTACTATCCCAGGAGTTCTGGAGGCTTTTATGGTGCCTGGGAGATTTTTCCGGGAGCCTCCTGGACATTCTGGAAGAGTTGGCAAGTATGACCAAAGTATATCAAACTTGCATTGAGTGTTCCTTTAAGTAGGGTCAGAATGACTTATTTTGCTGGTAATTTCCTAAACCTTCATATATTTCTGGTCACAGTTTTTGGTACGTGCAATGGCTAATGACAATGGGCTGAAAGCTCTCAGCTCAGTTATACAGATGTTTACAGATGACATGCTTTATAGAAGATATCTAGATTCTTAGTCGACCCTTCATCTTCACATTAATTATTTATATGTATTTTTGCAAAATGTTGTACCTCTGTAGAAACATAGCTTCTCTTTTTCTCATCCCGAGTTACAGCCTGCATTATAGTATCACAGAGCTGCATTCACCACTGGAAGCTGTCAGCAAGTTTGTCATTTGATACCTTAATAGTTTTGCTGGGTTTTGTATTGTATATTGCAATTTCATTAGATTAATATCTATCACTTGTAAAGATTACATTTCCTAAAGCCACCTGAGAAATCTCTGCACATATTTTTTGCCAACAATGAATGCTGGTGGATTTCAGCTCTGAAGCCTCCAGAATTATGAATGCAGCTCTGAACTACAATCCAGGCTGTGACGCACAATCAATACGAGATAAATATTTGCGATGTTCTTTAAGTTTATGCAGATTTTTTTATGTAAACTGGTAGATCTTGTTGAAAGAAAGAAGTGTTATTCCCTACTTGGTTGGTAAATGTTCTATATCCGTTTCTGTGCTAATAATAATACTGCAAATTGACAAGTAACATCTCTGCGCCGTTTACTGATCGCATCCCCTTCTTCATGTGTTACTGTCATTTTTCATTTCTCACCGGTGGTAATGGCAGCATGTCTGGTACTGTTTTACACAAAGATAATGGTGGCCATATAATGTGTAACTTGGACCCCAACTCACGGTGGTCTGCAATAAACATTGTGTTATTCCCACTGATTCATGTTGGTTTATGTCACTGCGTCCACTTTATAGACTTTGAAACCATACTTGTTATACAATATCGTTCAATTGGCTCTAGGACGGGTCCTGATTTCAGTTATTGGCTGTGGTGCTGATGTCACATCAACAGGGCAACAGCCAATCCATGAGGTTAGCGACTCTGCCCGTGTGGACAAAACACTCCGCTCTGAGCTCACTGGTTGGTTGCAGTCATGTCAATGTGACAACAGCACCACAGCCAATACCGGACACCGGTAGCAGCACCAGAAACTCAATGGCGGACCGAGAGAGGGTGAGTAAGGCACGGTTTGTTTGATTTTATAACCAACTGCGCCTGCAGACCAATATTGTCTGAAAGGATGAAATCCATTTAATATCACATGGTACACACAGAAATCAGCCATTCCAGGTCATCCAGACCTAGAGCCATACCTTGTAGTTGATCCTTGCTCTCCAAACCCCCTCTATAATAAAGGGAGCTGGTCACACTGAACATGACAGATGCTATCGAGCTGAGCAGATTGACTGAGGCCTCATTCAGACGTCCATTTTTCATGTGCTCTGTCCTTGTTTCCACTGAGTGGACAAGTTCCCATTTTTAGCCCATGGGGAATTTCACATGTCCGTGTTTTTGTGTGGACCTAGTGGAATGTCCACTGTTTTTATCAGTCAGGGATCGAATTCACCCAGTTAAATCAACGAGTCTGAAAAAAACAGCATTTGTGCGTCATCTCTGTGCTCTACGGTTTTTACTGTTTAACAGGTAGGAGAAGCTTCGTAATTGATTATTTTCTGTCCAAGAAAAACGTATTCCGCACGGATTGTAAAAATGGACACATGGACCAAAAGTGGATGAAAAACAGATCCAGCTCATTCATGAAAAACGGTCCGTCTGAATGAGGTCTACCATGTATTTTATTATTTAAGCCTCTGCTGTTTCTATGTTCAGGAGTACAGTGGGTGTTTGTACTCCCAGCAACAGACCACTATCCTACTCCTAGCGACTGACCCCTATCCTATTCCTAGTGCCTGACAACTATCCTACTCCTAGCAACTGACCCCTATCCTGCTCCTAGCAACTGACCTCTATCCTACTCCTGGCGACGGACCACTCTCCTACTCCTAGCGACAACTATCCTACATTAGCGACTGACCAGTATCCTACTCCTAGCAACTGACCCCTATCCTGCTCCTAGCAACTGACCTCTATCCTACTCCTGGCGACGGACCACTCTCCTACTCCTAGCGACAACTATCCTACATTAGCGACTGACCAGTATCCTACTCCTAGCAACTGACCCCTATCCTGCTCCTAGCAACTGACCTCCATCCTACTCCTGGCGACGGACAACTATCCTACTCCTAGCAACTGACCCCTATCCTGCTCCTAGCAACTGACCTCTATCCTACTCCTGGCGACGGACCACTCTCCTACTCCTAGCGACGGACAACAATCCTACATTAGCGACTGACCACTATCCTACTTCTGGCGATGGACCACTATCCTACTACTGGAGATGGACCACTATCCTACTCCTGGCAACGGACCACTCTCCTGCTCCTAGCAATGGACAACTATCCTACATTAGCGACTGACCACTATCCTACTCCTGGCGATGGACCACTATCCTACTACCGGAGACGGACCACTATCCTACTGGCAACGGACCACTATCCTACGTCTAGCGATGCACCACTATCCTACTCCTAGCGACGGACCACCATCCTACTAGCGACAGAGAAATATCCTACTCCTGGCGACAGACAACTATCCTACTCCTGGCGAAGTACCACTATCCTACTCCTGGCGACGGACCACTATCCTTCTCCTAACGACAGACCACTATCCTACTCCTGGCGACAGACGACTATCCTACTTTTGGCAAAGGACAACTATCCTACTACTAGCGACTGACCACTATCCTACGCCTAGCGACGGACAACTATCCTACTCCTAGCGACGGACCACTATCCTACTCCTGGCAATGGACCGCTATCCTACTCCTGGCAACGGACCACTATCCTACTCCTAGTGACAACTATTCTACTCCTGGTGACGGACAACTATCCCACTCCTGGTGACAGACCACTATCCCACTCCTTGTGACGGACCACTGGCTTACTCCTAGCGACAAACCACTATCCTACTACTAGCGACGGACCACTATCCTACTCCTAATGACGGACAACTAAACTACCGTACTCGTAGTGACGGACAACTAAACTATCCTACTCCTAGCGACGGACCACTAGTCCACTCCCAGTGACGTACCACTATCCTATTCCTAGCAACGGACAACTATCCTACTCCTAGCGACGTACAACTAAACTATCCTACTCCTGGTGAAGGACAATTACCCTACTCCTAGAGACGGACAGCTATCCTACTCCTAGCGATGTACCACTATCCTACTCATAGAGACAGACACCTATCCACTCCTAGCGATTAACAACTATCCCACTCCTAGTGACGGACCACTATTCCACTCCTAGTGATGTACCACTATCCTATTCCTAGCGACAGACAACTATCCCACTCCTGGCTACAGACAACTATCCCACTCCTGTCGACGGACAACTATCCCACTCCTGATGACAGGCCACTATCCCACTCCTGGCAACTAACCGCTATGCCACTCCTGGCGACGGACCACTATCCCACTTCTGGCTACAGACAACTATCCCACTCCTGGCGACAAACAACTATCCCACTCCTAGCGACAGACAACTATACCACTGGAGCCCCCCCAAGGGCAGTGGGGTACTCGGTACCGGGTCAGTTCTTAAAGGGAATGTGGTCTCGGCAGCAGTGACCCGGTCCATGGCCCTGGGCATCCAATTAAAGGAGAGATAAAGGGGAAATAAAGTTTATGTGGAATTGTTCGTGCAACATACAGGGCAACTGTATGTGTAAGTGATGAGATGATGGTGGTTTTAGCAGGTCGGGCAGGTGTTGTAGAAAGGACACAAGGACAGAGTAAGGTGCAGTTTCCAATGATTTACTCACAGTCCTCCAGTCCACAAATGCCAGCCGGATGCTGTGTTCTTCAGGTTAGTGGTCCAGCAAACTCCCAGGCAAATTGGGATGCACCTTTTCAGGACTCCTTTCGTATGCCTTTCTCTGGCCGTCTCACTACCCTGGCTTTCCTCTTCTCCTGCCCAGTGCCTTATCCTCAGTGTCCCAAGCCAGCAGCCACGAACCAGGACAGGCGACGTTCTCTGAGTCCCCTGGATTCTATATGGCTGCCTTTTCAGCGAAGTATGGGTGGATGTGGCGGTGCTTCTTGCAAAAGCCACAGCCTCCGATTTCTTAGCTGAACTTGAAGTATTCCACTAAGTTGGGGATGGTCCCCGTGCCTGAGACCTGGTTCCTCCATGTCTGGATACGGGCCCCACGGGTCGATTCTGAACTACCCATGCCCCTAGGACCCCTTCTGGGAGCTTCTTTCTGTCTCTCCCTCTCAATTCTGTGTACTGTCAGGAGCTGCAGACCTGCATGTGCAGCGCCCCAGAGTCCTGGTCGTTGCAGTACTGATGCTCCGCCGCTAAGGGGGGCTATGGTACGTCTGATGGCACTGAAGGAGTTCACCTGACCAGGTATCACAGACACCAATACACTTCACAGTCTGGCCTCCAGGGGGAGCTAAGGGTGCTATGTATTAGGCCACTCCTCACAATCTGGTAAAACTGGGGGTTGGATAGGAAGTTGGACAGAAGCTGACTGGGTTGGAACCAGGCAACATCCTGTGGCGGAGGGTGTTGCAGGGGAAGATTCAGGGGGGTCTCTGTCAGGGGTGGGATCCTGACAGAGGCCTAGCGAACAGAGAGAACGTTACGGGACCGCGCCTGCACGAGATAGCGGCGGTGCCCTAAGAAAGGACAAGAAGCGAAGTTTATTGTGCTGAGTGAGAAACGAGATCAACGCAACAAGGAGAAACACCAGTAGGAGTCGTGCTGCAAGACGAGGCAACATCCTACTGAGGCGCGCAGCCGGTGGCCGGAACGCCGAGGAAGTATAGAGCTCCAGGCCTAACTTCAAACCTACGGCAGGACAGTCAGTTATAGGCGGGCTGTCTCACCCAATTCACCTAAGAAGACATAGGGGGCAACAACAGGAGAGGGGCGACACTAGGGTCCAGGAAGAGCTCCGAGCCTACCCGTCATACGGGTGCGTCCTAGCCATATCATCTGGGGGACGAAGAAGAACATCATAATCGAGTTGTGAGGGAACTTCAGAAACAGACACAACAGTTGTGGGGACTATCCCGTAAGCACAGCAGGGGAGGACCACAACACACAAGCGCTAGAAGGTAGGCACAGATTTCCACCTGCAAAGGGAACTCTGGAGGTGCCATCGGACCGGCCGGACTTGCGCAGCCCGGTTAACCGTATTCCGGACTGAGGATCCTGGGACCTTCAGTAAAGAGGTAAAGAGACTGCAACCTGGTGTCCTCGTTATTTACTGCGAACTGCACCGTACCACCACAACATCATCACCATACCTCCACCTTCATTGTACGCCCCTCAGCAGGGTCACGGACCGGGTCTAGCCACCGTGACAACCCCAGAACAGAGACTCAGAGGCCCGGTACCGGGTACCCCTCGGCCATGCGGCAGTGGGGGTGCTACACATGTCTGCTCAGCTCCACTTCTCTCACAATCTCTCTCTAGCCCCCTCTGACAGGGAACTCCTTAGCACATCTTACTGCTTCTCTCTGTCCTCTCTTAATCTGCCCAACTTTCCCTCCTAATTAGCTCCTCCCCTACTCTATCTACCCCACCCACTCCTCCAACACCCTTTCCTATCCAGCCTGGGATGAGGCCTTCCTAAGGGTGCGCCCAGGTGCCCTGACTAAACTGGTATGTGTTGGATGTGAGTGTTAGAGTCCTGGGTAGTGCTCCCCCCTTACCTGAGAGTGGGATACCACACTTCTGGGTGAGGTGCAGCATCTCTGTGGCGCCTGGACCCCAGGGGCGCCACACCACTCCTAGCGACTAACCACTATCCCACTCCTGGCAACGGACAACTATACCACTCCTAGCGATGGACCACTATTCTACTCCAGGCGACGGACCACAATCCCACTCCTAGCGATTAACAACCATCTCTTTGATAAAGTAACGGACACATATAATGGAGTATGGACAGGTACAGGCAAAGAAACTGCAGAAAGAACAAATAAAAGTAAGATTTTTAATCAAGCTTTATGACAAGGTTGCTTTACTTTATTATTTTTTACAAGCATTGGAGCAATAAAAACCTTATTATTTTATTACTTAGTTGTTACCATTTAGGCTCAATTTGAAGTAATTGTTTGATTTACAA
Organism: Ranitomeya variabilis; assembly: GCF_051348905.1. NCBI lineage: Eukaryota > Metazoa > Chordata > Amphibia > Anura > Dendrobatidae > Ranitomeya > Ranitomeya variabilis. Next base: position 696,520,461 of record NC_135234.1, on the reverse strand, counting down.
AAGCCAAATAGCAGAGCTGAATCATACCGAGCGGCAGAAATGAAAACCAGTCGACCAGTAGAGGAGTCATGTAACAACCGACTGCAGAATCCTACATTAGTGTGTACTTCTATAAGAAGCGCACTATTTACATAAGCCAAGTGCCTGCACCAATTTCTATATGCGACTCTCAGAGGCAGACGCTGTGCACAGAATATTCCAGAGACTATTCCATAAGGTCCCGGTCATTTCTTCAGAACGCCTTGCAGTAGGTCAATGGGGATGGGGAATATGATTGTGGAATTGTTCTCTGTTGCGATTGTGTTCAGGGTCTGCAGGTAACGCAGCTGGAGGGCTGCGGGGGATTCACACATCACTATGGAGGCTTCTTTCAGGGCTCGAGAGGCGTTCATCTCACCTTCTGCTGCCACAATCTAGAATGGTAGATACAGGAGTGTTAGTTTATAGCATTCATTGCAGTCTCTAAATTTATTTCTATGCTGGGGTCACACTTGTGTATTTTCTCTCTTTGGAGAGAATTGGGTCAGTTATGCAAATCACACTCTGATTAGTTTCATTACAGTGTGATCTGATTTTTTCGGATGAGGAGAAGATAGGAAAAAAAATTCTCCACTCTGTCAGTCCGTGGAAATTGGCCTGCACTTAGATGTCAGCCGAGTGCAGTCCAATGTTTTCCATGGATTCATTGACTTGCTTGTCCAAGTGCAATCCAATAATCGGATCCAACTCGGGCATACCGCGATTTTTTTTCGTCAGACCGACTAGTTCCAAGGAAGAAATTAGACATGGACATAGAATAATATTGGCCCGAATGCGATCTGATGCTTTGTTGGATCGCACTAGGACCGAAAATATTGCTCACAGGGTAATAATACAGAGCAGCCTAAAGATGGCGCCCCCTGAGGAATCGTTTGCACAATGCCCCCCTGTAAAGAGCTCAGGAGTGCAGCAGTAATATAGTAAAAGCAAAAACTGGACATTTTTTAAAGGAAATGTATCATCAGAGAATTACATAATGTTTAAATCAGCTCTTTATGTGAAATGCATTTTTTTATCTTTCTTACGTTTTTGTCACTATATATATTTTAAGAAAAATCTTCCAATTTTGACACTGGCTACTAAGTAATATTAGACTCCCATTTCCATTTCTTTACATGGACATTAGCTATAGACTGAGCTAGAAACTGGTTGTATACTACGATGGGCATGCTGTAATCTCAGTAATAGTTATTATGAAGGGAGGGGGAGGAGGTGAGCTGTGATACCCCATATTGTTAATGGTGAAACCTAAGGTAGTTTTATGTGGATGTGTTCTCCGTTTTTGTACAGGATGGGGAGAAGGAGAGTTGTGCCTATTATAAACGGTTTCTCCTGTGTTAGCATCCTGGCTGTCATGATAATGAAACTTCTGAAAAGTCTTTTGTACAGCAATGGAAGTATGAGACTAGCTTTAGGCTAAATGGACATTGTGAAAAGGGAAACATTTCTGAATATTATTTTTATGCAACTACAGTGAAAATAGAAAAAAAAACATTTAACATTAAAACCTGGTTATTTTCCTCTGACACATTGTCTTTAAGGCCCTGTTCACATTTTATAAGGTCTGTTTTCAAATGATCTCAACAAATTTTGATGGCCCGCACTCTCTTTAGAAGGCGCGAGACAGATTTCTGCTGTCCGACTTCAATCTTCAGATCAACAGTCAAGGGCCGTGAAAAAAAAACATATTTTTGTGCAATCAGTTGTACAAAGTGGGCAGAGCAGCCCAAAGGATCTGCAAGAACTTATGTCAAAAATTGTTGTAAATTTTTATAGACTTCAGTTTCATGTGACCCTAGCCTTAGTCTAATGTGTACGTGGCCCAGCTGACTAATGGTCGGGAGTGATGTCTATCGCACACGGCAGATTTGGATAAGTTGCTGTCAGACGTGTCAGTCAGCAGCTCGCTCACAGAAATACAGGCACGCTCGGCCGAATGAGCGTCCCTGTGTATGGGAGAGTCGCCTGAGATGCCGTCAGCCAAAGAATCGGCCGAAGCATTGTGGCAGGCCGGAAAGTGTATTTCTTATATTTTTCACCAGTGCTCTGTCTATGTATGTTGCTTGCAGCTTGTGCAGTATGACATGTACCTTGGCTCTGGCCTCCCGCACAGCTTCTGCCTCGGCAGCCATGGCTCTCTGCATCTGCACAGGAAGTCGCACGTCCCTCATCTCGACACGTTCCACGTTTACTCCCCATTGGTGTGTAGCGTTATCGAGTATTGACTAAGAGACATGAAGCATGGAACAATTTTATCACTCTGCATTTGTAATCAGGAATGACCACATTGGCCCAGGCTAAGAGAAGTTGACCATAATCCACAAATAATAAAAATCAAATAATTTTGCAGACAAGCCCATAAATGTACAATGAAGTCACTGCATAGGAAGAATTGGTACAGTTAGTATAGAGATAATAACACAGTGATGTCACAGTAAAGGGATAACAAACACAGTGATGTCATAGTAAAGTAATAATAAACACAGTGATGTCACAGTACAGGGATAATAAACACAGCGATGTCACAGTACAGGGATAATAAACACAGTGATGTCACAGTACAGGGATAATAAACACAGCGATGTCACAGTACAGGGATAATAAACACAGTGATGTCACAGTACAGGGATAATAAACACAGTGATGTCACAGTAAAGGGATAACAAACACAGTGATGTCATAGTAAAGTAATAATAAACACAGTGATGTCACAGTACAGGGATAATAAACAGTGATGTCATAGTACAATCTAATAAACACAGTGATGTCACAGTACAGGGATCATAAACAGTGATGTCACAGTACAGGGATAATAAACACAGTGATGTCACAGTACAGAGATAATAAACACAGTGATGTCACAGTACAGGGATAATAAACACAGTGATGTCACAGTAAAGGGATAATAAACACAGTGATGTCACAGTAAAGGGATAATAAACACAGTGATGTCATAGTAAAGTAATAATAAACACAGTGATGTCACAGTACAGGGATAATAAACACAGCGATGTCACAGTACAGGGATAATAAACACAGTGATGTCACAGTACAGGGATAATAAACAGTGATGTCACAGTACAGGGATAATAAACACAGTGATGTCACAGTACAGGGATAATAAACACAGCGATGTCACAGTACAGGGATAATAAACAGTGATGTCACAGTACAGGGATAATAAACACAGTGATGTCGCGGTACAGGGATAATAAACAGTGATGTCACAGTACAGGGATAATAAACACAGTGATGTCACAGTACAGGGATAATAAACACAGTGATGTCACAGTACAGGGATAATAAACACAGTGATGTCACAGTACAGGGATAATAAACACAGTGATGTCACAGTACAGGGATAATAAACACAGCGATGTCACAGTACAGGGATAATAAACACAGCGATGTCACAGTAAAGGCATAACAAACACAGCGATGTCACAGTACAGGGATAATAAACACAGTGATGTCACAGTAAAGGGATAACAAACACAGCGATGTCACAGTAAAGGGATAATAAACACAGCGATGTCACAGTACAGGGATAATAAACAGTGATATCACAGTACAGAGATAATAAACAGTGATATCACAGTACAGGGATAACAAACACAGTGATGTCACAGTACAGAGATAATAAACACAGCGATGTCACAGTACAGTGATAATAAACACAGTGATGTCACAGTACAGAGATAATAAACAGTGATGTCACAGTACAGAGATAATAAACAGTGATGTCACAGTACAGGGATAATAAACAGTGATGTCACAGTACAGGGATAATAAACACAGTGATGTCACAGTGCAGGGATAATAAACACAGTGATGTCACAGTACAGGGATAATAAACACAGTGATGTCAGTACAGGGATAATAAACATAGTGATGTCAAAGTACAAATATAATAAACACAGTGATGTCACAGTGCAGGGATAATAAACACAGTGATGTCACAGTACAGGGATAATAAACACAGTGATGTCACAGTACAGGGATAATAAATACAGTGATGTCACAGTACAAATATAATAAACACAGTGATATCACAGTGCAGGGATAATAAACACAGTGATGTCACATTACAGGGATAATAAACACAGTGATGTCACAGTACAGGGATAATAAACAGTGATGTCACAGTACAGGGATAATAAACACAGTGATGTCACAGTACAGAGATAATAAACACAGTGATGTCACAGTACAGGGATAATAAACACAGTGATGTCACAGTACAGGGATAATAAACAGTGATGTCACAGTACAGAGATAATAAACAGTGATATCACAGTACAGGGATAATAAACAGAGTGATGTCACAGTACAGGGATAATAAACACAGTGATGTCACAGTGCAGGGATAATAAACACAGTGATGTCACAGTATGAGGATAATAAACACAGTGATGTCACAGTACAGGGATAATAAACACAGTGATGTCACAGTGCAGGGATAATAAACACAGTGATGTCACAGTACAGGGATAATAAACACAGTGATGTCACAGTACAGGGATAATAAACACAGTGATGTCACAGTACAGGGATAATAAACAGTGATGTCACAGTACAGAGATAATAAACAGTGATATCACAGTACAGGGATAATAAACAGAGTGATGTCACAGTACAGGGATAATAAACACAGTGATGTCACAGTGCAGGGATAATAAACACAGTGATGTCACAGTATGAGGATAATAAACACAGTGATGTCACAGTACAGGGATAATAAACACAGTGATGTCACAGTGCAGGGATAATAAACACAGTGATGTCACAGTACAGGGATAATATACACAGTGATGTCACAGTACAGAGACAATAAACACAGTGATGTCACAGTACAGGGATAATAAACACAGCAATGTCACAGTACAGGGATAATAAACACAGTGATGTCACAGTACAGGGATAATAAACAGTGACGTCACAGTACAGGGATAATAAACAGTGATGTCACAGTGCAGGGATAATAAACACAGTGATGTTACAGTACAGGGATAATAAACGCAGTGATGTCACAGTACAGGGATAATAAACACAGTGATGTCACAGTACAGGGATAATAAACACAGTGATGTCACAGTACAGGGATAATAAACGCAGTGATGTCACAGTACAGGGATAATAAACACAGTGATGTCACTGTACAGGGATAATAAACACAGTGATGTCACAGTACGAGGATAATAAACACAGTGATGTCACAGTACAGGGATAATAAACACAGTGATGTCACAGTACAGGGATAATAAACAGAGTGATGTCACAGTGCAGGGATAATAAACACAGTGATGTCACAGTGCAAATATAATAAACAGTGATGTCACAGTACAGGGATAATAAACACAGTGATGTCACAGTACAGGGATAATAAACAGTGATGTCACAGTACAGGGATAATAAACACAGTGATGTCACAGTACAGAGATAATAAACACAGTGATGTCACAGTACAGGGATAATAAACACAGTGATGTCACAGTACAGGGATAATAAACAGTGATGTCACAGTACAGAGATAATAAACAGTGATATCACAGTACAGGGATAATAAACAGAGTGATGTCACAGTACAGGGATAATAAACACAGTGATGTCACAGTGCAGGGATAATAAACACAGTGATGTCACAGTATGAGGATAATAAACACAGTGATGTCACAGTACAGGGATAATAAACACAGTGATGTCACAGTGCAGGGATAATAAACACAGTGATGTCACAGTACAGGGATAATAAACACAGTGATGTCACAGTACAGGGATAATAAACACAGTGATGTCACAGTACAGGGATAATAAACAGTGATGTCACAGTACAGAGATAATAAACAGTGATATCACAGTACAGGGATAATAAACAGAGTGATGTCACAGTACAGGGATAATAAACACAGTGATGTCACAGTGCAGGGATAATAAACACAGTGATGTCACAGTATGAGGATAATAAACACAGTGATGTCACAGTACAGGGATAATAAACACAGTGATGTCACAGTGCAGGGATAATAAACACAGTGATGTCACAGTACAGGGATAATATACACAGTGATGTCACAGTACAGAGACAATAAACACAGTGATGTCACAGTACAGGGATAATAAACACAGCAATGTCACAGTACAGGGATAATAAACACAGTGATGTCACAGTACAGGGATAATAAACAGTGACGTCACAGTACAGGGATAATAAACAGTGATGTCACAGTGCAGGGATAATAAACACAGTGATGTTACAGTACAGGGATAATAAACGCAGTGATGTCACAGTACAGGGATAATAAACACAGTGATGTCACAGTACAGGGATAATAAACACAGTGATGTCACAGTACAGGGATAATAAACGCAGTGATGTCACAGTACAGGGATAATAAACACAGTGATGTCACTGTACAGGGATAATAAACACAGTGATGTCACAGTACGAGGATAATAAACACAGTGATGTCACAGTACAGGGATAATAAACACAGTGATGTCACAGTACAGGGATAATAAACAGAGTGATGTCACAGTGCAGGGATAATAAACACAGTGATGTCACAGTGCAAATATAATAAACAGTGATGTCACAGTACAGGGATAATAAACACAGTGATGTCACAGTACAGGGATAATAAACACAGTGATGTCACAGTACAGGGATAATAAACACAGTGATGTCACAGTGCAGGGATAATAAACACAGTGATGTCAGTACAGGGATAATAAACACAGTGATGTCACAGTACAGGGATAATAAACACAGTGATGTCAGTACAGGGATAATAAACACAGTGATGTCACAGTACAGGGATAATAAACACAGTGATGTCACAGTACAGGGATAATAAACACAGTGATGTCACAGTACAGGGATAATAAACACAGTGATGTCACAGTGCAGGGATAATAAACACAGTGATGTCAGTACAGGGATAATAAACACAGTGATGTCACAGTACAGGGATAATAAACACAGTGATGTCAGTACAGGGATAATAAACACAGTGATGTCACAGTACAGGGATAATAAACACAGTGATGTCACAGTACAGGGATAATAAACACAGTGATGTCACAGTACAGGGATAATAAACAGTGATGTCACAGTGCAGGGATAATAAACACAGTGATGTCACAGTGCAAATATAATAAACAGTGATGTCACAGTACAGGGATAATATGCACAGCTATTTCACAGTACAAGGATAATACACACACTGAAGTCACAGGACAGGGATAATAAACACAGTGATGTCACAGTAAAGGGATTATAAACACAGTCAAATCACAATACAATGATAATACAACAGTGAACTCACAAGTTAGATACTACAACAAAGTAATATTACAAAACAAGAACAGCAAACATAGTGAAGTCAAACACATAGGAAATCATGGGAAAAGGTTTTTCCACATAGTGCAGTTGCCATATGGGAATAATGTGCAGGTGATGTCACAGAACAGGGATAAAAGAACGTCACAACTTATGACTGACGACCACAGTGATATCACAGTATCGAGAAATAAGCTGCAATATTTCCTTACTTGGTTGTTCAGCCCCTCAGACCCTAGGGCCCAAAAGTGACATTAAACTGCACCCTGAATAGTTTTGAACAAAGCCCTTTTCTCGAATGCACGAAAAATGTTGTATGCTGAGTATCAGTCTTCCCTTTTGACCACTGAGCACAGCTTTATATTGAGGTCTATGTAGGATTATTACATAGGTCACAGTGCCGCATGGCTCGAGGTTATTCCTATAATTTGGAGGATGGACCGAACTGGTTGGGGAAATGTGGGCCACAGAAAACAATCTAAATCAGGACTTAAACAAAAACACGGAGGAAAAGAGTCCACTTCAACATATTTAGAGAACAATATACAAAAAGTTTATTAAATAATCAATACAAAAACAGAATTAAAAATACAAAACATGGGTGTATTGTTAATACCGCCATATCGCAGAAGACACATAGGAGGAAATGCGGCAATGACCAAGTCAGGGGGGAGTTCACATATACACCTTTTGGGTGGCAGCGTCAGCTCAGAAAATAGAAGGAATGTATGACCAAATACAATTACTACGTTCCACTCATATGGCGCAAATAGCCCAGAGTACAAAAGGTCATATATTCATAAGCACATGTAATTGCTGCTTACCCATTGTAAATCAGGTGTGTCCTCCCCACCTTGCTCGGTCCCCCCGGACGCGCGTTTCGCGTGGCTTTTTCAACAGGGTGTATCCATAGTGTGTCTCATTGTGTTTTTATATCATAGACCCGGAAGTAGAATCGGTGACGCCGGCGCATGCGCAGTAGCGTCCAGAGTGCATCGCTCAATAGGGCCATCACAGTGGGGAGTGTATGAGAGGCGGAGCTCCACCTTCCAAACACAAAAAGTGTGACACTCCCCACTTGTAAGTGATAGGTCCACATCTTCTTGTGGACCTATCACTTACAAGTGGGGAGTGTCACACTTTTTGTGTTTGGAAGGTGGAGCTCCGCCTCTCATACACTCCCCACTGTGATGGCCCTATTGAGCGATGCACTCTGGACGCTACTGCGCATGCGCCGGCGTCACCGATTCTACTTCCGGGTCTATGATATAAAAACACAATGAGACACACTATGGATACACCCTGTTGAAAAAGCCACGCGAAACGCGCGTCCGGGGGGACCGAGCAAGGTGGGGAGGACACACCTGATTTACAATGGGTAAGCAGCAATTACATGTGCTTATGAATATATGACCTTTTGTACTCTGGGCTATTTGCGCCATATGAGTGGAACGTAGTAATTGTATTTGGTCATACATTCCTTCTATTTTCTGAGCTGACGCTGCCACCCAAAAGGTGTATATGTGAACTCCCCCCTGACTTGGTCATTGCCGCATTTCCTCCTATGTGTCTTCTGCGATATGGCGGTATTAACAATACACCCATGTTTTGTATTTTTAATTCTGTTTTTGTATTGATTATTTAATAAACTTTTTGTATATTGTTCTCTAAATATGTTGAAGTGGACTCTTTTCCTCCGTGTTTTTGTTTATGTATTGATTTGGAGTAGTCCCAGAAGGGCACCTGAGGAGTGCCTAGAGAGAGTTGGTACTTACCACTCACACATACTGAGTATATTGGTGCTTCATGACTGTAATATTAACTAAATCAGGACTTACCTGAATGTTGTGCGCAATCTCCTCACGGTTTGACAAGATGCTGGAAAGAGTTTGTGTACCTAAGATGTTCCTCAGCGTGGTCTGTGCCAGCTGGGCAGTGGCCAGGTGAACGTTGTTGACATTTGCCACAGATTTGATGGCGTTCTCAATCTTGTAGTACACAACTCCATCCACTGTGGTCGTCACAGAATCCTTAGTAAGAATCTAAAAACAAAAACAAAAAAACAAAACAGATCAACTCTCAATAAGGCCGCGTACTCCTCAGCGTTGGAGCGTCCTCTGTGGATCACACAACATCACTACTTTTTCTAGGAAAATAGGTCAGACTCTCAATATAACTCTGTCAGGGCGCTGTGTTGCTCCCCATGTGACAAGGACAGCCACTGCTTAGATTTCGTATTTTGCTCCTCTGATGAAACCGAAAAACAGAATTTATAGCACCATCATCTTAGCAGGACAGTTAAACATGATGTTGATGCGTTTCAGCCTTTTGGTTTTAGTTGTGACATGTTATGACTAAGACCAGAAGGGCGAAACGCGTCACCATCTTGTTTTATTGTGCTGACATGATGATATTTAATGGATTTCAAATAAAGCAATATTTTATTGGAACCTACAGTGGGTTTTCTTGCATGGATGAGGAATTATGCAAAATGGCAGATAATCACAAAAGCATTATCTTTTGACATGTTCAGGCATGGCCATTATATAACATGACCTGGTCACAGACAATAATTATTTTTAAATTGGTACTTTGTTGAAAAAAATGCCACAAAGTAAAAATACTTTAAAAAATGGAAATGTTAATAGTTTATTTTTATCAATTAACAAAATGCAAAGTGAATGAATAAAAGAGAAATCTAAATCCGATCAATATTTGGTGTGACCGCCCTGTGGTTTTGAAGCAGCATCTTCTAGGTACACTTGCAGTGTCAGACTTAGGTGCCAAGGGCCCACCAGTAACCAACACCAGGGCCCAACTTTTCACCTAAATGCATATGTGACATTATCCTCAATCACAAACTTACATAACAATAAACTGGGTAGATTGTTAAATAAATAAGATGCCGCCTCTGTCTGTACATAGTGATTAAAGTATATAGTGCCAAGTACTGCTCAGATAAGAGAGTGCTGGCCCACTATTGCACAGGGGCCCAACGGAGGATTCTCCTGTTGGCCAGTCCAAACCTGTACACTTGTACACAGTTTTTGAAGGAACCGGATACATTCAGTGGATGTCGCTTGTGGAAATCCTACTATCTCTTCATGTAATCCAAACAGATTAAATCATGGCTCAGTGGGGGTCGTATCATTGCTTCCAGGACACCTTGTTCTTCTTTTTGCTGAAGATAGTTCTTTATAGCATTGGCTGTATGTTTGGAGTTGTTGTCTTGCTGCAGAATACATTTGGAGCCAATCAGACGCCTCCTTGATGGTAATGCATGATGGATCAGTATGTCTGCATTTCTCAGCTTCAACGTTACCATTATTACTGACCAATTCCCCAACTCCACTCCGTGAAATGCGCCCTCAAACTTGAAAGGATCCTCCACCATTTTCCAGTGCTGCCTGTAGACACTTATTATATCGCTTTCTAGCCCTTATGAGGACAAATTGCCTTCTGTTACAGCCAAATATATCACAGATTAGTCAAGAGCATCTGCTTCCAATTTTCTGCACCCCAGTTCCTATGTTTTTGTGAATAGTTTAGTCGCTTGGCCTTGTTTCCTAAAGTATGCTTTTTTTATTGCAATTTTTCCACGAAGACCACTTCTGGCCAGACTGTACATGGGTAGATGGGTATAGTTGGGTCCCACTGGTTGCTATCAATTCTGAGCTGATGGCACTGCGGCACATCTTAGAAATGAAGTAACCATGATGTGTCTTTCATCTGCGGCACTAATTTCCTTGGTTGATAACTTCAACGGCGGTCATCAATGATTCCCGTTTCATTCTGTCCTTCATACAATACCTTCAAGGAGACCTCTGAATTTATTCTGCAGCAGGACATCAATTCCAAACACACACGTGTAGCCAAGTTTATTCTGTAAGATATCACATTGCAGAAAAATGTAATTAGACATCTATCCTGACATTGCTAATTGGTTTGTGCAGTATTAAATTACCTTAATTGAAATAACCTTCTAAGTACTCAAGATGGTGCGTTATTTGTCCATCTGTTTCTTCGGCGTAATGAAGAATAAGTAGTCCTGGAAGTGTTGATATGACCCCCAAAATCCCTGAACTCAACAATATGGAGTCTGTCCGAGATTACATACTGAGCTCAGTATTTCTCACTTTATACTTACTGCTTATTCTAATTCTTAAATGTTGCAGAATACGTTCACACTAATTTAAAGTTATTCCTGTGCCGCTCACAATTACCAATGCTTTGTTATAATGAGGGTGCACTGTGATGTACAGATCTCACAGGTGAGCCCTATGCTGTCTATATCCAGCCCTCACATAAGGGAACTAGTGTTTATCGTGCAATGAAATTCTCAAGTGCTTGCTGTTAGGTGTCGAGTTCCCGCTGCTGCACAGGGGAAATCTTGAACCATGTCCTCTGCGGTCTCCCATTCTTCCTCAGCGGAGCCTGCTCAGCGGAGACATCAGTCCCAGCGTCTGGCTCAAGCTGATACTGTGCGGCTGGTTACGGCTGCTGCCCCAGGTTCAGCCTTTGTAACCAGCATTAATCAGCGGCGAGCAGACGTTCCAGGGACTAAGTCCTGCTTTTCATCTACTGAGCATGCCCGTGGGACAACCTCTCATTGGAGGTCACATGCTCAGGTCCTGTAGCGGCTCTGATTGGACCACTAGGAAGGTCCCGGAAGGCTACATCTATAAAAGGCTTGCATGGCCGCTTGGCTATGCACTAGTATAAACCTGTAATCGTGTGTGTGGTTGTATGCCTGTTCTGGTGATTGCTCCTTAATCATTCCCATTCCTAGAGTTGTTGAATGTTCGCGAATGTTGGAGCTACCTAGCGCCTGACAGTGCTATCCTTAACACAAGAGCATGATCCTCACTGCGCCTAACCAGCAGCGACCGCCAGTGCGGCGCCATGCATAATTAGAGCGCTTTCCTAACCCTTGTAAGGGTGGTTAGTGGCGTCCGCCAGTGCGGCGTTGTATGCACTCTGTGCAGTAATCTTTAATTAGTCCTGACAACCGGTCAGTGTAGGGTGGGAACTCCCTCTTGATCTCAGCATCTGACTCAGGGTGTCCTCAGGCGTGGGCTCAAAAGCCACTGAGGGTCAGAGCAGGACCAATCACCAGCATAGTGGGGGTGAAATTCAGGGATCGCACTAGCGTCCATCTGCTGCACCCTGTGACTGCTAACAGGGCACAGTGTTTCCTTAGTTTCCCTGCGACTCTTTGAAGCAACAGAGTTCGCATCAGTTCATACCGGGTGACGGAACCCGAGTTTATTCCGGCGTAGTACCGCCATATAGTGCCGCCATTACGTAGCAGCAGGTTCCATCTCTGCACGGTGGACCCCGAGCTGCGAATGCACGTTTTATTATCTTTATATTTATTCAGTGCGTTCCGCCAGCCCTAACATTATACTAGCGCCAAGGTCTGGCTAGTAATGGCGGACGAACAGCGACTACAGCGGTACATCCAGCAGCTGGAGGGCAGGTTGGCGACTCTGGAGCTCACAACCTCGGTTGTGGATGTTACTGCAGTTGCTGTTCAGGCTGCTAGCATGGCTGCAGCTAGTTTGACCACTGCCACCCCTGCTCCGACATTATCGTGATCCAGTGTGCTATACATCTTGAGCTCCTGGCTGTTCGTTTTCCCACTGAGCGGGCTAAGGTGGGATTTATTATATCCCTCCTGTCAGAGAGGGCGTTGGAGTAGGCTACGCCGCTGTGGGAGCGCGACGATCATGTGGTGCAGAGTGCTCTGTGGTTCTTGAGCACTCTGAAACAGGTCTTTTTGGGACCTCGTGTCACCCATGATAAAGCGCTCCAACTGCTGGCATTGACACAGGGTTCATCCATGGTCAGCCATTTTGTTATCCACTTCCGGACTTTCGCATCTGAGCTGGAGTGGCCGGATAAAGTCCTCATCCCTGTATTCTGGAGGGGACTAGCTAACCATGTGAAAAACGCCTTGGCCACTAGGGAGATTCCTGCCATACTGGAGGAGCTAATAGCAATATCTACCCCCATCGACCTTCGTTTTAACGAGCGAAGGTTGGAGCGAGCCCAGTGTAGGCAGAGGTTTTGGCTGGCTCCCACCTTCACCAAACCTCTGGAATCTCCGGTCCAGGCGTCTGAGCCACATGAGACCATGAGGTGACAAGAGCAGGGTCTAAGTCCCGGACCGCTCATGCACTCAAGGTCTGTCCTGTCTGCCAGCAGCCGGGACATTATGCCAGAAAATGTTCCCAGTGGTCAGGAAAACGTCAGCGTCTAGTGGTTGTAGGAGGAGGTACACTAGACACGGCGACGTTTTCCTCCAAATTGTCCTTCAAGGGGACAATTACCATAGGCCCATCCACTCATACGGTAGAGCTTTGCATGGATTCTTGGGCAGAGGGCAACTTCATGTCTTCTGCCTTTGCCCAATGGCACGCAATACCCCTGGTGATGCTCGCCAAACCAGTGACCGTAAGAGTAGTGAATGAGTCGACACTGCCCTCACAGATAACACACCAGACCATCCTATTTACTTTTTCTATGTCGCCATCCCATTAGGAGATTATCTCTCTACTTGTCATTCCGAGGGAATTGATGAGGTCCTGTTAGGGATACCTTGGCTACGGTACCACTCCCCTCATATTGAGTGGTCCACAGGGAAAATTTTGGGATGGAGTGAATCCTGTGAGGGTAGGTGTCAGAGGGAGTGCGTTCAGGTTGCTACTACTGAGGTACTCGCAGATCTTTCCTCTCTCCCCAAGCACTATTGGGCCTATGCGGACATGTTCTCCAAGAGGGCTGTGGAAACACTTCCGCCTCACCACCCCTATGACTTTCCTATTGACCTCTTGCCTGGTGCTGAGCCTCCCCAGGGTCAAGTCTACCCAATTTCTCTCCCGGAGACGGAGGCAATGTCTCAGTACATCCAGGAGAATTTGGCAAGAGGATTCATTAGGAAGTCAGTGTCACCCGCCGGGGCTGGGTTCTTCTTCGTGCAGAAGAAGAACGGAGAATTACGTCCCTGCATAGACTACAGGGGTCTTAACGCCATAACCATTAAGAATAAGTACCCTCTGCCTCTTATATCTGAGCTCTTCGATAGGTTGCGGGGGGCAAGGGTATTTACTAAGCTTGATCTGCGGGGTGCTTACAACCTGATTCGCATCCGTGAGGGGGACGAATGGAAGATGGCATTTAACACCAGGGACGGGCACTATGAATACCTGGTGATGCCCTTCGGGCTCTGTAATGCTCCTGCCGTTTTCCAAGACTTTGTGAACGATATCTTCCGGGAAATGCTCACCACCTCGGTCGTAGTCTATCTGGATGATATTCTCATCTACTCTCCAGATATAGACTCCCACCAGAGAGATGTTTGCAAAGTCTTTGACCTCTTACGGGCAAACTCCCTCTATGCCAAGTTGGAGAAGTGTGTGTTTGAGCAGGAGGCCTTGCCTTTCCTGGGCTATATCATCTCCACCCGGGGGTTGGCCATGGATCCTGCCAAGCTACAGGCTGTGATGGACTGGCAGGAACCCCATTCTCTCAAAGCGGTGCAGCGCTTTATGGGGTTCATCAACTATTATCGTCAGTTCATTCCCCACTTTTCAACCTTGGTAGCTCCCCTGGTTGCCCTCACAAGAAGGGAGTTAATCCCAAATTGTGGTTGGAGGAAGTCTCCAAAGCCTTCCTCTCTATCAAGTCACACTTCGCTAGTGCTCCCATTTTACATCGCCTCGATGTTGATAAACCATTCATCATGGAGGTGGATGCCTCTTCTGTCAGTGCTGGAGCAGTCCTCTTCCAGAAGGATGCTCAAGGTCGGAAGCATCTTTCTTCTTCTCCAAGACCTTCTCACCGGCAGAGAGGAATTATTCCATCGGAGACAGGGAGTTGCTAGCCATGAAGTTGGCCTTTTCAGAGTGGAGACACCTCCTGGAGGGGGCTCGCTATCACTTCCAAGTATTCACCGACCACAAAAATTTGGTATATTTACAAACCGTCCAGCGGCTAAACTCTCGCCAGGCCAGATGGTCCCTTTTCTTTTCCCAGTTCCACTTCACCCTCCATTTTCTCTCCGGGGAGAAGAACACTCGTGCCGATGCTCTCTCACACTTCTTAGTGTCATCAGAGGAGGAGGAGCCTTGGCTTATTGTCCCTACAGAGAGCCAGAGAACTGTGGCCCCGGTTTCGCTTGAGCCTGTGCCTTCAGGCAAGACTTTTGTTCCACCTAATTGGCGACCAGAGGTTCTCTCTTGGGCCCACTCCTCCAGGGTGGGTGGACATTTTGAGACCAAGAGTACATCTGAGCTCCTGGTGAGGACATACTGGTGGCCGCATATGGCCCGTGACGTTGGAAACTATATTCGAGTGTGTGTCTCCTCGGCAACGGCCTGCTTGGCTACTTTACCCCCTACCGGAGGCAGACAGGCCATGGGAAATGGTTGCGATGGATTTTGTGGTGGGCTTACCCAAGTCTCGTAGCTGCACCATTATCTGGGTAGTCACCGACCATTTTTCCAAAATGGTGCACTTGGTGCCTCTTCCACGGCTACCTTCTGCACGGGCCTTGGCGGCGTTGTTTATTAAGCATGTTTTCTGCCTACACGGTATACCAGACAAAATTGTCGGTGACCGGGGTCCCCAGTTTGCATCTCGGCTCTGGAGAGTGCTCTGTCGTCTACTCAGCATTGAGCTGAATCTTTCTTCAGCGTATCATCCCGAGACGAATGGGTTTGTAGAGAGGGCCAACCAGACTCTGGTCACATACCTGCGACATTTTGTTTCGGCCAGGCAGGATGACTGGGCATCCTTGCTACCATGGGCAGAGTTTGCACTGAACAACGCCGTAGCCAGACTCCATTCCTCCTTAACTAAGGCCAGCATCTGCGTGTCCCTGTGCCCATGCCTGTGTCGTCCACCGATTCTAGGATGGTAGACTGGGCGGTGGAGGCATGTGACATTTGGGACCACGCACAGGATGCCATCCGGGCCTCCAAGGAGAGAATGAGGGTCTACGCCGATGCACATCGGTGCCCCGCTCCGACCTTTGCTCCTGGTGACTTAGGCTACTTTCACACTAGCGTCGGGAAAGGCCCGTCGCTGTGCGTCGGCCCGACGTTCCCGACGCTAGCGTGGTCTCCGCCGCACAACGGGGGCAGCGGATGTATTTTTCCAACGCATCCGCTGCCCCATTGTGAGGTGCGGGGAAGTGCGGGGAGGTGGGGGCGGAGTTCCGGACCGTCGTGAGCAAAAAACGTTACATGTAAGGTTTTTTTCTCCCGTCGGTCCGCTAACACACGCCCAAGCGTCGCAAAACGGACGCAACATTTGGCAATGCATCGCAAATGCGTCGCTAATGCGTCGCTAATGTTAGTCTATGACGAAAAAACGTATCCAGCAAGAACTTTTGCTGGATGCGTATTTTCGGCAAAACGACGCATTTGCGACGTATTGCAGTTAACGCTAGTGTGAAAGTAGCCTTAGAGTGGCCCTCCGCCTGAAACATCAGGCTGCGAGTTGAGTCCACTAAGTTTGTGCCTCTCTACATTGGTCCCTTCAATGTCCTGGAACAAGTCAACCCTGTGGTCTATCGGTTGGCCCTTCCTACACGCCTAGGTTTTACCGACACCTTTCATGTGTCCCTCCTAAAACCCGTTCACATGTCCCGGTTTTTGGAGTCATCTGCCGGGACATCGGGATCGTCCATGGACGATTATGAGGTGAATGCTATTGTTGGGTGTAAGGTGGTACGTGGCAAAAAGTATTATCTGGTGGATTGGAAGGGTCATGGCCCAGAGGACAGGACTTGGGAGCCTATTGAGCACATTCGGGCTCCTCAACTCATTGTTGCCTTTGAGCATAGCGAGGCCCAAGGAGGGGGGCCATGTTAGGTGTCGAGTTCCCGCTGCTGCACAGGGGGAATCTGCCCTAGGTTCAGCCTTTGTAACCAGCATTAATCAGCGGCGAGCAGACATTCCAGGGACTAAGTCCTGCTTTCCATCTACTGAGCATGCCCGTGGGATGACCTCTCATTGGAGGTCGGAGGTCACAAGCTCAGGTCTTGTAGCAGCTCTGATTGAACCACTAGAAAGGTCCCGGAAGGCTACATCTATAAAAGGCTTGCATGGCCGCTTGGCCATGCGCTAGTATAAACCTGCAATCGTGTGTGTGTGGTTGTATGCCTGTTCTGGGTTGTTGGATGTTCGCGAATGTTGGAGCTACCTAGCGCCTGACAGTGCTATCCTTAACACAAGAGCACGATCCTTACTGCGCCTAACAGCAGCGACCACCAGTGCAGCGCCGTACGCAATTAGAGCACTTTCCTAACCCTTGTAAGGGTGGTTAGTGGCGTCCGCCAGTGTGGCGCTGTACGTACTCTGTGCAGTAATCTTTAATTAGTCCTGACAACCGGTCAGTGTAGGGTGGGAACTCCCGCTTGATCTCAGCATCTGACTCAGGGCGTCCTCAGGCGCGGGCTCAAAAGCCACTGAGGGTCAGAGCGGGACCAATCACCAGCATAGTGGGGGTGAATTTCAGGGATCCCACTAGCGTCCATCTACTGTACCCTGTGACTGCTAACAGGGCACAGCGGTTCCTTAGTTTCTCTGGTACTATGTGAAGCAACAGAGTTCGCATCAGTCCATACCGGGTGACGGAACCTGAGTTTAGTCTGGCGTAGTACTGCCATATAGTGCCACCATTACCTAGCAGCAGGTTCCATGTCTGCACGGTGGACCCCGGGCTGCGAACGCACCTTTTATTATCTTTATATTTATTCGGTGCGTTCCTCCAGCCCTAACACTCGCTACTTGAACCGAGCGCATCAGACACTCGGTCGTCTTCGACTTGAGTAGAGACCATAATGGAACTCAATGGCAAACTCGAACACTTTTCCGAAGGTCGGAAATCTTCTCTCTCTCTCTCTTTGCACCCCGGCTCAGATATTTCTCTTATGGGAATCTGGGTGCTCACAACTTGATCCAGCACCCCGATGATCGAGTATCGAGCGGTGCTGAGCGCACTCACCCATCACTACCTGGAGCACATCTTCTATGTCCTGCAGGACTGAACAGTCATAGGGGGCATCACATGATATTTCTGCAGACCTACCTCTTGTGGAGGGATTGCAAATGATATAACTCTAAGATCCACTTTAATAAAGTTATCTGTGCAGGGAAGAATGAACATCAGCCCTGTGTACAAAGAAATTAGTGTCAGTAAAGAACATTATGGACATTTATCCTATGCATTAGGGCTACTTGACGACATCCATCCTCTGCAGTGCCAATGACCTGGGTTAGCCTGCTTGTTACAACCTGTCACCTCTGCAATACCGTGGTACATCGAAGGGCTATATAGCTATATTTGTTATGTTTTGAGAAACATCAGGGAGAGGCCAAAGGTGAGGACATGAAGTGGCAGATGGGGGCACAACATTTTTTAGCTTTTTGCCCTGACAATTTAGATAAACGTGTCCCCAAAAGATCTGAGTAACAAGTAAGTATGTATGTGTTTACCCTTCTGCACACCAAAGAAGTAATATATACCACACACTAGACCCCCCTAAAAGCACACAGCCCACATACCAGACCACCTAAACAAAAAAATCCATAAAATACACGTTCCCCCAAACCTCCTCTACTAAAAGAGTATACCAGAGCCCCTAAAAAAACTTCTAAAATACATGCCCACTTAAAAATAAAGCTCTCAGACCACACTGCTTACAGACCCCAAACCAGGCATCCCCGGTTTTACAGATCCTAAACCAGGCTCTTATTTATAGACACCCCAAATCTGATCCCCATCTACAACCCCCAGACCAGACTACCTAAAAAATACATACCCTGGACAGACACCTCTGTTTACAGACCTAAGATGAGATCCCAAACTAGAAATGTACATATTCACAGACAAGACATTCGGATACTTCCATTCATACCTCTCCTCTGCTCCTGGGCACGGATACAGAACACGTCCTGGCACTGTGACATGCCCCGTGTGCTTGCCTACCCTGCTGAAACCTATGGATTTCAGAAAATATTTATCTCTCATGTATGGCCATTGCCATCACCTCTCCCACCGTGCCGTAGAGGTTCAGCAGCTGTTAGTCTTATCTAAAGTTCACAGTAACAACCAGCAGAACTGAGAATGCGGATCTGGCCTATCAGGCATCTCCACCTTGGACCTCCAGCAGCAGAGATGGTACGGCCGTATTTACTACTGAAGTCATCACTGTGAAAAAGGAGCTGAGGAGTTGCACAAAATTCGCACCCAACATAAGGGGCATAAATTGACATGAAACGGCTCTCAAACCTGCTGTAACTGTTGTCAATTTATGCTGCGGACAGATTTCTCAGCATGTGCATGAGAGTTCTTAAAATCCAACATGTTGTAAAATGCAGCAGATTTTAAACAATTGAACACACTGCAGAAAATGCGGTTCTTTTTACATCATGAGAAATTAGCCTAATAGGATTAGTGCAAGGTAAGTGTTGGCATAAAACACCACAAAAAGAGGACTAAAAACCAGACCCTGTACATTACCTGCAGCATGTGAATAGAGCCCTATGCTAGCCTCAGGCAGAACATTGTAAAAGTCACAAAAAAACAAAACAGTAAAATAAATTATTTGACATAACTTTTTAAAATACAAAGCAAACACGGAGATAGTATAAATTGTCTCTTATTATATCAGGCAGAGCTTACCTGGGCCTCTTGCTTTTCCAGAGATTATACGTCCGAGCCTAAACACCACAGCGCGTTCATATTCCTTAATAATCTAGAACATTTGCATACAATATAATAAATAAGATGGTATGACTGGGTTGTAGGTCTGAATAGGAGTCTACAGTAATGACTTGAGTTACCTTAACACAGAACCAAATGGATAAAGGGAAGGTGATGGCCGTCAGTAGAGCGGAGACTATCAGAATGATCCAGCCACAAACACCAATATCTCCTTTCATGGCATCTACAAAACACAAATATGAGCGATGATCCAAAAACGGAAATAAAACAGCATTGGATATTCTGTAGCTACAGATGTAGTCAGAACTGGATCAGCTCCATAGACCTTTTTCATGTATGCCATTCTAGAGTCCTACATCCTTCTTGTATGTTGTTATCACACTACAGTACATTCTGGTTCACACATTCTGGTTGGTTTTAGTGTCCACATTTTGGAATCAAGCTTTTGTTATTCTTCATTTAAAGAGTTAATAACACAGTAATACGTCAGAAGTTTTGATAAATACATTGCCTTGCGAAAGTATTCGGCCCCCTGGAAGTTTTCAACCTCTTCCCACATATCATGCTTCAAACATAAATACCAAATGTAAATTTTTGGTGAACAATCAACAACAAGTGGAACACAATTGTGAAGTTGAACAAAATTTATTGGTTATTTTAAATTTTTGTGGAAATTCAAAAACTGAATAGTGGGGTGTGCAATATTATTCAGTCCCTTTAACTTAATACTTTGTTGCGCCACCTTTTGCTGTGATTACAGCTGCAAGTCGCTTGGGGTATGTCTCGATCAGTTTTGTACATCGAGAGACTGAAATTCTTGCCCGTTCTTCCTTGGCAAACAGCTCGAGCTCAGTGAGGTTTGATGGAGATCGTTTGTGAACAGCAGTTTTCAGCTCTTTCCACAGATTCTCAATTGGATTGAGGCCTGGACTTTGACTTGGCCATTCTAACACCTGGATACATTTATTTGTGAACCATTCCATTGTAGATTTTGCTTTATGTTTGGGATCATTGTCTTGTTGGAAGACAAATCTCCGTCCCAATCTCAGGTCTTTTGCAGATTCCAACAGGTTTTCTTCAAGAATGGTCCTGTATTTGGCTCCATCCATCTTCCCATCAATTTTAACCATCTTCCCTGTCCATGCTGAAGAAAAGCAGGCCCAAACCATGATGCTGCCACCACCATGTTTGACAGTGGGAATGGTGTCTTCAGGGTGATGAGCTGTGTTACCTTGTCCTTTACACGAAACATATCGTTTGGCATTGTTGCCAAAAAGTTCGATTTTGGTTTCATCTGACCAGAGCATCTTCTTCCACATGTTTGGTGTGTCTCCCTGGTGGGTTGTCGCAAACTTTAAATGACACTTTTTATGGATATCTTTGAGAAATGGCTTTCTTCTTGCCACTCTTCCATAAAGGCCACATTTGTGCAGTGTATGACTGATTGTTGTCCTATGGACAGACTGTCCCACCTCAGCTGTAGATCTCTGCAGTTCATTCACAATGATCATGGGCCTCTTGGCTGCATCTCTGATCAGTCTTCTCCTTGTTTGAGATGAAAGTTTAGAGGGACGGCCGGGTCTTGGTAGATTGGCAGTGGTATGATACTCCTTCCATTTCAATATTATCGTTTGCACAGTGCTCCTTGGGATGTTTAAAGTTTTGGAAATCACTTTGTATCCAAATCCGGCTTTAAACTTCTCTACAACAGTATCACGGACCTGCCTGTTGTGTTCCTCGGTCTTCATGATGCTCTCTGTGCTTCAAACAGAACCCTGAGACTATCAGAGAGCAGGTGCATTTATACGGAGACTTGATTACACACAGGTGTATTATATTTATCATCATTAGGCATTTAGGACAACATTGGATCATTCAGAGATCCACAATGAACTTCTGGAGTGAGTTTGCTTCACTGAAAGTAAAGAGGTCGAATAATATTGCACGTATCGGTGTGACAAACATTACAACATCTACTATTCACTTCCAATTAAGGCTGAGTGGACCTGTGGAAGTTCAGGTTACCCCGAATCTTAGTCCAAAGTTCGGTTCGGGTACCAGAACGCTACCCCAACTTTAACCAGAACCCGAACCCCATACAAATCATCTCTCTCTCAGTTCCGCTCATCTCTACTTCCGAGTATTGGCTGAGAATTGCCTATACAAGCCTATGGATGCACGAAAAAAACCAGATCCCATACAGATCAACCTTTTAGCATCTGATTTTTATAGATACACTAGCTGAAGAGCCCGGCGTTGCACAGGCATAGCAACTAACTGTGGTAAGTTATAACAAATTATAATGATTATACACCATCCCATAGTCCCAGTGCCAATCAAACATCCTCCATCCCACAGTCCAGTACCCATATACCCATCACACATCCTCCATCCCATAGTCCTGTGCCCATATACCCATCATACACGTTCTCCATTCGATAGTCCCATGCGCATATACCCATCATACATATCCTCCATCCCATAGTCCAATTCCCATGTACCCATCACACATATCCTCCACCTCATAGTCCCGTGCCCATATACCCATCATACATATCCTCCATCCTATAGTCCCGTGCCCATGTACCCATCATACATAGCCTCCATCCCATAGCCTGTGCCCATATACCCATCACACATCCTCCATCCCATAGTCCAGTGCCCATATACCCATCACATTGTCCATTCTTTAGTCCCCTGCCCATATACCCATCACACATCCTCCATCCCATAGTCCAGTGCCCATTTACCCATCATACATATCATCCATCCCATAGTCCCATGCCCATATACCCATCACACATCCTTCATCCCATAGTCCCGTGCCCATATGCCAATCATATATATCCTCTATCCCATAGTCCCGTACCCATATACCCATCACACATATCCTCTATCCCATAGTCCTGTGCCCATATACCTATCATACAGATCCTCTATCCCATAGTCCTGAGCCCATCATACATATCCTCCATCCCATAGTCCCATGCCCATATACCCATCATACATATCCTCCATCCCATAGTCCTGTGCCCATATACCCATCATACACATCCTCCATCCCATAGTCCAGTGCCCATATATCCATCACACATCCTCCATCCCATAGTCCAGTGCCCATATACCCATCACAAACCCTCCATCCCATAGTCCTGTGCCCATATACCCATCATACATATCCTCCATCCCATAGTCCCATGCCCATATACCCATCACACATCCTCAATCCCATAGTCGTGTGCCCATATACTAATCATACATATTCTCCATCCCATAGTCCCGTGCCCATATACCCATAATACATATCCTCCATCCCATACTCTAGTGCCCATATACCCATCACCCCTACTCTGGAACCCTCTACCACAACACATCAGACTCTCGCCTACCATCGAAACCTTCAAAAAGAGCCTGAAGACCTACCTCTTCCGACAAGCCTACTACCTGCAGTAACCACCGATCAACCAAACCGCTGCACGACCAGCTCTGTCCTCACCTACTGTATCCTCACCCATCCCTTGTAGATTGTGAGCCTTTGCGGGCAGGGTCCTCTCTCCTCCTGTACCAGTCATGACTTGTATTGTTTAAGATTATTGTACTTGTTTTTATTATGCATACCCCTCCTCACATGTAAAGCGCCATGGAATAAATGGCGCTATAACAATAAATAATAATAATAATAATAATAATACATATCCTCCATCCCATAGTCCAGTGTCCATATACCCATCATACATCCTCCATCCCATAGTCCCGAGCTGGGTGGCGCTGAGCAGGGAGTTCCTGGAGATGTGCTGTTATGTAACCTGGCAGTGCGGCTCTGTGTGCGGCCGCTGATGATGCGATTTTCTACGCTGGTAACAATAGAGTGTGGCAGTAATAGAGGAGGGGGTGATTCATGTCTGTCATGTCTGGGGGGGGCAGACAATGGCTGGGAGCTTATGTTCCTGGGGATGCTAGATTTCTCCCACCTGGTCAGTGTCTGCTGAGGTGTTGTGGAGTGGAAAAACTTGCTCATAGCAACCAATCACAGCTCAGCTTCTTTTAAACAGCTCTGGTGAAATGAAAGATGCTTAGTGATTGGGTGGGGCTATGTGGAGTGGGCATGGCTGATACACATATACACACACATACACTCATTTATATATATATAGATTGCCATTATTTACAAAGGAAAGAATTTTGTCAATTACATTTTAAAATGTGGATGTGAAAAATGGATGTCACATGGGCGTAAAAACAGACACATGGATGGCACATGGTTAACAGCATGGAAGAAAATCATCCAATTTTTCTGCATGAAACTTGAATAATTTTTCAGATATTTATCTGACCCTGGCCTTAGGGACAAACACTGTGACCTCTGTGCCAGACTGGCTTTGCTCGGCTCTACACAGATATGTAATCTGAACGGTGTAGGGATCCATCTCCAGGTATATGAACCAGTACTCCTCTGTGTATCCGAGGAGAGCCAAAGAGGCAAAGTATTCAGCCCTATAGTTGTGGTGATCCATAGCATCTCAGGTAGCATAGCATAGCTTCTCAACAAACCAATTTTGGAACAAATCAAGCCAAACGTGTCACTTGGAGCAAGGACCACCAAGCTACAACTTGTCTACTTTAGAAACATCATACAAAGAGAGCAATCAATGGAGAAGGACATCATGGTCGGAAAAATAGAAGGAGAAAGGCGAAGAGGAAGACCAGCAACTTGATGACTTGATGCTATCAAGCTAATGGTAGAGAAGACCCTGGTGGACCTATTTAGGCTTTCACAAGAACGATCTTCCTACACATCGTTCATCCATCCATCCATCCATCGCCATGGCTCGAGATTGAGCCAAAGACCGATAAAAAAAAGCTTCTCAGGACTCTGCTCTCCAGAGAGCAATGCTCTGTTATTTCACTATGATGTCCGAAGATTTTTCAAGTGTTAGTTACCCATTAAAGCAAGGAAAGACCACAATTGAACAGAAAAAAAACAGACCTGCAAAAAAAGGGTTATCCAGGTTAAGAAAAATGGCCTTTTTCGAGATACGGTAATGCATTATCACTGAGGCTAGGGACTGTCTGCAATGGTCACATGGATAGACACCATGTCATCTCCAAAGAACAGTAAACAGAGGCCAATGGGCCATTTCCTAATTTTGACAATTTTTTTTAGAATCTTAAAAAACTTCTAGGGCAATGAAAGCCTAGAATCCCCACCGCGTCATGTGTGACTTTGCTTAACCTGCTTGGCTTCTCCTTCACACACTCATATCCTTGAGAACCAATCAGTTTTAAAAATCTTATTAATTCTATTTGACGTCTGATAAATCAGTAATAAGAATGATGATAAGCTGCCAGCTTGTTAGGTGCGAAGTGTAGGGTGTGAGGAGTTCTAAGAGCAAAAATGCTAAGCTCAGACATCCATATTTCACCATCAGTATACGGACCACAAAGCCCAGAACTGACTGCAAGCAGTCTCAATTCTGCATGATTTATTGCCATCTTTTATGGACTGTGAACCCGGCCTAGTACTAAATTCTTTTACCTTGGGTTTTAATTCCCTGCACCATGATAGAGGGTGCATTGTAATCTTTCCTATGGAGCCCCTTGTCTTTCATGCATAGGACTGAAAAATATAATATATTTCGAGTTATGGAAAGGTGAACATATCTACAATATTAACAATGGTATCTATTTCTATTTTAATCTTCAAAGGAAAATTCTTTACATTTTTTAAATTGTGAATTTCCGGAAAGTCGACATATTTTTCGCTGCAGGGTTTATGCAGAACGTGTATTTGTTGTCACCGCCATGAATTATTGTTCCCCTGAATTGCACTTATACTCTGGCATCTTTTAAAGTACACAGGTTCTGTTGTTACAATGTTTGCCCTCCATTAGATATGAACAAGAGCGGAATAAATTCTCAAAAGCAGCAGGTCCCATGCAGATGATAAGGAAGAACAATGAGTACTATCCCCAAACCTAAAGTACTTGCCTCCGTATTAGGTCAGTGACTACTTAGGTCTGGACTTTTAAGGGATTGTTTAATTTAGTAAACACTTTTTTTGTGTATACATCTAAGAAACTCTAAGGCCCCTGAACACATTCTGACAGCAGCTAAATGTAGGAATAGAGACCCTGATTCCAAGAATGTATCATTTAGTTTATTGGGTGCAGCAGTTGTGACATAATCAGAGCTTTTATTCATGCAGCAGCACTCAGAAAGCTGTCTCCACCCCCAACACACCCTAGCTCTCTATGTACATTATCTATTGACTGCAAGCTACTTATCAGAGGAGGGGGCGTGGTTGGACCAGGAGGCACCAGGGAGCTAGTCTGGGCAGTGATAATCTCCTGATGATAAAACATTCATTGTATGGAAACCACAGCAATCAGCCTAATAAGTGAAACCTGTTTTTCAGCCCCTACCTGATGCTGGTTGCATAGCAAAAACCTGCTAACAGATTCCATTGAAAGAATTTGAACACCATAGTTTAATAAGAAGAATGTATGTTCAATCCCAAATTCATCATCAACCTCAAGTCTCTCTCATATTCACACTCAAAACAGATTTGTAATAAAAACATACATAAAAGAGAAAGAAGTTGGTCACTGCTGGAAGATCTATATGATCTCGGGAGCACTGGAAGAGATTGGAAATGTTGGGGTATTTTATCATTACTCATCTAAGGTCAACAGGAGAAATCCCAGTCTTGTTGGGTTTTGGCAGCTTTACACCTGGAATACAACCTTGGGACATAAAGGGAAACCTATAGTGGATATTATCATAGTAACATTTCAGTAGGGGGGAGTACTTACCGACCAAATTATCTTTTTCCTCCCTCTTGTGTTTAGGAACGTGAGACTCTGTATTCCCTTCCATGGTTTCCTGTTTAGAGGACATGGGTTATATGGTGATCAATACCTTTCATTTTGCAGAATGAAATATATCTAACGGGGCATTACAGTTAAATACATAAAGGCATTATTAATGTATGGAGCCCCAAAGGAGGTATTATCAGTATATGAAGGGCACAGAGACACAACGGGGATATTATTAATATACTAACTGAAGAGCCCGGCGTTGCCCGGGCATAGTAACTAACTGTGGTTAGTTATAACAAATAATAACGGAACACAACCGGTGCCATTTTGTTGAAGGAAAAGGTTTTTTTTTTAGCACAATATTAACCCCTAAACGACTGCCGATCGACTTTTAACAGCGGCAGTTAAGGGGCCTTATTCCTCCTGCATCTCATGCTCCTTCATTTTACACAGCCTCCTCCTGCACCTCATGCTCCTCCTTTATACACAGCATTTTTCTGCAGCACAGCTTTTCTCCTTTATAGTCGCCTCCTCCAGTCGCACCTCACACTGCTCTTTTATATACAATTGGAAACAGTTGATCCTGAGAGAAATTGCACTAACTGCAACAAAGCGTATCGTATATGTGGCGCACTTGGGATCCAGTCGCCACAGATTACTGCATCTCAGCCAGAGTTGTGGTATTCCGCTCTCAGGCACTGCACGGAATCCTACACCAGCATCCAACACTAGACACTTCAGTCAGGGCACCTGGGCGTACCCTTGGGGAGGATGGCCTCATCCCAGGCTGGAGGGGGTATATAGATAGAGGATGTGGGTGGAGTCTGGCAGAGAGAGTCTGCAGGGAGAAAGAGAGGAGAGCAGACGTGAGAGTGACAGGAAGCAGAAAGATCAAAACAGACAGGAAGGAGTTCCCAAAGAGAGGGAACTGAAGAAAAGTGAAGCTAAAGTTAGAAGAGAAGGAAGGGGTCCTAGAGGCACGGGTAGTGAGAAGTCCGCCCGTGGGGCTCGTATTCATGCTGACCATAGTCAGGTGGAGGGATCAGGTCGCAGTCAGGGGACCGGCCCTATTCTAGTGGAAAAACTAAGGACTCAGCTAGATAACCAGAGGCTGTGGCTTTTGCAGAAGCACAGCCACATCTGCACACATTCGCTGAAAAGGCAGCTGGATAGGATCCAGGGGGATCAGAGCTCACCACCCGACAAGATCCATGGCTGCTGGCTCAGGACACTGTGTGGCGCAGGGCAAGAGAGGCAGAGCCAGTGCAGAGAGACGGCCAAGCAAGGACATAAGAAAGAGTGTTCTGGAAAGTCCACTCAAATTGCTTGAAATTGGCTGGACCACAAACCCAAAGGACACAGCACCCCGCCTGGGGCAACTAAGAACTGTGAGTAAAGCATTGGAAACCGCACCTTGCTGTGTCCTCACACTTATTTACTGTGCTATCCATCCTGCACAACATCCACCATCAGCATCTTCATCTTTTACATCCTAAGTGCCCTGGGACTTAAGCTCTGCCTGTGGAGAGCTGTACCAACCATGCTGCATCACCATCTGCCCCAGCGGTCTCTTTAAGCAGCGTCGGCTAACATCGCCTTTATTGCTGAGTGCCACAGGTGGCGTCACAAACAATAACTTTAATAAACTTTATTTTCCCTTTTTCATCATCACATCCCCTTTTATTGGATGCCCAGGGCCACGGACTGGGTCACTGCTGCCGTGACATGTACCCTTTAAGAACCAGCCCGGTACCGAGTATTCCCACGGCCCTGGCGGGAACTCCATATACACAGCCTACTTCTTCGGCAGCACCACACTTTTCTTCTTTAGACCTCGTTCACATGGTCAGTATTTTTACCTCAGTATTTCTAAGCTAAAACTTGGAGTAAAACAATCAGAGGAAAATAATATTAGAAACATGTCACAACTTCTGTATTTTTCTCCACCGCGTGGTTTTGGTTTATAAATAGTGAGGTAAAATACCTACCAAATACTGAACGTGTGAATGTGGCCTTATACACAGCCTCCACCTGCAACGCCTCACTCTTCTCTATACACAGCCTCACACTGCAGCAGCACCTCACTTCTCTCATTTTCCCATCACGCCTCTCATTTTCCCCCTCACATCTCTCATTTTCCCCCTCATATCTGTCATTTTCTCCCTCACTTCTGTCATTTTTCCCCCTCACACTTATCATTTTGACCTTACACCTCTCATTTTCTGATCACTCCTCTCATTTTCCACTCACACCTCTTAATTTTCTCCAAACTTCTCTCATTTTCCCTGCACTTCTCTCATTTTCCCCTCACTGCTATCTTACCCTCACACGTGCACAGCAACTTCCTGTTATGAGCACAGCATTGTAATCCATGAGGCTCCTCCCTTTCCCTTGACGTCATGCCTCACAGGAGCAACTTGATACATATACACACACACATACATACACTCATCTTTATATATATATATATATATATATATATATATATATATATATATAGATTGAGTCAAGGGTAGCAGGAGAAATTGTACGGCATAATTTGTTGTTCTATTTCTCCTGAGTACACCGATACCCCATATCTGGGGGGAAACTACTGTTTGGGCATATGGCAGGGCTCAGTAGGGAAGAAGCATCATTTGACTTTTTGAATACAAATTTGCTGCAATAATTAGGGGTCGCCATGTCACATTTTGAGAGCCCCAGATGTGCCTAAACAAATGGAACTACCCCACAAGTGACACCGTTTTGAAAACTAGACCCCTTGGGAAACTTATCTAGAAATTTGGTGGGCACCTTGAACCCCCAGGTGCTTCCCAGAAGTTTATAATTTTGAGCAGTAAAAAAAAAATCCACAAAAGTGTTATTTTAGCCCCAATTTTTTTATTTTCACTGATGTAACAGGAGAAAATGGAACCCAAAATGTGTTGTGAAATTTCTCTTGAGTATGCAGATACCTCAGATGTGGGGGTAAACTACTCATTGGGCGCACGGCAGGGCTTAGAAAAGGAGTGACATTTTGGAATGCAGAATTTGGTGGAATGGTCTGCTGGTGTCATGTCACATCTGGAGAGCCCCTGATGTGCCTAAACAGTAGAAAACCCTGCAAGTGACCAAGTTTTGGAAACTAGACCCCTCAAGGAATTTATCTAGATGTGTGGTGAGCATCTTGAACCCACAGGTGCATCACAGAATTTTACAACATTGATCTGTGGAAAGAAAGAAAAAAAAAAATCACCCAAAAATGTTATTTTAGCCCCAAATGTTTTAATTTTCACAAGTATAGCAGGATAATGTACCAGAAAATTTGTTGTCCAATTTGTCCTGAGTACAAAGATATGCCTTATGTGGTAAAAAACTACTTTTAAGACTACTTTTAAGTGCACAGCTCAGAAGAGAAGGAACGCCATCTCGAAGTTCGCCGAACTTGTTTGAGGGTGCCATGTCACATTTGCAGAATCCCCATAAGAGACCCTATTCTACAAACTACACCTCTCAATTAATTCATCTAGGGGTGCAGTGATCATATTGACACCACAGGTGGGTCACAGAATTGTATACCATTTGGCTTTGAAGTAAAAAATAACTAAATTTTTACCACCAAAATTTTGATTCAGCCCCAGATTTTACATTTCACACTGTGAAATGAGTAAAAATGGCACCAAAAACTAAGCGCTATTTGCCTCTTGGAGTTCTGATTTTCCTAGAATAGTTTGCGGACTCCATATACAGAGCCCTAAGTGCTAGAAGATCAGAATTTTGGAAATTATACCACTTTAAGAATGTATCTACAGGTGAAGTGACGATATTTACTTCATGGGTGTTTCCCAGAAGCAAGCAGCAGTGGATGTTGTTGAGTGAAAATTGCAAACTGCCATTGTAGTGACCAGTACGTGGTAGTGACCAGTACGTGGTAGTGACCAGTACGCAGTAGTTCTCAGCTCATGCTTCTGGAAACATGCACCCGTAAATTAGGCGGGCTCTCATCGCTACAGAAATGCCAAACATGTGGGCACTAAATGTGGTTAAGACACACTGGGGCCCAGAAGGGAGGGAGCATTTGGATTTGGGAATGCAGAATTCGCAGGATTTCTTTTGGGGGTGAGGAGTCACTTTGCTATTCCAGAGCCTTTGAACTACCAGTAACATGGAAGCACCCTATATTTCTATTAACAGGTGATGGACCTGAGTGGATTGCTTTTTTTGTGGATTGATTTTAAGCATTTGTTAGGAACATTTTACATAATGTTTGGGATCACATTTATTTGTCGCTCTACGCTGAGCACTTACATAGGGGTTTCGATCTAAATCTCTGAGTGATTTGAGTCAGATGAAACCCCCGAAGGATCCATTCACTATAATGAGGCACCATCTGGCCTCTATTTAGTAGTGTCCTTCTTTTCAGAAGTGCACAACACTGTGGCCGACTGCCAACTGCACTTTTATGCACACCTAAAAAGATGGACACCCCCGGATAACAGATCCTATGGCCACAGTGCCTCCATCTACCTCATTATAGGGAATCTTATGCCGGGTATCCATCTGAATCGCATATTTCAGAGAATTGCCCAGAAACCCTGGTGCAAGAGCTCAGTGTAGAGCACAGGATAAATGTGAGCTGAGCCTTACTGCGATTTTTGAGAGGCAAAATGAAAAATTCAACAGCAGGTTAAGAATTGGCTTTATTTATTTTTTACACTATTCCCCAGTATGTACTGTCAGAATAGAATAGATATATAGATAGAATAAAATAAAAAAATGGCTTGGGGTCCCCCATATTTTCTTAACCAGCTGAGGGAAAGCTGACAGGTAAGGGCTAATGCTTATAGTCTAGGAAGGGGGTAATAAACTTGGAGCTTCCTAGGCTATTAAGACAACATCTGCAAGGAGTTTGTATGTTCTCCCCGTGTTTGCGTGGGTTTCCTCCGGGTACTCCGGTTTCCTCCCACATTCCAAAGACATACTGAAAGGGAATCTAGATTGAGAGCTCCATCAGGGACAGTGATGATAATGTCTGTAAAGCACTGCGGAATATGATTGGCGCTATATAAATAGATTATTATTATATTATTATCAATTCATAGCTGTCTACTTAGTATTTACTGGCTATTAACAAGTGGTGACCCTCTAAAAAAAATTACTCCCTTATTTTTATTAAAGGGAACCTGTCACCCCCCTCAGGCGTTTGTAACTAAAAGAGCCACTTTGTGCAGCACAAATGCTGCATTCTGACAAGGTGGCTCTTTTAGTTATGATGCCTGCACACACTGAAATAAACGTTTATAAAATGTGCCCCCTCATACCGTGAAACCGTCCCGGAGGCGGGACTTTCCTTCCTTATCAGACGCAGCACAGCCGTCACGCCGGGCACCGCCTCCTCTTGCAGCATTATACACAATAATAGAATACACAGTTGAAACCAGAAGTTTACATATACTATATAAAAAGACACATATGTATGTTTTTCTCAATATCTGACATGAAATCAGAATAAATCTTTCCTGTATAGGTCAGTTAGGATTACCATAATCTATTATATAATTGTCTAAGGGTCACTTCCGTCTTTCTGTCTGTCTTTCTGTCTGTCACGGAAATCCCAAGTCGCTGATTGGTCGCGGCAAAACAGCCACGACCAATCAGCGACAGGCACAGTCCGGCGGCAAAATGGCCGCTCCTTACTCCCGCAGTCAGTGCCCGCTCCATACTCCCCTCCAGTCAGCGCTCACACAGGGTTAATGGCAGCGTTAACGGACCGTGTTATGCCACGGTGTAACGCACTCCGTTAACGCTGCTATTAACCCTGTGTGACTAACTTTTTACTATTGATGCTGCCTATGCAGCATCAATAGTAAAAAGATCTAATGTTAAAAATAATAAAAAAATAGCTATATACTCACCGTCCGCCAGCCCCTCGGATTCAGAACAGGCCTTTTCTGCTCCTCGCGACGCTCCAGTGACC
The DNA here is from genome assembly GCF_051348905.1 of Ranitomeya variabilis. Taxonomy (NCBI): domain Eukaryota; kingdom Metazoa; phylum Chordata; class Amphibia; order Anura; family Dendrobatidae; genus Ranitomeya; species Ranitomeya variabilis. Next base: position 696,487,574 of record NC_135234.1, on the reverse strand, counting down.
ACTACATGCACTGTGATCTCGCGAGACCGCTACGTCATCATCTCGCGAGACCGCAATGCACTCTTGGGACCGGAGCGCGCGAGGAGCATCAGTAAACGCTTCGCCTGGATCCGGGGGCCAACGGAAGGTGAGTATATAACTATTTTTTATTTTAATTCTTTTTTTTAACAGGGATATGATGCCCACATTGCTATATACTACGTGGGCTGTGCAATATACTACGTGGGCTGTGCAATATACTACATGGGCTGTGCAATATACTACGTGGGCTGTGCAATATACTACGTGGCTGTGCTATATACTACGTGGGCTGTGCTATATACTATGTGGGCTGTGTTATACACTACATGGGCTGTTATATATTACGTGGACTGTGCTATATACTACGTGGGCTGTGCTATATACTACATGGGCTGTGCTATACACTACGTGGGCTGTTATATACTACGTGGGCTGTTATACACTACGTGGGCAGTGTTATACATTACGTGAGCTGTGTTATACACGACGTGGGCTGTGTTATATACTGCGTGCGTGGGCTGTTATATACTACGTGAGCTGTGTTATATCCTATGTGGGCTGTTATACACTCCGTGGCTGTGTTATATGCTATGTGGGCTGTTATACACTCCGTGGGTTGTGCTATATACTCCGTGGGCTGTGCTATATACTACATGGCTGTGCTATATACTACGTGGCTGTGCTATATACTACGTGGCTGTGCTATAAACTACGTGGCTGTGCTATTTACTACGTGGGCTGTTATATACTACGTGGCTGTGCTATATACTACGTGGCCGGCTGCGAACAATCAGTGATAGGTGCAGTCCGGCCGCGAATTGGCGCAGGATTTGAACCATGCTTCGCTAATTGGTCGCGGTTGGCCGAATCCTGTGTATTTAATGTATTATTCTAAAATCTTCATAAATAAACTACATATATATTCTAGAATACCCAATGCGTTAGAATCGGGCTACCATCTAGTTATTAATATTTGTCAAATGCCAGTATAATGAGAGAGAGAGAATGTTTAAGGCATTTTTGTTACTTACTGCAAAGTCAAAAGTTTACATACATTACATTAGTATTTGGTACCATTGTCCTTAAACTGAATGACTTGGGTCAAACGTTTGGGATATCCTTCCACTAGCTTCTCACAATAGTTGGTTGGAATTTGAGCCCTTTACTCCTGACAAAACTGGTGTAACTGATCCAGGTTTGTCAATCACCTTGCTCACACCTGCCTTTTCAGCTTTGCCCATACATGTTCAATAGGATTGAGATCAGGACTTTGTGATGGCCTCTCCAAAACATTGACTTTGTTATCCTTAAGCCAGTTTGTTACCATTTTGGCAGTATGCTTCAGATCATTATCCATTTGGAAGACCCATTTCCGCCCAAGCTTTAACTTCCTGGCTCATGTCTTTGGATGTTGCTTCAGCTTTGCCACATAACCTTCTTTTCTCATGATGCCATTTATTTTGTGAAGTGCACCAGTCCCTTATGCAGCAAAACAACCCCACAACATGATGCTGCCACCTCCGTGTTTCACAGATGGGATGGTGTTAGGCTTCCAAGCTTCTCCCTTTTTGCTCCAAACATAACGATGGACATTATGCCCAAGAAATTCAATTTTAGTTTAATCAGACCACAGGACGTCTCCAAAAATTAAGGTCAGATATTGAGAAAAACCTGCATATCAGTCTTCTCATATAGTGTATGTAAACTTCTGGTTTCAACTGTATGTCTCCTCCACGCTTATTTGCTCCTAACCCAATCGCCTCCAAGACTTCTCCCGAAAATCCCCCATCATCTGGAATTCAGTGCCCCAACACATCCAGTTATCCACTACATTTGGATCCTTCAAACGGAACCTGAAAACCCATCTCTTCAAAGAAGCATACAACCTGTAACGACCATGCTGCCACCTCAACACTATCGGAGTACTGCAGTGCACAGGCGCCGGGCCTCTCTGACCTTTCCTGGCGCCTGCGCACTGCAGTACTTTGCTCTGCCCTCAACAGGGCAGACAAAGTACGCCTGCGCCAGAGCCGCAGCGTGAAGACAAGAAGAGGACATGATCGTATGAAGATGGGAGGCCCTGGACCGCGACTCCCATCGGACCAGAACCGCAGCAGGACCGCCCCTTGGTGAGTATAATCTAACCTCTTTTTCTCATCTTTCAGGATACATCGGGGGCTTATCTACAGCATTACAGAATGCTATAGACAAGCCCCTGATGCCAGTGGGCTTAGCTCACCTTTGATTTTGGGGGTGACAGGTTCCCTTTAAATCAGAAAGTCGTGTCACACAAAATAGTTAATAAATGACATTTCCCATATGTCTACTTTACATCAGCACAATTTTTGAAACATTTTTTTTGTTAGGAAGTTAAAAGTTGACCAGCGATTTCTAATTTTTCCAACAAAATTTACAAATCCATTTTTTTTAGGGACCACCTCACATTTGAAGTGAGTTTGGAGGGTCAATATGACAATATACCCAAAAGTGACACTATTCTAAAAACTGAACCCCTCGAGATGCTCAAAACCACACTCAAGAAGATTATTAACCCTTCAGGTGCTTCACGAAAACTAAAGCAATGTGGAAGGAAAAAATTAACTTTCACTTTTTTCACAAAAAATTTACTTTAGACCCAAACTCTTATTTTCACAACGGTAACAGGAGAAAATGGACCACAAAATTTGTTGTGCAATGTCTCCAGAGTACGCAGATACTCCGTATGTGGGGAAAAGCCACTGTTTGTTTGGCAGGGCTCAGAAGGGAGGGAGCACCATTTGACTTTTTGAATGCAAAATTGTCTGGAATCAATAGTGGGCGCCATGTCAAGTTTGGATACCTCCTGATGTACAGTACCTAAACAGTGGAAACCCCCCAATTCTAACTCGAACCCTAACCCCAATCTCAACACCACAACAGTAACCCCAACACAACCGTAAATCCAACACAACCCTAACCCCAGCACAACCCTTACCCCAGCACAACCCTTACCCCAACACCACAACCGTAAACCCAACACAACACTAACCCTAGCCCCAACCCTAAGCCTAGCCCCAATTCTAACCCTAGCTCAACCCCAACCCTATCCCTATCCCTAACCCTAGCACCAACGCTAGCTGCAAAGAATGGAAAAACATTTTTTTTTTTAATTTTATTATTTTTACCTAAGGGGGTGACAAAGGGGAATTTGATTTACTATTTTTTTTTTTTTATTTTGATCATTGTGATAGGGGCTATCACAGTGATGAAAGTGAACCAATAGGAAAAATTCTCCTATTGCTACCAGGTACTATCCGGCAGATCACAGTGGGCGCACTGCACATGTGCCCGCCATTTTCTTCCAGGAAGAAGATGCGGAGGGCCGGGGGACAGAGCCGAGAGTCCGGAGATGCTGGTGGTATCGGGGGGCTCAATGGACCCCATTTCTCTCTCCTTTGGTATGCTAGATCATATCAGAGGAGAGAGAAATGAATGGAAAACCGGATTTTTTTTTTAGCAATCACAGTTATTCGGTGAATAATGGCGATCACAAGACTCTGGACATTAAAAAATGACTCGAATCATGTTCTCATGGAGATTTTCCGACTCTGCGGGGCACTATACCCTTATTTCTCAGCGCCGTTAAAAAGCGGCACTGAGGAATAAGTATCCTTAACTGCCACCGTTAAAAGGCGTATCGGCGGTCACTGAGTGGTTTAACACCATTCACTGTTCAGTATAATTGTTATGATACTAAATTTAATGATTATGATATTTACTTATGATATTTACTTTATTTTGTGGGTTGTTGTGATCATGAGAATACCAAATTTATATACATTTATATATTTTTTTTATGTTTTGTTTCTTGCAAAATAAATTACATTTAAAAAGACATTTTTTTTTTGGTCACCATATTCTGACACTCTATACTTTTTCCATAAATGGATCTGTATGAGGTTTTTTCTTGCAGGATAAGCCTGCAATTTTTTTTACTGGTACCATTTGGGGATTTGTACAAGTTTATTGTTAAGATTACTGTTTATTTTTTGGTTAGTACTTAGTAGGCATGAACAAGGAAACATTAAATTTAGGACTGTTTTTAAGTATAATTGTCATTGATGTGCACTGCATATAACAACAATCTCTCATTTTCTTCATATGTCTGGCCTGTGCGCTAGGGTGGGAAGACAGAAGTCTTTTCTTACAAAGCAAAATAATATTAAAGCCCAGATATGTTTTGCTAAACTGTACAAGTCTGCCAAAAGCATGTGGAAAAACGTGTTATGTTCTGATGAGAACAAGGTTGAACTTTTGGCCTAAATTTCAAAAGGAATATTTGGTGCCAAGCCAACACTGCACATCACAAAGAGAGCACCATACTCATAGTTAAACATGGTGGAGGCAGCATTATGCTCTGGAGCTCCTTTTTTATGGCTGACTTTAGTCAAGATGCATTATGGGAATTATGAACAGTTCCAAATATCTGTCAAATTTGCAACAAAAAAGCTGAAGATGAAGCGGAATTTCACCTTTCAGCACGTTGTTCCAAGTCAACAAGGAGATGCCCTCACTAACTGACAAATTTAGAGTTCCAGCGCAAGACAGGGTGAGCAAAGATTACCAATTCTAGTTGTGCCATGCTGATAGACTCCTACCCAAAAAGACTGAATGATGTCATAAATTCAAAGGTTAATGCAACAAAGTATTAGTTTAAGGGTGGGCATATTTATGAATTTTAGTTTTTTTATTTTCATTTTCCACCCAAAACTATTTCAGTTTTTTTTTCTATTAATTAATACAGATTGCAGGTGACAGTAACCCCTTAATCCCATTGGACGTACTATCCCGTCCAGTTGACCTGGGACTTAATTCCCAGTGACGGGATAGTACGTCCAGTGCGATCAGCCGCGCTCAAAGGGGGAGCGTGGCCGGGTGTCAGCTGACATCCGGCACTATGTGCCAGGAGCGGTCATGGACCGCCCCCGGCACATTAACCCCGGCACACTGCGATCAAACATGATCTCAGTGTTCCGGCGGTATAGGAAAGCATCGCACAGGGAGGGGGCTCCCTGCGTGCTTCCCTGAGACCCTCGGAGCAACGCGATGTGATCGCGTTGCTCTGAGGGTCTCTTACCTCCTCCTCCGGATCCAAAATGGCCACGGGGCTGCATCCGGGTCCTGCAGGGAGGTGACTTACCAGCACCTGCTCAGAGCAGGCGCCGGGAAGCCTCCCTGCTGTGCCTGTGTGATCACTGATCTGAGACAGTGCACAGCAAAGTGTCAGATCAGTGATCTGTCAATATAATATGATGCCCCCTGGGGCAAAGTAAAAAAGTTAAATAAAATTTTTTTACATATGTAAAAAAAAATATATATATATATTGTTCCAATAAATACATTCCTTTATTTAAATAAAAAAAAACTATAAAAGTACACATATTTAGTATTGCAGCATCCAAAACGACTCGACCTATAAAACTGTCCCACTAGTTAACCCCTTCAGTGAACACCGTAAATTTAAAAAAAAAAAAAAACAATGCAAAAAACAACCCTTTATTATCATACCGCCGAACAGAGTGGAATAGCACGTGATCAAAAAGACAGATCTAAATAACCATGGTACCGCTGAAAACGTCATCTTGTCCCGCAAAAAACGAGCCACCATACAGCATCATCAGTGAAAAAATAAAAAAGTTATAGTCCTCAGAATAAAGCGATGCAAAAATAATTCTTTTTTCTATAAAATAGTTTTTATCGTATAAAAGCGCCAAAACATTAAAAAATCTAAATGAGATATCGCTGTAATCGTACTGACCTGAAGAATAAAACTGCTTTATCCGTTTTACCAAATGCAGAACGGTATAAATGCCCCCCCCCCCAAAGAAATTCATGAATAGCTGGATTTTTGTCATACTGCCTCACAAAAATCGGAATAAAAAGTGATCAAAAAATGTCACGTGCCCGAATATGTTACCAATAAAAACGTCAACTCTTCCTGCAATACACAAGACCTCACATGACTCTGTGGACTAAAATATGGAAAAATTATAGCTCTCAAAATGTGGTAACACAAAAAAATATTTTTTGCAATAAAAAGCGTCTTAGTGTTTGACAGCTGCCAATCATAAAAATCCGCTAAAAAACCCACTATAAAAGTAAATCAAACCCCCCTTCATCACCCCCTTAGTTAGGGAAAAATAAAAAAAAATTTAAAAAATGCATTTATTTCCATTTTCCCATTAGAGTTAGGGCTAGGGTTAGAGTTAGGGCTAGGATTAGGGCTAGGGTTAGGGTTAAGGTTAGGGTTGGGGCTAGGGTTAGGGTTTGGATTACATTTACAGTTGGGACTAGGGTTAGGGATGTGTCAGGGTTAGGGGTGTGGTTAGGGTTATGGTTGGGATTAGGGTTAGGGGTGTGTTGGTGTTAGCGGTGTGGTTAGGGTTGGGGTTAGGGGTAGGGTTGGGGTTAGGGGTGTGGTTGGGATTAGGGGTGTGTTTGGGTTAGGGTTTCAGTTAGAATTGGGGGTTTCCATTGTTTAGGCACATCAGAGGCTCTCCAAACGCGACATGGCGTCCCATCTTAATTCCAGGCAATTTTGCATTGAAAAGTCAAACGGCACTCCTTCCCTTCCGAGCTCTGCCATGCACCCATACAGTGGTTTACCCCCACATATGGGGTATCAGCGTACTCAGGACAAATTGTACAACAACGTTTAGGGTACAATTTCTTCTGGTAACCTTGGGAAAATAAAAAAATTGGGGGCGAAAAGTTTATTTTTGTCAAAAAATATTATTTTTGATTTTTACGGCTCTACATTATAAACTTCTGTGAAGCACTGGGTGGGTCAAAGTGCTCACCACACATCTAGATAAGTTCCTTAGGGGGTCTACTTTCCAAAATGGTGTCACTTGTGGGGGGTTTCGATGTTTAGGCACATTAGTGGCTCTCCAAAAGCAACATGGTGTCCCATCTCAATTCCAGCCAATTTTGCATTGAAAAGTCAAATGGCGCTCCTTCCCTTCCGAGCTCTGCCATGCGCCCAAACAGTGGTTTACCCCCACATATGGGGTATCGGGGTACTCAGGACAAATTGTACAACAACTTTTGGGTCCATCTTCTCCTGTTACCCTTGGTAAAATAAAAAACAAATTGGAGCTGAAGTCAATTTTTTGCGAAAAAAAAATTAAATGTTCATTTTTTTTTTAAACATTACAAAAATTCCTGTGAAGCACCAGAAGGGTTAATAAACTTCTTGAATGTAGTTTTCAGCACCTTGAGTGGTGCAGTTTTTAGAATGGTGTCACACTTGGTTATTTTCTATCATATAGACCCCTCAAAATGACTTCAAATGTGATGTGGTCCCTAAAAAAAAATGGTGTTGTAAAAATGAGAAATTGCTGGTCAAATTTTTACCCTTATAACTCCCTAACAAAAAAAATTTTGTTTCCAAAATTGTGCTGATGTAAAGTAGACATGTGGGAAATGTTACTTATTAAGTATTTTGTGTGACATATCTCTGTGATTTAAGGGCATAAAAATTCAAAGTTGGGAAATTTTCACCAAATTTCGTTTTTTTTCACAAATAAACGCAGGTAATATCAAAGAAATGTTACCACTATCATGAAGTTCAATATGTCTCAAGAAAACAATGTCAGAATCACCGGGATCCATTGAAGCGTTCCAGAGTTATAACCTCATAAAGGGACAGTGGTCAGAATTGTAAAAATTGGCCCGGTCATTAACGTGCAAACCACCCTCGGGGCTTAAGGGGTTAAAGCTGGAAAAAGTTCTCAAATGATTCTTTTTGGTATGATTTTTTTAAAATACAACTTTTACATACAAGAACAATTTGCTAAAATAAAATATCAAAATAATTTGCTCTGCATTTTCATATCCTATACCCTGAATTACGTGCTGTAGCATATTTGTGGGCTGTTGTTGCATTAGCTGTATAAATATATATAGCTCTCCTGGTTAAAATTACTGTCATTGTGAACAGTAAAGCAAGTTGAGGATAAAATGATCTCCAAAAGGCTAAAGTTATAGATGACGCATTTCCTTTGTATTTTAGGTAAAAAAAAAAAAAAAAAAAAAAAAAAAAAAAGGTCATTTTTACATTATAAGAATAACAAAAAGGAAAATGGGCAGATGCAAAAGTTTGGATTCCCCTGGAGATGTGTGTGTTCAGATAACTTTGCCCAAGGTTTCAGACCTTAATTAGGCTGTTAGGATTATTGCTTGCGTTAGGAAAGGCCAGGTGATGCAAAATTTCCAGCTTTATAAAAACTTAGCCTCCTTTTAGACATCATTTACGGTTCACAATAACAGTAAATTTGACCAAACTTTTACATTATATATAATATGTATTAAAGGTTATATTTTAAGAGTGTTTTCTTTTGGGGAATATGTAAATCATTTTCTGAAACTCTTCGTGTATTTTTGATCTAAGCACTAACTACTGCGAACATCCTTCAAAATTAACCCAAATGTCTAGCCATTACTGTTTCACCTATGTGAAAGATGCTCAGATGTTTAAAGTGGTTATCTGGTACTTTTGGTATAGATAACACATCCTCAGGATAGGTAATCTATAGCAAAAGAAAGAAAGGGGTTTAGGCAGATAGCCCTAGGCAGCTCACCGACCGCCACAGGTGCACGGACCTCCGTCAGGACTAGACGTACATCCACAGTGAAACCAAGGCAGTTGTTCCAGCTCCTAAAAAAAGTTACTTTATTCTTCAATAATTAAAACATCGTAGTAGGCAGAATCCCAAGTGGATAATATGCACAAAGCAGACACTGGTGGTCCAGCGACGCGTTTCGATCCCCAATGGATCTTTGTCACCGATAGGTAATCTATACCTGTCCGGTGGGGGTGCAACACCCGGCACCCCTGCCATTCAGTTGTTCTCAGAGCGGGCCAGATGTGCCAAGTTAAGAAGCTTCACGGCACCGCTCCATCAACTGCTTAGTGGCTATGGCCGGGTTTTCGAATCAATAGGGGATGTATATGCAGTACACAGCACGCTGCCTCTATGGAGTTGACGGAGCTGTGAAGTGTAGCACGGCAACTCCGCACATCCAGCCACAGGCTGATCGAGAACATCTGATTAGTGGTGGTGACTGGTGTCGCATCCCACCGATCAGATATTAATGACCTATGTTAAGAGTCGGCCATCAACATAAAAGTCGCAGACAACCCCATTATTACTACGTCCATTGGAACTAAATCTGCATTCACACATCCATGCTACTTGTCCTAGTTCTGTCCGTTTTATAGAAATCGCTCAAACTGGATGTATTTACATGGCTGTTAAAATCACAGGTCTGAGAGCGAGATCCGTAAGACTCAGAGCAGGTCCTTCTCATCCATTTTACGGTTCAGACTCGACCGTTAAAGTCCATGGGGAGCGGTATAAAACGGATGAAACATGGAAGACAGAGTCCATTGCTAGGAGTCAATAGATTTAAAAAAAAAGGTTCAGACACTACACAGAGTGCAGTTCTATTTTTTATGGACCCATAGACTTGCTTGCCAATTTTGAGCAGACACTCAGATCAAAATCAGACAAGTTTCTGCTATTTTGCACAGACCACTCAGTCCACAGAAAACCACAGACGTGGCACAAGTGCTATTCGTGAAAACCAGCAAAATACGGGCGTATAAATGAGGCCGGGGCATAACGATCGCGTTCGCAGAGAGTGTGACTGTGACCGAGTCACTGGCGGGGCATGGCAGTGGCATGGTGTGCTACCTGTCGCTTGCATGCTGAAGTCCGCTGCCGGCTTCTACGCCAGCTATGGAAGAGGACACTGCACGTCCTGGGAGCAGGGGAAGGGGAGTAGAATCATTCGTTTTTTAAAATTTGCTGTAGAACAGGGACATTATTACTGGAAGAAGCCCCGGATGGAACCCAATTTTCCAGGGGGACATATATTACTGGAAGCGGAACAGGATAGAGGACATTATACCAGGATAGGGGATGTATATTACAGGAAGGGGCCAGGATGGAAGACATTATTACAGGAAGGGGCAAAGGAAGGGGGCATTATTCCAGGATGGGGGACATATATTAGCTGAGGATGGGGGACATATATTACTGGAAGCGGAACAGGATAGAGGACATTATACCAGGATAGGGGATGTATATTACAGGAAGGGGCCAGGATGGAAGACATTATTACAGGAAGGGGCAAAGGAAGGGGGCATTATTCCAGGATGGGGGACATATATTAGCTGAGGATGGGGGACATATATTACTGGAAGCGGAACAGGATAGAGGACATTATACCAGGATAGGGGATGTATATTACAGGAAGGGGCCAGGATGGAAGACATTATTACAGGAAGGGGCAAAGGAAGGGGGCATTATTACAGGATGGGGGACATATAATACTGAAAGGGGCTGAGGATGGGGAACATATATTACTGGAAGGGATCCATAATGGGGGGCATTATACCAGGATGTGGACATTATTACAAGAAGGGGCCCAGGATGGAGGGCATTATTACAGCAAAAGGCACATGAGAGGGGACATTATTACAGGATGTGTGACATTGTTAACTAAGAGGGCTATATCTTCACAGGACATGGACTGCTACAAAGGCCCATACACCTGACAAACATGCAAGTGGGGGCCAAGGTATACATTTTGCACTGGGGCCCATCGGACTCCAGTTACGCCCACTGATGAGGCCTTATGTTAAGTCAGTAAGGGAATATTTATTTTGCTACTGCTGTTGTGTATTGCTGGTTTACTTTGCTTCTGTGCTACATACTGAATTTATTTATCAATGAAATAGAAAATTACCATTGTAACGCAGAAATGTACAATCAGTTCTAGAATGTAATATTCATTATTAGTTTGAAATTTCCTATTTACTAAAAGTGATCCTAGGCACAGTCCTGTTTTAGGACCCGTTGAAGCGCAGGAGCGCGAGTCGGCCATTGTCTGCACTCTCTGCATTACTCCCGAGCCTATGCTTTGTTATCCATGAAATAAAGACTTCCACTTTTGGTAACAGTGATCCTAGACTAATGATATTCAGCGGTCATGTAAGAACTCTTCGAATAAGATTTTGTCTTTTTATGTTGTCGAGAATGGGAATGAATCCCGTGAATGTAAACTAGTCTTTGCCTTCTTCTATTGAGATTTGCACTCATTTTTGGGCTGTACACATCATAAATAAGGACGTTCAAATGTGTTTCTAAGTTGTTAATGAACCCGTATACTGCTCCATAGTCTCCTCCGGGTGGCGTACTACTCTTCCATAAAATTTGCTGTTAGTACGAATCTACATTACGTCTGTGTCCATGAAGCCTAAAGCCGATTGCAGAAAAACAGAAAAAAAATGTATTTGTTTTATGTCCTAAAACAAAAGAAGGATCTTCTTCATCTGTATGGTGTTTTGTATGTGCAAAGCTCAAATCTGTATATTGTCCGTACGGCAGTTTCTAACATCCACATGACATCTGTGTATTATGAGGTCAACAAAAAAAGATCCAGTTCAGTTTCTTGTATTGTTTTACCAATGGATTCCTAAAAGAAAGGACATAATACGGGCATTGTCCATGCTTCCTGTATTACACACCCATCGAGTTCAGTGTGAAAATCCTGTACGTACTGTATTTTTTTCCTGTATTCATATGGAAAAATCTTTGTCTGAATTGTGCCATAGACTCGCATCGATCCTGTCCTGCACAGAAAATAATTACGCTCCTTAAACTCCACTTTAAGGATATATATATATTTTTTTTATCCTTGATGAATATGCTAAGCAAAACACATACTTTCTTACCTGAACGGACAGGTAGAATTAATCGGACATGTGGAACTTTGAAAAAGATTAGACGATATTCCGGACTTAGAAGTTGTGTGTACTCACATGCGGGTGCTGACTGCAGTCCTAGCCCCGTGAAGGTGCGCGCCCTTCTGAGCCTCTACTTCTTTTCCATAGTGTGTACACGCCTCTCACACATTACTATGTTGTCACCAACACCTACATCCTTCAGTTGGCTTCAGAGCAACGCTGACAAAAGGGAATTCATTTCTACAGAGACAAGAGTCACCATAGTACCATAACTATGCAAGAATAGTAATACCAGGGCACTGCAGTCCAGTGCTACAGTCAGGGAGCACAACAAGCTCAAAGTCAACTTTGCAAGAAAAAGCCATAGAGCCGAGAGCGGAAACTAGAAATGCAGGTTTGTATGCTCTGCTGAGAAATATTTTAACCATGATACCATAGTGATACTCTTGTACTGTAGGGTAGAGCACATGACATACTACGAGTCCAAAAAAGTGCATTGCTGCAATAAAAAATTAAAAAAACTAAACATGACAACCAAATAACCAGTCAAATATTATATTTTCAAGAGAATCTGTCACCAGGTTTTGGTACCACAAAACACATAATGTAGAGACAAAGACACTGATTGCAGAGATATGTCACTTACTGGGCTGCTTGCTGTCATTTTGATAAAATCAGCTTTTGCTCCTGCAGATCGCACAGCTCTCTGAATGCTGAGCTCTTTATGACCCCACCCACACCACTGATTGGCAGCTTTCTGTGTACACTGCTTATAGGCAGAAAGGTGCCAATCAGTGGTGGGGGCAGGGTTATAAAGAGCTCATGGATAGGCTGGACTGCCAAACCAGTCATGCTGAAGGATGTTGCAGGAAGCAGATCGCTCTCCACGGCGTCTCCAGATTCTGTCACGTCTCACATGTGCTCAGTGTGAACCTGCTTTCATCTGTGAAGAGCACAGGGCGCCAGTGGCGAATTTGCCAATCCGAATGTTCTGTGGCAAATCCAAGTGTCCTGCACGGTATTGGGCTGTGAGCACAACCCCCATCTGTGGACGTCAGGCCCTCAGACCATCCTCATGGAGTCGGTTTCTAACCATTTGTGCAGACACATGCACATTTGTGGCCTGCTGGAGGTCATTTTGCAGGGCTCTGGCAGTGCTCCTCCTGGCACAAAGGCTGAGGTAGCGGTCCTGCTGCTGAGTTGTTGCCCTCCTATGGTCCCCTCCACATCTCCTGGTGTACTGTCCTGAGGCAGTCCTTACCAGGAAAAAAGAGAGCACTGACCAGAAAAAAACAGTAGTAGTAATCATCCCACAGTATGCCCAAATTCCAAAAATTAGATTACAGGCTCAAAGAAAGTGCAATAAATCACATTTCAGCTGTAGTGTATCTTTAAATATAACCATAAGCATGAGGTGCAAAAGGGCCAGTGCTCTTTTTTTCCTGGTAAGGACTGCCTCAGGGATACAATGAGAGACTTTTTCTGTTTTCACCCTTTATAGCAAGTCCACCTAACCAATCTATAAGGACGCTTTCCAGGTGCTGACAGTTTACAAAACTATCACCTTTTATAGTGTCACATCCTGACTTTCTGGGAGGTCCCATTTTTACATCTTTCTGTCTTTTTAACAATATATTTTGTTTTTAACATTATGTCAATAAACAAAAACCTTTTATTCATCTATTTTGAGTCACTTCATACCTTAATTAGGTAACGTGTATAAGTATCTATGATCGAAGTGCTATTGCCAATTTAATTTTTTAGGATTTAGGATACTCACATGTAGCTCAGCACTGAGACCACTACAGATCCTGGCCAAGTATCCAACGCCTTTGGTTGTGAAACAATCCCATATCTTGACCTTTGAGTGGATGGACAGACTTCATTTTGTACTCCTCCAACTCTCATGGCGCTTACAAGATGCAGTTTAGCAACTTTCTTGGCTGAGAGACCGCTATCGATGAGCTGGATGATGCGGTTTCTCTTTACCTGGGAAATCTTCATGGCTGCTCCTCGATTCGTACCAGTGACCTTTCGCTTGGTAATCAACCTAATAATATACTGAGCTATTAGGGACTGTGAGAACAGGCTGTAATTTGTAGCATCCAGGAAGGAAAATATTTTTCCATCATCAGGAGCAACACCGGAACAATGCAGTGACCTGACAAGGATCTACGTAACTAAATCATATGCTAAATAATTGCAAATCAAATTTATGTATGAGTCCAGATAGAAGAAAAAAATGAATGGCACTGAGATAAATATAATGAGTTACTTACTGGTATAGAGGGATACACTCTGAATCATTGGCACATTATGTGAGTAAAGTCACTTGGTGGAGGGTGCTTGCCAGGAAGAAACATGTAGATAAATCCAAACGAAGAGGAAAGCAGCAACACTTCCGTTTTGTGACGAAGAATCCTTAGTCCTTTATTTCCAATATAAATTCATGGACAAGGTAAACAGGGCAGGGACAGTGCAAGTAAAAAGGACGGCCGTTTTGCGTTAACCACGCTTCAACGGGTCTGGATGTTCTGGACCCGTGGTTAACGCAAAACGGCCGTCGTCCTTTTTACTTGCACTGTCCCTGCCCTGTTTACCTTGTCCATGAATTTATATTGGAAATAAAGGACTAAGGTTTCTTCGTCACAAAAGGGAAGTGTTGCTGCTTTCCTCTTCATTTAAATTTATGTATGAGATAGCCAAGATGATTGTCTATGAAATGATAGGTAGTCACATGGTGAGTATGGAGCCTGAAAGTCAAAAGTTCAATACATTGTTACGCTTTTGCGTGTCACTATATATGCACAATAAAAAAGGAGAGAAAAAAAAGGTGACGGCACCACTTTGCAGCAAAGTCTGATAATCACATATGTGGCACACATGCGTCAACTATACCATAGGATACCGGGTGCTTATCCAAAGGGGGGCTCTCTACACAAGTTACTGCTTAGACAGGAGGCAAGGTGGATCATGCGTTCAGGTGCGGTAGGTCCCACGGGACTGAATGACAGAGTTAGGCCTCTTTCACACTTGTCTTTTCAGATCTGTTGCAATGCGTTGTTTTGGGAAAAAAATGGATCCTGCAAATGTGGCCGTAGGATCCGTTTTTTTCCCATAGACTTGTATTAGAGACGGATCGCGCCGGATGGCCACACGTCGCATCCGTCGTGTTTTGGCGGACCGTCGTCTGGAAAAAACGTTCAATGTAACGTTGTCTGCGTCGGGAAAACGTGTCGCGACGGATCCTGCTGCATACGTCGTTGACTAGAATGGAAGCCTATGGGCGCAGGATCAGTCGCTGACCGTCACACACTGGAATCCAGTGACGGATCCAGTTTTTCCCCTCTGAGCATGCCCGGAAGGATTTTCGTGTTCGGGAAAAAGGTCTCGGTCTCTCTCCATCCGTCGATCCATCATTTTGCTGCACTACGACGGACACAAAAAAAACGGAAGTGTGAAAGAGGCTTTAGCAACGTG
Organism: Ranitomeya variabilis; assembly: GCF_051348905.1. Classification (NCBI taxonomy): domain Eukaryota; kingdom Metazoa; phylum Chordata; class Amphibia; order Anura; family Dendrobatidae; genus Ranitomeya; species Ranitomeya variabilis. The sequence continues at coordinate 696,472,279 of NC_135234.1, read as the reverse complement.
ATCTGCAGGTAATTGCTGTACGGATTGATTATAATAGTGTCAGTGGTTGTTTTTTTTTTTCAGCATAAGTTTTCTGTTCAAAGCATTTCTAATATCTGTAATAAAAATGGATTCCCTTATATGCCTTGGAGATTAGGAAAAAGAAAAAGAGGGATTTGTATATATGTGACATTTAAGTGTTTTTAACTTTTTTATGCGTTTCATTTCATGGTGACAGGAGCACACGGGGGGGGTGTTTGTATGCTTGGGCCAGAGTATTTCTCCCACCGTCATATCCTCTGGCACATTGACCCGTAGAAGCGAGGTTGAGCGCGAAACGGCCGTCGTCAGCACTGGCTCACACACTCCTTCATCTGTTCTCCTGGCCATGATGTTTTAAAATGTTGAAATAAAGCAAGACTTTTAAGGATCGGTGAGTGCTATCCGTTTTTAGTATTTTCTGTATGTATGTATATATATATATATATATATATATATATATATATATATATATATATATACACACACATACACACACACACTTCTCTCAAAATTAGAATATCAAAAAGTGAACTTATTTTAGTTCTTCAATATAAAAACTGAATCTCATTATATAGTCATTACAGGGTGATCTATTTCAAGCGTTTATTTTATGTTAATGTTGATGATTATGGCTTACAGCCAATGAAAACACAAGAGTCATTATCTCAATAAATTAGAATACTGTATAACACCAGCTTGAAAAATGATTTTAAAATCCAAAATGTTGGCCTGTGAGCGTGATCTCTTAAAGTGAGATCTATATGATTGCTTGTACCTGACCAAATATAAGCTGAGTGCTAGCTTAGAGGCTAAGAATGCATCAGATTCACAGAGACTGTTACAAACTCCTCTCTCAGCAATGGCTTACTCACAACTGCTTTATTCTGAACAAAGGAAGATACTAAAAACAGGAAATGGGGGAGGTCGCACAACTTCTGAATAGTTAGTGACACTCTGATTGGTTCATTCCAACTTCGTTTCCAACTTCACTTCCATATATGATATTCAGTCCAGTCCAGTGTCTTCACTCCTGCATTCCAAAGATTCCTTCCAGGACAGTTTCAAGGATCTTCAAGACAGCTTCAAAGACACAATCGCCACCTTGCTACACCATATCTGAACTTACTTATATAAGGTTTAATAATTGATTTCATTAGCCATTTTCTCCTTCACAGTCCCCCCTAAATCAATTATTAACCTGATGTCACGATATAACATGATCCAATAGATGGTCGGTCAATCAATGGCGCAACACACACAAAAAGGGATGGAAAATGGGGAAAGGAAGGCCTTACCAATAGGGAAATTGGGAATGGTCACCACCTGAATTTAACCTTAACCTGTCCCTGCACTGCCCTAACGCCCGAAGTGGGTCCTTCCCCCCACCGCCGCCAGGAACCTCGTCCCTCACTGATACCTAACTCTGCCCTGACTAGTGCACTGGCCGGCAAGAGACGCTAGCCTCACCAATGCAGATAATACACACAGGGGACAGTGACAAACACAAAAAAAACAAGGAGAAAACACAGTATATGGATTGTGACATCTGAGCTGTCCATTAGATGGCAATGTTGAGTTTTTTCCCCCCTTGATGCAATCTTTTTTCATGTGGAAATCAGATATATATATTTATCCCTGTTTAATAAATCAAATTAGTTTTCAGGGCTTTTATAGTAGAATCATGACCATCACCATCTTCTTGGAAAACCAGCGTAGGGGTTAGGCTGTCCACGCTCTTAGTAACCATCTGTTTAACACAAGGAAATATACAACAAGAAACCACAGACATGAAAATAAGGATTACCATAATAATTGTACCAATCTGTGCCAACCATTTCTGCCATCCCATCATCCACCCAAACCAAGTATCCTAAGGATCATCAACTGAATTTTCTTAAGTTCCTCAGATAAGGATTCAAGCTTTTTAAGGCTAAAGTGACCTTTCCATTCAGACCTGTGTTATCGGGGATAAAGGTACAACAAGTTTCTCCAATCATTTTACATATCCCTCCTTTCTCTGCTTGTAACATATCCAAAGCCATCCGGTTTTGGAAAGCCATAGGGGATGTAGCTTCCAACTGTTCAGCTATCCCCTTTAATGCGTCCTCAGTATAATTTATGAATCTTTGTTGGTTATCATATATGTAGTTAATCCAATCTACGTTTTTATTGACAGTTACAATAAGGATTATAGACTCAAATCCTGCTTTAACCTGGTCCCTTGCTTTAAACTCATCAGGGACCCCCTTTGGTACCCCTATAGCATCAATATACACATGAGGGTCAAAGCTTTCTTTGGGGGCAATTCCCCTTTTCATACGTTGGGGCTGTTTCTGATTAGTCAAAGGCGAACCTTCAGGGATAAGATGAAGAGGCATGATGGCCTTGGCCAAAGTACACTGTCCCGTCCAATTACCTTCTAATTTAGACCTTATCTTCATATCCCCACATATCCAGAATATGTCCGCTACTGAGGAGACCTGCTGTGTTAACTTCTCGGGGGTTGCTGAGGAGTAATTATGGCAAAAACCCTTACTAAAATTCCCTAGGAAACGGCCCTTTCCTTGTATTTGCATACAGGTGTAATTCCCAGGATAGATAGTAATACTTTGACCAAGAGACGGAGTTTTATCCAACACAGGATATTTATCCCTCCATCTCCCACATTGTATAATTAGTGGAGGTGTTGGTAAAGCCCCCGTCACACTAAGCGAGGTCGCTAGCGAGATCGCTGCTGAGTCACAAGTTTTGTGACGCAACAGCGACCTCAGTAGCGATCTCGCTATGTTTGACACATAGCAGCGACCAGGCCCCTGCTGTGAGATCGCTGGTCATGTCGGAATGGCCTGGACCTTTTTTTGATCGTTGAGGTCCCGCTGGGTAGCACACATGGCTGTCTTTGACACCTTACCAACGACCTCGTTCACACAGGACGTCCCTCATCGAGGTCTGAATCGTCATAATAGCTGCCATGTGACAGGGTCACAATGACCAACAACACGACACAACGTCGTTGGGAAGATCTCACTGTTTGACATCTCACCAGCGACCACATAGTGACGCAGCAACGATCCCTGAAGGTCATATCGTTGTCGGGATCGCTTTAGCGTCACTAAGTGTGACGGGGCCTTAAAGAGGGCAAGCACAAACACTCCTCCTCCAATTCAGGGACTAATAGGGGAACAGATCCCAAATGGGGCCTGGCTGCTGCACACACATAACAATTGGTTCTATTTTGTTGTTGTGCAGTGTAACTCATCCACTCAACCCAGGTGTTAACATCTGTATACCCAGTCTCTATAGCAAGTGTATCCTCATAAGTGGGGTTCTGGATTGCAGTCATGCCCCTAAAAACACAAACATGTTGAAGAAGTGGAATCCATGGTATTCCAGATTTGTCACTTTCACCCTGTACATTTGCCCATTCCTGAGACTCCAACATATCTTTAAGTTGAAAATTGCCTGTTGGGGTCTTTCCCCCCTGACTATATTATGCACCCAAAGTATACTCTCCTACATCATTGGGTGATGGATCCTCAATACTGAGTATCAAAGGATGACATTTTGTCCTACATTGGTCACTAGAGTCAGACTTAAGTAGCGTCATCCGCGTAAGCAAGGACTTCCATTTACTACTCTTTTGTTTGAAGGCAGGGGTCGGTTTATATCCCCACTCTTTATTACTTGTATCCCATCCTACAAATGTCCAAAAACCACAGTTTTTATTTCTTAACAATTACCACAAATAAAGAATACAAATTGTTCTGTCTTTCCCGAGAGTCGTGACGCTCCTGGCTCCCCACACCCACTTCCCTGTATTATGTCACAGGCATCAAACCCATATGTAGCCACCACTGAACTCGAGGAACTGTACCAGAAAGTAATAATTCCCTTTTCTTTAGTTACAGACACTTGTTACCCATTTCCTATACATAACAGCATTAGGTAGATGATGGCAAGGATATGTATTACTTGGGTGGTTAGTCCACTTTTTTTTTTAATGTTAGTCATGAATCCATGGTGGTCTCCCTTAGAGTTTCACTGAGGTAGGCGTTGTCAGGAGAACTTGGTATGGCCACTCAAAATGTGGATCTAGACTTCTTCTCACGTGTCTGCATATGACCACCAATCACCTGGATTCAGCTGATGCACTTCTGCACTTTCATTAGGATCTGGAATGGATGAGAACACATGTTTATGCACCACATTAAGTCTTTTTCTGCAAAGCCTGGACATAGGCTGTAGTACTTATGGGAAGTACAGACCAGTCTTTGGCACACTACCAAACAGGACTTCAGAAGGAGATAAGCCTGTCTTTCTATTTGGATTGTGTCTGACTGAAGAGAGTGCAAGAGACAAGCACTCTACCCAATTCTTTCATGTGTCTGTCATGGCCTTCTGAATTTTTAAGTTTAAGTGTCTTTTTAACATTAATTAGCACATTTTACTGGATGGGCTTCCGGACAACCAGAGGAGAGATCTACACATACTAGGACATTTTTCACACACTCATACTTGGGTAGCTGTATGTAGTCAGTCTGCAGCCTCTGAAATGGGTAGAGGCCTGAGTGTCGCTTTCTTAGGGATTTTTTACTTTACCTGGGTTGTGCTGTGCACAGATGAGGCATGACTGTACGAGTTTCGCCGCTACATAACTGAAACCAGGAGTGATCCAGAAGGCATTTACCATGGTACACGTGACATTTTGAGGTGTGACTGGGGCCATATATTGCTTGCGCCATAATTAGGAACAGGGACCTTGGTATACACAATTCATCCTTATTCTCCCATACACCTTTTGAGTTCAGCTCAGCTCCCATTCTCTCCCTGTATTTCTTGTTTGGGCAGCTGGAGGGATTTCAGGACATATAGGCTCAGTGTGGCTGGAATACGCTGACTCTCCTCCACCGTCCACTGCTCCCTAGGCCGCCTTGCTGCTACTTTAGCAAACTCGTCCGCCCTTCTGTTACCCTCTACCTCCACAGAGTCACCGTTCGTGTGTGCTTTTACCTTGACTATGCCAACCTGGACTGGTAACATCAATGCCTCCATTAATTGTTTCACCAGCTCTGTATTTTTAATGGCTTATCAGCTGATGTAAGAAATGCTCTGCTTCTCCAGATAGGGCCATAATCATGGGATATTCCCCATCCATAATTCGAATCTGTGTAAATATTAGAGACTTTACCTGTAGCAGCTCTAGACGCCTCAGTGAGTGCCTTCAACTCTGCCTCCTGCACCGACATGTGAGGAGCGAGTGGTTCAGCTTGGATTACCTCATGTGAGGATACTACTGCATATCCAATGTAGAATCGCCCATCCTGGTGGTATCTGGAGCCATCTACAAGAAAAAACTCAAAATCTGCATTAGGATCAGGTTTATCATGGACATGTGCAAAACCCAATGTTTCCTGACTCATCTATGCAGTCATGTTTGTGCATCACGTCAGAGTACTCTTCCTGGACCGCCATGTGTGGGGACAGTGGTTCCGCATTTATGGTTTCATGGACCAACAGCATATTTGGCGTAGAACTGGTCATCCACACAATACTGCAATCCATCCACAAAGAGCTCATGGTCCTGTTGTAGTTCAACTAGCAGGTCAGGCAGGTTCCACTACCACCCACTTCCCTCCTCTTCCCCCCAGAGGCAGCAGGATGGCTGAAATCAGTAGTGCGTCATGAATGCTGATGTTATCAGACACAGTGGAACATGAGATGTCAGCAGAACTGAGAAAAGGGGGAGAGGGAGGGGGCTATCCCAGCAGCACAGCTTCATGACCCTGACTCACCCTAAGAGACTAAGGAGGGAGCTATCCCCCTGCGCAGCCTCTGTGTGCATACTTTACACATATAGGAACGATATATATCAATCACTGAGGACTCTCAATTCTAAATATTTTTCTACTTTACGCCTGGTCTACATAACAGGGGCTCTGGACCAGGTTTTTGAATTATCAGAGCTGGGAATATGATTTTAATACTCTGAGTGGGACATTATTAGTGGCTCTATAATCACAGACTTTAAACCTTTAACTTTGCCAGAGCCAGGTATCATATTTTCTCCTGATTCAGTAGAATCCTGTTGGATATCATGAAGGATAACTTTCTGAAGGCTAATCTGCAGTGGCGTAACAACAAAGTTATGGGCCCCGGTGCGAATTTTCAAATGGGGCCCCCCCCATGCAGTGTGTTATGCATTATGCACAGTGCGGGGCTGGGATTCACAGGCAGGGCGGCCGCGCAGGCGCAGTCTGCGAGACTGCATCTGAGGTCAGACGGGCATCGCTCACTGTGCCTGCTCCAGGCAGAACAAAACAGCGCAGGCACAGGATTTGAGTGGAAAACAGCGCGGAGGGGGCGGAGCCCAGCGCCGAAGAAGATTTGAGTGACTGAAGTGTGGCGTGTGCAGCAGGGGGGTTAAGACAGGTATTTTGGCGAAATTATAAAACGCTTTATTTTGGCTATAACGGCACCACAAACTAAAAGAGCCACCTTGTTAGAATGCAGCATTACTGCTGCATAAGGTGGCTGTTTTAGTTTCTAACGGATGGATGGGGTGACAGTGTCCCTTTAAGTGAGTGTGGCACAGCCCAAAATCTGATCCAGGACCAGTGCAATTCACTATTGAATATGCTGACCATAAGGTTTCAACATCACATTACTATATCCAATAAGATAAAGGATCCAACCAATATAGAACTACCTGTATATACCCGAGTATAAGCCGACCCGAGTATAAGCCGACCCCCCTAATTTTGCCACAAAAAACTGGGAAAATTTAATGACTCGAGTATAAGCCTAGGATGGAAAATGCAGCAGCTACCGGTAAATGTCTAAAGTAAAAATAGATACCAATAAAAGTAAAATTAATTGAGACATCAGTAGGTTAAGTGTTTTTGACTATCCATATTGAATCAGGAGCCCCATATAATGCTCCATACAGTTTGATGGGCCCCATTAGATGCTCCATATTAAAATATGCCCCATATAATCCTGCATAAAGGGTAATAATGGCCCCATAAGACGCTCCATAGAGATATTTGCCCTATATAGTGCTGCACAAGCGTTATGGCCCCATAAGATACTCCATACAGTCACTGCCCCTTATAGTGCTGCACAAGCGTTATGGCCCCATAAGATGCTCCGTACAGTCACTGCCCCTTATAGTGCTGCACAAGCGTTATGGCCCCATAAGATGCTCCGTACAGTCACTGCCCCTTATAGTGCTGGCGCTGCACAAGTGTTACGGCCCCATAAGATGCTCCGCACAGCCACTGCCCCTTATAGTGCTGCACAAGTGTTACGGCCCCATAAGATGCTCCGCATAGCCACTGCCCCTTATAGTGCTGGCGCTGCACAAGTGTTACGGCCCCATAAGATGCTCCGCACAGCCACTGCCCCTTATAGTGCTGGCGCTGCATAAGTGTTACGGCCCCATAAGATGCTCCGCACAGCCACTGCCCCTTATAGTGCTGGCGCTGCACAAGTGTTACGGCCCCATAAGATGCTCCGCACAGCCACTGCCCCTTATAGTGCTGGCGCTGCATAAGTGTTACGGCCCCATAAGATGCTCCGCACAGCCACTGCCCCTTATAGTGCTGGCGCTGCATAAGTGTTACGGCCCCATAAGATGCTCCGCACAGCCACTGCCCCTTATAGTGCTGGCGCTGCACAAGTGTTACGGCCCCATAAGATGCTCCGCATAGCCACTGCCCCTTATAGTGCTGGCGCTGCACAAGTGTTACGGCCCCATAAGATGCTCCGCACAGCCACTGCCCCTTATAGTGCTGGCGCTGCACAAGTGTTACGGCCCCATAAGATGCTCCGCACAGCCACTGCTCCTTATAGTGCTGGCGCTGCACAAGTGTTACGGCCCCATAAGATGCTCCGCACAGCCACTGCCCCTTATAGTGCTGCACAATCGTTATGGCCCCATAAGATGCTCCGCACAGCCACTTGCCCCTTATAGTGCTGGCGCTGCACAAGTGTTACGGCTCCATAAAATGCTCCGTACAGTCACTTGCCCCTTATGGTTTTGCTGCCATAAAAAAAAAAATCACATACTCACCTCACCTCTCTCTCTTCGCTCAGGACCCCTGGCACTTTCAATATTTACCTGGCTGCTCCTCGTGCGGCTCCGTCTTCGGCACTGATGTTCAGCAGAGGGCGCGCACTGACTACGTCACAGCGCCCTCTGACCTGAGCGTCACTGCCAGAGGACGCTGATGACAGAGCCGCACCGGAACGAGAGGTAAATATCGCGCAGCGCTGCATACTCACATGCTCCTGGCGCTGCATCCCTGCTTCCACCGCTGCATCTTCTTCCTGTATTGAGCGGTCACATGGTCCCGTTCTTTACAGAAATGAATATGCGGCTCCACCCCTATGGGGGGTGGAGCCGCATATTCATTTCTGTAATGAGCGGGACCATGTGACTGCTCAGTGCAGGAAGAATCTGCAGCGCTGGAAGAAGCAGGGACGTCCAGGGACCGTGCCGGGAGTAGGTAAGTATAATTAGAGAGCGGTGACGGCTCCCTGCTGCGGGTCACTCACAAATGGTGGGTCATCATCAATCATGGGTCATTTTATTCTCCTTCACTACTGTCCATGGGGCCCCTAAGTAGTCTGGGCCCCGTCGCAGCTGCGACCGCTGCGACCGCGGTAGTTACGCCCCTGCTAATCTGTTCCTCTAAATCTCACCAGCAACAGCAGAAATAACTGTTTTTTTGCTTTTTTTTCATTATTCTCTGTAACAAATGACATGGGAAATATTCCAGGGTCTTTCATTCTACTCATTATGGCCAGCATTTCACTAGGATCCCAGGGACGCCATACACCCTCCTGGGACTTTACCATAACTGATCCCCTAGTCTGAGATGTAAGGTCTGGTGGCTATAACCCAGATAAGCACTGCAAGAGAACAGCAGGGGGTTGAGGTGGGCTGCCCACCCTGGCTGAGTAATCGTCCTAGTGAGTCTCAGATGGCAGCAAAAGACAGACGTATTAGTAACTGCTGCATCCATTTCGGCTCTATCAGGAAATGATCTGGAGGGCAGGGCAGATCCTGAAGGGGGTGCTGGTGCCATCCAGTGCAGGCATAATATTTATTAAGGGCATGGACAAGCCTTATTGGGGCGTAGCATTTTGGGGCACTGGACAAGAGGCACACTATGCACATGAATGGTAGGAGGGGGGACATAACAAAATATACAATCCTAGCTTAGAAATAGGTTTAATAGTTCCTATGTGCCAACAGAGGGCACCACATACAGGACAGGTCTCCACCCAAACTAAATTCTAGTTCCTACATACACAACATGTCCATCCTCTGGGGACAATGTAACGGGTGGAGACAAACTGGGAGCAGCATTTTTGTTTCATACTTTCTCATACTAGAACTTATCACCATGTTTTTCTTCCTGCACGTCACCTCTAATTGTACAGGGTTTTTTTCCATAATATCTCAGCCTGATCTAACAAGCCAGCATCATTTAAAGATCCTCTTTTTTTTACTTCAATACATTTCCAGAAAACCCTCATTAAGTCAGTCACCCAACTTTCCTTAGACAGATTTTCTGTTGTTCTGCACCATGCTAAACTTACTTGCAGCAATTCCTCATCTTCCAACTTCCTTTCTTTCCTTTAATAACTCCCTGCCATTCTAACTACTGTAATCTGCCTTTCTCAGGGAATACACATATTTTCATTAATCACCTCATATTCTATATATATATACACTTCTTCCCCCCTCTGGCAAACACTATCATACAGCAGTTATCTGCCATCATCACATTTCCCTCCTCTCTTACGGAACTGCAAAAACTTCTCCACTTTCTGCTGGCTTTAGACAAACAAAAAAACTGAATGTTATCCAGTCACCAGAAGTCCCAGCCCAAATCTATGAACTGCAAAGAGGATGAGACGTGTCTGCTGTATTAACGCCGTGTCTCCCCTCAGACCGCACCGAGTTACCTGGTACCACACAGAATTTGCGCTCACCCCAGCACCAACACTAAATCTCGCCGTTCCTCACGTGCGGTCAGACAGGACAGCTAATTCTGGAAGAGGGACAACACTCTCAGACACACATTACCAGACGGATGGACAAACACAAAAACTGACCGTCCTCTGCAACTGGGATTTCTATCTCAGACCTTGAGCCCAATGCTAGGGTTCAAAGAGGTTTCTACCATTTTTTGCACTACGTGGTTCGACCACCCGTGATTCTATCACGCCATGCTCCGCACCCGAGACTCTAGGAGGAACTTTGCACTCACCGTATCATAGACAACCTCCTCTTCCCCTGCTTGCTACACACAGGCAGAGACTCAGATGTCTCATACCAGCACTGATCTGGGCTAAGACATGCAGCAGGTTACAAGCAGTTAATCACGGTTTGTGTTCCTCACAGCCAGTAGTCGTGGGTTCTTTTAGGGCCACCAGATGTACGTATCCCACACCCACCGTGTCAGGGTGGCAGACACTCGGCAAACACGAGTACAGAACACAAAGAATGGTTCGAGAAACACAGGGAAGTACTACAGATTCATAAAGGAATCAGCAGACTTACCGTGTTTTTATGGAGGTGATCAGTCTCCTAGTTGAACCACTCTGGACGCTCTTCCTCAATCCATTACGGGTGTCAATGTCTGGGGAGTGTACATCCTCAGTGAGCCGCACATTGAGGCGCCAAAAATGTGAGGGTGATCTCTTAAAGTGAGATCTATATGATTGCTTGTACCTGACCAAATATAAGCTGAGTGCTAGCTTAGAGGCTAAGAATGCATCAGATTCAGAGACTGTTACAAACTCCTCTCTCAGCAATGGCTTACTCACAACTGCTTTATTCTGAACAAAGGAAGATACTAAAAACAGGAAATGGGGGAGGTCGCACAACTTCTGAATAGTTAGTGTCACTCTGATTGGTTCATTCCAACTTCGTTTCCAACTTCACTTCCATATATGATATTCAGTCCAGTCCAGTGTCTTCACTCCTGCATTCCAAAGATTCCTTCCAGGACAGTTTCAAGGATCTCCAAGACAGCTTCAAAGACACAATCGCCACCTTGCTACACCATATCTGAACTGACTTATATAAGGTTTAATAATTGATTTCATTAGCCATTTTCTCCTTCACAGGCCTACTGAAATGTATGTTCAGTAAATGCACTCAATACTTGGTCGGGCTCCATTTGCATCAATTACTGCATCAATGCGGTGTGGCATGGAGGCGATAAGCCTGTGGCACTGCTGAGGTGTTATGGAAGCCCAGGTTGCTTTGATAGCAGCCTTCAGATCGTCTGCATGGTTGGGTCTGGTGTCTCATCTTCCTCTTGACAATAACCCATAGATTCTCTATGGGGTTAAGGTCAGGCGAGTTTGCTGGCCAATCAAGCACAGTGATACTGTTGCTTTTAAACCGGGTATTGGTACTTTTGGCAATGTGGACAGGGGCCAAGTCCTGCTGGAGAATGAAATTTCCATCTCCAAAAAGCTTGTCGGCAGAGGGAAGCATGAAGTGCTCTAAAATTTCGTGATAGATGGCTGTGCGGACTTTGGTCTTGATAATCAACACAGTGTACCTACACCAGCAGATGACATGGCTCCCCAAACCATGACTGATTGTGGATACTTCACACTATACCTCAAGCAGCTTGGATTGTGTCCCTCTCCATTCTTCTTCCAGACTATGTGACCTTAATTTCCAAATTAAATGCAAAATGTACTTTCATCTGAAAACACCACCTTGGACCAATGAGCAACAGTCCAGTTAGTTTTCTCCTTGGCCCAGGTAATCATCTGTCTGGCATCATCTGTCCAGGTAGTAAGATTACCAAATGCCGGTCACAAATGGGCTACTATTGTTTCTGCCAATAGTACTGTGGGGAGGAAGTGGAGCGCGTTATGTAATATGTGGCACCATTCATCTGTCACAGTGGGATGATGTTACCTCTGACAGTGACACTATCAGAGTCACTGTTCTGCATGTGTACATGAAAAACTTATGGGCAAATGAGCCCTTATTTAGGAGTAGTAAACTTAAATGAGCAGTCCAGCTAAACATACTAGCCAATTTCTAGAGGATCTACCCACAATCTAATGTGTTGGAGAAAAGTCATCTGCATATCCTTTGTTCATCAGACTGAATGTAACCCATCAGTTTCTTTGTTTTCCCAGGAGACGTGTGGTGTTAGTAGCTTATGTTGCTTTCAATATGGAAATAACCTGCTGATCTAGATGATCCCATATCATCATAACGTAAGGGCTTTCCATGCGCCCTTTTGATGATAACTAGTGAAGAGAGAGTATACTCGTTGCTCGGGTTTTGCCGAGCACGATCGGGTGGTCTCCGAGTATTTGTGATTCCTCGGAGAATTAGTTTTTGTTGACGCAGCTGCATGATTTACATCTGCTAGCCAGCCTGAGTACATGTGGGGGCTGCCTAGTTTCTAGGGAATCCCCACATGTAAACAATCTGTCTAGTAGCCGAAAATCATGCAGCTGCAGCAAGGAAAACACCCTCCGAGCAGTCACAAATACTCGGAGACCACCTGAGCGTGCTCGGGAAACGAGCAACGAGTACACTCGCTCATCACTAATGATAAAATGTATGGCCGGTCACCAGGGAAGAGGAAGATCACACCTGTGGTGAATGACCAGACAACAGTCAAGTCAAAATGTGCATTTTAATATAGTGGTTACTATAGTGGTACTAAAATCCAATACACAGGGCACAAGATAAGTGATTGAACAGGTTTTTCCATTTATTACCATTGTCAACTCAGAAGAATGACAGCAATATTATTTTACACAAAGCATAAAAAAAAAATAAAAATGAATTCATTTCATGATTCCAGAAGGTGGTCAGCACGGCATCATTTACACATCTATAGCATGTAGGTACCAGATTACACAGCTTGTCCAGTGCTCAGTCCATGAAGAGCATCTACAGAATTCATTTAGTTAATAGACACATAGATGACATGTAAGGAGGAAAATAGTAGACATCCTAATTCATTATATTCATATATCAACAATAAATTAACTTTTTTTTATGTTAAGGTCATAATCACATGGCAGATTTTATCTTTGGAAAAATGTGAAGCAAAATCTGTAGCAGAAATCTTCGTCTGACCCTTGAATTTCCGCTACAGATTCCCATGAGGATTAGTCCTACTCAATTGGATTATCCAACCAGATTTTCTCCCTGAACCAACATCAACATATGACAGGTCACTTTCTTGCTACGCTATTTTAAAATATTTAATTCACCCCCCCCCCCCGCAGATTTGCTTTGAAAAAAACAAAAAAAAAAATGGGATGCGAAATACAAGTGGACGATAATTGGATTTGGTTACTGAATACATGTGAAATTTGTGCAATGTGAACAGGACTAAAAGGATTTTCCAATTACCATTATTCTTTATAAATTATCATTTAATTAAAATTTCTGTAAAACTGTTCTTACGGGTACACTGTTAAAATTATCGTTTTTTCATATTGAAAAAATTTTTTATTCTGTTTTAATACCCATTTCTCACATGGACGTGAACTACGTAGAAATTAATGGAAAACCTAAGAGCTGTAGTTTGCAGACTGTCAAGGTGCAAGCGGCTGTCACGCAGCTGCCATCTACAATTCTAAAAAGGCAATTATACTATCAAGACTACAGAGTGACAGATACAGTGGGGCAAAAAAGTATTTAGTCAGTCAGCAATAGTGCAAGTTCCACCACTTAAAAAGATGAGAGGCGTCTGTAATTTACATCATAGGTAGACCTCAACTATGGGAGACAAACTGAGAAAAAAAAATCCAGAAAATCACATTGTCTGTTTTTTTTATCATTTTATTTGCATATGATGGCGGAAAATAAGTATTTGGTCAGAAACAAAATTTCATCTCAATACTTTGTAATATATCCTTTGTTGGCAATGACAGAGGTCAAACGTTTTCTGTAAGTCTTCACAAGGTTGCCACACACTGTTGTTGGTATGTTGGCCCATTCCTCCATGCAGATCTCCTCTAGAGCAGTGATGTTTTTGGCTTTTCGCTTGGCAACACGGACTTTCAACTCCCTCCAAAGGTTTTCTATAGGGTTGAGATCTGGAGACTGGCTAGGCCACTCCAGGACCTTGAAATGCTTCTTACGAAGCCACTCCTTCGTTGCCCTCGCGGTGTGCTTTGGATCATTGTCATGTTAAAAGACCCAGCCACGTTTCATCTTCAATGCCCTTGCTGATGGAAGGAGGTTTGCACTCAAAATCTCACGATACATGGCCCCATTCATTCTTTCATGTACCCGGATCAGTCGTCCTGGCCCCTTTGCAGAGAAACAGCCCCAAAGCATGATGTTTCCACCACCATGCTTTACAGTAGGTATGGTGTTTGATGGATGCAACTCAGTATTCTTTTTCCTCCAAACACGACAAGTTGTGTTTCTACCAAACAGTTCCAGTTTGGTTTCATCAGACCATAGGACATTCTCCCAAAACTCCTCTGGATCATCCAAATGCTCTCTAGCAAACTTCAGACGGGCCCGGACATGTACTGGCTTAAGCAGTGGGACACGTCTGGCACTGCAGGATCTGAGTCCATGGTGGCGTAGTGTGTTACTTATGGTAGGCCTTGTTACATTGGTCCCAGCTCTCTGCAGTTCATTCACTAGGTCCCCCCGCGTGGTTCTGGGATTTTTGCTCACCGTTCTTGTGATCATTCTGACCCCACGGGGTGGGATTTTGCGTGGAGCCCCAGATCGAGGGAGATTATCAGTGGTCTTGTATGTCTTCCATTTTCTAATTATTGCTCCCACTGTTGATTTCTTCACTCCAAGCTGGTTGGCTATTGCAGACTCAGTCTTCCCAGCCTGGTGCAGGGCTACAATTTTGTTTCTGGTGTCCTTTGACAGCTCTTTGGTCTTCACCATAGTGGAGTTTGGAGTCAGACTGTTTGAGGGTGTGCACAGGTGTCTTTTTATACTGATAACAAGTTTAAACAGGTGCCATTACTACAGGTAATGAGTGGAGGAAAGAGGAGACTCTTAAAGAAGAAGTTACAGGTCTGTGAGAGCCAGAAATCTTGATTGTTTGTTTCTGACCAAATACTTATTTTCCAGCATAATATGCAAATAAAATGATAAAAAAACAGACAATGTGATTTTCTGGATTTTTTTTTCTCAGTTTGTCTCCCATAGTTGAGGTCTACCTATGATGTAAATTACAGACGCCTCTCATCTTTTTAAGTGGTGGAACTTGCACTATTGCTGACTGACTAAATACTTTTTTGCCCCACTGTACAATCGTATGGAAGGAGTAGCCTGTGAAATAAAAAATTCTATCAAGGCAGGAGTAGTAATTGAAGTATGCCCACTGGTGACTTAGGCTGGCCAAACACATTAGATGGCTGTCGACTGAACGATGCTTCGGCCGACCGCCATCTCAGCTGACTTTCCAATACACCGGAAAGCTCCTTTAGCCGATTACTCCTGTGCTCTCTATTAAAAAGCTGCTGACTGACATCTCTGCCCGTGACTCATCTCCGCCCGTGACTCATCTCCGCCCGTGACTCATCTCCGCCCGTGACTCATCTCCAGAAGAACAATGAGATCGGCAGTCCAAAATCAGACATCTCTCCTGACCTACAGTCAGCCGACACTGCCATAGACATTAGACCATCAGTTGATATTGGCGGGTTTGGTCGATATTGGTCCAATGTGTATGGGAGCCTTTAGGACCACCTAACTAAGGGTTATGGCGGGGGATCCATTGGATGTCCAAACATTTGGAATCTGTGATATGGATCTGTAATAAAGTCGTCTGCACGCAGCCCTGACTGCAGTTACACACAGACCTACATAATAGGTGTAAAGTTCTGTACAGCTGAAATAGGCCGCCTTTCTATGGAGAATTCCTATAATTTGAGCTCCCAACTAGTGATGAGCGAATATACTCATTACTCGAGATTTCCCGAGCACGCTCGGGTGTCCTCCGAGTATTTTTTAGTGCTCGGAGATTTAGTTTTTATTGCCACAGCTGAATGATTTACATCTATTAGCCAGCATAAGTACATGTGGGGGTTACCAGGTTGCTAGGGAATCCCCACATGTACTTATGTTGGCTAACAGATGTAAATCATTCAGCTGCAGTGAGGAAAACTAAATCTCCGAGCACTAAAAAATACTCGGAGGACACCCGAGCGTGCTCGAGAAATCTCCAGTAACGAGTATATTCGCTCATCACTACTCCCAACACTACAGCTCAAATTTGTGGAAAAAGCAATGACAATCTAAACATTTCTCCTAATATGAAACACAAAGATACATAGCTGCCATATAAATGCCGGTCTGCCGCCCTCCCCTCTGATTTCTAGGGGGTAAATCCTCGCTCTATAATGCACATTTGGCTCAACAGGTCACATGGATCTACACATTTACAGCCGGCCTTTACCACTAGGTATCACCCGCCATACTGCACTATTAGATCGTCTCACCGGGACAGATCACAATCACTAATTAAAGTGGTCATCCGCCATTGGGAACAATTTTCTTTTTTTCTTTAATGCGTTTTATTTTTAGCTAAAAATTATTTTTGTAATTGGGATTTTTTTTTGCCTCTGTGTTTCACAGGATATTCCAGGGTGCGGAATACGATACCTGAAAAACCATTAGTGAGCTTGTATTGACAGTCTTAAGAGGAAAGTTAGTAACCCTCAGTTGATTTATGACCACAGATCACATCAAAAGTTAAAAGTGCAGGAAAACAAAGAACCTGTAAAAGACGAACGGGTGCAAAAGTGGAAATGAACACAACTTAGAAAAAAATATTTTTAGCCCCAAATACATGAATTTAGAAAAAAAAAAAAAAAAAAGAGGAAGTGGACAACCCAGTGTGTTTTATTGGAGGCCCAATGCTAGTGTTCCAAGCTTCATATTACAGTATTTTCATATGAAGGTCAACAATATAACCTCCACAGTCATACAGCAGTTTATAAAAATGTAAAAAGGAGCAAAATATTCGGGTCTCATATCAAGCGCTGCGAAAGAATGATAACGTTGCAGGAACACATCATTTAAAACTGGAGCTCCCCAATATTTCATTTTTAGACCAAGAGTGACATAGCTTGAAGCTTACTGGGCTCCAGGGGGACGGGTGTGACTGCAATCCCTGCACCCACTAAAGCTTCACCCGTCTCTGCTGTGAACGGTAGGCGACAGGGATTTGTAGCACATTCCTCACTGTATTGTACAATAAATAATACTGCATCTTCATTGTAAAACCGATTACAGAATCACAGTGGGAAATACTAATGAAACACCTGGGATCTAAGGACTACGTTTTCTCCTTGTGGAGAGCAACATGCTAGGTCTGGCACGCCAGTACTTTGCACTGACGAAGGGCAATAACCTGAAACATCGTGTCTGCAAATCAAGATTCTGATTTGGCTTTTATCCTAAGTCATATTGCAAGGCTCGTTAAGGGGTCGATATTGACTTTTAGGATTGCTACTTCCAATAGGCGGCACTAGAGTTCAAGTCCTTCCTCTCTGGAGAGACAATCTGCATATTTAATGAAAAACCTAATATTTAAACCTCCGTTTTCTCAATAGGTTGTTTCGAAATACACACGATAACGATCACATTTGCATCATATCCAGTAACTTTTGTAGTTGGCTTTACTATATATGGCACGGGCTCTATGACACTGATTATTGGGCAGCCAAGGCCTTCAATAGTATTAGGTGATTACTACATGCACCCAGGGGGCTTCGCATAACACCACCCACCCAAATCACAAACCAATGATATGTACAAAAAAAAAAAGTGATATGTTAGCACATATAGTCCTCATTTCACATCCTAATATTAGGACAATGCTCACTTAATTACACCTGTATATTATTATCTCAGTGTTGCAGATGAAAACAAACTAATAAATCGCTGACCAAGATTACAAAAGACCCAAAGTATGGAAGGTACAAATGTAATGCTCAGAGCTTGGGTCTCAGACCGTGATTGTGTTATTATAGACCTTGGTCACACCAATGTTGTCTATTTCATTCCCAAGGTGGGTTACTACAGGTTATGTACAGAGAGGTCCTATCTCATGGAAAACGTCATGTGTCAAAAAATGTATTTAGTAAAACTAATAAAATTGCGGTCTAATTTAGTTCTAATAGCTGTGGAACTACCAGGAGACCAACGTCAGCTGAAGGCTCTTCACTGTCTCGCTGTTCTGACAGCTGTGTGAGACTGCCTGCTTCTGAGCTAGAACACACCACTGCTGAGATGTGAGAGAGCAGCATAGGAGCACAGGAGAGAGGTGATCTTCATACTAGAGGTCACTATATAAGAGGTAAGAAAGACTGCTCTGTATTATTGAGGCTAGAAGGAGCAGAAATAGAGGTCAAGCAGGTCACAGCTTCTGCTTCGCATGCTGTGGCCGTCCATGTAACAGGGATGTATTGAGACTCCTTTCCAAACCATTTCCAAGCAACTTTATCTTCCTCTGCAAGATTAACCCTTTACAATCTACTGTATCCTCGTATATTAGCTACATAGTGACATCTTATCATATGACTGATACATAGCAATATGCAGTAGAAAAAAAGAAAAGTTCAGGCTCATGACTAGAGGAGAGGAAAATGTTTGCCCGATTTGCTGTTCGTCGAGATGAATTAATTCACAATTGTGATTCTCTCTTTTGGAGAATTCCATTATATTGTATGAAATAGTGAGTCAACCAAAGTAGCCCCACAGGCCACATGCTGCCAAATCTAGGCATAAGCCTCCACTTAACCAATCAGATGCTTACCTCCATATAGATGGGTACATCTCACCAAATTTAGTGCTCACTCCAATTAAATGAAATTAAGACATGCGCCTCATGGGTATATGAAGAAAAATCATCTGATAGGTATTTGAGAAAATTCTTATAATTTCCTCTACAATCACTTTTTCGACTTTTCTCATAACCGATAGGTCCTCTTTAAACTGGCCATACTAATTAAAAGACAACAAAACCTGACAATTTTGGCAGGATCGGCCAACCATCTAATGTATAAGGGACCCCAATGACGATGGTGGTTGGTGGCAGAGAAAAACCAGGTAGTTGGCATCTGGCAGGAGCATATTCATTTTCCCCATGTAGGACAGAAGCATGCTCGTCTGAGGGTACATGTGTAATGGGAGAGGGGAGCAGCAGATGGCTGAATAAGAGAAGATGATCCACAGAAAACATGCCACCAGATTGTTGTAAATTAGGCTTCGTACAAACAGCTTATCGTCAAGTACACTTTGCTCAGTGAGTAAAATAATCCTTGATGCCGCCACTTGACAAGATGGATCAGGAAGAGGTCCTTATCGATACCAAGTAGTACACGTGGCGGGCATCATGTCAGGTTCTTTAAAACTGACCACAGATATACGTCAGTCTGCAGAATCAGCAAAAATTCTCATGTCAGGGGTGACCGACACCATTCCTAGATATCTGCCATCGGAAGATCAGGCAAGATGACGTCCAATCTGTTTCACCGTGTCCATATCTGACGCCATCTTACTTCTTATAAATTCATAGTTTTAAGGTTGACAGCAGACAAGTCCATCGCGTCTCTATAATTTGCTATTTCCATGATTCAAATTACATGATCTTTCAACTATCCTATGTCAGTGGCCCTGGGGGAGCATGAGGAAGTTAGACGTCAGTTATCTGATACCTATGGCAGCTTTAGTGTTCACCAAATATAAAACGTTCACCCATGATGACTCAGTCGTCAGGTTGGTGTAGCCCATGTCCGGGGTACAGAAGATCAGACTGGTAATATGGTGCAAATGTCCAACAGTCCTATAGGAATATTTGTAAACTTGTCTCCCAAATCATAGAGAACATTATATAATATATATATTGGCTTTAAAAATGCAGACTGAACCTGTAACATTTCTGTGATTTCTTTTACATGCTCTATTAAAACTCACTAAAATATGTGAGGGATACTACATTTCATGAACTAAAATAATATAAAAATTACTGAAAAGATGTAAAAATAAATTAGACCCATAGGCTAATATTGTCATAATACCGGTGTCAGTTAATACCTAGCCATTACAATATAAAACCCTCAAAGACTTGTTTAAAAGTAAAAAAAAAAAAATCCTGAACCTAAAAAACCCCTCTAAAAACAGTGACACAATGAACCCCACTAAAATGTGATGGGTTACAAGACTTTCTGATTATTGCCAGCCGCGTTGGGGCAATCCTGGTTGAAGTGAAAATGGTGTACCGGGTCCTGTGGGGAAACCAGCAAAGGCGTCCGCCTGAGCCGAAAATCCTTCCAAGGCAGATGCTGAATGTGCCTGATGAAAAAGACAAAAATAACGTCAATTACACATTAATGCCACATTGGTACCAGATAAAAAAACATACTAAAACAACGGGCGGATATTGAGACTGTTTCAAACTTGTAATTAAATGATTAATATTTCAGTATTACTATATTGTTGTTATACTGAAGACTAGAGAGGGCGGCTTTACATCGGGATTACAGCAATATCCCCACTGTACTGGAGCCTGTAAGGAATATACTACGAGCCTTGCCTGTAATAAAGCCGATTGTGCCGCAGCGGCGGCGGCAGCGGCGCTCTGCTGGAGGCCTTGGAGTGACTGAGAAGGACTCTGTGGAAATCCAGGAAGACCAGAGAGAGAAAGGAGAGGAAATGCCGAAGGCCTGTGGGAAAAGACAGTCATTATCAATTACTAAACAATAACTAGAAAACAATATTTCAATGATGGCAGAAAATGAATCGCTACAGGGACCCCTTTACTAGAGTCTTATCTGTCAGCAAAATAAAGGAAAGTGCATGGTGAAATCCAACATGCCCAATCTGCCATCCGGGGACTGCCGGGAAACCTCCCAGACATTTCAGACCGGTTGCTAATATGTTTATAGTTGGGAATCATGCTGGAGCATTTGTGCAAACTAGAAAAAGCCATAAAGGTGACCAAAAAGGGGCCATTTTGTGCTGCATCGCCATAGGTCATCTTACGAGGACACCTTTTTAGTCTGGTGTTTAGGTTACATATATTTTTTATTAAGTACTTTTTGGAATACGGGATGCGCCTTACTAGGAGGCTAGCCTTTGCAGTAGTCACTCAGATTACATAGCCGGCAGCGCTGCTGCTCACAGATGGTCGAACTGACCCCTTCATCAGGATTCTGCTAGTGTATATACAACAATCTGTGTGATGAGGCTTTACATAATTCAAACTAAATCATTGTGACATGAGATTGTGGTGTGAGCCGCTAATTAACATAAAATCTCGGTTTATAAAATAACATTAAATTGAAATATTAAAAAATCAACCCTCCTAATAAGCCGACTAAATGGGGATGCAGGTCATAGGTTGAACAAAATGATATCGATCTGCGATCCAATGTCTTATTCCAGGGAAACCCAACTTTTCCTAAATATGTAAATGAGCTCTTAAAGGGAACCTGTCACCTGCCCCCCCCCCCCCCCCAGGCGTTTTTAACTAAAAGCCAACTTGTGCAGAAAAAATGCTGCATCCTGTCAAGGTGGCTCTTTTATTTGGGGTCCCTTCCACCGCTGAAATAATCGTTTTTATAATTTGCCCACCATACCTGTAGTGTGCCCGGGGGGCACGTCTTTTCCCCTGACACAAACGCCTTCCAGCCAGCACTCATTTCCTCTGTGCGCCGCCTCCTCTGCATTTATTTACGTCCCCGGCGCCTGCGCTGTAAGTTCCCATCATGTGATGTGAGTTGAAGGGCAGCGCAAACTGTGCATGCCCGTAAAAAAAAAATTACAGGTGCCAGGGACATAACCGAACACTGAGGAGGCGGCGCCCGGAGCAAATGACTGATGGCTGGGGGGTGTTTGTGTCCGGGGGGTGAAAAGACACACCCCACGGGCTGACTACAGGTATGGCGGGCAAATTATAAAAACGATTATTTCAGCGGTGGAAGGGACCCCAAATAAAAGAGCCACCTTAAAAGAATGCAGCATTAGTGCTGCACAAGGTGGCTTTTTTAGTTAAAAACGCCCGGGGGGGGGGGTTTGACAGGTTCCCTTTAAGATCTATGGGCCAGACATAGATCTCCCGGAGAATCTGCCTCCAGAGATTATTGTAAAGGAAAATGTGAGACATGTAATGACTGACGGTTTGTTCTTCTGAATTCACTACAGAGCTGTTTGTTAGTTAAATCTTCCTTTTGACGAGCCCCTTACCGCCATGTGTTGGTTCTGTCCTGGACCTTAAGTCTACTAGGTGCTATAATTTTCATAAGGTTGTGATCTTGTGTAAAGGTGATCAGTGGTATAAAAAGGGAGGAACCTAGAACAGGGTCCCAATTTAGGAGGTGGCACTGTTTAAAAAAAAAAAACCAAACAAAACAGCCCTGATATGGGAAAGAGATTTATTGTATGTACTGTAGAGTTGTAGTTACTTTTATATGTCTCAACATCAATTATCTTCTGCTTGGGTAACACGCATTTTTAGCTATTTTGTAGGCCCTAGAAGCCCCAAAGGGTCGTTTTTTTTTTTCAATAAATTTGGTTTGTAGGAGGTTAGCCTGGATATGAAAATCTGTATCGTTGCAATTCTTTCTAATCCTTTCACATTGGTAAAATTGGATGTTTGTGAGCCATATACTATAGAGTTTACTATACTATGTAGGGTCCCTCTATAATTAATAAACAGAAAAGGTTTTGCAAACAGCCATGGACTGATATTAATAGCCTAGGAAGGGGCCATGGATACTTGCCCCAACCCAGACTAAAAACATCAGCTCTCATCTGCCACAGAAATGGCCAAATCTGGCACTTAGCCTCGCCCTCCCCATTTGCCCTGGTGTGGTGGCAAGTGGGGTGATAATATTGGGATTGAGGTCACCTTTGTATTGTCAGGTGACATCAAGCCCAGAGGTTAGTAATGGAGATGCAACTATAAGACGCCCCTCATTACTAACCTCATAGTGATATTGTACAAAGAAAAATACAAACACACTGAATACAGTCCTTTATTTGAATAAATAAACTCTTAATAAATCTAAGATTAACCAAACTAGCTATACTCACCACAATGCCCAATCCACAAAAGCCAATGTCTCCTGTAAAAGGATTAAAATAATAATCAACCTGCCGTGTCCGAGGTCTGTCCTGGAGAACTACCTGGCATCCATCTAGAGTGAAGTCTAACCTCACCCTCTGGGGCTCTAGCGAAGAGTCAGGTGTTCGCCTAGTCACGCCCCTCCAGAATCTCATCGGTTCATGGCACAGTGGTTCCACCACTATTCCAGTTATACAAAATGTAATGCCCCAGGTATTTATGCAGGGTTCCCCATAGAACTAGTGTCTCATCTTCCAAGCCTCGCCAAATGATGAATAGATCGTCAATAATCCGATGATATAAAAGGATATGCCCTTGATATATAGGGAGTTTTTGTGAATGTGTCTCTCTTCCGGTAAGAAGATTTTTGAAGCTTGGTGCCAACTACGTGCCCATCATGGTCCCCATCGTCTGATCTTAGGTGGTTTCATTGAACGCGAAAAAAGTTAGTACTGAGAAAATGTTATCCACCTAGCAGGAATTTACAATGTTCTGTGATCCTATGGTCCTGATGAAGGAAATTGCTCATGCACTGTAGACAGCCCAAGATAGCCAAAGGGCTGAAACAGTGGCTAACAGGCCACACCATGCACTCCCCACCGGCCATCCATCCGCTACCACCACCACTCGCTGTTACCGCTCTCCCCATCCTCTGAATGCAGACAGCTGTGAATACATTAGTGGAGGACAGCGCCGCTGGCTCCATCTTCCACCAATCAGCATGTGAGGCAGCAGTTGCGATGACATCATTATATCACGTAAGCTGTGCACTGCAGAAAGATACTGCATAGGCGAGAGCAGCAGCAGCAGAGTGCTGGGGGAACAGGAGCAAGGTATTTTTTTTCATTTTTTCATGTGTATGGGATATTTATGTGTGTATAGGGGGTTGTATGGGGCTCATGGTGTATATAGAGGGGGCTATGTGGGGCTGGTGCTGTATTTAATAGGGCTATGTAGGGCACATGTTGTATAAAAGGGCCTACGTGGGGCACATGCTGTATAAAGGAAGCTACATGGAGCACATGCTGTACATAGGAAGCTATGTGGAGGCTCACACTGTATAGGAGGCAATGTGGGAGCTCATACTGTATATAGTAGGCCACGTGCGGGCTCTTACAGTATATAGGGGATGTGTGTGGGCTCATGCCGTATATAGAGGGGCTGTGTGCATGTTCATACAGTATATATGGGCATGTCTGCATACTTAATTCTGCTCAATTTTAGAACTAAATTAATTTTAGCCTATTGGTTCGGCCCTCCACAACAGTGACGGTGTCTCACGTGCCGCTTTAGAAAAATTAATTGCCCACCCCTAGTGTAGGGTGAAGTTACATCAATGGTGATATGGATATATTTCTCCATCAGAAGTTTTGCAGTTTCCTAAAGATTTGAGATGAATCTTTTAGGTAATTGTGTAGTAGAATCACATGCTCCTTGTAGAGTAATGTCGATATATTGCTGGTTGTAGAGTTGCTACCTGATGATGAGGCCCGGTAGGTGAGTGATTTATGGATCTTGGGCAGGTAAGAAAGAAGAAATGTTTGGATTCTGAATGGGGAGATATTGCTTCTCATTCTTATTAAGGGAAATCTTGGTGATTGCTGCATGGATATATGTAGAAAGTGCTTTTGCTATAAGGGTCTTCTAAGGTTTCCTGGTAAGCTTTGAGTGAAGGAAATCCATTTGCTTCTTTAATGTAACAGACAGCCTTGAATCCCGGTGCCATTCCCTTATGATAATCTCAGTGTTGTTTCCGAATGAGGAGATTGCATTTCTCTCTTCTTACTGGTAGTAACAATGTGGAGGGTAGTGGCCCTTTTAAATTCATGGGATGCAAGATCATAAAAGTTGATTAAAACATGACCTTGAATATGAATGGGATAAAAATTGGGAGTTGAGCTTCATTGCTGTATGACAAGTGCTTGAAGAGACTATTTGGATATTTTCCAGATGAGCATTGCAGCTTAAAAGTCTCCTCACCTTGGCATGGTTAACATGTCACTCTTCACAAGAAGAAACCTTACCCCTTGGATCCCTGTATGAGAGGTGGAATGGATTGATGGGGTTTCCTTTATGGGCTACATTGTATCATTCTATAACGATAAGCCTGGATTTTTTCTTTTACTAGTTAAAGCTTTCTCACACATTGTTGAATAAACATGAGAAACTCCTGAAGAAGAAGAGGTCCGTCTGACACTGATTCGGGTGAATATCTAATATCCAAATATAGTCATTTGTAACTACCCTAATCTGCCTCTAGACCATCTGTAAGCAGCAGAACAGCCGGATACTTAACCTGAGAAGTAACTGCAAAGCCTTCTGTTCCGTCCAGACATGTCAGTGCAAGAAGTGCCCAACCTGAGTAGGCAGCTTCAGCAGGTATACATACATTTCTACAGATATTGTGTCCTCTACACATCACCACAAGGTGAGTGCACTACCAACAGGAAAGTAGGTTAGCCCCTCTTTTCCCATCTTCATTGGCACTACAGTGTTGACCTATGAGCGCTTTCTATTTTAGCACCTTACTATAAGACGCACCCCATGTTTAGACAGCAGAAAAGAGGAAAAACATCTTTGTTTTTTACAAATTCAAACTTCCCAGTTGGTGTATTATACACATACTAGCCCGATTCTAACGCATTGGGTATTCTAGAATATGTATGTAGTTTATTTATGAAGATTTTAGAACACATTGAATACACAGACTGCGCCTGTCGCTGATTGTTCGCGGCCCGCCATGTAGTATATAACAGCCCACGTAGTAAATAGCACAGCCACATAGTATATAGCACAGCCACGTAGCATATAGCACAGCCCACGGAGTATATAGCACAGCCACGTAGTATATAGCACAGCCCACGGAGTGTATAACAGCCCACATAGCATATAACACAGCCACGTAGTTTATAACAGCCCACATAGCAAATAACACAGCTCATGTATTTGACAGCCCACGCAAGCAGTGTATAACACAGCCCACGTAGTGTATAACACAGCCCACGGAGTATATAGCACAGCCACGGAGTATATAACACAGCCCATGGAGTGTATAACAGCCCACATAGCATATAACACAGCCACATAGTTTATAACAGCCCACGTAGTGTATAACACAGCCTACGCAGTACATTGCACAGCCCACGCAGTACATTGCACAGCCCACGCAGTACATTGCACAGCCCACGCAGTACATTGCACAGCCCACGCAGTACATTGCACAGCCCACGTAGTATATTGCACAGCCCACGTAGTATATTGCACAGCCCACGTAGTATATTGCACAGCCCACGTAGTATATTGCACAGCCCACGTAGTGTATAGCACAGCCCACGCAGTACATTGCACAGCCCACGTAGTACATTGCACAGCCCACGTAGTATATTGCACAGCCCACGTAGTATATTGCACAGCCCACGTAGTGTATAGCACAGCCCACGTAGTGCATTGCACAGCCCACGTAGTGCATTGCACAGCCCACGTAGTGCATTGCACAGCCCACGTAGTGCATAACAGCCCACGTAGTGCATAACACAGCCCACGTAGTGCATAACACAGCCCACGTAGTGCATAACACAGCCCACGTAGTGCATAACACAGCCCACGTAGTACATTGCACAGCCCACGTAGTACATTGCACAGCCCACGTAGTATTTGCACAGCCCACGTAGTATATAGCACAGCCCACGTAGTATATTGCACAGCCCAAGTAGTATATTGCACAGCCCAAGTAGTATATTGCACAGCCCACGTAGTATATTGCACAGCCCACGTAGTATATTGCACAGCCCACGTAGTATATTGCACAGCCCACGTAGTATATTGCACAGCCCACGTAGTATATTGCACAGCCCACGTAGTACATTGCACAGCCCACGTAGTATATAGCACAGCCCACGTAGTATATAGCACAGCCCACGTAGTATATTGCACAGCCCACGTAGTATATTGCACAGCCCAAGTAGTATATTGCACAGCCCACGTAGTATATAGCACAGCCCACGTAGTATATAGCACAGCCCATGTAGTACATTGCACAGCCCACGTAGTACATTGCACAGCCCACGTAGTATATAGCACAGCCCACGTAGTATATTGCACAGCCCAAGTAGTATATTGCACAGCCCACAGTAGTAAAACTGCGCCACTAATTATAGACCTGTCTCTAATCTTCCCTTCATCTCTAAACTCCTCGAACGCCTGGTCCACTCCTGTCTTACCCGCTGTCTCTCAGATAACTCTCTTCTTGACCCTCTTCAATCTGGCTTCCGTTCTTTACACTCTACTGAAACTGCCCTCACTAAAGTCTCTAATGACCTACTAACAGCTAAATCTAATGGTCACTACTCCATGCTAATTCTCTTGGATCTCTCCGCAGCATTCGATACTGTGGATCATAAGCTCCTCCTCAATATGCTCCGCTCCATCGGCCTCAAGGACACCGTTCTCTCCTGGTTCTCCTCCTATCTCTCTGACCGATACTTCACTGTATGTTTTGCTGGTTCCTCCTCCTCTCCCCTTCCCCTTACTGTTGGGGTTCCTCAAGGATCAGTCCTAGGCCCCCTCCTCTTCTCTTTGTATACTGCCCCTATTGGACAAACAATCAGTAGATTTGGTTTCCAGTACCATCTCTATGCTGACGACATCCAATTATACACCTCTTATCCTGTTATCACGCCGACCTTCTTAGAAAACACCAGTGACTGTCTTACTGCTGTTTCTAACATCATGTCCTCCCTCTATCTGAAACTGAACCTGTCAAAAACTGAACTCCTTGTGTTCTCTCCCTCTACTAACCTACCTTTGCCTGACATTGCCATCCCCGTGTGCAGGTTCCACCATTACTCCAAAGCAACATGCCCGCCTGCCTTGGGGTCATCCTTGATTCCGAGCTTTCATTCACCCCCCACATCCGATCACTGGCTCGCTCTTCTTATCTGCATCTCAAAAACATTTCAAGAATTCGCCCTTTTCTTACTTTCGACTCTGCAAAAACTCTTACTGTTTCACTTATTCATTCCCGTCTGGACTATTGTAACTCTCTACTAATCGGCCTCCCTCTTACCAAACTCTCCCCGCTCCAATCTGTCCTGAATGCTGCTGCCAGGATCATATTCCTCACCAACCGTTACACCGATGCCTCTACCTTGTGCCAGTCATTACACTGGCTACCCATCCACTCCAGAATCCAGTGCAAAACTACTACCCTCATCCACAAAGCACTCCATGGCTCAGCACCACCCTTCATCTCCTCTGGTCTTAGTTCACCACCCTACCCGTGCCCTCCGCTCCGCTAATTACCTCAGGTTAGCATCCTCAATAATCAGAACCTCCCACTCCCGTCTCCAAGACTTACACGTGCTGCGCCGATTCTTTGGAATGCACTACCTAGGTTAATACGATTAATCCCCATAGTTTTAAGAGTGCCCTAAAAACTCATTTGTTCAGATTGGCCTACCGCCTCAACGGCTATCATAAAAAAAACCCCATAATCAGGTTCCTCGCATCATGTTCTCATACACTTTATGCAGTTAATAGCACTCTGTGTCTGTACTGCTACATACTTAGGCAGTTAACTGGTTCATGCAGCTTTACATGAACACCCGAGCCTTACACTATGGCTGGTCCAAATAACTAAAGCAATTGTTACCATCCACCTCTCGTGTCTCCCCTTTTCCTCATAGTTTGTAAAGCTTGCGAGCAGGGCCCTCATTCCTCGTGGTATCGATTTTGAACTGTGATTTCTGTTATGCTGTAATGTCTATTGTCTGTACAAGTCCCCTCTATAATTTGTAAAGCGCTGCGGAATATGTTGGCGCTATATAAATAAAATTATTATTATTTATTATTATATTGCACAGCCCACGTAGTAAATAGCACAGCCCACGTAGTATATTGCACAGCCCACATAGTATATTGCACAGCCCACGTAGTATATTGCACAGCCCACGTAGTATATTGCACAGCCCACGTAGTATATTGCACAGCCCACGTAGTATATTGCACAGCCCACGCAGTACATTGCACAGCCCACGCAGTACATTGCACAGCCCACGCAGTACATTGCACAGCCCACGCAGTACATTGCACAGCCCACGCAGTACATTGCACAGCCCACGCAGTACATTGCACAGCCCACGCAGTACATTGCACAGCCCACGCAGTACATTGCACAGCCCACGCAGTACATTGCACAGCCCACGTATTATATTGCACAGCCCACGTATTATATTGCACAGCCCACGTAGTATATTGCAGAGCCCATGTAGTATATTACACAGCCCACGCAGTATATAGCAATATGGGCATCATATCCCTGTTAAAAAAAAAGAATTAAAATAAAAAATAGTTATATACTCACCTTCCGTTGGCCCCGGATCCAGGCGAAGCGGTTACCGACGCTCCTCGCGCACTCAGGTCCCAAGAGTGCATTGCGGTCTCACGAGATGATGACGTAGTGGTCTCGCAAGACCGCTACGTCATCATCTCGCGAGACCGCAATGCATGGAGCGGTCACCAGAGCGTCGCGAGGAGCGGGTAAGGCTGGTTCTGGATCCGAGGGGCCGACGGACGGTGAGTTTATAACGATTTTTTATTTTTTTTATTATTTTTAACATTAGATTTTTTAACTATTGATGCTGCATAGGCAGCATCAATAGTAAAAAGTAGGGTTAATAGCAGCGGTAACGGAGTGCGTTACCCGCGGCATAACGCGGTCCGTTACCGCTGCCATTAACCCTGTGTGAGAGCTGAGTGGAGGGGATTATGGAGCGGGCACTGACTGCGGGGAGTAAGGAGCGGCCATTTTGCCGCCGGACTGTGCCCGTCGCTGATTGGTCGTGGCCGTTTTGCCGCGACCAATCAGCAACTTGGATTTCCATGACAGAGGCCGCGACAAATGAATATCTGTGACAGACAGACAGAAAGACAGACAGAAAGACGGAAGTGACCCTTAGACAATTATATAGTAGATAGCTTTACATCAAGCACATTATGTATACTCAGCAGTGAACACATACACAATGCTGTATACATAGTACATGCACACACAGATCAGCTACCACACACACACACACAGATCAGCTACTCCACACACAGCACAACTACCACACACACACACACACACACACAAACAGCTCAGGTACCACATACACACAGCTCAGCTATCACACACAGCATAACTACCACACACATCTCAGCTACCACATACCACACCACAAACAAGATGCAGACATGCCTATATGACAGAATAAAAGAACAATATAATAAAATCATAATAATACTAACCCGGCCTGACCCACGAGGGCAGAGTTAAAGTTAGAACTGAAAGCAGAGGCGAATCCTGGTAGAACAGATGCTGGAGATGGAGCAGATGCTGGCACCGGAGGAACTCCTGACATTGTAGAGGCAGGCTGCAGTCCAGGGAAGGGTGGAAGAGCAGGTAGAGCTGAGTTTATTGGTGGTGTGCCAGAAACTGGGAACACAGGAAAATTAGCATTTGGAGGGACCAAGGGTCCCTGTGGTACAGGAAACAATGAAGGGACTGCGGTAGATAGGTTTAATGGAAACTGTGACGCAGCAGCTACTGCCGCAGCAGCTGGTGCTGAAAGACCAGGGAACACAGCTGACGTTAAAGGTGGTGTTGCAGTAGCAACTGAGCTGGTAGATGTCAGCATTGGAAGAGATGGAGTAAGAGATGGGCTACCTGCAAATGGCGAGCCATTGGACAATGATGTAAATGCAGGGAAAACAGTAGGAATTGCTGCAGGGGTGCCCAAAGCTAAAGACGACAGGTTTGGGCTGCCTAGATTTCCATTCAGGGAGGCAAGCCCAGACAATCCTGGGTTCATTGAATTAGCCAGGCTCGGTCCTGAAGGAAAGACATGGCCTAGCACTTGGGGTAACCCTAGAGAACCATGAGAAGGTGTGGCTGAACGTGATGGACCCTTGAAAGCTGAAGGTGATGGACTAGCTGGTTCATTTTTGGCCATTATATTACTTGCGGATGGTGAAGAGGAAAGATTTTGTTCGGGCAGGGAAGTGGATGCACAACTAAGAGGAGATGGTGTGGCCAACAGACGTTGTCCTGGCATTGGTGCAGATGTGGATATGGGATTTGACAATGAAGGTGAAGAGGAGCCTGAAAATATTGATGCTCCAGGGGTGGCCGTTCTCTGAGGTGTAGGGGTTGAACATGGAGGAGTAAAAGACTTATTTACTGCAGAGGCAGATTCCACATTTGGAAGACCTGATAATGACAACAGTCCAGATGGAGGCACCGAAGGCGAATTCATTAATCCGGAATCATTCGAAGCTAAAAATCCTTTTAAAACAGACAGCAGAGGATTGCCTATTAGTCCAGTGGCTCCAGCAAGATCAGATAGCGTTGGGTTGGTCATACCCTGGAAAGCTGGATTAAAGGGCAAAGGGAGACCAGCAAATATAGAAGGCATCATAGCATTGCTTACAGTGGATGTAGAAGATGTGGCAGAAAATGGAAGTCCTGGAAGTGACAAGGATGACATTGCAACATTGGGCCCAGGAATAGCACAGGGTGTGGAGGAACTTGGCTGCGTTGGAACGGCAGAAGGTGGAAGACTGGGGAATACCGCAGGGCTTGATGTAGATGGTGTGCTTACTGCTGGTATGGGTGTACCAGAGGACATCTGAACACTTTTAATCACTGTTGGAGTGGGTGTAGATGGTTTAGGAGGTGTCATAGAGGGAGGACCTTGCCCTGGAAATGCTGATAGAGGAGTTGACATATTCATTCCAGAAAGTGGAGTCGTAGGAGTAGACGGTGAGTTCACTGCTTTAGCAGGAGAAGCGGTAGGAGCTGGGCCAGGTGTAGCAGCGGGAGTTGGGGGTGCAGAAGAACTGTTCCCATGTGGAGAACCAAGAGGGTTCGCTGGAGCAGCAGCAGCTAGAAAAAGCAGATTAAAATGTATTTAGTAGAAAATAATAATTATCCAAGGCGGTGTTTAAATCCAAGGCCAGAAAATGAATATTGTAAGCTGATCGTTGGGCATTTGGTAGACCGATTAGACTTCACTTATGTATGCAGTCATACGAAATAAGCCTACTAATTAATTCATTTTAAACGGGAGAGGATTTGAATTTTTATATCCCCCCCCCCCCCCAATTTTTTTTATTCTACAATCATTTGTTTCAGGGGTGACTTGAATTATGGATCGTTTGATCACTTGTTCTACCATAGTATATATACAAAATCACAGAGTCCTATGAAACCCACAGGCTGGTCTTCACAGTTCATGGTAGTTATGGGGTCGTACAGCAGACCACCGGCTGCCATGGCTACTCATCGGCACTATTGTATGGTGTTGCCTGAATCCAATGGGCGTGAAGAACAGCTCTGCTCAGTGTTCTTGTCAGATGATGGATGTGGAACAAAGCCAGAATCTGCCAGGTTTGATGCAGGCTCAGCTCCTGAGTTTGTATCAGTAGTCCAGTGTTGGAAAGGGTGGCAACGATCTTTCAGCAACCAACAACAAATTTGATGGCAAAAGTCGACTTTGCCAGACTAGAGTCATGTAGGATGGTTTGGTGGTTTATGTAAAAAAAAAAGATTAAATGGGTTGTGCAAGTGACTGACTGAATGAGAGCTGGGTTGCAGAACCCAAGAATGACCATTAAAGGGAACCTATCACCCCGTTTTTTTCGGTATGAGATAAAAATACTGTTAAATAGGGCCTGAGCTGTGCATTACAATAGTGTAGTTTGTGGACCCCGATTCCCCACCTATGCTGCCGAAATACGTTACCAAAGTAGTCATTTTCGCCTGTCAATCAGGCTGGTCAGGTCGGATGGGCGTGGCTTCTTCCCCCAGATATTGCGTAGTTTTCCGTTGGTGGCGTAGTGGTGTGCGCATGTCCAAGGTCCCCAATCCTGCACGGGGGGGTGAAAATAGCAGCGATGTCCGTTATTCCATTGGTGGTCGGTGGGCGCGGCCATCTTCCTTTGGCCGCGCGTGCGCAGAAGCGGCGCTCTGCTGGCCGCGGCTTCAGGAAAATGGCCGCCGCGATCTCCATCTGCGCACGCGCGGCATCCCGCGGCCATTTTCCTGAAGCCGCGGCCAGCAGAGCGCCGCTTCTGCGCACGCGCGGCCAAAGGAAGATGGCCGCGCCCACCGACCACCAATGGAATAACGGACATCGCTGCTATTTTCACCCCCCCGTGCAGGATTGGGGACCTTGGACATGCGCACACCACTACGCCACCAACGGAAAACTACGCAATATCTGGGGGAAGAAGCCACGCCCATCCGACCTGACCAGCCTGATTGACAGGCGAAAATGACTACTTTGGTAACGTATTTCGGCAGCATAGGTGGGGAATCGGGGTCCACAAACTACACTATTGTAATGCACAGCTCAGGCCCTATTTAACAGTATTTTTATCTCATACCGAAAAAAACGGGGTGATAGGTTCCCTTTAAACAGTGTATGGCACTGTCGTGCTCTAGCTAACAGTTGATCTGTGGGGGTGCCAGGTATCAGACCCTACCCGACCTAAAGCTTGAGTCTCATCACAAGGATAGGTACTGGACAACCCCTTTAAACATTCTGTAAAACTTGACAAATAGATGAGGCACCATGACAAATAGTCCAAGCATTTACCACTTGCCCGGAAGATCACTTTCCTTACCTTGATTGGGTGTAGATTTTCCTTGAGCAGCAGGATCCTCAGTTCCTACAAAATCCCGAGCATAATTAGCATTTTATACAGCACAGCTCATACTTTTAGAATAGATACTGCTGATTTTACCTGCAGCTAGTGCAGCTGGATTGGAAGAATAAGGTGGAGGTAAAGATCCAGGAACTAAGTTGGCAGCGAGGGCACCATTGACGTATGCACCTGTACAGGGAAAAGCAAACGTAAGAAATTAAAAGCAACCAAGTGTTAGCTTTAAAGGTATGAGGTTCGATTCAGGCATTTCTGTAACAGAAATAGAAAAACAAAAATGATTTCAGTGCCGGATCGATCACACGACCGACATCAGCGCTTCCCGAGGGACCCTTTTGACAAAAATGGGGTCTATTGGGGATATTTTGTCTAGCAGTTTTTCGAAAAATCTGTGATGGCCTTCAATTCAACGGTAGTAGAGGAGGACGATATCAAGTTGAATGGGCTGCGATGCGGTAAATGAGAAGCCTTTTCTGTTCCAAAATAGTTCTTTATTGTCCTAAAATGTTTCATCACCTTTCTCAAGGTTAAAAAAACCTGATTTTTGAGGAAGGCGCTGGTGCGGTGCCAAAATGCGTTGGAACAATAAAGAACCATTTTGAACACAAAAGGCTTCTCAGTTACCGCAGTGCCGCTCGTTCACCGGGATATCGTCCTCCTCTACTACTATTCATCTGGAAGAAGTTTTTCTCCTCCAGGCTCTCCGCCTTCACACAACACCGCCAGGTGAGCGGATACTCCCGACTTTCGCTATCCTTACCATGATATACTGCTCCATGTGATTTTTCTCATCTAAACAGTTCTCCAATTCAAAAGGTAAAACCCTTTGGCTAAATTCACACATCCATTTACATTTTTACATCCATTAAAAGACCAGTTTTGTCCCCAGTGTCATCCAATTTGCCTGACTTTTTGGAAACGGTGAGAACTTTTTTCTACTGACACTTCACACTGGAGCCATTAAAGACAGAAGAAAAATGGATATAGAACGGACGTGTTTAGATTTCCATCCATCTCTGAGGGACCTTGAGTGCCCAACTCTGATGGATGAGAATGGACACTGCGAGGAGTTAACGAAGAAAATACAACATATACAAAGAAAAAAAGGGATGCCTGAACGGCTTTATTAGTCTCTATGGCTCAGCGGTTCTGTCCATTTAACCAAATAGTGCACGGATGAGAAAAGTTAAAACAGATGTGTGAGTGTAGCGGGATTTTCGGTCCATGTGATGTTCACGTGTGCAATGGACAGCTCACGGACCAATGTTAGCCTATGTCCTTGTGCACATGGGAAATTTTTCACACAGACCTCAGATCCGCCTGAAGTAAAATATTGCAGTTGGTGTAGGTAAATAGTAGGCAACTCCTGCTCCCAGGCATCCACTAGATAGTGGGACACACGGAGCTTCAGAGCTGGCCCTAATCTCATGGGCAGGAATAATCGAGAGCTCTGCAGAGTCAGGTCCCATCATAGAAAAGAACCCTTCTAATCAATGATGCGATGGCAATGATCATGGAGATCCGATCTGAGACATTTCATGGATGAATGTCGGGTAAAGATCAACAAAATATTTGAAAAAGAAAAAAAGGAAAAACAATTAAGAAAAGAAAAACATTATGAAGAAAATAAAGTTGAGGATGAGGATCCATGTACGTGATTTCTCTTTATGTCAAGGTATGTTCAAAACTACAAATAAATAAAAAACAAACAAAAAGAAAACTAAAATTCGCGAGTCCCTTTTGCGAACGTCATGGGCTCAAGCCGTCCATCAACACAAAGTCTACGATACAGTGAGAATTGGACGATTAAGCCAGTTATGACTTTACCTCTTGGACTGAATCATCCAAAAGCAACTGACCGGAATCTCTAAATAAGTCTACTCCTCTTCTAAAGGCGATCCCCCATCCCCCGCCCTGTGTCTCGGCCTCCACTATGCTTCTGCTTGATTGACAGGTCAGACCAGCGGCAGGATTGCACCACTGGTCCTAAGTGACACTATATGAGGCAGCTGCAGCATCGGTGCCTATAGCAGAGGATTGTGAGCCAACAGTGTTACCAGTTATCCGGCCAACCTCACAGCATCTTGGAAGTGCTCTCCAACAATAGGTGCAGAAAATTAAAATGTCCTTTTAATAACAAGGAAATGGTAAAGTAGCTTGCTTTTAGAAAAGCATTTTGTGATTTTACCCATCACAGAACTTTAGAATATCCCATTCATTCTATTCATACTGAGAATTTTAGCCAAATTTCCAAAGCGCTCCAATCTCATTTTAATAACACTGTGCAAAGAAAAGTCAAATTAACAAACATTTGATAACACACACCCCTAATTAAAAAAAAAAAAAAAAAAAACGATTAAAAAATAAAAAAAGGTAAAAAAAAGGAATGATGATGATGATGATCCGGCTGGTCGGCTCGTCAGTTTGCTAATTGAACCATCATTTACATTGACCTACGTTCTCTGTGCATGCAATGAGGGGCAGCTTGTGGCACTGTGCAAAAAATGAGCAGAAAACAGAAAAAATTTAGTTACTGTTATTCTCGTTTGTCTTAGCCCAATCGCGACAACTGGTGCTAAGGCTTGTCGCCCCTCCCCCTTCAGATACACTTTGACCTTCTCCAGCGGTATTTAAGTGTGACTGCTCCTTCTTTACCGCCATTGTCTTCCCATAGCAATCTAAAAGATAGAAGAGCAAGAAGAAGAGAACAGAGCCCCGACACAATTTACGCTCTGCAGTCTAGAAAGTAAAGCGGAATACATTTTTTTTATACAGCTATGCATCACGTTTCCCCACAATGGACTGATGGAGAATTGCCTTCCCCCTGCCTCGTTGTCCTGCCACATAGAAGGAGCATGCATATGGGAGGTCACCATGAGGATTGGAACATGCAGTATTTGCTTCACTGCCAGGCAAAAATGATAAAATAATACTAAGAGAACGATTTATCAGAGGCCCGGATTTCAGCGATGTGTCACTTATTGGGCTGTTTGCCGCAGTTTTAATAAAATCCCTGTCTTCTCGGCTGTAGATCTAGCAGCTCCCTGAATGCTGAGCTCTGTATAACCCTGCCCATGTTGGGGTGGGACAAAAACTGTAGTGTTACTGCCCCCGAAAACAACAATCATGTAGTGTGAATACCGTCATGTGTTTTTACTGCGTTTTATGATGTCATATAAAATGTATAGAGTGTAATGACTAATGTATTGTGTTATAGGCACTGATGTTGCTGTGTGCGTACTGCAAGGTAACTGTACACAACTCAGGGGTAGAGAAAGATCGGAAAAGAACTTAAGCTAGTATATAAGGTAGACAGTAGTTAATACTTGGCACTAGCCCACAATTTGGGGGAGCTAGTGGGACAAAAAGGGAAACACTTCTTGGTCAGTTAGTGTAAGTGTTCCTTTGAGACAAGGTGAAGCTGAAGGTGCAGGGGGCTAGTAACACGGTGTGGACAAAGTGTCCTGGTGGTATGAGGTCACACAAAACTCCCAGCAGACATTCCTACAACGTCCAGAGCTCAAGGCTAAAGTCGGCGGCTATGGAGAGCACTGACAACCCTTCCGTACAGAGGAAGATGGATGTGGAACCATATGAGAGAAACATAGCAGATCTTGGGAATACTGCGGTGCCGGATGGGGTTACCCTGGGGCTAACAGGAGCTGATAAAGTAGGGATAGTCCAAGCTGAAAGTGAGAAAATGATTGAAATGTACTGTGTGAATGAAGCAAGTGGTGGAGGGTGCTGTGCCCGATACTGCGTGTTAAAGACTGATGTACTTGAACTGTAGAGGAAAGTTGAACTTGTTAAAATGAACCGAGTGTCCCCTGATATGTGCGGCTGGTCCTGGAACGGAGGATGTGGAGACTGCGGAGGCATCCGGCCTGCAACGCACCTTACACAGCACAACACATATGGACTGGACATGACTTATTTGTAAAGTGCCAGGGTGTTAAAGAGCAGCAGCACTGACTTTAAGCTTTCTGTGTACGCCGTGCATAGGCAGAAATCTACTTATCAGCGGTGGGGGGCCGGATTATACAGAGCTCATGAATATGGAGGACTACATGGAAGCAGGTTTACTCGTCCTTTAGTGATAATCTCCTGCTGATTAAACAGGGATTTTATCAACGTAAGTGACAGCCTGTGGTAATATTCTTTGCCCCCTTCCAAATGTACGTGCCCTGGTGGCCCATAACAGGCTGGTACCTGACGTGCTAAGCCAGGTGACCCAGCGCATTATGTGATGCACTGGATCCAGATTAATAACAAAAAAAATGTCATTTTGATTTTAATCAGTTTCATTCCACTTGTTTTAAGCACACCCCCAGGAAAAAGATAATTGTGTAACTACTATGTAAACAGCAAAAATGTTTTCTGGGCTGAACACTACCATTACAGAGATTCTTCACAGTAGCCTCAGAATATAGAAATAACATTATTAGGTGCCACCTATATACCTTGGCACAATCTTAGTGCTGTGCATGTGTACACATATAAGTACTAATTATATATGTGTGTATAAAGAAAAATGGATATAATAATAATAAATATATATGTGTGTATAAAGAAAAATGGATATAATAATAATAAATATATATGTGTGTATAAAGAAAAATGGATATAATAATAATAAATATATATGTGTGTATAAAGAAAAATGGATATAATAATAATAAATATATCTGTGTGTATATGTATAAACGTGTGTGTGTTTGTATAGTTTGGATCACACCAGAGACACTTTGGGCCCTTTGCTGTTCGGGTGGTCTTTCCGAGCAGGGTGGTACTAGCTCTGGCCTTGTCCACTATACCACAATACAGCAGAACTGGAAGGCGCTATGTAGTTATAGAACAGCTGACAATTGCAGTGGTAAGAAGTAGTCGTATTTCCTAGGC
Organism: Ranitomeya variabilis; assembly: GCF_051348905.1. NCBI lineage: Eukaryota > Metazoa > Chordata > Amphibia > Anura > Dendrobatidae > Ranitomeya > Ranitomeya variabilis. Next base: position 696,433,535 of record NC_135234.1, on the reverse strand, counting down.
TGAAGTTGTCAGGGCCTAGTAGAAGGTGGGAAGTCGCTTCTTAAACCACAGCATCAAAGTTAAGTAATATTTACTGACAAACTAATAATCTTCCAACGTTACAATGTCATCACCTTCCAGGAAGCACAGATGTGCCATCGATGCAGATCCCACCGATGAGGCGGCTCACGGGCAGGGAAGGAATGGAGAGGTGTCCTGTGCAGAAATACTGGAGCCCGCGTGCTCCTGGAGAAGAGAACAGGCCACCTCTGCATTTATTCTCGGCCTCCATGCTCTAGCCTTTGGACCCTCATACGGAAAGTTAGCGGAGCACCTCCATTTACGACAATTATACGTGTCCCAGCTGGTGGCATCCACATGTACAGGATCACACATGTAAGGGGTTTTCTATCCTCCCATCTTTTGTATGGATCTGCCTTAAAAGTGGATCCGTCATTAGATTTCACAATACTAACTGCATATATTATTACATAATTTCTTAGGCCTGATGACACTAGCGTGTTTACTTTGATAATCTGTGTGAGAACGGCTGTATAGTCCTTTGTGAAAGCTTAACTCAATCTCAAAGCAAGATCCAAAGCTAGAGATGGAGCCCAGCTGCCCTTCACCTGGTTCAGTTTGGCTCCCCTAGTCCTCTACACAAACACCAGGGCAAAGCGGAATAGTGGTGCACCCATTGGCACCCACTGCCCAAAAATAAACTTCAACCTTTGATTACATACTATAGAAAGAGTGAGACAGGCCCAGTACCAGGCCAGATTCTCCTCCTCACCTCCACTCTGCTTAGTGACAATTCTGCCTTGAGCGGAGGACCTGAGTGTTCTCGTAGTCAGACTGATGACAAGACGGAGATCTGGTGATGGTCGATGCCCCACAATGTACAGATCTAACCACTGCCCAGAAGAACCGTATGGACTGCGACAGACCACACCCATGAAGAGAGTGGCAGAAGAATGGTGAGTATAATCACCGGACTCTTTCCCAGCACTGGGCTACAGGTGCCCCAAGTTCTGTGGTCGTGCCAGCGGGTTTTAAAAAAGTCTTCTACAACGCTTAATTCTTGTAAAAAAGCGACAAGAGATAGAAAGAGAAGGTTGTGGCTTCCGGTGGAGGTGGCAGAGAAAAGAACATTTCCATACGAAGCAGAATGTCCATCCCGGAGGACTGCACCCGCTGCAGATCGCCGGCCCCCCGCCACCAGTAATACTACACAATGTGTTCCCTTTGGAGTAAGTGATTTTTATAGCGGATTCCACCTAACAAATCATAGAAACATAAACCCAGGAATCTTCCTGCTACCGTCACGTTAAAGGGGCTGTCCAGGAATAACATTGGTGACCTCTCCATAAGTTCCGTCATCGATAACAGACCGGTGATGGTCGGACACCCGGTGCCCCCATACAGTAGATGTTATTAGCACCAGCCGGGTGTAAGTGTTCTATGAATCTGTACATTGTTTAGTGGCCGTTCCCAGGGACTGCACTTTATACCCCAATCACATGAATACGAGGTGAACTGCCGGACCTGGGAGCGGACACTACAATGCATGGAGCTGTGCTGCTCCGGACACTGATAACATCCAGACCAACACCGATCTGATACTGACCACCTACCATCAATACGTTCATCCCAGATATCCCCTTATAAAAAATTTGTTAAGCCATAATAAAAGAGCAAACTACATCATCATGGAATAACTAAACTGATTTTCTGTTCAGGGTTTTGAGAAAGTTTGGTGACCAGAGTCCAAGTAATTGGAGCAATAGGATTCATGCATGACCTCTGCCCAATTCACTGTTTATGGGGGAAGTTGTCACTCATGCACACTCTCACTACAATACACCCGTGGAAGAGAATGGAGTAGAAGTCCTATATGCACATTACTATTCACACAGGGGACACAGGATCCCCATTCTCATGATCAGTGGGGACCAGAGCGGTTGGACAGATCATACATATATCACCTAACCTGTGGAAAATTCATCAATACGGTTAGTTGGCTATCCCCTTTCAACCTTTCTTCAGACACTATGTGCAACAATGTACAATCTGGTCAGACCCTTGTCATATGTCTTACTATGGAATAATGACATGACATAGCGGAATCTCCCACTTGAGCCACCCTTGTATGATCAAAGCGAAGCGTCTGAGTATCTGCTGCTCGTTTTGGGGTCCATTTATTACGCAGATGCCTATCCATTTTGGTCTCATCAAAATTCTATATTTATTTTTACTGCAGATCCAACGTAATCAGGAGAATTCAGCTGAACGATGAGGATTTCAGAAGCCAAATCAAGAATTCAAACCTATGAAGTCCTAAGATGACCAGACCAAATCTTAACAGGGTTGTCCGAGCCTTTTACATTGATGCCCCCTATTTAAATGATAGGCCATCGATACATGATCAGCGCCAGGTGTCTCACCCTTACCAAGCAGATATTGAGGACCTATCCTAAACATAGGCCATCCATATATGATCAGCGGGGTGTGACACACTGCACTGAAAAGAAGAGCTGATCAGTGGGGGGTGCCAGGTGTCTCACCCTCATAGACCAGATATTGAGGAATTATCCTAAGCATAGGCCATCCATATATGATCAGCGGGGTGTGACACACTGCACTGAGAAGAGCTGATCAGCAGGGGGTGCCAGGTGTCTCACCCTCATAGATCAGATATTGAGGAACTATCCTAAGCATAGGCCAACCATATATGATCAGTGGGGTGTGACACTGCACAGGAAAGAGCTGATCAGCGGGAGGCGCCAGGTGTCTCACCCTCATAGATCAGATATTGAGGAACTATCCTAAGCATAGGCCATCCATATATGATCAGCGGGGTGTGACACTGCACGGGAAAGAGCTGATCAGCGGGGGGCGCCAGGTGTCTCACCCTCTTCGATCAGATATTGATGACCTATCCCAAGCATAGGCCATCCATATATGATCAGTGGGGTGTGACACTGCACAGGAAAGAGCTGATCAGCGGGAGGCGCCAGGTGTCTCACCCTCATAGATCAGATATTGATGACCTATCCCAAGCATAGGCCATCAATGGAAAAGTCCCAAACAAACACTTAAAACTTCAAAAAAGTAGTAGACGTAACGAAGATGCGGCAAGAGGGAGAATCAGACATATGAAGAGGGCGGACGCTAGATGATGGGTAAAGTGACAAGAGGAGAAGAGGAAGGCAATGAGTCAAAGGCCTAAGCAACAAGCTTAGAGATCCTGTTAGTGATCAGGAGAGGCAGCAGATTGCAATAGATCAATAGAGATTCATTGAGAATAATGCTGTAGCAGCACAGTCAATGCTTTTAGCAGAATAGTGAGATTAGAGCCAGATTCATTTTTACGCTCTGGTCTATATTTCCTGTTAAACTGGAGAAAACAATATTCCTCCTCTTACTTGGTGCAATGGTTGGGTGAGGCCGACAAGGTGGAATCGGGTACGGCACTGGCCTGTGTGGGTTATAAGTTGACGGTGGCTGTTAAGAAAATAAAAACAATGAACAGTTTTGTGGCATTAGACTTATTATTATTATTATCTTATGAGAAATCATTACCTGAAATAAAAAAAAATGGATAAAATAAGAAATCTGCCCTAATACATACCGGTTTACAGGGCCCAAGTATTCTGGCCGCAATGCCCTTGCCTTCATTGGTATCTTCACCTTCTTTCTTTATTGGGGTTCCCTTAAAACCAAAAATAGAGTCAATGATTATCACTAATTTTCCTGCACTCTTATCCGTACTTCAAACTTCCTCCCACTATGCACAGCAAAGAATATGGACACCTTTAGGGGAATTTGTGTTTGCTTATTTTTCTTTTCTTTTACCTAAATTCATGTACTTTCACCTAAAAAGTTGGATTGCAGTTTTTTTTTCTACAGCCTCCATCGCATGGACTATTGCTGGATGCAGAAGGAGTTAATGGAGAATGAGTCAGTAAGCTCATTTTGACAGGAGTGTATATAACACATATCTTCGCTTTTTCCGCTCCTCTCGCAAATGTCAGAAAAAAACTTCAGAAATCAACTGAGAAGAGTAAGAAGAAACTCAGACTAAGCTAACGAACAGAGGAGAAAAATAAAATAATATTTTTATGTTGAATGGACTTTTTTTTTTACTTTTTAATCTATTTTTTTTTTTAATTATTCCATATCACACTCCACATAAGAGACAGAAATTTTGCAACTTTCACTCCGGCCACTGACACTTATGCTAGTCTCAAATTGGCTTTTGCCTAAAACAGAGCATGTCGGAGAGCTCCCTTATAGACACAAATGGGGTCAGTCACCCTACCGGTGCCTATAGTCCATGGGGCTATTAACCCCTTCACCCCCAAGGGTGGTTTGCACGTTAATGACCGGGCCAATTTTTACAATTCTGACCACTGTCCCTTTATGAGGTTATAACTCTGGAACGCTTCAACGGATCTTGGCGATTCTGACATTGTTTTCTCGTGACATATTGTACTTCATGACAGTGGTAAAATTTCTTCGATATAAGTTGCGTTTATTTGTGAAAAAAACGAAAATTTGGCGAAAATTTTGAAAATTTCGCAATTTTCCAACTTTTAATTTTTATGCCCTTAAATCACAGACATATGTCACGCAAAATACTTAATAAGTAACATTTCCCACATGTCTACTTTACATCAGCACAATTTTGGAACCAAAATTTTTTTTTGTGACGGAGTTATAAGGGTTAAAAGTTGACCAGCAATTTCTCATTTTTACAACACCATTTTTTTTTAGGGACCACATCTCATTTGAAGTCATTTTGAGGGGTCTATATGATAGAAAATACCCAAGTGTGACACCATTCTAAAAACTGCACCCCTCAAGGTACTCAAAACCACTTTCAAGAAGTTTATTAACCCTTCAGGTGTTTCACAGGAATTTTTGGAATGTTTAAATAAAAATGAACATTTAACTTTTTTTCACACAAAATTTATTTCAGATCCAATTTGTTTTATTTTACCAAGGGTAACAGGAGAAAATAGACCCCAAAATTTGTTGTACAATTTGTCCTGAGTACGCTGATACCCCATATGTGGGGGTAATCCACTGTTTGGGCGCATGGCAGAGCTCGGAAGGAAAGGAGCGCCATTTGACTTTTCAATGCAAAATTGACTGGAATTGAGATGGGACGCCATGTTGCATTTGGAGAGCCCCTGATGTGCCTAAACATTGAAACCCCCCACAAGTGACACCATTTTGGAAAGTAGACCCCCTAAGGAACTTATCTAGATGTGTGGTGAGCACTTTGACCCAACAAGTGCTTCACAGAAGTTTATAATGCAGAGCGGTAAAAATAAAAAATCATATTTTTTCACAAAAATGATCTTTTCGCCCCCAATTTTTTATTTTCCCAAGGGTAAGAGAAGAAATTGGACCCCAAAAATTGTTGTGCAATTTGTCCTGAGTACGCTGATACCCCATATGTGGGTGTAAACCATTGTTTGGGCGCAGGGCAGAGCTCGGAAGGGAAGGAGCGCCATTTGACTTTTCAATGCAAAATTGACTGGAATTGAGATGGGACGCCATGTTGCATTTGGAGAGCCCCTGATGTGCCTAAACATTGAAACCCCCCACAAGTGACACCATTTTGGAAAGTAGACCCCCTAAGGAACTTATCTAGATGTGTGGTGAGCACTTTGACCCAACAAGTGCTTCACAGAAGTTTATAATGCAGAGCGGTAAAAATAAAAAATCATATTTTTTCACAAAAATGATCTTTTCGCCCCCAATTTTTTATTTTCCCAAGGGTAAGAGAAGAAATTGGACCCCAAAAATTGTTGTGCAATTTGTCCTGAGTACGCTGATACCCCATATGTGGGTGTAAACCATTGTTTGGGCGCAGGGCAGAGCTCGGAAGGGAAGGAGCGCCATTTGACTTTTCAATGCAAAATTGACTGGAATTGAGATGGGACGTCATGTTGCGTTTGGAGAGCTCCTGATGTGCCTAAACATTGAAACCCCCCACAAGTGACACCATTTTGGAAAGTAGACCCCCTAAGGAACTTATCTAGATGTGTGGTGAGCACTTTGACCCAACAAGTGCTTCACAGAAGTTTATAATGCAGAGCCGTAAAAATAAAAAATCATATTTTTTCACAAAAATGATCTTTTCACCCCCATTTTTTTATTTCCCCAAGGGTAAGAGAAGAAATTAGAGCACAAAAGTTGTTGTGCAATTTGTCCTGAGTACGACGATACCCCATATGTGGGGGTAAACCACTGTTTGGGCGCATAGCAGAGCTCGGAAGGGAAGGAGCGCTATTTTACTTTTCAATGCAAAATTGACTGGAATTAAGATGGGATGCCATGTTGCGTTTGCAGAGCCCCTGATGTGCCTAAACATTAAAAACCCCCACAAGTGACACCATTTTGGAAAGTAGACCCCCTAAAGAACTTATCTAGATGTGTTTTGAGAGCTTTGAACCCCCAAGTGTTTCACTACAGTTTATAACGCAGAGCCGTGAAAATAAAAATTCTTTTTTTTTTTCACAAAAATGATTTTTTAGCCCCCAGTTTTGTATTTTCACAAGGGTATCAGGATGAATTGGACCTCAAAAGTTGTTGTCCAATTTGTCCTGAGTATGCTGATACCCCATATGTGGGGGGGAACCACTGTTTGGGCGCATGACAGAGCTCGGAAGGGAAGGAGCGCCATTTGGAATGCAGACTTAAATGGATTGGTCTGCAGGCGTCACGTTGCATTTGAAGAGCCCCTGATGTACCCAAACAGTACAAACCCCCCACAAGTGACCCCATATTGGAAACTAGACCCCCCAAGGAACTTATCTAGATGTGTTGTGAGAACTTTGAACCCCCAAGTGTTTCACTACAGTTTATAACGCAGAGCCGTGAAAATAAATTCTTTTTTTTTTTTTCACAAAAATGATTTTTTAGCCCCCAGTTTTGTATTTTCACAAGGGTAACAGGATAAATTGGACCCCAAAATTTGTTGTCCAATTTGTCCTGAGTATGCTGATACCCGATATGTGGGGGGGAACCACTGTTTGGGCGCATGACAGAGCTCGGAAGGGAAGGAGCGCCATTTGGAATGCAGACTTAAATGGATTGGTCTGCAGGCGTCACGTTGCATTTGCAGAGCCCCTGATGTACCCAAACAGTACAAACCCCCCACAAGTGACCCCATATTGGAAACTAGACCCCCCAAGGAACTTATCTAGATGTGTTGTGAGAACTTTGAACCCCCAAGTGTTTCACTACAGTTTATAACGCAGAGCCGTGAAAATAAAAATTCTTTTTTTTTTTTCACAAAAATGATTTTTTTAGCCCCCAGTTTTGTATTTTCACAAGGGTATCAGGATAAATTGGACCCAAAAAGTTGTTGTCCAATTTGTCCTGAGTATGCTGATACCCCATATGTGGGGGGGAACCACTGTTTGGGCGCATGACAGAGCTCGGAAGGGAAGGAGCGCCATTTGGAATGCAGACTTAAATGGATTGGTCTGCAGGCGTCACGTTGCATTTGCAGAGCCCCTGATGTACGCAAACAGTACAAACCCCCCACAAGTGACCCCATATCGGAAACTAGATCCCCCAAGGAACTTATCTAGATGTGTTGTGAGAACTTTGAACCCCCAAGTGTTTCACTACAGTTTACAACGCAGGGCCGTGAAAATAAAAAATCTTTTTTTTTCCCACAAAACTTATTTTTTGGCCCCCAGTTTTGTATTTTCACAAGGGTAGCAGGAGAAATTGGACCCCAAAAGATGATGTCCAATTTGTCCTGAGTACGCTGATACCCCATATGTTGGGGTAAACCCCTGTTTGGGCACACGGGAGAGCTCGGAAGGGAAGGAGCACTGTTTTCCTTTTTCAAAGCAGAATTGGCTGGAATTCAGATCGGATGCCATATCCCGTTTGGAAAGCCCCTGATGTGCCCGAACAGTGGAAACCCCCCAATTATAACGGAAACCCTAATCCAAAAACACCCCTTACCCTAATCCCAACAGTAACCCTAACCACTCCTCTAACCCAGACACACCCAACCCTATTCCCAACCGTAAATGTAATCCAAACCCTAACCCTATCTTTAGCCCCAACCCTAACTGTAGCCCCAACCCTAGCCCCAACCCTAGCCCTAACCCTAGCAATAACCCTAGCCCTAACTCTATTCCTAACTCTAGCCCTAACCCTAACCCTAATGGGAAAATGGAAATAAATACATTTTTTAATTTTTTTATTTTTCCCTAACTAAGGGGGTGATGAAGGGGGGGTTTGATTTACTTTTATAGCGGGTTTTTTAGCGGATTTTTATGATTGGCAGCCGTCACACACTGAAAGACGCTTTTCATTGCAAAAAATATTTTTTGCGTTACCACATTTTGAGAGCTGTAATTTTTCCATATTTGAGTCCACAGAGTCATGTGAGATCTTGTTTTTTGCGGGATGCGTTGACGTTTTTATTGGTAACATTTTCGGACACGTGACATTTTTTGATCGCTTTTTATTCCGATTTTTGTGAGGCAGAGTGATCAAAAACCAGCTATTCATGAATTTCTTTTTGGGGAGGCGTTTATACCGTTCCGCGTTTGGTAAAATTGATAAAGCAGTTTTATTCGTCGGGTCAGTACGATTACAGCGATATCTCATTTATATCATTTTTTTTATGTTTTGGCGCTTTTATATGATAAAAACTATTTTATAGAAAAAATAATTATTTTGGTATTGCTTTATTCTCAGGACTATAACTTTTTTATTTTTTTGCTGATGATGCTGTATGGCGGCTCGTTTTTTGCGGGACAAGATGACGTTTTCAGCGGTACCATGGTTATTTATATCAGTCTTTTTGATCGCGTGTTATTCCACTTTTTGTTCGGCGGTATGATAATAAAGCGTTGTTTTTTGCCTCGTTTTTTTTTTTTTTTCTTACGGTGTTTACTGAAGGGGTTAACTAGTGGGCCAGTTTTATAGGTCGGGTCGTTACGGACGCGGCGATACTAAATATGTGTACTTTTATTGTTTTTTTTATTTTATTTAGATAAAGAAATGTATTTATGGGAATAATATTTTTTTTTTTTTTTCATTATTTTGGAATATTTTTTTTTTTTTTTTTTTTTTTTACACATTTGGAAATTTTTTTTTTTACTTTTTTACTTTGCCCCAGGGGGGGACAATACAGATCGGTGATCTGTCAGTTTGCATAGCACTCTGACAGATCACCGATCTGCGAGAAGTGCAGGCTGCTTCACAGTGCCTGCTCTGAGCAGGCTTCTGTGAAGCCACCTCCCTCCCTGCAGGACCCGGATCCGCGGCCATCTTGGATCCGGGTCTGGAGCAGGCAGGGAGGGAGGTAAGACCCTCGCAGCAACGCGATCACATCGCGTTGCTGCGGGGGGCTCAGGGAAGCCCGCAGGGAGCCCCCTCCCTGCGCGATGCTTCCCTGCACCGCCGGCACATCGCGATCATGTTTGATCGCGGTGTGCCGGGGGCGAATGTGCCGGGGGCGGTCCGTGACCGCTCCTGGCACATAGTGCCGGATGTCAGCTGCGATATGCAGCTGACACCCGGCCGCGATCGGCCGCGCTCCCCCCGTGAGCGCGGCCGATCGGCTATGACGTACTATCCCGTCGAGGGTCAGATAGGCCCAGGTCACCTCGACGGGATAGTACGTCTAAGGTCACAGAGGGGTTAAGCACTTCTGTAAATGCTGGAAGCTTGGACATAAAAGCCGTCCACATAATCAAATTAATTTTAAAAAATCATCTGAAAATCAATGAGAAAAAAAATAAAGATTAAACATATTTTTAGGCTACAAAACACTTTTTCCCCCCAATTTTTTTTCGGGGAAAAAGGGGATGCGTATTAGAGTCCGAATCTGAGGACCCAGGGCTGGGAGGAGGGGGGTGTTCGAGGTACTGTGGAGCGATGATGTGAGTCCCAGGCTGGAAGGAGGGGCGGTGCAGCCCTTTTTCCAGCTTTGGATGGGGCTCGCAGCATCGCCCCACAGCGTCGAACCTCTGAACACCTCTTGTGACCCCGTGCTGCCACCACCACCACCGCCGATGATCCCTCTTCGGTACGCTAAATTCGGACTGTAAGACAGATCCCCATTTGATGCATTCCCTATTTGCCTCCTGAAAATTTGGGGTGCATCTTATGGTCCAAGAGTTTTATAGTCCAAAATATATGGTGTATATATGTTTTTATAAATATTTGTATATATTTTATCTTCCGATTTGTTGATTTTTTAACATTTCCTTTACACTTAATTCTATAGGTGATACAGTCCTCATGAGATCAGCCCCTCGTAGACTGAACTAGGAGGACTGCATGGTACATACTGCAATAAGTGGTCACATTATCCTTACAGGGAATATTCCGTGGGTGCGACTGGGTCTTCCCTTAGGGTACGGATTTCCAGGGATCATCCCACATGAAGAAATCATAGCATTCGGGGCTTTGCAGCCTCTTTTCACAGCCTTAAAGAAAAGGAATCATGATCACATATCAGAATAAAGCGACATGGGGACACACATCAGAAGTCCACATAAGTCAGCCCACTGATCACCATCTATGGTATATCCAGCGGATACATCAGAACTATAAACCGGCCCAGATGATGTATTACTGAGCAGTTTTCATTACAATTATGGGATGGAATGAGTAGCTATAATCATACTATGATACCCAACCAAAAAGAAATAAGGAAACCAAGAGGTCAAAACTACAAAAAAAAACCCTAAGAAAATAAAAACCTAAAAAGATATTTTATTATTTAAAAAAAAATAAGAAAAAATGGTCAGAATCACAAAAAATATATGCCTATATTGCCCTGGTAGGCTGATGGCCTGCCTACCAGCGGAGGCTGCCACCCTAAATGAGCGAGGTTATTCCCCGCCCCAACAGGGACAGGAAACACAGAGGTCAAACTGCCCACCCCACTTCCTCTCTCCAGTGTTTTTCCCTTAACTATAGAGCATGAGGAGTTCATCTTATGGTGCTCTGTGGCCAGCAACAGACACTGACCTACATCCCTTTAGGCAGAGCAGCTGAGGATGATCGCTGCTCCTGTCTCCTCTGGGACATAGGACCTCGTCACGCCTCCTGAGCAAGACAAAGCATAGGGGCTGCAAGCTGGGGTCCTCCTCCCCTCTATGAATCCACCATGCAAATAGCAGAAGTGACGTCAGATGCGGTCGCAGGTCCTTCAACGTTACTTCCGCTTGCATTCCACGATTGAACGCACTGCTGAATACAGAGCACACAATGATTTTTCAAGGTTATGGCAGACCTATTATCTCCTGCAAGAGGTTTTCCCCTTGCTTGAGCCCATCAGACCATGGGAAGGAGAATCATCCAATCGGATGCTGTGCTGGAGTCCTTGGTTAAAATGACCCTGGACTGAATACACCATCAAGTAGTATCTTTCCTATGATGAGGGATCTTCGACTGTCAATAGTCAAACAGTGAAAAATATGTATGGAGGAACAGTCAAGACTCAGACTTGCAGGAAAGTCAGAGTTCCTTTACAAGCAAGTGGTGGGAAGAAGGCGAGTTACAGGTCCTTCTCAAAAAATTAGCATATAGTGTTAAATTTCATTATTTACCATAATGTAATGATTACAATTAAACTTTCATATATTATAGATTCATTATCCACCAACTGAAATTTGTCAGGTCTTTTATGGTTTTAATACTGATGATTTTGGCCTACAACTCCTGATAACCCAAAAAACCTGTCTCAATAAATTAGCATATTTCAACCGTCCAATCAAATAAAAGTGTTTTTTAATAACAAACAAAAAAACCATCAAATAATAATGTTCAGTTATGCACTCAATACTTGGTCGGGAATCCTTTGGCAGAAATGACTGCTTCAATGCGGCGTGGCATGGAGGCAATCAGCCTGTGACACTGCTGAGATGTTATGGAGGCCCAGGATGCTTCAATAGCGGCCTTAAGCTCATCCAGAGTGTTGGGTCTTGCGTCTCTCAACTTTCTCTTCACAATATCCCACAGATTCTCTATGGGGTTCAGGTCAGGAGAGTTGGCAGGCCAATTGAGCACAGTAATACCATGGTCAGTAAACCATTTACCAGTGGTTTTGGCACTGTGAGCAGGTGCCAGGTCGTGCTGAAAAATGAAATCTTCATCTCCATAAAGCATTTCAGCCGATGGAAGCATGAAGTGCTCCAAAATCTCCTGATAGCTAGCTGCATTGACCCTGCCCTTGATGAAACACAGTGGACCAACACCAGCAGCTGACATGGCACCCCACACCATCACTGACTGTGGGTACTTGACACTGGACATCAGGCATTTTGGCATTTCCTTCTCCCCAGTCTTCCTCCAGACTCTGGCACCTTGATTTCCGAATGACATGCAAAATTTGCTTTCATCAGAAAAAAGTACTTGGGACCACTTAGCAACAGTCCAGTGCTGCTTCTCTGTAGCCCAGGTCAGGCGCTTCTGCCGCTGTTTATGGTTCAAAAGTGGCTTTACCTGGGGAATGCGGCACCTGTAGCCCATTTCCTGCACACGCCTGTGCACGGTGGCTCTGGATGTTTCCACACCAGACTCAGTCCACTGCTTACTCAGGTTCCCCAAGGTCTGGAATCGGTCCTTCTCCACAATCTTCCTCAGGGTCCGGTCACCTCTTCTCGTTGTACAGCGTTTTCTGCCACATTGTTTCCTTCCAACAGACTTACCATTGAGGTGCCTTGATACAGCACTCTGGGAACAGCCCATTTGTTGAGAAATTTCTTTCTGGGTCTTACCCTCTTGCTTGAGGGTGTCAATGATGGCCTTCTTGACATCTGTCAGGTCGCTAGTCTTACCCATGATGGGGGTTTTGAGTAATGAACCAGGCAGGGAGTTTTTAAAAGCCTCAGGTATCTTTTGCATGTGTTTAGAGTTAATTAGTTGATTCAGAAGATTAGGGTAATAGGTCGTTTAGAGAACCTTTTCTTGATATGCTAATTTATTGAGACAGGTTTTTTGGGTTATCAGGAGTTGTAGGCCAAAATCATCAGTATTAAAACAATAAAAGACCTGACAAATTTCAGTTGGTGGATAATGAATCTATAATATATGAAAGTTTAATTGTAATCATTACATTATGGTAAATAATGAAATTTAACACTATATGCTAATTTTTTGAGAAGGACCTGTAGTTGCAGGCACAAACCTACCTAGGGAAATAAGAAATATTATTTGTCGACGGAAGACATGGAGGAAATACTCACAGCAGTGAGAACTACTAAGGATGTGAAGGAGGAGAAGACTACCCAGACAGTCCAAGACAAGATGTTTGGGGATCTTAAGACAAAAAAACTAAGAGAAAGAATGCTATTCCCGGTAAACAAAAATATATAAAGTTTAATATTAGATGAGTGGGAGCTTCAAAGAATCGCTTAGGATACTGAAAGAACTAAAAGATAGATATTTATTCCTCTAATGAAAATCTAAGTGTTGGTAGGAAATGCGAAAAGTCGATATCCAGGTGGCTAAAGTGGCAAAATAGACGACCTTGCCGTTTGAAGATTCCTCGCAACTGGATCATCAAAATGGACAGCCTGCTAAAGAAATCTTGGGAGACTTCAGCAGCCGTGTTGACCACAAATGTGGTGTCTACGTGCATTGTAAGGTCCATGTTCCGGTGGATGAACATCTCAGCGTGGGAACTTCGAGAGAAGAGCTATTATAATCTCTACCTCTTCTTTAGAAGACCACAGAATTCTCAGCTGACTCCTCTGCAGAGTTGGTAAGAACAGCAGCAAGGTCTTCAGTCTTGTCAAATTCAATGAAACGTGCACTATGGCTAAAGTTTTGCAGTGGTGACCGTCTCCAAGATAAAGCGTCTGATAAAAAGAAAACGTTACCAGAACCCAAGGTGTTCAGGAAGCAGCAATTTCGTCCCTTACAAAGTCAGCTCTCTCCATGTAGGGGAAAAGGGAAAACAGGGCACTGGAGCTATCCAAAAGGAGATAAAGGCAGAGAGAATGTCATCAAGATAATAGGAGGTTGAATTTCCAGATTCTTCTTCCTATGGCAGATGATCACTTGGAATCAATGGGTTCTAGAGTCTGTCAGAGAAGGGATGAAACTCAAATAATCCTCCAATCCTCCGCACAGCCCGAAAATAGCTTCCCTGCCATCACTGGAGTTACAAAACTAGTTTAAAATGAGGACATCAGAAATTACTCGCTACAGGGGTAATCTCCCCAGCCCCAGAAACGGAATACGGAACATTATTCTTGCATGTTCCTTGTAAGAAAACCAAACGGAACATACAGGATGATAATAAACTAAAACCCCTGAACGCGCACATAAACTACTGATAACTCAAGACGGAATCACTAAAATCCACCATTTCCTCAATAGGGGAAGATTTCGTGATGGTGAGCATCAACCTACAGGACACCCATTATCACATTCCCATTCACCCGGCCTAGCAGAAATACCTGAGGTTTTCAGTTACCCAAGGGCATCAGGTGCTCCACTTTCAGTTCCATGTCCTCCCATTCAGGATTTTGTCAGCACCTCGAGTATTTATAAAGATCATGGTGGAGGTAGTAGCGTCCATCAGAAACCAGAACATCTGTATCATCCTCTAACTTAACCTCTTTCTGATGATAGCCCCGTCAGTTTGAATACTCGAGGAATACATATGACAAACACTTCAAATCCTGACATCTGTGGGGTGGCTGGAGAACTATCAAAAGTCAGACCCAGTCCCTTCCACTAGAATGATCTTCTTAGGGATTCTGTTAGATTCTCAAGATCAGATATCCCGGTTACCAAGAGACAAACACATCCAGTTTCCATCAAAAGTAACAGCTTTACAGGATCAGAAAAAAGTAACTGAGGTTCGCGATGTCAGTCTTGGGCTCTATGACCTTGTGTACTCAGGCAGTAGCTTGGGCTCAGGCCCACACAAGAATCCTAGAGACGCACACCCGACGCACACCCTATCCTCCTGAGACGGATTCACTGGATCACTAAACAAAATCTATTTACTGGGCAGAGTAAAAGCTTCACTCATCTGGTGGCTCAATGCAAGAAATCTGAAGAGAGCAGTATCCTGGAATCAGTATCCTCTATCGACCATCACAACAGATGCCAGAAAAAGAGAACGGGGAGCCACAGTCTCCCAGGCTTCGATCCAGGAGATACGGTCTCAAAATATCAGTCTATGGTTATCCAATTTCAGAGAACTGAAAGCAGTGGAGGATGCCCTCAGGCTGCGGTGACCTTGTTGCAGGGAATTCATGTAAAAATATTCTCTGACAACATGACCACGGTAGCTCACCTATGCCACCAAGGAAGCACGAGGTACAAAAACCTAAAGAATATCTCAGCCATCTTTTTTGTTTGGGCAGAGGGACATGTCCTCTCCCTATCAAAACTTCATTTAAAGGGTTCCACTAACGTCCAGGCAGACTTTCTCAGCAGAGAAATCATACACCCAGGGAAATAGAGCCTAAATACGGAAGTATTTCAGTTGTTGGTAAAAAAATGGGGATCCCCAGCAGTAGACCTGCTTGCGACCCGTTAAAGGGAACCTGTCACCCCCCCAGGCGTTAGTAACTATAAGAGCCATCTTGTGCAGCACTAATGCTGCATTCTAACAAGGTGGCTCTTTTAGTTCTTGTTCGTTGCACTGCAGAAATAATCGCTTTTTAAATTTGTCCCTCATACCTTCAAATCGTCCGGGGGGGCAGGTCTTTCCCTCCTAATCCAGACGCACCACATCCGCCACTGCGAGCCGGGCGCCGCCTTCTCGGCGTTATTCAATTCTCCAGGCGCCTGCGCTGTCATATTCTGCCTTGGGCATGCGCAAGTCGCGCTGCCCAACCACTGACATCACTTGATGTCTTGCTTACTGCGCCTGCGCGGCCCAATATCCCGCCCTGCAGTCTCTTATGATTTATTCAAACTGCGGGGCTGGGATTCTTGGGCCGCAGGTGCAGTAAGCAAGACATCAAGTGATGTCAGTGATCGGGCAGCGCGAACTGCGCATGCCCAAGGCAGAATATGACAGCGCAGGCGCCTGGAGAATTGAATAACGCTGAGGAGGCGGCGCGCGGCTCGAAGAGTGACGGATGTGGTGCGTCTGGATTAGGGGGGGGAGACCTGACCCCCGGACGATTTGAAGGTATGAGGGACAAATTTAAAAAGCGATTATTTCTGCAGTGCAACGAACAAGAACAAAAAGAGCCACCTTGTTAGAATGCAGCATTAGTGCTGCACAAGATGGCTCTTATAGTTACTAACGCCTAGGGGGGTGACAGGTTCCCTTTAAAATACAAAAGCTAAATACTTTGTTCTGCCTAAATCTGAACAAATTCACACACGACTGGAACTTCAAACTGGTATATGCTTTCCTGCCTATTCCTGTTCTACCAAGAACATTACAGAAAATCTGAATGAACAAGACAAGAACAATCCTAGTGGCACCACTCTGGCCAAAGAAAAGCTGGTTCGGGACATTGAACAGCCTAAAAATAGAAGGTCCCCTGATTCTCCCATCAATCAGCAACCTTCTTCACCAATGGGCCAATTTATCACCCAGATTCTCAAGCCTTGCGACTTGCAGCCTGGCTTCTGAGTCCATCATCCATAAAGCTAAGGGTCTCTTGGACAAGGTTATAGATACGCTTCAGAAAAGTAGGCAGCTAATAACAAAATTCCATCTATAACAAAATATGGAAAACATTTCTATTCTGGTGTGGCTTTACCCCTCCGGATCATCTACGTCCAAACATGGCCAAAATTCTAAACTTCCTACACAGTTGGCTGGAAAAGGGATTAAAAACTAGCACTCAAAGTCCAAGTGGTAGCCCTTAGTTCATATTTTGACCAAAGCCTGGCAGATCATTGTTGGATCAGGTTTATGAACGCAGCTAATGATGAGCGAGTTTGCTCGGATAAGGCGTTATCCGATCATGTTCGGCGTGCTCTAATACTATGTTTGAGTCAACGTGGCTGCATGTCTCGCAGCTGTTCAAGAGCGGAAACAAATGCTGGGATTGCCTAACCAACAAACGCTCGCTCATCACTAATCGCAGCTTCTCAACTACAACCAAGAGTATTCAACTTGGCCCCGACCTGGGATCTGAATGTAGTCTTCAAAAGGTCTAACACTTCCACCATTTCAGCCTATAGACCGACAAACTGTCCTGGAAAGCAGCTTTTTTAAGTGGCAATCACAGCACAATCAGTGAGCTAGAGGCCCTCTCGACCAGAGAACCTTAACTCTAGAAGAGAGGATCATTTTCTGCCTGGATCCATCTTTCCTACCTAAACAAGCCACAGAGTTCCAAATGAAAATATTTTACCCAAATCCATCTATCAGTAAAGAAATGAAGTTCCATATGCTGGACGTATGTAGAGCTATTCTTCACTATCTCCAAGTGTCAAAAACCTGGATAAAGGATCAGTGCTTTCAATTATCGGATCTGCAGAACTGCTACCTAGTACTCGGCCATACCTTCTCTAAACATTACAGACTAGACAATGTCTAATGCAGACTTGGACTTTGGGAGAACAGTTCTCCAGGCCATTGTCCCTCCAAAAAAATTGTCTTTGGCATTCTTCCTGTGGTGCTGTCGTGGAGGGTGACTTGAGAAAATAAATTAAGACTTACGGGTAATTTGGTTTCTAGGAACCCTCCACAACAGCATGGGTAATTGCCACCCTAATATTTTGTGTCATTTCTTGGTGTAAATAAATATTGAAGCATTCATACTGGTATGCCCTTTAGAAAAACACTGGAGAGAGGAAATGGGGTAGGCTATCTGACCTCTTTGCGTTTCCGGTCCCTATTAGGGTAACCTCCTGTGGTGCGGGCATGGAGGCAATGTCGTGGGCTCATCTCATCACTGCTGCCAATGTTAGGACTCGCAATTAGACACTGGTTGCTTTCCCTTACCAATGTGGGGAAAAAAACCTCTGTTACGTAGATACCTGCTCCAGGATTCTTCTGCTGCGTTTCTTTTCAGTTTGGTTTATTTTAAAAAGTTCTTCGATTGGCTTATAATTTGATGCATCATGAATATTTCTAAACAAAAAAAAAAAGATTTTAATAGTCAGAATGTAGAGGTTTAGCGCAAGCAAACATTGCACAGAAGAGTCGGCTGCGTCCATATATCCCTGCACCAATACCATGTCATATGATACGTAGCATAAAGCTAATAATAATGCATTATTTACAGCTCATAATTGGATTAAATAACAACAAAAAAAGAGTAATAGTCATCTTACTAACTCATGATACTGACATGTAACCTCTGCAGCTGAAAGAAGAGACTGGCGGGGCCCTGGGGGAAGAGGTGACAAATACTACGCATGCCACTTGTGAACCCAAATCTGATGTGTGGATAAATGACGGCGAGGCGGGAAGCAAAAAGAAGCAAAATTTACTGCTACAAAATTGGGACGATTGCGATCACATTTTCAAATGCATCATGAATGTGTGCATAAATAGATCGACTTTGCAAACTTGTGAAATTGGAGCGGATATGCAACATTCTAGTGGGAATTATATAGGAAAACTAATGCAATATGGGAGAATAGCAATTAGAGAAGTTACAAGAATTACAAAGTTAACACGGGAGAAAAAAAAAAAAGTCCAACAAGGGAGGGGAAAGGACAACGGGAAGGGGCGCATGTACAACCACAAGGCATGCTGGAGTCCACCTTAAAATAAGCAGTGGGCACAATGTGTGAGGTGGCGCCTGTGGTCGGGTCTCATCGCTATTCTATAGGTAAGTAAACAGCGTTTAGAGATACATTTCAATGGATTTTTTTGTTCTAAAGCTCATATACGATTGTGGTGGGTCCAACGCCTTGAGTATCCTTTCTTTTACTAACAAATCTCATGAGGGCCAACTGGAATCAAACTCCTCTGGATTTCATTCTTGTTACTTTGTGTTTTTCTTGTAAAATAGAACTTTTAAATAAATTCATATATTCGTAGTCACTAAACAATGAGTGAATCTTTCGTAAAAGGTGGATATACAATAGCCGGTATTTATTTGCATTTATTATTTCTGCTGTTAAGATTATTGTTTTTCTCCAAACTATGGACCTACTACCTGGACCTTCTCAGCCCCCCCGTGACTATTCACTGCACAACCCTGGTGACTCGCTACTGTAGGAAAGCCAGGTAGGACAGGGTTAAATCCTAGCAGTACAGGTCCTGGTTATGTGCAGCCGGATAGCTATGACTAGAAGCAGCCATATGTTCATTTTGCAGAGGCGCTGATGGGCTGTTATGACAGCCGGGGGTCTGCTGATGACCCTCATGCCCGTCATCACAATCCTCTGGCATTCATAGGAGACCGTGATTTCTGCTATAGATAGTAGGTCTGAAGCACTGCTAGGTGTAGCACCAGTGATCAGAAGATCACAGCTTTCAGTCTCCTAAGAGGACTATCGAATAAAGTAAAATAAGAGGGTTTTAAAAAACCTATATAAAAAAATAAGTAAATAATAAAGGTTATTATAATAATTTTTATTATTATTATTATTAATAATACACAAAAGGTCAAATCGCCTCCCTTTTGCCCCAAATAAAACAATAAAAAAAAACACATTCGGTATTGCCGCGTTCAGAAATCTCTGCTCTATCAAAATATTAAATAAATTAATCCGATTGGTAAAATGATGTAATAAGAAAAGAAAATAAATACAAAAAAAATAAATAATCAGAATTACATTTTTTTTGGCTTGCGCCACCATTGCAATAACAGGCGACCAAAGCATCGTATCTGCCCCTAAATGTTATCAGTAAAAACGTCAGGTCGGGGAACAATAAGGCCCCTTTCACACATCAGTTTTTTTGCTGTCAGTCACAATCCGTTGGCTCGACGGATCCGTCGCAGATTGTGAAAAACTGATGCAACGGATTCGACTAGCGGATCTGGCTAATTGGATCCTAAATAAATCGGAGCATGCTCAGTTTAAAAAAAAAAAAAAAAAAAAAAGGAATCCTTCGACGGATCCGTCGCTGTCCGATTTTTCGACGTACACAAAAAACATTACTTTGTCCATTGTCTCCGGCCGCCGGACAAACAATTTTCGACGGATCTGGGGAACGACAGATGAAACGTGAGGCCATCCGTCGCAATCCATCGCTAAATACAAGGTAATAAGAAAAAAGCAGATCTGGCGGCATCAGTTGCCGAATCAGTTTTTTTTTCAAAATTCGACGGATTGTGACTGATAGCAAAAAACTGATGAGTGAAAGGGGCCTAAGCCCTCACCCAGCCCCAGATCTTGAGAAATTAAAATGTTATGGATCTTGGAAAATAGTGACAAGAAAAAAAATTTCTGAATTTTTTTCACCACAAATAGAAACTATAGCAGTTTGGCATCTGTGTACTCGCACTGACCTGGAAAATCATACTGACAGTTCTGTTTTACTATATTGTGAACATGGTAAATAAACAAAACACAATTGTAGACTTGCACTTTTTTTTTTTGGCTTTTTCACTTGGAATTTTTATTCAAGTACATCACATGATAAAATGAATGGTGTAATTCAAAAGTACAACTGTTCTGCAAAAAAACAAGCCCTGACATGGCGATCAATAAATCTCACACTGTTTTGACACAAGAATCCGCTGCCTGTGTGAGCTCCAGTGCTTACCGGAGTGCTACCGGACACCATACCCCGCCATGGTGCGCTCTGCACGCAGTCACTATTGCACATCACTCTTCAATACATGAAATGGTGCAGTCATTTGTTGGTATAATATAGTGATAATTAGGATTATTCCTGGCTTCTTAAATAGAATCTGTGTCACAAGGTTTATGCCACCTAATCTGAGAGCAGCATAATGCAGACACAGAGACCCCGATTCCAGAGAAGCATCACTTACTGGGCCCCTTGCTGATTTGATAAAAATCTCTGTTTTATCAGCAGGAGATTATCACTACCACTAGAGGACTAGTAACCCTGCTGCCATGTCAGTCATCCTCCATATTCATGAGCTCTGTATAACCCCGTCCCCCACCACTGATTGGCAGCTTTCTGCCTATTCACAGTGTACACAGAAAAGTGGCAATCAGTGGTTTGGGCGGAGTTATATAGAGCTCAACATTCAGAGAACTGTAGAAGATAAAATTAGGATTTTATCAAAACTACAGCAAGTAGCCCAGTAAGTGACACATCCCTGGAATTAGGATCTCCGCCCCTATACCATGCTGCTCTTTTTTAGGGTAGCAAAGCCTGATGACAGATTCCTTTTAATTAGAAGGGTTTTCCTATCTTATACATTGATGTCATATTACTACTATAATGACATCACCCTATGATCGGAGGGGGTCTGATCTCTGGAACGCTCACATAAAAGGATGCTGGTTTGAAGCGGTGCTTGTTTATTTTTGCTCCCCTCCACAGTGGAGTCCGGCCTGCTGCCAAACACTGTGTCCCCTTCACTAACAAAGGCCGGACCGCCACAGCTCAGACAGTTATTGCATATACCCAGGGCTGTGGAGTCGGTACACCAAACCTCCGACTCCTCAATTTCCATGACCCTGACTCCACGAAACGGGCTCCAACTCTGACTCACAGCCCTGCATATAATATGCAATCACTTTTTTTTCCTTTCTAAAGCCCTTGCTGTCTGCCTGTGTATAGTATATCTGCATCCCAGCTATTGTATGTGAGGTCCAGGGATGGTATCACCAGCGATCACAGAGCAGCAGAGCCCATGACGCAACGAGACACTGTTCCCGTCTCTCGAGAACACGACACCGGGGCTCAGAAATCTCAGGGGATCACTTAGCACATGTACACTGTGTACAAAACGCACTTGTACGTTTACAGAGACTTTAGTAGGAACACCAAAAAATATCGTATTATCAAAGAATGTTACTGTAATGATCCCAACAGGTATTACATTAGACAGGTCCTTAGTGGTCCTTCTGGATCATTGAATGCTACTGTCTTCACCATTGATTATAACTAAGCAGACGGGCATTTATTGGAGAAAAATATTAGAAAAATTGGAAGGTAAAAAACAGCTCAGTGATACCGGGGATCAAGGGATTTAGAAATCCATGTCAAATAGCAATTTATTTCCTACTAAAGTTTTGGGGCAACTGTCAGTTTAATTAATATAAGTGACAAATAAATGAAGACCAGGGCTGGTGATGAGCGAGAAACATAGCTGGTACAGCAACAGCTGTCTAAGGGAATGAATGGTATGAAGAGCAGTCCTCGTTTCTTCTGGGAGAAGAAAACCTGTCTGTGCAATGTCGGTCAACATCCCCAGGAAAAGAAGACACTGAGTCAGTATCAGAGAGGATTTTGACCCGTTGATGATCCTCCCAAAGCGAGTCAGGGGCGTCCAAGGTGGTCTGTAGACTTTCAGGTTCTACGAGTTGGAAGAAGCCTTGGTCTTGGTGAGAATTTTCTCCAGGTAAGGGATAACGGCAATCCCCCCGTTACGGAGAAGGGCCATGACTGCGGCCAAAACCATGTGAACACCTTGGAGGCCATTCAACTTATAATAAATCCTCATAAAAGTGAGAAAACATCAGGCCCCATGGAATGAGGAAACATATAACCTATACACAAACATCAGAAGCCAAAAAGTAATATAGAAAAGTGCTTATTTTATTGACCTCAACAATCAAAAAACATATATTGCGGTGAACAAAAATGGACAAAAAACATGTTCTACCACTCCAGGAATCAAGAAAGTAGGAGCCAAAACATAGGGGTGAGTGTCCCTTTAAATATACAAATGGGCATATGGAGTTATCATCTACAGGGAGGATTAGCTTTGTAAAAAATGTCAAATTATGTCATAATAATCCATATGGAAACATAATACTTAATGTATATGTGGGATAGAAAGGGTATGACTATAATCCTTGTGGAGTGTGTCAATGACTGCCTTCTGGACATCTGTCAAGTCAGCAGTCTTCCCCATGATTGTGGAGCCTACTGAAACAAACTAAAGGACCTTTTTAAACGCTTAGGAAGACTTTGCAGGTGTTTTTTGTTAATTATTCTAATTTACTGAGATAATGACTTCTTTACACCTCAACATGCAAAAAAACAAGACCTCATTTTTCAATGTTGAGAAAAAAAAAATTCTAAAAGTTATGGTTCTGGGAAAAAGGGGAGAAAAAAATTAAAGTGCAAGAATGAAAACTAGGTTTAAGGTAAGAGTAGGAGTAAGGGTTGTCCTGGGAGAGAACAACGGTCCATGACGGTAACATAGCAGGGGATAACCACAGTAGATAATACAGTGTGGAAACTAAAAAAACTAATTCACAAAAAGATGCAAAGATCTGCACCACAGGAAGCTGGAAGGGAGAGTAATAATTATTTCTCCGCGTGTGCTAGCATTACATAACGGGCTGGAAATCAGACGGGAACCCGCAGGCGTCTCTACGGACAGAGCTGCAATTACACCAGTCGAGTTTGAAAACAACAGAACACTTAATTTCCTCCGTGTATGTTGTCGCCGTCCCTCTGATAATTGTCCTCTGACTAGTAAAGATGTAAGAATGTTTAAATCTTCCTATAATGATCCCTTTGGTGATTCCATTTCCCTTTTCCGTCACCATCATTGTCAGGAGGATTAAAGCCAATCTAAACGATATATCATCGAGGTCCGTCAGACCAGGAGTGGGAGCGGCGGGTATAATACACCTCTCTCCTATTAGTGAGGACACACGTGCCCCACAAACGCCTCTGGAGGGGACATCACTGGCCCAGCTCACCTCCCCTTTAAGAGCTTCATTTTGAACAGAAACAAAAACTCAATGAACGTCAACAACGCGGGAACGTTTCCCTATTCTCTAGTGATTTTCATAGTATAAGAAACTAGGATGCAAAACAATTGGGGAAAAAAATGACATTTTATTTGGTATGTAAAAATAATTCATCCAGTGGAATTTAGTTATGGCGACCGCAGCCGTTCTTTTGATTCCTTCTAAGAACGTGTACTTACCTTATTAAGTTGGTAAAATTGCAAAGTGCATGTAAAAACAAGAAACTTTGCAGTTTCCTCTTATTAAACATCCTCTCTTGAAGAGAGGGATCTTTCATTCTCATATCCGGGCGGTCTGGCTCCTTCGGTGCAGCGACGTTGTGAATGGTCATCGCACAGAAGCACAGCCACAGGTGATCGTGTAGCTGCGGGAGCACTTATCCGGCTGTCAAAGAGGAAGCGCTATCATTGGAGGCGCTGACAGCGGTCAAGTGGCCGCAGTCTCCAAGAAGAAGGTAGAGATAGTTTATTACCGTCACTGCCTTCTCCATCACTGTATACACAGCAGTAATAGGAGGTGTTGACAGCAGTCAATGGACCATCTTGCCATCAAGTGACTGGAGTGCCCATAGAGAAGGCAGAGATGGTTTATTACCGTCTCTGCCTTTTCCTTCACTGTATACACCGCACTTAAAAAGCGCTTTGTACGCAGTAATTGGTAGGCGCTGGCAGCGCTAATTCCTCCGTAGGAGATTCACCCAGCTCTGCTATGCAACTAGGAGGCTGGATTTCTCTTGTACCTGAGGTTAATATATCAGTCACTTTCCCCACCGATATCACCCAAAACCAGTAACAAAGACAAATAAAAAGAGAAGGTGACCGTGACATAAAAATTAAGACCAATGTATCACAAAAAAAGACACAAAAACTACTTGAATATTTGAAGGAGCCTTTTTTTTTTTTCTTTTTTTACAGACTGCTGAAAAGTCACCTATACAGAACATTAAGTGTAAGCATAGTATAAGACCTAAAAGAGAGGGTAAACTGTAAAACGTCCAATTTTTATATGGATAATGATATTAAAAATTAAAAAAACACTTAGCAAAAAAATAAAGAAAAAAACTACAAACATTAAAAATAAAAACCCTTAACCCCTTACTGACATCAGACGTATTAGTATGCTGATGTCAGTATTCCCCGCATTGATGTAGGCTCCGGCGGTGAGCCCGCATCAAAGCCGGGACATGTTAGCTGTTTTGAACAGCAGACATGTGCCCGCAATAGGTGCGGGTGGAATCGTGATCCACCCGCGCCTATTAACTAGTTAAATGCTGCTATCAAACTCTGACAGCGGCATTTAACAAGCGCTTCTGGCCATCGGGACGGAAATGCTCGCATCGGTGACTCCCATCACGTGATCGGGGGTCATTAGTTCGTCGGCATGACAACCCGAGGTCTCCTTGAGACCTCTATGGTTGTTGATGTCGGATTGCTATGAGTGCCACCTTCCAACAGGTGGCGCTATAGAGTAAAGTCCTCTTTTTCTCAGAAGAGGCAATTTGCATATTTAAATTCCCACAGGAGCATTGCACGGCGAATAAGCCTCCTTACCTTGACAAGCCAGAGATGGTATGTCACTCTCCATAAGGAGAAACGTTACCCCTTAGACCCCATAGCAAGCCTGTAATTCTACCACATAGAGGCGATCTGAGCATCGCCTCTATGTAGCTGAGCCGATCAAGTTGTGGCAGCTTCTAGCCTCCCATGGAGGCTATCGAAGCATGCCAAAAGTTAAAGAAAAATGTTTTTAAAAATATTAAACCCCCCCCCCCAAAAAAAAATCACCTCCCTTTCGCCCCATTCAAAATAAAACAAAAATAAAATCAAACCTACGAATATTTGGTATCGCCGAGTTCAGAATCGCCCGATCAATCAATAAAAAAAAAGCATTAACCTGATCGCTAAACGGCGCAGTGAGAAAAAAAATTGAAACGCCAGAATTACATTTTTTTTGGTCGCCGCAACATTGCATTTAAATGTAATAACGGGCGATCAAAAGAACGTATCTGCACCAAAATGGTATAATTAAAAACATCAGCTCAGCATGCAAAAAATAAGCTTTCACCTGACCCCAGATCACGAAAAATGGAGACGCTACAGGTAGTGGAAAATTGCGCAATTTTTTTTCCTTCAGCAAATTTTGGAATTTTTTTCAGCACTTACATAAAAAATAACCTAGTCATGTTAGGTGTCTATGAACTTGTAATGACATGGAGAATCATAATGGCAGGTCAGTTTTAGCATTTAGTGAACCTAGCAAAAAAGCCAAACAAAAAACAAGTGTGGGATTACACTTTTTTTGCAATTTCACCGCACTTGGAATTTTTTAACATTTTCGAGTACATGTCATGGTAAAACCAATGGTGTCGTTCAAAAGTACAACTCGTCCCACAAAAAACAAGCCCTCACATGGCCAAATTGATGGAAAAATAAAAAAGTTATGGCTCTGGAAATAAGAAGAGCAAAAAACGAAAATGCAAAACCGAAAAAAGCTCCAGTCATGAAGGGGTTAAACGACAGGTCATTTTTTTAAATGACACATTCCCTTTAATGTTGTGTGGATTCTTGCACAATAGTAGGAATAACTCTGAAGAAGTGTGTGTGCATAAGATCTGAATGGTGGCAAGTAAGCTACTAGCCAAGTGAGTCAACTAGGAACAGCAGGGGGCGCCACAACTCAGATTTAACAGCAATATCTAGCCACAGGTGTATTGTTTTGTAAATGATTGAAAAGCTGAATTGTTTTGTGTGATCTAACCGTAGCGTGAGGCTTATTCTTAGGACATCCCCTTTAATGTAGAAGCAGGACTGAAAGTGAGATGCAAATACAGAGGCTGCCTGAGCTGTATAAGTCACAATGTAAGGTGCTGACGTAAGTACTCACACCGCCAGCAGCTCCAGGGCGCTCAGTCTGTCCTTACTGAACGTGAAGCAATTCAGTATATTCACGACCTTCACCGCAGGAATGGCGACCATTTTCTACAACAGAGCAGTGTTAGAAATTATATCACCGTCAGGGACAAAAAGCCCCAGGAATAATAATCAGATGGGCTGAATGTTATAAAATAAGAAAGGGGTGCACAATAGTGATGAGCGAGCATGCTTGAATTTGGTGTTATCTGAGCATGCTCGGGTGCTAACCGAGTGACTTCGGAGTGCTCTAATACTATGTTCCAGTCCCCGCGGCTGATAGACAGCCACAACACATGCAGGCATTGTCTGTTTGTTAGGAAATCCCAGCATGTATTGCGGATGTCGGACGGCCACAAAACATTCAGCCGCGGTGAATAAAACTTAGTATTCGAGCACGCTGAAGACACCAGGTTAGTACCCGAGCATGCTCAGATAACACCTGATCCCAGCACGCTCGCTCATCCCTAGTGCACAAGCCTGTGTGTCCCCGGTCTCAGTGACACATGCCGTCTGGACACATGACCACAGCACTGACGTCTTAATCCTCATTCTAACATTTTGTTTTTATGCTAAAGAATGAAGTCTGAAACCAAAAACAGGCAGGTAGATGGCAGCTATGGGGGCATTTTTAGGCACAAATGCCGCCCCATTGGCACCCAGAGATCGCACAGCTCCGATGAGCAA
This sequence comes from Ranitomeya variabilis, assembly GCF_051348905.1. NCBI lineage: Eukaryota > Metazoa > Chordata > Amphibia > Anura > Dendrobatidae > Ranitomeya > Ranitomeya variabilis. The sequence continues at coordinate 696,406,164 of NC_135234.1, read as the reverse complement.
CCACTACAGCTCTGCTCCATTTAAGGGAACGTGACCAGCAGTAATACTAGTAGTATCAGGCCTGTCTGGTGACCAATGATGGGGACTTGTCTATCAGTGGATCAGTGCAGGTGCCGAGGATGAGTTATAAAGTTCCAGGGAAACTCTTTATCACTGCACCCTTGTGATATATTCTATGAATACTGGTGAGGATACCAGATTGCTGTCAGTGAATGACAACACTTTTGTTTACATTTGGGGGCAAACCCCCCAGATAATGGTCTGTAGGCACAGATCTCATCATCGGCATATCAGGCCTTGTAACTCGATGAGCATTGCTGAGACGGAATGCAACTGGATCCACTTTGTAGTATTGAAAAGTAAAGAGTTAACCCGGGCTATTTTTTTCCCCAACAATTGGCCTAAAAACTAAGACAGGTAGTTGACATCTACCTGTCAGTTATACCCGGTGCCGACACAGAGCAGTCATTGACAGCGATTCAGCTGTCTTCCGTGCTGCTATTGATGGGGTATAGCCGCCAAAGTCATGCTGATCGACAGCTGGCTCCCTGCAGTTGAGCAGAGGGGAGCCGTCAGTCAATCATCATGACATCGACAGAGATGCCCCATCAACAGAGTAGAGTGGAAGAGAAGCCGATGCTCTGTCAACATGACGTCAGCAAAAGCAGCTAAACCGCTGGCAGGAGCGGTCTGTGACAGCCGGGCACAGCTGGCAGGTAGGTAGCAACTATCTGCCGGTCGTTCTTAGGCCCACAGTAAAATAATCCCGGCTAACCCCTTTAAGTGTGGAGCTTGCAGGGACAATTATGTAGGGAGCTTACAGTCTCTGCAACTCAACAATATTGCTCTCAATTGCTAACAGAAAACGAATATTAAAAAATAATGAAGAATTGAAAAAGTATGTGGGAAAACTGCAGACCTCCTCATTCCTCCTGTGGTCAGACATCTTCTGTAAAGGCTTTTATAGGGGCTTAATTGTCAAAAACATGCGCCTACAAAGAGGCTCTAGAGACAGATTGTCGGGGGTCTAACGGCTGAGAATCTCACAGATCCAAAGTGGGATCAGTGATGAAAGAACCGAGCTGCGGCCATCATCTATTGAGTCAATGGAATTTGTTTCGTTTTTTTCCCCAAAATCTAGTGCAATCACTGGCGGGAGAGGTATCGTCAGACAACTGTTCTACACCGGAACCGCTTCTCGAATGTAACGTGTAGGGTAATAATGTTATTGCTTCCTGATATACATCATCCTACGCATCTGACAGTATGTACTCACATGCTGCATCGCCTTCACTGCCTTCAGCTGAGGAACCGACCAGGAGAAATATCTCAATAATTCCACCACCTACAGGAGAGAGACTTGGTTACACAGCGTCCCGAGGAGCGGCACACAACTCTCCATGCAGACCCTGCTAACAGGAGCTGCACAGCAGCTTTATGGTTAGGGGACAGCTGACTTTTAGGGTCCATATTACAACCCCTTTAGCCCACTGTAAGTCTACTGAACCGATCATTATAGAGTTTTAGGCTATTTTCTAATGGGTAACATTTCTCCTTGTGAAGTGTGACAAGCCTGGCATGTCAGAGCGAGGAGACTTAAAAGCCATGTAGCGCTCCTCTGGGAAATTAAATATGCATATTGTCTCTTCAGAGAGGAAAAGGGCTAGAACTCTAGTGCCACCTATTGGAAGCAGCAATCATAAAAGTCAATATAAACCCTTTAGGAAAGAAGCCAATTTACATAGTGTCTCAGGGTAATGCCCCTCATTCGTGCAAAGTATGAGATCTGATTCGGCTAGGTGACAAGCCTCTGGACTGGGGTGTAAGGGGTAACGTTTCTCCTTGTGGAGAGTGACAAGCCAGGCCTGGCATGTCAGAGTGAGGAGACTTATAAGCTATGCATTCTCCTCTGGGAAATTAAATATGCAAATTGTCTCTTCAGAGGAAAAGGCTATTTTCTAAGAAGAGATCATAGCTACCAAAAAAAAGCATAGTGAAATATACCTCTTCTAGATGTACTATGAAAAGAAACAATCAAGCCCGGGTAGTGGACACTGCGTCCATACAGGGGCGGATGTGAGTGAACAGCGGTGTCCCGTAGTGGAATTTTTTTTAGTCACACGTTCCCGATTTACTGTACCTGCTCACAGGAAAAATATCCATGTACGCTCTCCAAGGCCTTGACTTTATAATCCGTAACCACAGCCTGCGGAAAGGAAAGAGCCAAAGAAACGATCAGGAAGAGACAGGTCAATATATCAGAACACATTACTGGCACTTATGTGTCCACATGGGATCTGCGGTGAAATTTCCAGCACACTTCACTGTTTCTGCTGCAGAATAATTGCCCGTCCACAGATCAGGCCAAGCTCCAGCGCAGATTCCTCTGTATGAGAACTCGCCTATTTCTATCACTCACAGGCAATTTCCGCACTCAAATCCCAAGAACAAAATACACTCCATGATTTAATAGAAACGTCACTGTGCCTGTACATGGTCGCACCACGGCGAAAGGCAGTCACACTACAAGACGGACACAGTAGGACTGCCACTGTACATGTACGCAGGGTAAAAGCCAGAAGACCAAAGCTCATAACCCCTGTCTCACCCCAAATCAGAGAGCAAGACAGAACAGGATCCATCATGGTGACAATCTCCGTCAGCAGTCTAAAACACGCCAGCGAGGAGCGAGTCACTGCTCCTGCCCATCGGTGCTCCCGTGACATGATCGTGGGGAGTCAATGGGTGGTCCTGACAGGCACGGGGTCTGTGCCTGTCATTACTGAGCTCCTGTGAACGCCGGCCTCAGTCCGGCATTCATAAGAGATTGTGATTTCTGCTACACAAAGCACGGCTGATGCACGGCTATGTACAGCACAAGCGATAGGACAATCGCAGCTGCAAGTCCCCTAATGGCACTATTCAACACAGTAAAAAGCTCTAAAAATAAGATTTAAAAAAAGTTCAAATTACCCCATAAAGGAGAAATAAAAAAAACACATTTGGTATCGCTGCGTTCAGTATTGTCCAATCAAAATATAAAATAAATTAAATTTGATAGAAAAGAACCTGAAGACCCACCTCTTCTGACAAGCCTAAAACCTGCAGTGATCCTCAGTCTACTGAACCGCCGCACGACCAGCTCTACCCTCTCCTAGTGTATCCTCACCCACCCCCTGCAGACTGTGAGCCCTCGCGGGTAGGGTCCTCCCTCCTTATGGACCTGTGTGCCTTGTTTTACTCATGTTTATTGTACTTGTCTATATTTGCCCCTTTTGCATGTAAAGCGCCATGGAATAAATGGTGCTATAAAAATGTATAGTAATAATAATAATCATAATAGGTAAAGAGCATAATGGGAAAAAAAATCAAAATGCCAGAATTACTGTTTTGTGGCCCCAGTAACATTGCAAGGTGATGAAAACATCTTATCAATAAAAACATCAGCTCAAAGCACAAAAAAATAAGCCTTCACAAAGCCCCAGATCCCGAAAGACCAAAATGTTATAGGTCTTGGAAAATGGCGAAAAAAGCAACATTACACTTTTTTTTTTTATAATTCATTTTTATTGAAAATATTATAATACAAAATTAGCACAAATGTGCAACACAGGTCAAAGTAACATAAATGCGTAACTGTACAGCCATTGCAGTGTAAAGGTGTCAATCCTGTCCTCCCCAGTGCTCGCCCCCAACCTTCCACTGGTCAACTGTGACTCGCTGACTGGACGGCGTCCCCAGCCTGCCGATCCCTGGTGAACTTCTGTAAGGCGTCATTTAATAAACGTGGTATTACCCGCTTCAGCTATGGCCTCTTTCTTGGGAATAACATCTGTTTTCCATGTTTAGCTAGTAGGAGTCTTGTCGTTAACACAATACGAGCCGTTACCACTCTAGAGCACGGGGGGGAACGCGTGTAGGTTTAAGAGGAGGAACGCCACCTCGGGAGTCGGCTGGACGATCTGTCCCACTGAAAGTGAAATAAGTCCCACAAAGAAGTTATAAGTGGACAATCCCAAAATATATATAAGGACCCCACCTGATTACGGTTTCGCCAGCATAGGTGTGGTGTTGGGAAACATGGAATGGAGCTTCGCGGGAGTAAAATACCAGCGGAGTATCAGCTTCTCGTGTGATTCAAAGTGGGCCGCACAACCAAACATTACACTTTTTGACAAAGCTCTGAATTTTTTTTTCACCGCTTAAATAAAACCTGTGCATGTTCAGTATCTGCGCACTCGTAATGACCTGGAGAATCACACTGCCAGGTCAGTTTTACCTTATAGTGAACATGATAAATAAACAATTGTGAAATTGCACTCTCTTGCATTTTTGGAATTTCAACGCACTTGAAATTTTTTTCCCCGTGTTAAAGAACACTCTATGGTAAAAACCAATGGTGCCATTCAAAAGTACAACTCCTCCCGCAAAAAAAACAAGCCCTCACATGGCAATATTGACGGGAAAAAAAAAAAAAGTTTTGGATCTGGAAAGAAGGAGGAGGAAAAAAACGGAAACAAAAAGCATAAAATCGCAAGGTTCTGACGGGGATAAGCAAACTTATTTAATTTCCCCAGAAGAGACCGGCGACTTGCTTACATTTTGGCCGATTATCAGGATCAGCGCTCTCCTGAGAATGCAGTGTGAATGTTCCCCTATAGGAGCGCGCACAGCCCGCATTTCATGGCCGCAGCAGCTTCGCATTATAGCACCTTCCATTATGGCATCTAGAAGGTTTTATTATGGCATTTTGTAGGATTTTTAAGAAAAAAAAGCAAAAGAATGTGATAAAGGAAGAAGAATTACTTAGCCTTTGACCGATGATGTACATGACCGCTGCAGCCAATGACCGGTCTCAGCGGTGTCATTTTCACGTACGGCGCCAGATCACTGGGACTAGCGATTGACTGCAGCTGTCATGCAAGTGCTGGATGGGAAGATATCATTTGTGGTACAAGCCAGGACCACATTACCTCAGCACTAGGATTTCAAGGCGTAAGTCAGATTTATTTATTTACTGTATATCACCAACTCTCGAAAAATCCTAGAAAAGTTCCCTAAATTGGGACGCAGTGCCTATGACAGACCATTTCTCAATGCACTATTCCTCTGCAAACAACCAACACGGATCCTTTATATGAAGACACAAGTCGAAATTACCCGCACTCAGTAGAATTTATTTTCATCAAGTTAAATATAAAATTTTTCGGACAGAGTCTCTCAGCTTTTCAATACATGTTCCCCCTTTAAAAAATATTTTCAGCTGAGTTGCGCGATGCACCGCTGTCTTCACCAGAGATCAATCTTCGACCTCGTAGAGCTTCTTTCAGGAGGAAACAATCCGCCATCACTCGTCTATACACCAGAATCCGTTCCCGCTCAATGTAGTCATCAGCCGTGGACATGGACGGGCGTCCGGCTCCTTCTTCACGGCGGTCACTAGTGCCACCTTCCTTACTTCTCTGTCCGCTCACACACACTTCTTCCGGACAAGAAACTTTCTCTGTGCACAAAATCTTAAGAGAAATATCGGAACCAGACACACTGACAGACCGCAAAAAAACAAATCCCTGCACGCCGCTCTTTGGTGAAAACCACATGTGAGGCGGCCATTGTTTTTCGCACCCCAGTCACAGATGTAACACATTCAGCCCTGTGCACCAGTGACTGGGGAGACAGAATGGAAAGCACCGGTAAGACAGTGCAGCCACCAAAAGTTTCAATATAACCGGAGTGTGGAAATTTTGGGACTCAGTCTCAAATATCGAATACATATATTTATGAATGATAAAGGAGCCGTCCCCGACCAGAACATATGGCACACTAGAATAACAGCAGGAGCCATGGGAAATCCCCAAAGATGTTAGACCTGAACTAATTCCCACTATCTTCCGCCAGTGGCAGTGGTATGGACGCTGTATGGCGGTGATGTTACATTATGTAGATTGTGTATAAAGGATGTGTGCGCATTGTGCAATGGCTCCGGAGCTGTATGCATAGAGCGCCCTGTAATGTACGTGTACCTTTCTGACTTCATCCAGCACCATCTCAAATGACTTCTTATCCATGGCTGCGCTTCTATCTTTCTTACAGAACCATCCAAAGTGTAAAAAGGTTCAGGGAGTGGTTTTCTCCGTTGGCTCCTGTGCTGCCGGTTGTTACAGAGTCGATCTCACAGCGTTATAAGCATGAAGAGCACATGATCACAGCGGTTTTCTCCCGCAGGACGCACAATGATAAGATGCTGTAATCTGAAAAGAAGATGGAGAAACTGATCAAGTGATGCAATGAATGATGATCCGCACAGAAGGAGCCAATTATAGGCTGTACCTTGGTTATAGCTAACCGAGTTGGTGCTGAGGAGATCCCCCCAGCTCCTATCATAGCCGGTACCTGTTATAGCCAAATTTTATGGTGCTGGGTAGATCCCCCGGCTCCTATCATAGCCTGTACCTTTGTTATAGCTAACTGAGTTGGTGCTGAGTACATCCCCCTGGATCCGATCATAGCCGGTACCTTGGTACTAGCCATCTTTGGTGCTGCTGGGTAGTTCCCCCCAGCTTATATCATAGCCGGTACCTTGGTCCTAGCCATCTTTGGTGTTACTGGGTAGATCCCCCAGCTCCTATCATAGCCGGTACCTTGGTTCTAGCCATCTTTGGTGCTGCTGGGTAGATCCCCCCGGCTCCTATCACAGCCTGTACCTCTGTTATAGCCATCTTTGGTGCTACTGGGTAGATCACCCCGGCTCCTATCATAGCCGGTACCTTGGTTCTAGCCATCTTTGGTGCTGCTGGGTACATCCCCCCCGGCTCCTATCATAGCCGGTACCTCTGTTATAGCCAAATTTGATGGTGCTGAGTAGATCCCCCCCCAGCTCCTATCATAGCCGGTACCTTGGTTCTAGCCATCTTTGGTGCTGCTGGGTAGATCACCCCGGCTCCTATCATAGCCTATACCTTGCTTATAGCTAGACAAGAAGACAAACATGTGAATGTCAATTACCCGTCTTCATCTCTCCCAAGTGATACTGAGAGAACACAACAAAATCCTAAAAGGTGCATGGACGGAACTCATCGTTCTGGTGATAGAGGGGCTGCAATGAATGTAAAAACGCATAGTAAACACCTAAGAGCAAAGCATTCTTTAGAAACGGGTCAAAAAAAATCTTTATATCTTTATTGATATACATTAAAAATTATTTTCAAAAAGATCATGAACAAACATAAAAAACAGGGTAATACAGATACAAAAAAGGTGGGTAATTCAGGATAGAACGTGTATACACTAAGCGAATAATAATAGTGTATGCGGTCAGAAGAAGATGATATAACAAAAGGTAAAACGTAGCAATGAATAGTAGACAATAGGTGATAAAGACCTGAACAAAGCATTTTCAGTGCGAAACGCGCGTCAGGTGTGGTGGGTTCCTGGATCTCTACATTGTAGGTAATGTTCCCCTGACAACTTTGCCTAAATTGGTATATCTGTGGTTTATACACTTTCTCAGAAGGTTCACTATTATCTTCCATTAAATTTAAACGGAAAATTGTAGCATGACTTGGTACACTATTAAGGTTTAGAATATGTCATATATTCACATTATATTAGCTGTTATGATATTTGATTTCTCATACAGTTCATTATAATGTTATTTTATTAACAGGCTGCTTTATTATTTACTACGTATTGTCTACTATTCATTGCTACGTTTTACCTTCTATTACATCATCACCTTCTGACAGCATACACTTATTATTCCGTTCTATCTGGGATTACCCACCTTTTTTGAATCAGTATTACTCTGGTTTTTTACGATATTTTTTTTAAAATAATATATATATATATATATATATATATATATATATATATATATATATATATATATACATATATACACACACACACATTTTTGGCCTTTTCTAAAGAAAGCCTTGCTTTCTTAGGTGTTTATTATGATATGTTTTCTGCCTTTAGTAATGTGGTGATTGAGGATATTGGTGTATTTAAAGATGTATAGTAATAAATGGAGGCATGCTTTATCCACTGCCTGCAGATCGGAGGAGACACAAGAATAAAAGGTGTTGGGAGTTAAGATAAAGAAAAAAATAAAACAGCCACCTGGGAGGGAGGGAGTGTGCAATAAAATAAAGGACATTAACTGCTAATGCATAACGCGGTGTAACGCAGTCCGTTAACACCGCCATTAATCCCTATGTCGGATGCATCGCTAGCGCACGTCCACAATGGGCATGCGCTACTGATGTGCTGTCATTGAGTGACGGACCCCGGGACGCGGGCTGCACCGTTTCCGGGTCCGTCACTGCTAGCGCAGACAGAGCATCCGCTAGCTCTATCTGCACTAGTGAAATTCGGCACTTGCATTAACAGCAGCCCGTTAACGCATGTGTTGAACGGGCTGCTGTTAACGCAATGTGAACCCGGCCTAACCCCCTCCCTCGTACACATTTGGCTCAGCTATTCCAACAGGGAGGGGGGAGTAAAGTAATCCAGAAAAAAATCCAGCTTCCAAAAACTTGCAAATTTATTAAGAATAAAATGCAAAGTCCAGTCCAATAAATTACAAAGCTTTGAGAAAGAACATACCATTGTTCGAAACGCGTTGCTTGCTACTCTCCACTATGTAATTTATTGGACTGGACTTTGCATTTTATTCTTAATAAATTTGCAAGTTTTTGGAAGCTGGATTTTTTTTCTTTTTCCTGGATTACTTTGCTCACGTGATGACTACACGATATCCGTGCTTCCCCACAACACATGCCGACAGGTGAGCTGGTATATATTTTCTCTTTTTTCTGCCAGGGGGGCGTAAATGGCTGACAAACATCTCTGCTGGACGTTCCTATTGTAGCCCGACATCAGGCTTCTGTTTTATCCCTTCCTTCAAGGCCGCCATGCACATCAGATTGTGGGCAGATCTCGCCAGGTTCAGACAATATTCATCTGATGTGTCCGCTGAACCCAGCAATGGACGGGGATGTTAGAAAGTTACCTGTGTTCATCGATGTCAAGATCATTGGTCAACGACTCTGTGTCGATGGCCTCCTAAATGTTAATGGCGGATTTCATGCTTGACACCAGCTCCTGTATAAAAACACATTTCATTCATTAATGAATTGAATATTCGTCTTATTTATCGGGAAACACATTGCCACATATAAACCATTTCTACCTACATACAATCTGATGGGAACTATAAAGAAGGTGAACACAGATAGATCCGCTGGTGAACACTGGAATGCTCCATTTGTAGATTTCACTGGGATCTCTAGACATACAGAGATGACTGATCATACTGCCTACAGTGGATCATTTACGCAAGTATGAAGACTGCACTAATAGGGTTTTCCAGTGTTGAGAAAACTCTTTTCCCTTGATGTAGATTGCTTTCTTTTAAAAAGGGAGTTTTACTCACCCTCCCCAGGTCCAACACCGAATCGCTGCCTCTGCAGTGGTGACGTCATATTGATAGCGCTTCGGCCGATCAGTGAACACAGTGGCTCTGCCAAGTAGACGGCACGAGTCGCTCAGAGTGATTGAACTCGCTGATTGGCTGCAGGGATGTCAGCACTGCAGACAATAGCTGACGATGAGAGCGACAGCAGAGACTCAGTGCTGAACCAGGGGTGGGTGAGTAAAGCCAGTTTGGTGCTTTTTATTTTGCAATAAGAGCTAAGCTGATGACTTCCAGAGCAGAAGTAATACAGTGACCCCATATCTAATGACGGGGGTCCCGGCCTCGACCCCTTCATTCTTGAGCATAAGAGGACTTGGTGGCCAGATGCCACCACTCAGTGCCTTACCTTACAGATATGGGCCATCACTATGTAAAGTGGGATTTATCATAAAATGTGTGGTCAGGGAATCCCATGTAACTGATCCTTTAAGCCAATAACGCCCCAGCGTCATATAAGCTCGGCGCTCGCTCCTAGACTTCAATCCTACATCTCTGTAAACATATGTGACGCTCCTGATCCGACAAATGTCCCGGCTGTTGCAGACCAAAATATTGTATGGTGGGCAAATATCGGTAGAGGACAGAACGAACCCCCGAGAGAACGGCTCCAACGGTCAGTGACATGGATCCTACACTAGTGAGTGCAGCCGTCCATCGCCTTCTCGGCCGAGTACAGCGCTCCGCCAGCACAAACCTGAACCATCTGGGAAATCACTGACAGCAGCAGGGTGACCCTGTAGGAAGGACAGGCACGTGACATTACTAATGACCTGCCGTGCCTCCTGCCACGGACAAGTCATCTGCTACAAAGCGAAGAAAGTTGTTTGTAAACAAGACGTTTGCTACAAAGTTACAATATTCTGTTATTTCTCACAAACAGTGAATAGAAACATTGTTTAGAGGCTGGAGACTCTGGTGGGTGACGTGGCGCTCACACAGGAGCGTGGGCCGGACTATCACAGTCCTGCTCATCTGGCCCCTACCAGCACTCGGTGACGGCACTAGCTCCTGGCCGGTGAGCGCTATATCCCAGCCCTCATTATAATGGCCGGACAGGACCAGCCCCCATGTACGCTGCGGGCAGGACCCTCACTGCTCCGGCGTGCTACTCTGTGAGCGCTGTATACGTCCCCTCATTGTACATCGCTGCGCAATATGTTGGCGCTATAGAAATAACATTATTGTCATGTGACACCAATCTCATGTATGCGCAGTTTTCCCTCCTGGTCGCCGCAGAGGGACCCTGTGCGATCGGTCACTATGGGGGTCTGCGGGCCGGAGACGCACGTTTTGTGAACAAGGAGGTTTCATCCACTGACAGCGAAGAGTTAATAGTCATCTGGTGCCAGGGGTCATAGAAAGTCGCAGAACTCATCATGGTCCAGTAATGGAGGCTTATGTGTAGGGAGCAGCCGATCCCTTTAAGAAGCCCCGTGCACGGAGTGACGCCACTCACCGCCTGTCTCCCGGTCGGGGGCCGGGCATCTCCTGCACACAGATCTATACGGAGTAACACACGGAGGGTCTTCCCGCGAGCGTACAATGGATGAAGCCGCAGGATGCAGCACACCGCTTCCGGGGCACCGCGCACACCGCCGGGGCCCTGACAGGGGGTCTCTGAGGGGGTCCCCCTGCTGCTCCCCAGACTATCGGCCCGCGGAGCATGAACTCACCGCACAGTGTCACCGTCCGTACCGCACACCCTCGGGGACCCCCGCACAGACAGCTCCGGGGTCGCAGAGTGATGACGTATGCGGGCTCTGCGGTCACCTGACCACGAGGGGGCGGGAGCGCTCATTAACACCTGCAGCGCCGGGCAGGTGTGTGAGGTGGTGACTGCAAGACCCTGACTGTATAGGAGGCAGCGGGCGAGTATTGCGAGGAGCGGTGGGGAACTACAGGTACCAGGGAGCCTCTGCCTGACGGGTGTGTGAGAAAAACAGCAAAAGGACTCACAAGACCTAGCAGGGAAAGGGCAGCTGGGCCATCACCAGGTCACCACACTAATGCCCTGCAGCAGCTGCCCTGATAAAGGGGCAATGTACTGGTGAGACCCCCACTGATCCATGGGGGGCTGCACTGGGAGGGGGTGAGTATAGGGCGCCGGTCACACAGGTACGTGTAGTGCACGGTGTCCGGCCTATGGGGTCACTCTCATCTGCGTATACAGTTGGCGCGTACGGCGTGAGAAAGCCTCGGTGTGCGCTGTGACCAGTGTCCGTGAGGCTGTGACCAGTGTCCGTGAGGCTGTGACCAGTGTCCGTGAGGCCGTGCTCATCGGGGGGAGGAAGTAATCGCAGCAGGCTGTGTATGGCCGCGTAAAGCCGCCGAGACTCGTCAGTGGGTGTGAGGAAAAAATCGGGCCGCACACGGACCATGTGTATGTTGTGCGATTTATACCCACACTTCTCAAAGGAAACCCAACATTTCATCAGCTGAGTACAGTAAATTCACAGCCATACTGTACTTGTATTTAGCTAATAAAGAAAACAGTGGCGAAGGGTGCCCTTTATTTTTATTAATCAGCTGAGGGAAAGCAGACATCTGAGAGCTGGTCTTAATAGTCTGGGAAGGGGCCAATATCTATTTAGCTTCCTAGCCTACTAATATCAGCTCACAGCTGTCTACTTAGCCTTTCCTGGTTATTAAAAAGGGAGGACCCAAAAAATGGAGTGGGGCCCCCTTATATTTATCAGCAAAAGCTAAACAGACAGCTGCAGGCTGATATTAATAGGCTGTGATGGGACATAGATATTGGCCCCCTCCCAGACTAATAATGCCATTCCTTTGCCTCCCCAGAAATGGTGCATCCAATAGATGTGTCATTTCTGGCTCTTAGCCTTTGCTCTTTCCTCTTGCCCTGGTGCGCTGGCATGTGGGATATTAGTTTATGGGGTTGATGTCAGCTTTGTATTGTCAACAAAATAAAGTAGCACACTGTAGCGATATAGCGTGCAAACCTGAAGTATATGAAATTTGAATTGCATTACTGCTCTAGAAAATAGGAAAAATTGAGAATACTTTGAGTCAGGGCGGTGGAGTCGGTAAGCCACAGTTGCGACTCCAACTCCGACTCCTTCATAAATGGCCAATTCGTAACAATAACTTTACTGTTGTAAAATATTAACATCGTGTTTATTCAGTTTCTCACCATCATATTAGTAATCAGACCACTTAGAGCAAAAACTATATTTATTAGAATACAATTAGAATATAGCAAATAACTTTTATAAACTTTTCTAAACTCTTGTAAGTAAATATGCAGTTATGTTATGCAGTTAATAAGAAGAAATCTATAAATTTGTCCTCAGAAAAAGTATTGCCTCTGTCAGATCCTCCTTCATGGATGCCCTCAAATCTGATCTAATTATTTTGAGAGCAGAGAACAACCTCTCTACACTAACTTGGGTTGTGGCAAAGCAGTAACCACTCGGGCAACATCTCTGACAATGTCAGGATACAGAGGAATCGCTTGTTGCACTGTTATTTTTGATGAACGGTCAAATTTCTCAATTTCTTTTAGTGCACATGAAAAATTCTGCTGAAATGTACTGGCTGTGTTCTTTGATGGGGATGACTCTTCTATGCGGGAACGCTTTGCACGGTTCTTGTGATCCAAATATTTTTCGAAATTAAATTCTTCATCAGTTGATGAGGGTGAAGATGTGGCAGGACGACCAAATTCTTCTTGTTCCTCCTGACTGTTCTGCAACCCTTTCATCCTTACTGCTATTTCAAACAGAGCTTCTTTTCCTTTAGTTAGCTGTTGATCATCTAGAAGAATCCGATGCATTGGGTCTACACAAACAGCAGCCAAAAGAATGTAATTTTGTAATAGTAGCTCCTCTCTCCGTTTCATTGATGTAGCAATGCCACTTGCAATTAACCCTCCTCTTTGGGACAGGCGAAACATCAGGTTCTTCCACTCCTTTAAGAAAATACCTGAGTTAAGTCCTCTGCTTGTAATTTTTTAGTCACTGTAAATGGGTGCTCTAGCAACTTTTCCAGCTCAGTCACCTGATTCCACTGACTTTCATTTAGCGTCAGTTGAGGGTTAGCCATGTCTACAAGAAAGGTTTTCAGTTCAACCAAGCGCTGAATCATTAAGTAAGTACTGCCCCATCGTGTGGCTTGATCAATAATTGCCCCTTTTCCATCATGTCTCTTCAAAATTGAGTCAACTTTAGGGGTTCTGGCAATAGTAGCCAATTTTCTCACCTTGCCAATCAGTGCAGCAGCATGTCCTTCTTGCAGACTGTCTCTTATAGCCAGCTGTAGCGTATGCACAACACAGCGCATGTGATGAATGAAAGAACGTATTGACACAGTTTCAACAAGATCATCTAAACTATCATGTTGCTGTTCATCTGAAGCAACTTCAGTTTGCTCCTCAGTTACAATACTGTGTTCCTCTATTTCAAACATTTCTGTGTCTGTGGACCCAGAATGTTCTTCTAGCTGCTGGTCACCATTAGGGTTGAGCGAAACGGGTCGTTCATTTTCAAAAGTCGCCGACTTTTGGCTAAGTCGGCGTCTCATGAAACCCGATCCGACCCCTGTGCTTGTCGGCCATGCGGTACGCGACTTTCGCGCCAAAGTCGCGTTTCAATGACGCGAAAAGCGCCATTTCTCAGCCAATGAAGGTGAACGCAGAGTGTGGGCAGCGTGATGACATAGGTCCTGGTCCCCACCATCTTAGAGAAGGGCATTGCAGTGATTGGCTTGCTGTCTGCGGCGTCACAGGGGCTATAAAGGGGCGTTCCCGCCGACCGCCATCTCACTGCTGCTGATCTGAGCTTAGGGAGAGGTTGTTGCCGCTTCGTCAGAAGCAGGGAGAGCGTTAGGCAGGGTCCACTAACCACCAAACCGCTTGTGCTGTAGCGATTTCCACTGTCCAACACCACCTTCGGTGTGCAGGGACAGTGGAAGCTACATTTTTTTTTTTTCTCTCAGCGCTGTAGCTCATTGGGCTGCCCTAGAAGGCTCCGTGATAGCTGTATTGCTGTGTGTACGCCACTGTGGAAACCAACTGCTTTTTTCAAAGCACATATCCTCTTGTTCCTTTCTGCACAGCTATCTTTTTTGTTTGTCCACACTTTTTATTTAATTTGTGCATCAGTCCACTCCTATTGCTACCTGCCATACCTGGCTGAGATTACTGCAGGGAGATAGTAATTGTAGGACAGTCCCTGTTTTTTTTTTTTTTGTGGGAGATTAAGATTTGCATTTCTGCTAGAGTGCCATCCGTGTGTGTGCCATCCCTGTGTGCGCCATCTCTCACTCAGTGGGCCATAGAAAGCCTATTTATTTTTTTGCTTGATTTGGGTTCTAAAATCTAACTGAAAAAAAAAAAACACTACATCCATCAGTGGGAGATTAATACTGTCCTCAGGGCTTGTGTGCCACTCCTGATCCTGACTCCTGTGCGCGCCATCTCTCACTCAGTGGGCCATAGAAAGCCTATTTATTTTTTTGCTTGATTTGGGTTCTAAAATCTACCTGAAAAAAAAAAACACTACATCCATCAGTGGGAGATTAATACTGTCCTCAGGGCTTGTGTGCCACTCCTGATCCTGACTCCTGTGCGCGCCATCTCTCACTCAGTGGGCCATAGAAAGCCTATTTATTTTTTTGCTTGATTTGGGTTCTAAAATCTAACTGAAAAAAAAAAACACTACATCCATCAGTGGGAGATTAATACTGTCCTCAGGGCTTGTGTGCCACTCCTGATCCTGACTCCTGTGAGCGCCATCTCTCACTCAGTGGGCCATAGAAAGCCTATTTATTTTTTTGCTTGATTTGGGTTCTAAAATCTACCTGAAAAAAAAAACACTACATCCATCAGTGGGAGATTAATACTGTCCTCAGGGCTTGTGTGCCACTCCTGATCCTGACTCCTGTGAGCGCCATCTCTCACTCAGTGGGCCATAGAAAGCCTATTTATTTTTTTGCTTGATTTGGGTTCTAAAATCTACCTGAAAAAAAAATCACTACATCCATCAGTGGGAGATTAATACTGTCCTCAGGGCTTGTGTGCCACTCCTGATCCTGACTCCTGTGAGCGCCATCTCTCACTCAGTGGGCCATAGAAAGCCTATTTATTTTTTTGCTTGATTTGGGTTCTAAAATCTAACTGAAAAAAAAAACCACTACATCCATCAGTGGGAGATTAATACTGTCCTCAGGGCTTGTGTGCCACTCCTGATCCTGACTCCTGTGCGCGCCATCTCTCACTCAGTGGGCACTGGGCCATAGAAAGCTTTTTTTTTTTTATTATTATTATTTGGTTTCTAAATTGTCCCTGAAAAAAACAATTTATCTTATTTGGTTTCTAAAGTCTCCCTGAGGGAAAAAAAAAAAAGGTGGGAGATTAATATTGACATTTGTGCTTGAGTGACAGTCCTGCGTGTGTGGCATCTCTGTGATTTTGTGCCACAGAAAACAGAGTGTGTAACATTGTGCCTGATTTTCCTTGTGGTCTCACCAACCTGTTAAGGGATATTGAAATCATACTGAAGTTATAGCTTACCGTGTAAGTTGTTTGACAGCAACAAATAAAGTTACTTTGGTTAAGTTTTTAAAACAATGAGGAAGTCTGGTGCAAGAGGTCGTGGCCGTGGGCGTTCATTGTCAGCTGGTAATGATGGTAGTGGTAGTGGAGCATCAGGTGGTCGTGGGGATAAAAATATTCCACGTAAGTCTGGAGCTGTGGAGCCAGTTTCGTCGTCTGGCTACACAAGGCCTCGAACGCTCTCTTTTCTGGGAGTAGGAAAACCGCTTTTAAAGGCGGAGCAGCAACAGCAAGTTTTGGCTTACATTGCAGACTCAGCCTCTAGCTCTTTTGCCTCCTCTTCTGAAACTGGTAAATGTAAAAGCAGCGCGTCGCTTGTGGATGTCCACGGTCAGGGACAAGTCGCTTCCTTGTCCTCTTCAGCAAAAACTACAACAAGAGAGAAGGATGCAGCAGGCGACACAACGGGTTACTCCATGGAGCTCTTTACACATACCGTCCCTGGCTTACAAAGTGAAACACTTAACAGGCCATGCCCATTACAAGTTGATTCTGACATGGAGTGCACTGATCCACAGCCAGAGTACTATGCTGCTCCTTTGACTCAGACCACCACATTGCCCTCTCAGGGTACTGATCCACAATCAGACCCTGATGAGACTATGTTGCCCCGCCACGAACGCTATACCACCGACCGACACAGTGACACAGACGAAGTTGCACACGAGCTCGAAGAGGAGTTAATAGATGACCCAGTTATTGACCCCGATTGGCAGCCATTGGGGGAACAGGGTGCAGGCGGCAGTAGTTCAGAAGAGGAGGTGGAGGAGGGGCCGCAGCAGGCATCAACATCGCAACAGGTTCCATCTGCCGGGCCCGTATCTGGCCCAAAACGCGTGTCAAAGCCAAAACCTGTTGGAGGACAGCGTGGCCATCCGGTTAAAGCTCAGTCTGCAATACCTGAAAAGGGATCCGAAGCTAGGAAGAGTGCAGTCTGGCATTTTTTTAAACAACATCCAATTGATCAGCGCAAAGTCATCTGTCAAAAATGTTCAACTAGCTTAAGCAGAGGTCAGAATCTGAAATGTCTCAATACTAGTTGCATGCATAGACACTTAACCACCATGCATTTTCAAGCCTGGACTAACTACCAAACGTCCCTTAAGGTTGTAGCACCCTCGGCCAATGAAGCTAGTCAGCAACGCAACATCCCTTCCGTCACTGTAAGGCCACCATTTTCCGCACCACCGGCAGTATCTGTGCAGGTTTCTTTGCCAGCCAAAAGCACTCAGGGTCAGGGAATCACCAGTTTTGTAGGAGGAAATATTGCATCTAGGTCACCGGCGGAAACAATACCATCTCCAACCGTCTCGCAGTCTGCCATGTCCACCGGCACACCCGCAAGTTCCACGATCTCCATCTCTCCAGTTCAGCTCACACTACATGAGACTCTGGTTAGAAAAAGGAAGTACTTATCCTCGCATCCGCATACACAGGGTTTTAACGCCCACATAGCTAGACTAATATCGTTAGAGATGATGCCCTACCGGTTAGTTGAAAGCGAAGCTTTCAAAGCCCTGATGGAGTACGCTGAACCACGATACGAGCTACCCAGTCGACACTTTTTTTCCAGAAAAGCCATCCCGGCCCTGCACCAGCATGTTAAACAGCGCATCGTCCATGCACTCAGGCAATCTGTGAGTACAAAGGTGCACCTGACTACAGATGCATGGACCAGTAGGCATGGCCAGGGACGTTATGTGTCCATCACGGCACACTGGGTGAATGTGGTGGATGCAGGGTCCTCAGGGGACATCAATTTCGGGACAGTTGTGCCTAGCCCACGGTCTAGGAAACAGTTGGCTGTAGGCGTTCGCACCACCTCCTCCTCCTCCTCCTCGTCCTCCTGCAGAAGCTACAGCTCTTCCACAGACCACAGTCGGCCAACCACTCCATCGGCAGATGACACTGTTGCACACCAGTTGTCCCATTATGGGCCAGCTACTGCCAAGCGTCAGCAGGCTGTATTGGCTATGAAGTGTTTGGGCGACAACAGACACACCGCGGAAGTTCTGTCCGAGTTCTTGCAACAAGAAACGCAGTCGTGGCTGGGCACAGTAGATCTTGAGGCAGGCAAGGTAGTGAGTGATAATGGAAGGAATTTCATGGCTGCCATCTCCCTTTCCCAACTGAAACACATTCCTTGCCTGGCTCACACCTTAAACCTGGTGGTGCAGTGCTTATTGAAAACTTATCCTGGGTTCTCCGACCTGCTCCTCAAAGTGCGTGGACTTTGCTCACATATCCGACGTTCGCCTGTACACTCCAGCCGTATGCAGACCTATCAGCGGTCTTTGAACCTTCCCCAGCATCGCCTAATCATAGACGTTGCAACAAGGTGGAACTCAACACTGCACATGCTTCAGAGACTGTGCCAACAGAGGCGGGCTGTTATGTTTTTGTGGGAGGATACACATACACGGGCAGGCAGTAGGATGGCAGACATGGAGTTGTCTGGTGTGCAGTGGTCCAAGATACAAGACATGTGTCAAGTCCTTCAGTGTTTTGAGGAATGCACACGGCTGGTTAGTGCAGACAACGCCGTAATAAGCATGAGCATCCCCCTAATGCGTCTGCTGATGCAAAGTTTGACGCACATAAAGGAGCAGGCGTCTGCACCAGAGGAAGAGGAAAGCCTTGATGACAGTCAGCCATTGTCTGGTCAGGGCAGTGTACAGGACGAGGTAGCAGGCGAAGAGGAGGTGGAGGACGAGGAGGATGATGGGGATGAGTATATTTTTAATGCGGAAGCTTTCCCGGGGGCACTGGAAATTGGTTGCGTGGCAAGGCCGGGTTCTGGTTTTTTGAGGGACACAAGTGACGTAGATTTGCCTGAAACTGCCCCTCAACCAATCACAACCGGAGATTTGACAACTGGAACTTTGGCCCACATGGCGGATTATGCCTTACGTATCCTAAAAAGGGACACACGCATAACGAAAATGATGAACGATGACGATTACTGGTTGGCCTGCCTCCTTGATCCACGCTATAAAGGCAAATTGCAAAATATTATGCCACATGAGAACTTGGAACTAATATTAGCAACCAAACAATCAACTCTTGTTGACCGTTTGCTTCAGGCATTCCCAGCACACAGCGCACGTGATCGTTATCACACGAGCTCCAGGGGGCAGCAGATTAGTAGTGTTAGGGGTGCACACATCAGAAGTGGCGTTGGACAAAGGGGTTTTCTGACCAGGTTGTGGAGTGATTTTGCTATGACCGCAGACAGGACAGGTACTGCTGCATCAATTGAAAGTGACAGGAGACAACATTTGTCCAGTATGGTTACTAACTATTTTTCATCCCTTATCGATGTTCTCCCTCAACCGTCATTCCCATTTGATTACTGGGCCTCAAAATTAGACACCTGGCCAGAATTGGCAGAATATGCATTGCAGGAGCTTGCTTGCCCGGCAGCAAGTGTCCTATCAGAAAGAGTATTCAGTGCTGCAGGTTCAATATTAACCGAAAAAAGGACTCGTCTGGCTACCCAAAATGTTGATGATCTAACATTCATTAAAATGAACCACAACTGGATTTCAAAATCTTTTGCCCCACCTTGCCCGGCCGACACCTAGCTTTCCTATGAAAAGCTGTTGCCTGTGGACTACTGTGAATTACTTTTCTAATGTCTAATTTTCTGCAGCTGATTGTCCGGCATATGACATGTTTACACCTCCCTAAATGGCCAAACTCCCCACACGGGGCCGTGGTATCGCGACTTGGCGCAAGCACCCGTGAGACAGCTGTTTGCCTGAAGAGGTGGGTGTGCTCGCTTTTGGTCGACGGCATTGGTACTGGGTCCCTCATAGTACAATAAAGTGTCTCTGGCGGTGGTGGTGCGCACCCAACGTCAGACACACTGTTGTAACATGAGGGGCCCTGGGCCTGTACCGCCGGCCACAAGAGAGTTCACCCACCCCCAGGTCAAACATTGCTCTACCACTTCCACAGTTATCTCTCACACTTCCACCAATGTTTAGTCTATGCGCTGACATCCTTCCATACCTGCCACTGACAATACCATTGTGTTGACATGTATGATGGTACATAACATAGTCAGGGGCAGTGTCCTCTATTTACCACAGTAAATACTTTGCGCTAAATTAGTAGGTCTGAAACAACGCAGAGGATCCCACCCCTGAACCTAATGATTGCACCCTTTAGTGTCTTTGTTTTAATGCGAGACATTCACATTTATTTGTTGTTTTTTGACTACTAACTGGCAGACACTCATTACAATCGGCCTCCGTTGACCACACCACTGCTGCCCGTGTACCCCTGGAACCTATTTTACAGTGCCTACAGCCAGCCCATTTTATCATGTTAGGCCTTCAAAGCCTGTCTGCGGTCCCTCCTTCCACTAGGCCTCCACTGACCAGACCACTGCTGCCCGTGTACCCCTGGAACCAATTATAAAGTGCCTACAGCCAGCCCATTTTATCATGTTAGGCCTTCAAAGCCTGTCTGCGGTCCCTCCTTCCACTAGGCCTCCACTGACCAGACCACTGCTGCCCGTGTACCACTGGAACCTATTTTACAGTGCCTACAGCCAGCCCATTTTATTATGTTAGGCCTTCGAAGCCTGTCTGCGGTCCCTCCTTCCACTAGGCCTCCACTGACCAGACCACTGCTGCCCGTGTACCCCTGGAACCAATTATAAAGTGCCTACAGCCAGCCCATTTTATCATGTTAGGCCTTCAAAGCCTGTCTGCGGTCCCTCCTTCCACTAGGCCTCCACTGACCAGACCACTGCTGCCCGTGTACCCCTGGAACCAATTATAAAGTGCCTACAGCCAGCCCATTTTATCATGTTAGGCATTCGAAGCCTGTCTGCAGTCCTTCCTTCCACTAGGCCTCCACTGACCAGACCACTGCTGCCCGTGTACCCCTGGAACCAATTATAAAGTGCCTACAGCCAGCCCATTTTATCATGTTAGGCCTTCGAAGCCTGTCTGCGGTCCTTCCTTCCACTAGGCCTCCACTGACCAGACCACTGCTGCCCGTGTACCCCTGGAACCAATTATAAAGTGCCTACAGCCAGCCCATTTTATCATGTTAGGCCTTCAAAGCCTGTCTGCGGTCCCTCCTTCCACTAGGCCTCCACTGACCAGACCATTGCTGCCCGTGTACCCCTGGAACCAATTATCAAGTTTCTAAGCGTGTCCTGAGGAACACTCCGGTATAAAACATTAGAAAATATAAAAATAAGTATTTTGCTTATAATAAAGAAAATACTGGAGAGATATCAAATGCATACATTTTAACATTAAAAACAAAAACACATACAACCAAAAACTGGTACAGTACCAAAATTGGCCACCAGCTACAAAAACTTTCTCCTGCAAGTAGTTAACTGAAAGGTTTTTTTCCATTGAAAACACAGATATGGCATCCACCGAGTGTTGTCCTGTCGCGTCTTCTTTATATTATTGCAAAGAAGCTGCAACTGAATAAAGCTGTGCTTCAACCTTCTGGCTTTCGGCCTATAGTATCAGATATTAAACTGCATTTGGCCTTCAACTTTGGTTACGGCCTACTAACGGTGTCTGCCCCTCCCTGGTGTTGTCCTCAACTGAATACAGCTGAGCTTCAACCTTCTGGCTTTCATTAAGTGTTTTTTAAAAAACAAAATGGTGGTTAGGGCCTACTAACGGTGTCTGCCCCTCCCTGGTGTTGCCCTCAACTGAATACAGCTGAGCTTCAACCTTCTTGCTCTCATTAAGTGCTGTGTTTTTAAAAAATGGTGGTTAGGGCCTACTAACGGTGTCTGCCCCTGCCTGGTGTTGTCCTCCACTGAATACAGCTGAGCTTCAACCTTCTGGCTCTCATTAAGTGTTTTTTAAAAAACAAAATGGTGGTTAGGGCCTACTAACGGTGTCTGCCCCTCCCTGGTGTTGCCCTCAACTGAATAAAGCTGAGCTTCAACCTTCTGGCTCTCATTAAGTGCTGTGTTTTTAAAAATTGGTGGTTAGGGCCTACTAACGGTGTCTGCCCCTCCCTGGTGTTGCCCTCAACTGAATAAAGCTGAGCTTCAACCTTCTGGCTCTCATTAAGTGCTGTGTTTTTAAAAATTGGTGGTTAGGGCCTACTAACGGTGTCTGCCCCTCCCTGGTGTTGCCCTCAACTGAATAAAGCTGTGCTTCAACCTTCTGGCTTTCGGCCTATAGTATCAGATATTAAACTGCATTTGGCCTTCAACTTTGGTTACGGCCTACTAACGGTGTCTGCCCCTCCCTGGTGTTGCCCTCAACTGAATAAAGCTGTGCTTCAACCTTGTGGCTTTCGGCCTATAGTATCAGATATTAAACTGCATTTGGCCTTCAACTTTGGTTACGGCCTACTAACGGTGTCTGCCCCTCCCTGGTGTTGTCCTCAACTGAATACAGCTGAGCTTCAACCTTCTGGCTCTCATTAAGTGTTTTTTAAAAAACAAAATGGTGGTTAGGGCCTACTAACGGTGTCTGCCCCTCCCTGGTGTTGCCCTCAACTGAATAAAGCTGAGCTTCAACCTTCTGGCTCTCATTAAGTGCTGTGTTTTTAAAAATTGGTGGTTAGGGCCTACTAACGGTGTCTGCCCCTGCCTGGTGTTGTCCTCCACTGAACAAAGCTGAGTTTCCACCTTCTGGCTCTTTTTTTTTTTTTTTTAAATTGCTGGATGGGGCCTAATAGCTCTGTTTGCTCCTCCCTGGTGTTTGTCCTCAACTAAAAAAAGCTGAGCTTCAACCTTATGGCTTTCGGCCTATAGTATCAGATATTAAACTGCATTTGGCCTATTAGTGTGTTTGGGCCCTTAAAACAGTGTCTGCTGCTCCTGGGTTTGCTACTCCACTCAACAAAGCAATGCCGCCTGTTTAGTCCTGTTACCAATTTTGAACTGCATTTAGCCTACTTTATTCTTTGGCCCTATATCTGTTTCCTCCTCATCCTGCCCACTGCCCAGCCACTGCTACATGAGTCTGCTGGTACATTGACCTAGACCACTACATTCCCCTTGCACTCTACACAGCCAGAATCTGACCCTGCTGAAAGTCAGGTTCCCCTTCCCGCATGTTATACCACCTTACACAGGGACAAAGAGGAAGGTGCAGATGAAAGTACAGGTTCCTTCATCAGGTGGGGGGGGCATACTCGTTGGCGACGTCACTGGCACAGGGCCCCTCAGAGTACGCAAAAGTGTCGCTGCTGGTGGGAGGCGCCCCCGCCGTGCAAACACACCGCTGTACTTTGAGGGGCCCTGTGCCAGTGCCAATGCCAACGAGTGGGCCCCCCTGCTTGCTTAGGATCACAGCACTTGCAAACTTGACATACTTACCTCTCACTGCTCCACCGCCGTGACGTAGTCCATGTTTCCTGTGCCCACTAAAACCTTGAACCAGCCCTACCCCCCACAACTTTTGCCAAATCACCCCCAATTTCCAGTGCCCAACTATTATTATAAAGTTAGTTTAGATTGACAAGCTTCAGAAAACAAGAATGGATGTTTTTGGCATTAAAATGGGCACTGTAGGTGTTTTCCTGGCCTCCACTCACTGCCGGCTATGCTTCCCCATTGACTTGCATTGGGTTTCGTGTTTCGGTCGATCCCCGACTTTTAGCGATAATCGGCCGACTTCACTCGACTCGACTCTGGACTAAGTCGGGTTTCACAAAACCCGACTCGATCTTAAAAAAATGAAAGTCGCTCAACCCTAGTCACCATCATTACTCTCATTCATTAGCTTAATAGTACTTATCATATTTGAAGCATTGTCAGTTACGACAGAAAGAACTTGCTCTTTTTTAAGTTCATAGTCTTGCAGAACCTTTTCCACCAAGACCTGGAGAAACTCACTGGTGTGATGAGCTTTGGTGTCTTTTACTGCCAATGTCTTGGTAACTATTTCATTTTTGTCACAAACAAATCGGACATTGATGGCAAAATAGTTCACTCTGTGATGTGAGCAGGCATCCATTTTAAGAAACAGAAAGCGTCCCTTGAGAGTTTTTTTAAGTTCTTCCTTTTGTTTAAAATCTTCTTCGATTACTAATTTTCTAATACTCTCTCTCTCCAGAGAAACACCAAGGTTGCGGGCCATTTCCCCATTTAGACACATAAAAGCTGGTCGTGAAAATAATAGGCACACTATCCTTTACAACAAGCTCTATGATCTGTTTTTTAAATGTATCTACTGTCATTGTCACAGTAACTTTGTCACTGACAAAATATCTTGCAACTGATGGCTGCAAAGTTCTCTGCTCCTTTGTTTGGCTGGAAGAGCTGGGCACTGGTTCATTGGTTTGGATGCAGTCTTTCTCATCCACTGCTTTCAGTACTTCTGGATGAAAGCGCTGTAAATGTCTCTTTAGATTAGAAGCTCTGGTAGGAGCATTTTTATCTTTGCCTGAATATGCACTGATCTTGGCTTCACAGCATTTGTTTTCGTCTGGATCATTTGTTATACACTGACAGACATAATGTTTTCTATCTTGAGTGATGGTGAAATGTTCAAATACAGCTGATTTAATGTGACGCTTCTTTGACATTCTCAGGTTTTTAATTCTGCATTCACAATCCAAATGACAATTGTTTTTCCTAAAAACAATTGTACAAAATTATTGCCAGGTGGTACAACTGATATAGTGGTCCGTAATACTGTTATTTCTCATGAACTCACAGTTAACTGATGCAAAGTTTGTTGAAAGGATAATACTTCTTACAGTCTTCCTCTTCTGAGTAGCAGCTGTGAGATGCTTGGAAGACGCACACCTAGTAAACATCTAGTCTAGAGGAGGAGCTTTACTACTAAGAATTTGCAACACATTTTCACTTTCAGTTTCATACATTGTAAGTAGGGGGGTTGGGGCAGCATGAGGTTAACCAAGTATAAGATTAGATAAGGGCAGTGGAGAACAGTGACACACAAGAAGTAAGAAATGTCTCTATCTCGAGCAGAACTGCTTATCACTGTTGTTCATAGTTTGATAGAACATATATATTTGAGTAACATTTTTAAAATTCATATGAAAGTTCAATTATGAAATATTAATACATTTTTTTAAAGCTGGAGTCGGTACATTTCTACCGACTCCGACTCCAACCAAAACTAACTCCGACTCCGACTCCACAGCCCTGCTTTGAGTATAAATTGGCCAATTCATGTGTACCCGGCAGCCACAATAAGGCGATTCCCGTTGCTGGGAACCTACCTAATGTGAATCCTCTCATGGGCTGTTAGCCTACATTTATATGGGAAGGTAGGATCCTGCTCTAACTAATACCGCCACAGAGCCCATTAGAGGTTCCCCCCAGGATAAGTCCCAACAACAAGAATCGCCTTATCGTGGCTGCTGGATACACATGAATTGGCCAGTTTATGCTCTAAGTATTCTCAATTTTTCTAATTTTCTAGCGCAATAATTCAGTTCAGATTTTCTATATTTCATGTTTGCATGCTATAGCGCTACAGCGTGCAACTTTATTTGTTAGTTATATACAGGCTCGGACTGGCCCACCGGAGATCCGGAGGATTCTCCGGTGGGCCCAGGCACTGACACCTGCTGGCATACTGGCCAGCAGCTGCCTAGGGCCCCCACTGCTCCAGGGCCCCCCAGCCAGTGGCTACAGGGCCCCTGAGTTAAGGGGGCCTGCCCTGTGCCAGTAGCAGCAGCTGGAGACAGGATCCTGTCCCCGCTGCTAAAGCAAAATTAATATTCACGCTTCCCCACGCCCCTATGGGCGTGGAGAGCCGTGAATACCATTTCTCTTTAATAGCGGGCAGCGTTAGCCGCAGGGTGCAGCTAACACTGCCCGCATGTAAAGCCGCACCACACACACGCTCACAAAGTACCGCACACACACACAGCACCGCACACATACACACACCAAAATGAACAAGGCCTGCACCCACAACCACAATAGGAATGGTGCAAAAATAAAGGTAAAGTGCCAATGATAATGGGAACTCATGCAAATAAAAAGCACCATGAATACCAATAAGATACAAAAGTTTATTGAAAAATTAAAAACAAGAGGAGTACAACAACGTATAATAGGGATGTGAGACGGTCAACCAATAGTAGATGGCACCACAGGCAAGAACAGAGCAACAACCAGGCATATATTAAAGATACAAAGTGCATGCTCACAGAGTAGACAAACCAGCAGGTGTGCAACCAAGCATAGAGAGCAAATAGGAAGTAGGGGAGCTGTATACCCCCCTGCCCGTTATGAGCAAGCTAAACAGTAAAGTGACTGAGTGCGAAGTAGTAATATAATAGTATACCTGAATGTGCTCTGGAGCTCTGAGGTGCCACCGTGGGCCACTGTCACCCCCTCCAGCCGTTATAAACTAAAAGAGCCACCTTGTGCAGCAGTAATGCTGCAGTCTAACAAGGTGGCTCTTTTAGTTTTTGATTAAGTTATTAGCTCAATAAAGCGTTTTAAAAATTGGCCACAAAGACCAGATATTGTACCGGGAGGCGGTCCGAATCGTCCTCTATCAATCTTCCAACTGCCGTCACTCTTCTCTTCAGGGGCGATGGTTGCCGCCCCCTTCGCGTTGTTGCTTCTTAAATCCGGCGCCTGCGCTGTGCGTGCCTGCCTGGGGCCTGCGCAGTGTTCATTGTCAGTCAGCTCAGATGCCGGGTGCCTGACTGAGCCTGTGCGGGCACCCTGTTGCTGAATCCCCGCCCCGCACTGTGTTATTCATTATGCACAGTGCGGGGCTGGGGTTCCTGGGCATGCGCACTGCGCTTGTCAGATGCTCCCCCGGTCACCCGCCTTCCAGCGTTGTTCTTTGTGGCTGTTCAAAACGTCGGCAATGAAACCTGTATATTCCGGCAATGCTGGAAGGCGGGGGACCGGGGGAGCGTCTGACAAGCTCAGTGCGCATGCCCAGGAACCCCAGCCCCGCACTGTGCATAATGAATAACACAGTGCGGGGCTGGCATTCCTGGGCATGCGCACTGCGCTGTTCAGGCGCTCCCCCATCTCGGACGCTCTTCCATCTCTGACGCTCCCCCGCCTTCCGGCATTGTTATTTGCGCCTGCCCCAGGCAGGCACGCACAGCGCAGGCGCCGGATTTAAGCAGCAACAACGCGAAGGGGGCGGCAACCATCGCCCCTGAAGAGAAGAGTGACGGCAGTTGGAAGATTGATAGAGGACGATTCGGACCGCCTCCTGGTACAATATCTGGTCTTTGTGGCCAATTTTTAAAACGCTTTATTGAGCTAATAACTTAATCAAAAACTAAAAGAGCCACCTTGTTAGACTGCAGCATTACTGCTGCACAAGGTGGCTCTTTTAGTTTATAACGGCTGGAGGGGGTGACAGTGGCCCTTTAAACCAAAAAAAGAAAAAAACACACGTAGAGCAAAGACCTTTATTTGTACAAACCAGTCCCTGACCCTCTTACTCATTTTTTACCTTTAACAAATCAAATAATCCAAAGGATCCCGCTGTAAATCCATCCTATGTCCCACAAAAATCCAGATGCGGTGTAGAGTGGTAACACCAGTGATGTGACCGCTCACCACAGCATCCGGCATGCACTGACCATAGAGTGTGACTCTGGCTGCTGCGACAAGCACTGACGTCACTA
Organism: Ranitomeya variabilis; assembly: GCF_051348905.1. Classification (NCBI taxonomy): domain Eukaryota; kingdom Metazoa; phylum Chordata; class Amphibia; order Anura; family Dendrobatidae; genus Ranitomeya; species Ranitomeya variabilis. Next base: position 696,378,526 of record NC_135234.1, on the reverse strand, counting down.
AGGTTCATATCCGATGAACTACGGTGACCTTACTGACATCACTGCTCGCAGTGTATAATAACCAATATAGAATAAGAATAATCACATAAACAGATACCAAGAGGAATGTAGGCCCTGCTCGCAAGCTTACAATCTATGAGGAAATGGGGGACACACGAGAGATGGATGGTAACAATTGCTTTCATTATTCTGACCAGCCATAGTGTAAGAATCAGGTGATCATGTAAAGCTGCATGAACCGGTTGTCAGCCTAAGTACCTAGCAGTACAGACACAGAGGGCTATTAACTGCATAAAGTGTGTGAGAACGTGATGCGAGGAACCTGGTTATGGTGAAAATTTTGAACGGGCAACACAGGGATAGTTAAGTTAATGCATTGAGGCGGTAAGCTAGTATGAAGAAATGCGTTTTCAGGCCATGCTTAAAACTGTGTGGATTGGGGATTAATCGAATTATCCTGGGTAGTGCATTCCAAAGAATTGGCGCATCACCTGAGAAGTCTTAGAGCCGGGAGTGGGAGTTTCTGATTATTGAGGATGTTAACCTCAGGTCATTAGAACGGAGAGCATGTGTAGGGTGGTAGGCGGAGACCACGGAGGAGATTTATGGTGGTGCTGAACCGTGTAGTGCTTTGTGGGTGAGAGTGATAAGTTTATATTGAATTCTGGAGTGGATGGGTAACCTGTGTAATGACTGGCACAAGGTAGAGGTATCAGTGTAATGGTTGGTGAGGAATATGATCCTGGCAGCAGCATTCAGGACAGATTGGAGCGGGGAGAGTTTGGTAAGAGGGAGGCTGATTAGTAGAGAGTTACGATAGTCCATGTAAAAGCTGATGTTAAAAACACATTGCATATGGATGATAGGCAAGAAAAAAATGCATGACACTCTAACTTTTCTCAGCTACATTATATACGCAGATGTGAGCATACCTTATTAGTGATACCCATACTATTAGATCAGTACTATGTAAGTGCACCACACAGGGGCAGGCCAACAGTGATTGGTTTGGTTGCATTCTGCAAAACAAAATGCAGTAACATATAAATGAGATAGGGTGTCTGTCCCTGGCTGTGACCACTGCAGCCAATCACTGGTTGCAGTGGTGACCACTGATGACAGTGAATGGCTGCAGTGGTCACGTATCCACATTTATTGTACAGGGTGTAAAGAGACTGGTGGGTGACCCAGGAGGCATTGTAAGAGGAGTATTTATTTAAAAAAAATGTTTCCGGAGGGGACTGCACCTTTTGAGGTATAAATGTCTGAGTGACTACCCTGAAGCCCTCATTAGGGACCTCGGACTGGCTATTATCTCCGAATGGCAAGTCAAGGGAGGCATAAAGGAAGAGACAAGGCTCTCCCTGAAGCCACAGTCACACCAGCAGTATTTGGTCAGTATTTTACATCAGTATTTGTAAGCCAAAACCAGGAGTGGGTGATAAATACAGAAGTGGTGACGTGTTTCTATTATACTTTTATGACTGTTCCACTTCTGGTTTTGGCTTATGAATGCTGATGTCAAATACTCAACGTGTGAACGTGGCTTTATTCACACATCAGTATTTGTTCCGTATTTCATCAGTATTTCCATACCAAAAATGGGAGTGTCTCCAAAAAACACAGAACAGGAGTCAATCTTTCAATCATAGTTTTTCTCTGTAAGTTCCTCTCCTGATATTGGTTTACAAACGCTGATGCAAAATACTGACCAAATACTGTATGGAGTTTTCCTGTTGTCTTGTGCTATGTACCGCTGCGACCAGTGATTGGCTGCAGCAGTTTTTGATGGCACGTCATTGCTGTAGCCAAGTACACAACATACTATATTATTAGAGGTTTTACCCTTTGTTCAGGAAGTTCTGATGTGGCTGAAGTGATACGTGTATGTTCCCATTTTTTAACAGAACGTCTTTTTCTTGTAGATGTCTGTATAATTTATGCTGGCATTGTTTCGGGGAGCTGCAGTTGATGTGATGCCAGGCGTGATTGCTTAGGCATTGTTCTGAGGAAGCGTCTGTGCCATGTCAATATAGCCACAAGACATCCGCACTATGAAGTTAAAATCCAGTATCTGCATATCTGCCGCCCTGGTGAGCCTGGCCCTGTATGCCTTACTGCACTATGATGGGAAGCATAAGGTGAGTTACTGGGATGTGCCGTATTCGGGGTCTAACCCTACAGTAATCGGGCGGCGGTACAACTCTATAAACTCTACCCCACAGCAGAGATCATTGGGTGGGAGCCTCAGAGTATCCACAACAGTGCCCCCCTACATCTTCTATTGGTGCAAGGAGGCAGACATGGGACAAGGGGGCGCGGGACAAAATTCAAGAAGTAATGATAGTATCTTACCGCAGCGGTGTGCGAAACCAATCATCCAGAAATGATGGATAACACAAATGGTCATAGGTCACTGATGATTTTCAGATCCCTTAAAACAAAATGATGGTTGTCAGTAGTGAATCCCCCATATACAGTACACACGACGCACGCTGACGACACTGCAGAAAGTGTACAGAGACCAGGTCATCATATTGATGCAGACCTATTCAATATGCCTTGGGCTGTGTAGAAGGGCTCGCTCTTTATGGTGCAGTAATGGTAATAACAAGACCTTTCTGTGTAACCAAGAACCTGCACTGAATCTTCAGTATACCGTATTTTGTGTGCCTTTTTTTTTTTTTTTTTTTTTTCTGGGTGTTATACATTATAGTTAATATCAGTAATAGCACGCCCAATCTTGCAGTGGTAATTTGAGAACTTGTCTGTATATGACTAGTGATGAGCGAATATACTCGTTACTAGAGATTTCCCGATCATGCTCGGGTGTCCACCGAGTATTTTTTAGTGCTCGGAGATTAGTTTTTAGCACCACAGCTGAATGATTTACATCTGTTAGCCAGCATAAGTACATGTGGGGGTTCTCTAGGAACCAGGCAACCCCCACATCTACTCATGCTGGCTAAGAAATGTAAATCATTCAGCTTTGGCAAGAAAACTAAATCTCCGAGCACTAAAAACATATTCGGAGGACACCCGAGCGTGCTCGAGAAATCTCAAGTAACGAGTATATTCGCTTATCACTACCGTATATATGACAGCTGACACCCTGCGGTATTGCCTCCAACCGGTTTTGGAACAGATTGTGACCGATTAACCTCTTAAATACTGCTGTCAATTGCAACAGTCTTATCTAAGTGATTAAAAGGGGGTTAAAAGACCCCCTTTGTTACCATCGGACCCCCGCAATCGGAATCTCAGGAGCCGATAGTTGCTAAGGTACCCTGAGGTCACCTAATCAGCTTAGGGTACGGTGGCCTGTAGGATCCAGCTAAAAGCAGCATCTAGCACGCTCTGTCAGTGAGACACTGACAGGTCTCATGCACTGCAATACCTGGGTGCTGCAGTGCATGAGACTAGCGATTAGAGTAAAAAATACACATGTCCCATTGTAGGACTAAGTAAAATAAAAGTGAAATAAAAAAAATTTTCTTAAAAAAAAAAACAATTGTGCACAAATCAAGAAATCCAGATTTGCAACTAAAAACGCAGCCTTTGTGTTAAAACAAATATAAACAAAAAATACACAGAAATGGTATTATCACATCAGGAATGACCTGACCTATAAAACTGTCACATTATTTATTCCATATGGCAAACACTGTAAAAAGAAGTAATAAAAAAGGCATAAAAAATTACGGTAAAAAAAAAAAAAAGTTACGCATTAAAATAACAAGCCGTCCTCCAAAAAGCAAGTCCTAATATGGCTCATCCGGAAAAAAAATAGCTACTGCTCTCAGAATATGGCGATGAAAAAATATTTTTTTATAAAAAGGCATTTTTTACTTTTTGACAGCAGCAAAACATGAAAACCAGATATAAATCTGGTATCGCTGTAATCTGTTATGACCCCAATGGCAGAGGGTCTCAGAAATATTTACTAAGCCTGCAAACACAAAAACCAGCTCATAGGGCAGTGGTAACTGGGCTGACCATATATCTAATCCTAGCACCACAAATAACAGCAGCCGGGGAACGTGCCTACGTTGATTCTAGACGCCTCGCGCCAGCCGGAGAACTAACTAACCCTAGAAGGGAAAAGAAAGACCTTTCTTGCCTCCAGAGAAAAGACCCCAAAAGTTGGATACAAGCCCCCAACAAATAATAACGGTGAGGTAAGAGGAAAAGACAAACGTAAGAATGAGCTAGGTATTTAGCAAAGAGAGGCCCACTAGCTAATAGCAGAATATAGTAAGATAACTTATATGGTCAGCAAAAACCCTATCAAAAATATCCACGCTGGAAATTCAAGAACCCCCGAACCGTCTAACGGCCCGGGGGGAGAACACCAGCCCCCTAGAGCTTCCAGCAAGGTCAGGAATCACATTTAGTACAAGCTGGACAAAAATGAAAGCAAGCAAATAACCCAAAAAACAAAGAAGCGGGACTTAGCTTAATTTAGCACGAACCGGGACCAGCAGATAGGAGCAAACAGAAAGGATCTGATTACAACGATGCCAGGCACTGGACTAAGGATCCAGGAAGTTTATATAGCAACACCCCTGGACTAACGGCCCAGGTGGGTGCAAACTGAGGGAAGAAACTCCCAGAGTAATATCACTAGTAACCACAAGAGGGAGCCAAAAAGTCTAATTCACAACAGTAATCGCACCGACCCGAAGAATAAGGCTATGTGCACACGATGCGGATTTAGTGCGGATACGCAGCAAATTTTTCCGCGCAGAAACGCTGCAGATCCGCACTGTGATTTACAGTATAATGTAAATCAATGTGAAAAAAAGCTGTGCGGAACAATCCGCGCGGAAACGCTGCAGATTTAAAAGAAGTGCATGTCACTACTTTTGTGCAGATCTGCAGCGTTTCTGCACCCTTCCATTATAGAAATCCGCACAAAATGCGCGGCAAATCTGCACCTGCGGATTCTGCCAGGAGATGCGGATTTTGTGCAGAAAATTCTGCACCCCATTCCGCAACGTGTTTACATATCCTAAAGCCGTCTAGTCACTTATACCACACTGTAACCCGTGCAAAAATAAAAATAACTACTCTTGTACTGCTATCTATTTGTTCATTCCACATCCCAAAAATCGGAATAAGGCTCTGCTCACATTTATCCTGCACTCTACGCTGAGCGCTTACGTCGAGGTTTCCGTGTTAAGTCCCAAAATTGTGATTCAGGCAAAACCCTTATGGAACCACTCACATGAGACAGATGGAGTCACTTTGGACTGGTCTGTGTTCTGGCAGTGTCCCATCATTTTAGTCTTTTTAGCACACCAGTGTGGGCGATCACAGGTCTGTCCACGCCTGATAAGATGGATACTACCAGATACTAAACGGAAGTTCCTCCATATGTCTCATTATAGTGAGAGGATCCGTCTGGGGTATTGTCTGAATCACATTTTTGTGAGATTTACATGGAAACCCAGACAAAATCAGCCCCCACTCAGGTCCGTCATCTGTCACTTGAAAAATTTAGGGGGTTCCCATTCTTCTGGCAGAACAAATACTGTGGAAAAACGACACTGCTCCAACATAAAATCCAATGAATTCTCCCAAGTCCAAATGCCCCCCTCCTTCTGAGCGAGAAATTGCTAAGTAAACTGGAGTCCTGTTTCACCTTTTAACCCTTGTGTAACTGATAAATTTGCAGCTAATAAAAAAAGAGACATTTTAGTGGTAAAAATGTAATTTTTATTTCCACGTCCCAATGTTTTAAAATTCTGTGATGTACCTGTGTGGGTTGAAAATACTCACTGCACTCCCAGATGAATTCCTTAGGCGGTGAAGTGTTCAATATGGGGTCACCTGGGGGGATTTCGGCTGTTCTGGCACCTCAGGGTCTCTGCTAATGGACCCCGCAATCTATTCAAATGGAATCGGTAGCCTAAAAGCCAAGTCGGACTCCTTCCCATCCAATCTCTGCCGTGTGCTCAAACAGTAGTGTAGAACTACAAATGGGGTATTGCCACGTTCCGTATAAATTGCAAAACAAATTATGCTGGCCTTTTTCTCTTACTACCCCTTGTGTAAATTATAAATTTGATGCTAAAACAGTATTTAGTTGTTCTCACATCTAAATGTTATAAAGTTTCATGAATCACCTGTAGGTAGTACACCCCTAAACGAATTCCTTGAGGGGCCTAGTTACTAAAATGAGGTCACTTGTGGGGGGTTTCTGCTGTTTTTGGCATGACAGGGGCTCTCCAAATGCAACATGGCATTCACAATCTATTCCAGACAAATAGCTATTTCCTTTCCGAGCCCTGCCATGTGCCCAAACAGCAGTTTTTGACCACATATGGGGTATTATCATGTTTGGGAGAAATTGGGTAACAAATTTTGGGGGTTGTTTTCTCCTTTTACTTATTGTGAAAATTACAAATTTGGGGCTTAAACAACATTTTCGTGAACAAAATTTAACATTTTCAATATGACGATCTAATGTTATCAAATTCTGTGTCTTATTCGTGGGTTCAAATCCTCACTATACCCATGGATAAAACCCTTGAGGGCTATAGTTTTCCAAATTGATGTCAGTTGTGGGGGGGGGGGGGTTCTGCTGTTTTGGTACCTCAGGGGCTTTGCAAATGCGACATGGTGCCTGCAATCTATTTCAACCAAATTTGTGTTCCAAAATTCAAATGGTGCTCCTTCTGTACCAAGCCCTGCCATCTGTCAAACAGAGGTTTCTGACCACATGTGGGGTATCGACACACTCAGAAGAAACCAGGTAACACATTTTGGGGTCCATTTTGTCGTGCTATTCTGTTTTTTAAAAAAATGGGGCTAAAGCAACATTTTCAAGGTAAAACTTTTTTTTGTTTGTTTTTTTTTCATTCCACTTTTTATTAATTCCTGTGAAGCACCTCAAAGGGTAAACATTTTGCTAACATCAATTTTGAAGTATTTGAGGGGTGCAGTTTTTAAAATGGTGTTACTTTTGGGGAATTTCCAATTTATAGGCTCCTCCAAAGTCTTTTTTTATATCTGAATAGGTCCCTAAAGAAACAGGTTTTGTAAATTTCTTTAAAAAAAGGAAAAAATTGCTGCTAAACTTTTAACCCTTCTAACATCCTAACAGTGTAAAATGATGTTCGGGCCCCACATACCTGCCCCATCCGATACATTGCATGCATCTCCGTGTGAGGTCATGACGTCACTGACACTGCTCGCTCCCGATAAGGAAGCGCGCCGCGGTGAATAAGCAATTGAAAGAACCATTTTTCCACCCCTTTGAAATAATTGTGATAATCTAGGTTCCTGTGTACACTGACCTGTTATTGTGTGTGCTTGCCTGCACGGCTAGTTGCAAAACAAATACATGCTACCCCCTTCTTGCAGCTTGGTTCAGTGACTTTTGTCTGGGGAGTTTAGGGATAAATGAAGTAATCTGGAGGTAGCATGGTACTACTTGTTTGGAGTGGAGCAGTATGTCACTACAGGGTCTTCAGTGGGTCTGGATGTGGCCTTCCACCCTATCTCAGAGCTGAATGCGGTTCTCCAGGTAAATAAGGTTGGGACCACTGCTGTATAGTGCCCACCGCTGGTATTCCTGCATCCTCCCGTTGTACTAGAGCCTCAATACGTTTATAGACCCGTAATGGCGTCCTGCATATGATACTCAGTCTTACAACTATATCTCCTACAGGTCCGGGTTAAATCAGTCTTTGATTTTCTACGACTTGCACCAAAACATCTGTACAAACTGGATGCCGTCTGGCCCAGGAACCCCGAGTTGATTACAGGGGTGCCCTACGACGTGGCTGTGGATCATCTGAACTCACTGGTCTACGTAGCTCAGGTATTCCTTACCTTCTGTTATTTATTAGGAAATTACTGCGGGAACAAGTAAAGCGCAATAGGGTGTTATCCAAATCACAGCGTTAAGTAAAAGGCGGCACCGCTCGCCTGATGTGGTTGTGTGAGGCCCAACACTGTAAAGGTTTTATAGGTAGATCTTGGCTGCTGCAGGTACAAAGGTTGGCGACACCAATGTAGGAGTAAAACATTTCGGAAGTTGTGGGTGACCTGCGATTTATCCTTTATTGGATAGAATACCAGCAAGTCACCCACAACTTCCCGATTGTTCTACTATTTATGGCATTTTTATTGACTCTGTCTATAATACATAAGAAGAGCAGGATGAGTGACCGGTTGTGAATTTCTGCTTAACTTTTTTTGACTGAATGCACTTTATATCCTTCGTAATAACAATCCCTGAGATTTTACAGAGAATTAACAGAGAATTCCCATCATATATACACCATGTTCCAAATTATTATGCAAACGGTATTTTTCTCGGATTTTCCTAAATGATTGGTGCAAATGACAGTCAGTCTAATAAAAGTCATCACCCGTTAGATTATACATCGAATTTTATTGAAGAAACCTCCCAATGATAACAGTATAATCTCCAAAATGAATAAAACGCACTGTTCCAAATTATTAGGCACAGTAGAATTTCTAAACATTTGATATGTTTTAAAGAACTGAAAATGCTCATTTGTTGAATTTGCAGTATGAGGAGGTCACATTCACGGAACAAAAAAGCTATTGAACTCCAAAACATCCTAACAGGCCAAGTTACATGTTACCATAGGAACCCTTTTTTTATATCACCTTCACAATTCTTGCATCCATTGAACTTGTGAGTTTTTGGAGAGTTTCTGCTTGTATTTCTTTGCATGAAGTCAGAATAGCCTCCCAGAGCTGCTGTTTTGATGTGAACTGCCTCCCACCCTCATAGATCTTTTGCTTTATGATACTCCAAAGGTTCTCTATAGGGTTGTGGTCAGGGGAAGATGGTGGCCACACCATGAGTTTATCTCCTTTTATGCTCATAGCAGCCAATGACTCAGAGGTATTCTTTGCAGCATGAGATGGCGCATTGTCATGCATGAAGATGATTTTTCTCCTGAAGGCACGTTTCTGCTTTTTATACCACGGAAGAAAGTTGTCAGTCAGAAACTCTATAAACTTTGCAGAGGTCATTTTCACACCTTCAGGAACCTTAAAGGGCCCTACCAGCTGTTTCCCCATGATTCCGGCCCAAAGCATGACTCCTCCACCTCCTTGCTGACGTCACAGCCTTGTTGGGACATGGTGGCCATACACCAACCATCCACTACTCCATCCATCTGGACCATCCAGGGTTGCTCAACACTTATCAGTAAACAAGACTGTTTGGAAATTAGTCTTCATGTATGTCTGGGTCCACTGCAACCGTTTCAGCTTGTGAACACTGTTTAGGAGTGGCCGAATAGTAGGTTTATGCACCACCGCAAGCTTTTGAAGGATCCTACACCTTGAAGTTCGAGGGACTCCAGAGGCACCAGCAGCTTAAAATAACTGCTGCTTTGTAATGGTATTTTGGCAGCTGCTCTCTTAATCCAATGAATTTGTCTGGCAGAAACCTTCCTCATTATGCCTTTATCTGCATGAACTCTGTCTGTGCTCTGTTTCAGTTACAAATCTCCTCACAGTATGATGATCACTCTTAAGTTTTCATGAAATATCTAATGTTTTCATCCCTTGACCAAGTCATTGCACTATTTAACGCTTTTCAGCAGCAGAGAGATCCTTTTTATTTCCCATATTGCTTGAAACCTGTGTCCTGCTTAATAATGTGGAACATCAAGTACGGTAGTCTTCCCTTAATTAGAATCACCTGGAAAACTTATTATCACATGTGTTTAAGATTGATTTCAGTGATCCATTGAGCCCTGAGACACAATACCATCCATGAGTTTATTTGAAAAACAAAAAAATTAAACCTTTATGACACTTAAATCCAATTTGCATAATAATTTGGAACAGTGTATGTATGTATGTATGTATGTATATATATATATATATATATATATATATATATATATATATATATATATATATATATATATATATGTATTATATTTTACATTTCCACAGGATATTCCAGACATGCACAAGGCAAGGGCTTGCGAGAGTATCCACACACTGGTTATAGGGTTATAGCGATGTTTTGGGGTTTTCTGTGGAAAGTCCACATTGTAAATTTAGACTGAAGGCAGCAAAACTACAAAAGTACACAAGTGAAACAAACCAGAATGTGTTAAATCTTAGAATCTGACTCGGGTCACAACTTTACACCCCCTTGGCATTTTCTCAAGCAGCTTCATCAGGTAATCACCTGTAATGAACAGGTATGCCTCATCAAGAGTTCATTTGTGCAATCATCAGCCTTCTGAAAGTGTTTGCGACCATCAGTTGTGTTTTGGTAATCCATTTCATACAGTGCTGAAATTGCCCTATTGCAAAATTATTCTCAGTCGGAATATGGCAATAACAACTCAACTTAATAAAGAAAAATCACAGTCCATCATTACTTTAAAACGTGAAGGTCAGTCAGTCCTAAAAATTGTTAGAACCCTTTTGTTTTTGTTTTTTTTAATCAAGTACTTTTTATTAGGGCATATATCAAAAATGTACCGTAATACAGTCTGACACAAACTTCAGACAGATACCAAAATTACAAAGCAGATTGAAAAATGTTTAGAATTGAGAGTCCTCAGTGGTTGATACCTTTTAATGGCTAACTGAAAAGATGGTAACAAATTGCAAGCTTTCGAGACTACTCAGGTCTCTTCATCAGGCATAGACTAATACAAATTCTGAAGAATCACATATTTATGCACAACATAGCACAGAACAAAAAAAAACAAAACCATGGATAAGACAGGTGGCATGAAGCACAATTACCATGAGTGATAAACAGTTACGTCCATAAATGTTGGGCCAGTTCTTAGATAAGGAATGTTTTATTGTCCTGATTGGGGTCTCTGTTGTGATGACCCCTCATAGTCTGAGGGGCAAGTTCCTTAGTTGATGTAAAAAGACATAAATCCATGCGACACATTCATTCCACCACTAAGACAGTCAAAGGTCGTCATCAGTTTATATTCCCAGACTCTCCTGTCTTTCTGTGTTTTGAAGTTACCTTTCAATACAAGTAATTTCATGTCCATAATGCTATGATTTGGGAGACAAAAATGTATTGCCACAGGTATATCCATTCTTTTTTCTCTTATTGTATGGCGGTGAGAGTTCATCCTTGTTCTCAGTTTCTGCCCTGTCTCCCCCACATACAGACCCCCAGTTGGACATTTAGTACAAATAATTAAGTACACCACATTAGAGGTGACGCAGCTGAAAGTACCTGGTGTCTTGTAATCCTGATGTGAATTGGGGATCTTTATCTTGTCCGTGGTCATTATAAATGGACAGGTTTTACATTTTTTCTGATGGCAAGGAAAGGTTCCTGCAGCTGTTGGAGAGGACAGGGAGCTCTTGACAATGATGCTTCTTAGATTTGGGGGCTGTCTAAAACACAGTAGTGGGGGGTCTGGAAAAATGGATTGTAATCGGGCATCTTTTTGCAGTAAAGGTTGTAATTTCCGTGCAGCTCCCCTTAGCGCCTCCAGATTTGGATTGTAGGTAACTACTAGAGGTACCCGGTTATTTTCTTCTTTAGCTTTGTAATATAGCAGGTGATTCCTTGATATTCTGGTGGCTCTTGTAATCTGGGTCATCACAACAGAGACCCCAATCAGGACAATAAAACATTCCTTATCTAAGAACTGGCCCAAGGACATAACTGTTTATCACTCATGGTAATTCTGCTTCATGCCACCTGTCTTACCCATGTGTTTTTTTTTTGTTTTTTTTTGTTCTGTGCTATGTTGTGCATAAATATGTGATTCTTCAGAATTTGTATTAGTCTATGCCTGATGAAGAGGCCTGTGTAGTCTCGAAAGCTTGCAATTTGTTACCATCTTTTCAGTTAGCCATTAAAAGGTATCAACCACTGAGGACTCTCAATTCTAAACATTTTTCTATCTACTGGCTAACACGGTACCAAGATATATATCTTTCCTGTATCAAAGCAGATTGATACATTTTCATTTAACATAAACTAGCCTGCTAGAACCTTGAAGGTATCCAAAAGTGCATTCATGAAAACAATCATTTTCTGGGATTAAATGGACTATGTGAGGACTGCCTGAGGAAAGAGAGAACAAGAATTACCTTCTGCTGAGGATAAGCTCATCAGAGTTATTAGCCTCAGAAACGTCACTATTACAGCGCCTCAGATAAGAGCACTCATAAATGGTGCACAGACATCAAGTAGCAGAGAGATCTCAACATCAACTGTCCATAGGAAGCTGTGAGAAGTAGACCATTATGGTCGTATTGCATCAAAGTAGCGGCTACTGACGACCACAAACAAGAAGAAACTTGTTTGGGACAAGCACAGGAGGATTGGATATGAGATCATTGGAAATCTGCACTGTGGTCTGATGGCTCAACAGTAGAGATTTTTGGTACCATTCACCATGTATTTGTGAGAAAATTGAGAAGATGGTTTCTACAAATGTGGCACTTTTGTGAAGCATGGAGGGTGAGGTGTGATGGTGTGAGGTCCTTTGCTGGTTACACTGTTGGTGGTATATTCCAAATTCATGGCAAATTTACCCAGTATGGCTACCACAGCATTCTGCAACTATATGCTTTTCCACAACCCCAGGCTAGAAGGGATATGTGACCAAGGAGGGTGGATGGAGGCTGCGTCCGATGACATGGCCTCCTCAATCACCCAAACAACCCATTTGAGGTCTTTTGGGATGAGTTGGACCATAAAGTGAATAAGTGCTCAGCACCTCTGGGAACTCCTTCAACACTGATAGGAAGCCATTTAAGTGACTACCTGATGGAGCTGCGGGAGGGAATGCCAAGGCAGTAAAAAGCTGTCATCAGAGTCTGAATCTAAGGTTTAACACATATTCTGGTTTGTTTTACATGTGCTTCTTTACTCATTGCTTCTGATAAGTTATATTGATTATTCTCTATAAATTGCCACTGTTGCCTATATTAGTAATAATTATTATATATCATGCTACATTGCACATTTCTGTTATCAACTGAGCAGAATATTGTAAAAACCACAATTCAGCACAGAAACTTCTGGTCTAGCACGGAAGGACGAAACTTATCAGTGTGAGAATGTTGATCTTTTAGGCATAAAAAGATCCTGGGAATTGTTTCTGCAAACCTGACTGTGTAATATGCAGTATTATTTTGGATTGGACATGCCTCATGCCAGTGTGCCAGAATTTTTACTTAAATACTGCACCTTTTGGGGGCATAGGGCCGACCTGTACCACTACTGTCCCCAGGCTTTTATCTTTTATCTATCCCTTTTAATTGGAACTTTCATCCTAAATAAATTACCTGTTTAATCAAATCGCCTGTTCAGACTGGATCTTTGCTAGGAAATACAGATTTTACCCATATGTATGCCCTTGTGGTTTTGCTGCCTTTTGTCTGAATCTATGATGTGCACACTCCAATAGGAACAAGGAAAATGGGGCTATCCCGATTGGGCAGTTTTCTGTTATGGTTCACAACGATTCCAATTTGAGCATACAGTCGCCTCTGGTAGCGAGGTCATTGTACCATGGATACCTTTGGTCACCTGACGGACCCCTTTGACTTTCATAGGGGTCGGTCAGGTACCACTGATATATGTCTGTCATTAATCCTGTGCTGTTTTATATGCACAATGAGTGGCTCCTCCAACTAGGATGAAGGTGAAGACTTAGGGATCAGTCCGATCAGCGTATTTTTTGTCATTATGTTGGCCATGTGCACAACCATGTGTAAGTTCACACAAGTAGTTTTCTACGCAGACCGGTGGTCCATGTAGAAGATTATTGCAGCATGCACTCGTCTTGTCCATTTTAGTGCGCGATTTTTAACAATGGCCACCTGAGCCCGGCCTAAGTCTGTCACAGATACCTGCTGGTGTTCTCTCCGTGGTGCAGCAGTCACAGGTTGTCAACAACAATTAAAGGGAATATATCCCCTGTATTATTTATATCATCACTCATATTATTTGTAAGAACTAAAACAAGATAATGGAACATTTTTATTTATTTTTTCATTTTATTGTATACTCTTTACATGACTTTAGGGCGGCCATCATGCCTGTTCTCCTGTATACAACTAGAAAACAGTAAATTATGATTAGTGAGCAGTCGTTTTCCTAAGGTTCTAAAGGAATATTCCCAACATCCTAATCCTGCCCCATGGGTCCTGGTTATGTCCCGCTGTAATTCTCATTTTTGCCTTGGCGCTGCTCAGATGTGTTCGTGCAAGAAGAGCGCAGCAGACGCACCTGGGAAATTTAGGTTTTGGAGGTGGTGCTGGATGGGACATTTTACCATCGTTCCTTGGCAAACGTGGCAGAGCCATGGGGTGCAGATATGAGAGGGCGTTGGGTGAACCTGCAGACCTGTTTGGTGCTGTTTATGGAGGAAAGAGGACATGTTTCTGTACACCTGGACCTCTCTCTCCTCTGCAAAAAAGGAAGAGACCTGACAGAAGCCTGTCCACCTTGGACAGAACATGACACCAGTATATTCTATTACCTTATAAATAATCACAAAATGACAACTTATTTCCATATTGTCACATTGTGTCTATCACCTTAGAGAGGGGATAACGTGTCCAAGGTGCTGGTCTTTACAGAGGAAGGATATTTCGAAACCGCCTGGAAGACGAACACGCTTGACATGCCCCATGGTATATTCGCTCTGATTGAGGAGGAGCAGTTGAAGTCCCTCTGGATAACGGATGTAGGGCAAGGTAACTGCACAATTTATTTAGTGCATATTTGGGAAATTACTATTTTTCTGTGTCGATCACCCAATTCCGACTAATAAGGCCCATTTCCTCATGCCCTTGAAGGGATCTTTCTAACATCACAACCATGCCCTGTCAAACCAGATTTTAACATTCATGGATCGTTAGAATTCGTGCTATGTAACCAAAATGACTATGAATATTTCTCTATCGCCTCTCATTGGGGGACACAGGAACCATTGGTGTATGCTGCTGCCACTAGGAGGCTGACACTATGCACAAAAAAAGTTAGCTCCTCCTCTGCCGTGTACACCCCACCGACTGGCATTATGCACTTCAGTTAGCTTAGTCTCAGTAGGAGGTGGACACAGGTCTTTCATTAGACCCTTATCTACCTCAATATGCATTGTGTTTTCTTACAGGTTTTCCGGAGGGATACAGGGTGAACAGTCACACCTGTAATCCCACAATACGGACTATGAGTAGGGCGTGTACTGCCACCCCGTATCCTCGTAGATCCCTCAGCAGGACCAAGATCCTAGCACACAAGCGTGCTCAGAAGTCCGGTCCTAGCTCCGTTCCCCACCCACTCGCCCACCAGAGCCTGTCGGTTGCGGAGACGAGGACGCCCATCTCAGCTCCCTGGACGTCTCATTCCTCTTCAGGTTAGTAACGGCGTGGGATGTTTGAGGTGAGTATTTTCCCCATCCCATCCCAGATCTTCAAAGGGGGCGCAGATGTATGGGCCTTTTTCAGCGGGTTTTATTGAGGGGATCTGCCTTTACATTAAGGGGTCCCTCTGGAGCTGCGCTGCTCAATTTTTTTTGTTTTATTTAGGGGATCTCAGGATGCCTGGTCGTCGCCCGTTGCATGCGGGCAGCCCCACGGGCCGGGATCGCTTTGTCGTGCGGCGGCCTTTGCGGCGGCTGCGCTTCTTCCTGTCTGCCGCGCCGCTTCCGTGGCTGCGGCCGCTCTGCCTCCTGTTCCGGTGCGGCGGCCTTTGCAGGCTGCCGCCCCGCTTCTTGCCCCTGCAGCCGCGCTGCTCCGGCCGCTGTCAACGGCTGCGATGCCATCTGTTCCAACGCGGTGGCCCTGGCAGGCTGCCGCGCCGCTTCCTACCTTCGGCGCACTGCTCCTGCCCAGGCCTACTTCCGGTGCCGTGACTCCGGCCACTTCCGTCATGCATCGGGCGGGCTTTTCTCCCACCCGACAATCTCTCTCCCTTTCTCTGCCCACCGGCGCCGTCTTGGTGCTCCTGAGCGCACTTCCAACTCCATAACAGCCGCTTGGTGCCACACATCGCCGCTCTGCCCCTCCCAGAGCGCGCATTCTGGCGTCCTTCTCAGCGGTCACCATCTGCGGTTCCCATTTCTTGGATTGCGGCAGGAGCTCATATTGCCTTTCTGCCTAAAGGGCTACGTCAGGATTCCATCCCGCAATCCGGACAGCTTCCTCCACCTGGAATCCGTTTTCGTCTGCCGTGAGTAACACTGCACTGCAGACTGACACTCCCCTCTGCCCCCCTGTCCCCTAACCCTCTGGCATTTTCTTCAGGGACCCTTCAAAATGTCTTCCTCTAAGGGAGGCCGCTCTAGTCCTCCTACTTCTTCCTCTTCTTCTTCTGCCTTCGTCAAATACTTTGCATGTTCGTCTTGTAACTGCAATCTTCCCTCAGGTCAGTCCTCTCCACTCTGTCAGGCCTGCAGCAACCTGATTGTGCCCACCGCCCAGGATCCCCCGGCCGCTCCGCTTGAGAGTGATACCCCCACTCCAGGCTGGGCTTCCTCTCTGTCACAATCGGTAGCAGATCTAACTCGGGTGTCTCAAACTCTGGTGTCTGTGCTTGATTGATTTCCCCTGCAGGCTCCCGCAGTTGCCAGCGGGTCGCAGGAGCCTCCGTCTGAGCCCTCCATTATAAGCCGCAAAAGGTCCAGACAGGAACGCCGGTCTGAGTCCTCTTTTCGTTCCATCTCGCCACACGGTCCTTCTCTTCGGTCGGCTTCCTCCCGGTCCTCCTCCCCTGAGTCATGCGAGGTGTTCTCTGATGCGCTCTCGGAGGATATTTCAGAGCTGAATTCTAACCAAATCGCTAGCATGAGGGGATATGGTTCAGAATCTCATTGGAGCGATAAATCAGACCTGTGGCATCAAGGATTCCTCTACGGAACCCGCAGATCAGGCGGTTTCGTTTAGACGAGCTAAACCACCTTCCAAGTTTTTTGCTCCTCACCCTGAATTCGAGGAGATCAAGAACAGAGCAAGAGAGAATCCGACCAGATGTTTTCAGAGAGGAAAACGCCTTGGCGTTTTATATCCTTTTTCTCCAGAACTTACCGCCAATTGGACTGTTTCTCCCTCGGTGGATACCCCAGTTTCCAGGCTGTCCACCAACACTCTTTCCACTGTCCGGCGGAGCATCTCTGAAGGATTGTAACGATAGAGTCATAGAATCCTTTGCGAAGTCAGCCTTTGAAGCGGCTGCAGCTACTTTATGCCCGGCTTTTGCTTCCACTTGGGTTTCAAAATCCATATCCAAATGGGCCAAACAACTCCGTCGGGGCATCCTGCACGGGGTTCCACCCGGACAGCTGGCGGAGCTTGCCAACCAGATTTCTCACGCGGGTGAATACCTGGTATCCGCCTCCCTGGATGCCGCATCTTTTGCGGCTCAGGCGTCCAGCAATGCTGTTGCCATCCGCCGGACCGTTTGGCTCAAGGCCTGGCAGGCGGATTTGTCTTCTAAAAAGTCCCTTACCAGCCTGCCTTTTCAAGGTTCACGTCTCTTTGGTTCTAAGCTGGACCAAATCATTAAGGACGCCACCGGGGGCACAAGTTCTGTTCTTCCCCAGGCTAAACCTCGTCGCCCTCCTCCTAGACGGCAATTTCGGTCCTTTCGGGCTTTTCGTAGCTTCGCGGCGTAAAACTCCTTTTCTCAGCAGCAACAGAGGCCACAGGCACATCAAGAGAAGAAGATGGTATCCTTTAGACCCACTCCTTCCTGGTGTTCTCGCTACTCCCAGGGTAGATCCTCCAGGACTGGAAGATCCACCTCGGCATGACTCTCAGCAAGACCCCAGCCCACTTCCCAGGCTGAGTGGCCGTCTCCTCTTCTTCAGGGACGTCTGGATCTCCTCAGTAGAGGACGCATGGGTCAGGGAAGTTGTATCCTTGGGTTACAAAATAGAGTTCGTTTCACGACCCCGGGATCGTTTCTTCGAATCCCGACCTCCAAGAGATCCCGCTCTAGTTCCGGGTTTCTTCGCAGCCATCGCTTCTCTCCTCAAAGCCGGGGTAATCGTTCCCGTCCCAGAAAAAGAACGGTACACAGGTTTCTATTCAAATCTTTTTGTGGTACCGAAAAAAGACGGCAAGGTTCGTCCCATTCTGGATCTCAAATTGCTGAACAAGAGAGTTCGTCTGAGTCACTTCAGGATGGAATCCCTTCGTTCAGTAATTGCTTCCATGGAGGCTCAGGAATTTCTGTGTTCCATAGATATTCAGGACGCCTACCTCCACGTCCCGATATTCCAGGGACATCACCAATTGCTGCGCTTTGCGGTGCTCTAGGACCATTTTCAGTTGGTCGCCCTGCCGTTCGGTCTTGTAACCGCTCCCAGGGTTTTCACAAAGATCATGGCGGCGCTGATAGCCATCTTGAGGGTCAGAGGCGTGGTTCTGTTTCTGTACCTCGACGACATCCTCATCAAGGCTCCGACCTCTTCTCAGGCTCACGAAAGTCTGTCCATGGTCCTCGACACCCTAGCCTGTTTCGGGTGGCTGGTCAACCGGAAGAAGTCCTGCCTTATTCCTTCTCAGCGCCTCGTTTTTCTGGGCATGCTCTTCGACACTCGTCAGACCAGAGTCTACCTTCCCGAAGACGAGAGACCCATCCTTCGTCGGGACGTACGCTTGCTCCAGGGTCCTCGGCTTCCCTCCTTCCGATCGGCCATGAAGGTTCTGGGGAGGATGGTAGCAACATTGGAGGCGATTCCCTTTGCCCAATTTCGCTCTCGACCTCTTCAGCAGGCCATCCGATCCGACTCTCTCCCCGGGTCAAACGGTCACTCAACTGGTGGCTGACGTCACCTCTTATCTCCCAGGGCAGGTCCTTCCTTCCAGTTCACTGGCAGGTGGTGACGACGGACGCCAGCCTGCTCGGCTGGGGTGCGGTGTTTCGCCACCTGACTATTCAGGGTCGTTGGTCGGCGCAGGATTCTTCTCTGCCGATCAACGTCCTCGAGATTCGGGCCATCTTTCTTTCCCTTCATCACTGGGAAAGAATTCTCAGGGGTCTACCTATCCAAATCCAGACGGGCAATGCCACGGTGATGGCATATGTCAACCATCGGGGGGACTCGGAGCTCCTTGGCCTTGGCTGAGGTATCCAAGCTCCTCCTCTGGGCAGCATCAACGGTTCCGGTGATATCCGCGGTGCATATCCTCGGCGTGGACAATTGGGCCGCCGACTTCCTCAGCCACGAGGGGAATGGTCCTTGCATCAGGAGGTCTTCCATCAGATTTGTCTTCGATGGGGGACTCCGGACGTGGACCTGACAAAGTCCCGAATGAACAGGAAGGTTTCTCGGTTCGTCTCCAGGTCTCGCGACCCTCTTGCAGTGGGCGTCGACGCTCTGGCCATTCCTTGGTCACAGTTCGTGCTGCCCTACCTGTTCCCACCCCTTCCATTACTTCCGGTCATTCTGATCGCCCCGGATTGGCCCAGGAGAGCTTGGTTCGTGGAGCTCGTCAATCTTCTCGCGGACACTCCCTGGCGCCTTCCAGACAGGCCCGATCTGCTGTCTCAGGGTCCGATCTGCCACCCGAATTCTCGGTCGCTCAGTTTAACGGCGTGGCTTTTGAGACCGCAGTTCTAAGAGCGTCCGGCCTTTCGGACCGGGTGATTCAGACCATGATTCAGGCTCTGAAGCCTTCGACTTCAAGGATCTTCTATCGTACCTGGAAGGCTTACTTCCGTTGGTGCGAGTCCAACCGCGTTTCATCTATGTCCTTTTCCCTCCCTTCCATTTTAACGTTCCTTCAGGCAGGACTGGATTCGGGCCTAGCTCTTAGTTCCCTGAAGGGCCAGGTCTCTGTGCTTTCCATCCTTTTTTCAGAAGTCTTTAGCTTCCCGACCACAGGTTAAGACCTTCCTTCAAGGAGTAGCCCATGCTGTTCCTCCGTACAGGGCCCCTGTGGATTCATGGGATTTAAACCTGGTACTGGACGTTCTGAGGGTTTCCCCCTTTGAGCCTCTCAGGGAGGTCCCTCTGTCAGTTCTATCTTGGAAGGTGGCCTTTCTTGTGGCCATCACCTCTATCCGCCGCGTTTCCGAGTTGGCGGCCCTGTCTTGCCGTCCTCCGTTCTTGGTCATCCACCAGGACAAGGTGGTCCTCAGGCCTCCGCCTTCTTTTCTTCCTAATGTGGTTTCCACCTTCCACCTTAACGAGGACATCGTTCTACCTTCCTTTTGTCCAGCTCCGACTCATCCTCTGGAGCGATCATTGAACAAGCTGGACCTCGTCAGGGCAGTGAAGATCTACCTGGATAGAACGTCCACTTTCCGGAAGACGGATTCTCTTTTCGTCATTCCTGATGGCTCGCGCAGAGGCCAACAGGCTTCTAAGGCG
This sequence comes from Ranitomeya variabilis, assembly GCF_051348905.1. Lineage (NCBI taxonomy): Eukaryota > Metazoa > Chordata > Amphibia > Anura > Dendrobatidae > Ranitomeya > Ranitomeya variabilis. Next base: position 696,358,193 of record NC_135234.1, on the reverse strand, counting down.
ACTATTGCTCGCTGGATCAGAACGGCTATTCTGGAGGCTTACCGGGTCAAGATCAGAGTGCCCCCTCCTGGGATCAAGGCTCACTCTACCCGGGCAGTTGGCGCCTCCTAGGCGGTGCACCACAGGGCTTCTGCCCTACAGCTTTGCAAAGCGGCAACCTGGTCTTCTATCCACACGTTCGCCAAATTTTACAAGGTCCATACCTACGCTTCGGCAGATGCCAGCCTAGGCAGAAGGATCTTTCAGGTGGCAGTGGTGAGTCCTCTGACCTGATGGAAGTCTGTTTTCCCACCCCAGGGACTGCTTTGAGACGTCCCATGGTTCCTGTGTCCCCCAATGAGAGGCAATGGAGAAAACAGGATTTTTGGTTGCTTACCGTAAAATCTGTTTCTCAGAGCCTCCATTGGGGGACACAGCACCCTCCCATGTTATTCAGTTCTGTTGTGCTATGTTCTATGACTGTTCTCACGTTTACAGTTCTCATGTTTGTGGTTATGTTTCAACCTTATTGTTTTTTCTCCTACTGCTTTCTCAATAACTGAAGTGCATGATGCCAGTCGGTGGGGTGTACACTGCAGAGGAGGAGCTAACTTTTTTTGTGCATCGTGTCAGCCTCCTAGTGGCAGCAGCATACACCCATGGTTCCTGTGTCCCCCAATGGAGACTCCGAGGAACAGATTTTACGGTAAACAACCAAAAATCCTGTTTTTCACCTCGTTAGTTCTATTACGTACCACAGAATGTTCTGCCATTCTCATTGCTCAGTGTGAGCATGCGTCAGCATTATTGGGGTGACAGATTCTCTTTAAACAGTAGTGCCCCCGCCTCCTGAATCCCCCCAAGGCCTATCTTCTAAAATACTGAAATTGAGAAGCTAGAAAATATCCCCGAATATTTGTCAAAGCTGATCTTCCCTGATCTTTAGGCAGCTGTAGCTTTTCCAATTTAATTCTTGAATAACCTTTTTCGATACCAGGTCTCTTATGCATTTTCCTGAACCAATATTTAGGAATCCATATGGGACAATTGTGCAGAACGTAAAGAATGCAAGGCATAAGACACATTTTAATGAAGATTTGTTCTATCCAAAGCTGATATCAGTAATTTCCCCCAAGCACTAACTATATTTCTCATTTTACTCATAAAAGGACTCAAATTTAAGAGTATATAGTCTTCTGTCTTCCTGGTAATATAGATACCAAGGTATTTACATTTCTGAGGCACTGGTATATTTGAAAAACCATCCAATTATCGCTATTGTCCAGGGAAAGCAGAACAGACTTTGACCAGTTTATCCATAAACCTAAGAATAATTCAAATTTCTCCATTGTGTCCATTAACCCCTCCACCCGGTTTTCGTTTTAGTTTTTTCCTCCCCTTTTTTCCAAGAGCTATAACTTTAGCCTTATGAGGGCTTATTTTTTGTGGGACAAGTTGTACTTTGGAGTGACACCATTGGTTTTGCCATATAGTCCACTCAGAAACAGGAAAAAAATTCTAAGTGCAGTGAAATTAAAAGAAAAAAAAAAAAAGGAAATGCTACAATTGTTTTTTATTTACCATGTTCAATAAATGCTAAAGCTGACCTGCTATTAAGATTCCCCAGGTCAGTACGATTATGCAGATACCAAACATGTATAGGTTCTTTTTTAATTTACTGGTGAAAAAAAAAATCCAAACTCTGCAAGAAGAAAAAAAAAAGGCGCCATTTTTTGAGACCCGTAGCGGCTCCACTTTTTGGGATCTGGGGCTGGGTGAGGGCTAATTTGTTTGTGCACCGAGCTGACGTTATTATTGATCTCATTTTAGGACACATACGATGGTTTGATCGCCTTTTATTGCATTTCATTGCAATGTTGCCACGACTGAAAAAAATATATATAATTTGGTATTTTTAGTTTGTTTTTCTTTTCTCATTATGCCGTTCACAGATCTTATTAGTTTTACTGTATATTTTTTGATAGATTTGGTATTTGTGTTCAGAAATATCAAATTTGGATAGTTTTTTTTCTTTTTAATTTTGTTTTATTTTGAATGGGCAAAAGGTGAGCGATTTTGAATTATTTTTTTTTATTATTTTTTTTTTACTGGCTTCAATAGTCCCCTTAGGAGACTTGAAGCTGCGATTATCTGATCACCTGTGCTATGTGTAGCATAAATCATGATCTCCTATGAACACTGGCCATGGATAATTATCTCAAAAACTCGTTAATGGGCTGCATGAGCTTTTCCCTCATTAATTCATAGTCAATTAAGCAGGTAAAAGGTCTGGAGCGGATTCCAGGTGTGGCATTTGCAAGCTGTTGCTGTGAACCCACAACATGTGGTCGAAGGAGCTCTCATTGGAAGAGAAGCCGATCATTAGGCTTACTCACAATTAGTGATGACAGGAGGTCGGGCGGACTTTACATTACAACCTAGTATCTTTGTAATATCTTTCCTGTCATTACCTTCTGCAGGACCTTATGGACACACTGTAAAACAGTACTCGCCATCTGGAGCCCTGCTCAAAACCCTTGGGACACCAGGCATAGCCGGCTCTCGTCTGAGTCCCCTCCAGTTCGATCAGCCCGCAGATATATTCATTAAAGGGGAAGATGAAGTGTATATCGTCGATGGAGATGGAGGGATGAACAACAGACTCCTCAAGCTGACCGACGGTACGTCTTTACGGTTTATACCACCAAAATCCCTCCGCAGATGAAATATCTGCTGATCTTTAATCCCCTTGCACTGAGCTGTTGGCGCTGGTTGCAGGCTAGAAAAACGGTAACGAGATACAGTGACACTGACACGCAAGTCCGCCAAAAGTCTCATGACTTTGACATATAAGCCTACCATGAAGTTGGCAAAACTGTAAATGAGCAGAAGAGCCATGTGTATGAGTAGCACAATAATTACACAACTATTTAGTAATGCTGGACGGGATTATCGTGCTATACATAGGACCGTTCACTTGTATAATATTCAGATCCTATATGGATTACTGCAGGATCTTTGGCGCATGTTTTGCACTAAGAGTTTTAAAGGTCCATTCTTCTCTCTTTAGGGGCTCACCGCTCCTCTACCTCAAGGCTTGCCAGGGGAGCAGTGCGCTCCTGAAGATTGTGCCTCTGGTCCGCACTGTGAATCCTCCAGTGCCTCAAGCAGAGGCGACCATACCGCTGTAGCATCTGAGGCTTTGAAGCTGAACTGATTCTGCGATCCTACCAGCTTCAGAACAACGCTTGCAAGCTCAATAGCAAGGAGCCTATAAGCACTGTACTCCTTGCCTAGCAGTCCGGCCACAACTGATAGAACGCAGTAGTGGCCGGTAACCAAGGCATCAGGCAGTAAACTATAGAATTAAAAATCCCTCATTCTTGAAAAATTAGTTTTTCCAATGAAGAGTAAATTGCAAAGTTGCTTGTTTTTCTGAAGTTTTAAGACGTTGAAACAACCTCTCTAAGCTTTTTTTGACAACTTATTTACTTTGTGCCACTTATAATAGCCTCCCAATCTGTGTTGAATTAAAAAATCTTCAAACTTCATTACATATTAATCAGAATAAATTCCACATGATGATTCGGGAAAACACACGTAATCTTCTTTCCTTTTATTAGCTTCCCAGTCTGTTGTTTGCAATCGAATTGTAAAAATACTGATTTTTGGGGTGTGAGGACAATATAAGATATGTGTGCTACATAGCGTCCCCTGATCTTCTCAATGGGAGCAGATGAAGAAACGTGTTCATGTGTTTTGATGGTTTCATTTTGTTTAAGATTTCAGTTTGCAGTGGACGTTGGGGGGCAACGGAACCAAACCTGGTCAGTTTTACATTCCTCACAGTGTGGTAGTGGATGACGTGGGCCGGGTAAGTGTTTTTATGTTATAATACTCTGCAAATATTCATCTCCACGGTGTTATGTGTCACATACAATTAAGATAATATCAGTATGATGTAGGGGTGGGCAATCAATTTTCCCAAGGGGCCACATGAGAGACATTGACCGTTGTGAAGGGCCGAACCAATAGGCTGAAATTAATTCAGCTCAATATTAATATAAAATTATTTTATCATGTATTACTTAATATTGAGCAGAATTACGTATGCCGATATCCCCTTATATATCGTATGTGCCCCCTATATACCGTAAGAGCCCATACACAGCCCCCTGTATACAGCATGAGCCCCGCGTAGCCTCCCAGATATGGCGTGAGCCCCGCGTAGCCTCCCAGATATGGCGTGAGCCCCGCGTAGCCTCCCAGATATGGCGTGAGCCCCGCGTAGCCTCCCAGATACGGCGTGAGCCCCGCGTAGCCTCCCAGATATGGCGTGAGCCCCGCGTAGCCTCCCAGATACGGCGTGAGCCCCCGCGTAGCCTCCCAGATATGGCGTGAGCCCCCGCGTAGCCTCCCAGATACGGCGTGAGCCCCCGCGTAGCCTCCCAGATACGGCGTGAGCCCCCGCGTAGCCTCCCAGATACGGCGTGAGCCCCCGCGTAGCCTCCCAGATACGGCGTGAGCCCCCGCGTAGCCTCCCAGATACGGCGTGAGCCCCCGCGTAGCCTCCCAGATACGGCGTGAGCCCCCGCGTAGCCTCCCAGATACGGCGTGAGCCCCCGCGTAGCCTCCCAGATACGGCGTGAGCCCCCGCGTAGCCTCCCAGATACGGCGTGAGCCCCCGCGTAGCCTCCCAGATATGGCATGAGCCCCTGCGTAGCCTTCTATATAAATACAAACGTGGGTGATCCTTGACAGCGACAGTTTTGTTTTATTATTTGATAATTGGCACTAGAGTGTTTGGTTTTAATCACTCCTTTCTGCCTTCTGTTTAAACCCCTGTGCCTCTGACTTCCACTGCACGTCAATGAGTTCTGCTTACCTGGCTTGTAGCTATAGTCCTTGCTCTTATGTTGGGTTCCTGATTTCTCCCTTTCTCTCACCTCGGCTTGTATTTTGGCCATCTGCTGGCTATTTGATTTTGTCAATGACTCAGCCTTTTGGCACTTGCCCGATTTGACGACCCTTCTTCCCATCAGCTTGCTCCACCGGTCAGCAGCTGACCCTATGGCCACAGCCCAGGGGTCCCTGTGTAAAGCCCCCGTCTCACTAAGCGAGATCGCTAGCGAAATCGCTGCTGAGTCACAGTAGCGATCTCGCTATGTGTGACACGTAGCAGCGACCAGGCCCCTGCTGTGAGATCGCTGGTCGTGTCGGAATGGCCTGGACCGTTTTCTGATCGTTGAGGTCCCGCTGGGTAGCACACATCGCTGTGTTTGACACCTTACCAACAACCTCGTTGACGACTCAGACACTGAATCGTCATAATAGCTCCCATGTGACATCGTTGTACAGGTCGCTGGTGAGATGTCAAACAGTGAGATCGCAGCAGCGATCGTTGGGAAGATCTCACTGTTTGACATCTCACCAGCGACCACATAGCGACGCAGCAACGATCCCTGAAGGTCGTATCGTTGTCGGGATCGCTTTAGCGTCGCTATGTGAGACGGGGCCTTAAGTCCTGATCTCTAAACTGAGGATTAAGGTTGGAGGCCAGGGCAACCCCTGGGGTCTGGTAAACGGAGTTTCTTGCACTAAGCCTGTTCGTAGATGGATCTATTAACAGCTGGCCGGCTTCCACGAACAGTGCAACCTTGAAGGGATGCCATGATATGGTTTCTTTATGGACTTGAATGAAGCGTATATGTTGGAACATTCCCAGTGTATTAAATTAAAAAAAAAAAAAAAAACCTCTTGTCAAATACCCGCTTGCTCTGCAACCATGAGTTCTGTAACGGTATGTTCACACTGGTTTTTTTTTCCATGCAAGCAGAAACCACAATTATTTTTAAGTGGAAACTGCTTCAAGAAACACCAGCTTTTTTTTTTTTGTATCCTGAAGTATTTTTGTTATTGTTTTGCTAATGTCATTAACTTCCTTTAGGTGATTTTTGGATGTTTTTTTAAAATACATTAGGCAATTAATAAAACTATAAAGCTTTAGTTGTTTGTTTTTGTTTTGTTTGTTTTTTTGGGGGGCGAAAACCTTTCGAAAATGCTTAAAAAGATGCCCAGGTGTCTTCCAGGCATTTTTTTTTCTTAGCTTTCCAATTTATTTCTATTATACAGTATGGAGCGGCTTCATAGAGGAAAACGCCTGAAGCATGGACATGTCACTTTTAACCGCTTGGTTTTTTTGGAAACCTGAAGCAGTTGAAGGATGTTTAAAAGTCTGCACAACTGCACAGCTCGTCACTTTTACATAGAAGTGAACAGGAAGATTCTTTCAAGCCTTTTCTGTTCACATTTTCAGGTGGTCTTTGGAGCAAGGGAGCAAGACCACGCAAACGCCTGTTCACATTTTGCTTTTTTCCAGCGTTTTTTCTGCTCTAAAAATCAGATTGGTGGCAGAAAAAAAAAACACTTTTTTGCCTTGTTTTTATTTGCGTTTTTCTGTTTTTTAACAATCATTTGACTAGGTGAAAACCGCTGCATAAATTCTGACAGAATTGACGTACTGAACGCAGCTTGTGAATGAGACTTTTGAAATAGAAAAGACTGGGAAGAGTCTCTCCAGCGTTTTTTTTTTTTTTTTTTCTTTTTAGAGAGGACCCGCTCCAAAAGACTCTTTTAAAAAGTCTCTGTGCACAACGCCCTAGAGGACCTATTTAGTGACCGCCTTCCCTGGGACAGTGTACATATAGATATAGGCAGGGTGGATAAAAATCAATGTGTTTTTTTTTTAAATCGGATTTTTTTCAATAAACTGCTTTTTGAGGAAAATATTTTACCATCCAAAGGTTCTTCCATCATGAGATAAAGCTGAGTTGTTTAACTCCGTAGAATAAAGGCTGTATATGTGTAACACTCACAATGCCATGCTCTTCCAGAGGTTTCTGTAGGATTAGTGGGCAGTTTCTCTCCTATATTATCACAGACGCTCGCTTTACTTACGCAGTTCTCAAAACTGAATTTGACTCCGCAGAGGTCCCAGCCTCTTCTTCACGGCAAAAATGTTACAACATGAACAGAGTTGAGAAAAAGACCTTAATCCTATTGTTCTACAAACCTATGAATACAGAATCAACCCCTTCAGTGCCAAGTCCAAGAAGTTAGACAATATGTTTCTGATTGTTTGGAGTGGAATAGATCTGCACAACACAAGAAGAATGTGAATCTAAGTGTGAGGAGGAGGAAGGGCAAGCAGACAAGAAAATGAAAGTGAAACTTTGAGCACAATACTGCAGCATAGCCACAGACAGACAAGTCTGGATCTGTTTGTGTGTACGATACGATCTGAGGTTTATTACATTCTTTCCTTATAATGGCAGCAGGCCGTAAAAGAGACCCAGTTTGGGAATATTTTAATGAAGCTCCTTCGCCTATCGGTAAGGCAGGCATGCGTGCAAAATGCAAACGATGCAACAAAGAGATGCAAGGCCTGGTGGCGCGAATGAGGCAACATCATGAGAAGTGCGGTGATGAAGATGACCAAAGAAACACTTCTGAACAGGCAGGATCTTCAGGTTGGTAAACATTTTTATTGAATCCTATTTCTAAAGACTGAACTGTCATGTGTGAGAAAAATTATATTTCTTATTATTACTGCATGTTACTGTAATTTGGTACAGTTATGAAGAAAAACAAATATTCCTTTTGGGGCAGGGGCAGTGATGTGTTGTGTACAATAAGCAGAAATTGTATAAACAATAAAATAACAGCATTGACTTTTTTTTGTTTAGGGGACTTCATGGATTCTGGAAACTATCCACCTCCAAGATCACCATCATCCTGTTCTACAGTTTCAGAGTTATCCATCCAGGATAGTGCTTCATTAGCAGCAGCATCATCACAGCCACAGCCACATATCACCATCACCCAAAAGGAAGAAAAAACCTTTACCTCCTGGAACCACCATAGATAGGTTTGTGATAAGAACTAGCAGATTAGAAAAAGAGTTGATTGATGAAAAAATTGCCCAGTTTATTTATGCAACGAACTCTTCTTTCCGTCTGACTGAGAACCCACATTTCATTAATATGGTTCAGTCACTGAGACCAGGATACAGTCCACCCAGCAGAGCTGATGTTGCAGGGAAACTGGTGGATCAAGTGTATGACAGAGAAATGGAGCAATGTGCAACAGCTCTGGAGGGTAAAATTGTTAACCTAAGTATTGATGGGTGGAGTAATGTCCACAATGATCCTATTGTATGTGCTTGTATAACAACAGAAGAAGGTAAAGTCTTCCTTGCACAAACAACTGATACGTCAGGAAATGCACACACAGCAGAATACTTACAAGAAGTGGCAGTAAAAGCTATAACGACATGTGAACAAAAATTCAAATGTCTAGTATGCAGTTTGGTCACTGACAATGCTGCAAACGTATCCAAGATGAGAAGAGATTTAGAAGAGCAGGGAGGGAATACAAAGCTGCTAATAACATATGGTTGCAGTGCTCATTTGCTGCACCTCTTAGCCAAAGACTTAAGTGTTCCAGAAATAAAGGCTAATGTTGTTGAAATTGCTAAATACTTCCATAATAATCATTTTGCTGCAGCAGCTCTGAAAAGGATGGGTGGAACCAAGCTAACGCTCCCACAAGATGTTAGATGGAACTCTGTGGTGGACTGTTTTGAGCAGTATATCAAAAACTGGCCTATTCTGATGACACTTTGTGAAGAAAATCGAGATAAAATAGATGGCACTGTCACGGCCAAAATCCTCAACATTGGGCTTAAGAGAAATGTTGAACATATGCTGAGCTTCCTGAAACCCATCTCTCAAGCTTTAAACAAAATACAGAAAAATAGCTGTTTTATTGCGGATGCTGTTGAAATTTGGAAGGAACTGAGTGAACACTTGAAAACAGAACTACACATGGACATAATTAAATTACAAGCAGTAAACAAACAAATGGGACAAGCACTGACTCCAGCTCATTTTTTGGCAAATATTGTCAATATCCAATATCAGGGTCAAAACCTAAGTGCTGAGGAAGAGGAGTTAGCTATGACATGGGTATCCAGCAATCATCCATCTTTAATGCCAACTATAATAAACTTCAGAGCTAAGGGGGAACCATTCAAGAAATATATGTTTGCTGAAGATATTTTAAGGAAGGTCACACCAGTAAACTGGTGGAAGTCACTTAAGCGTTTGGATTTAGAGACTGTTCAAGTAATGATTTCACTTTTAACAGCAGTAGCTTCTTCTGCAGGCGTTGAAAGAATATTCTCTTCCTTTGGATTCATCCATTCTAAATTGAGAAATCGGTTGGGACCCAATAAAGCAGGAAAGCTTGTTTTTCTTTTCCAGATTATGAATAGGAACAAAGAAGAAGATGATGATGAAGATGACGACAAGTGAGCTACAGAGGACAGCAGGGACAGTAGTATTTAAGTTTTTCATGTGTCGGCTGGGCTGACAGTCTAAGTTTCTTAAAATATATACCGTATTTTCCGGCGTATAAGACGACTGGGCGTATAAGACGACCCCCCAACTTTACCAGTTAAAATATAAAATCTTCTTAAAAGTCGGGGGTCTTCTTATACACCCTATGTCGTCTTATAGGGCCGGTGAATATGTGCCTTTTGGGGGGGGGGGGGGAGTGATCCTGATGACGAGGGGGCATCTCACAGGAAAGTGAGTATCCCCCATTACCTTATCGTAGCGGTGCAGCGTGGGGGTCTCAGTGCTGGGAGTGGCGGCGGCGGCGGCTGCTGTGCTCTGGTGCGGCGGCTGCTGTGCTCTGGTGCGGCGGCTCCTCTTCTGTGTGGGGCCTCTGTGCTGTGCGGTGGCGGTGGCGGTGGCGGCGGCATATCTTTATCCAGTTGGGGCTCCTCCGGCATCTCCTTAGCCCTGGAGGCCCCGCCGCAACTCCATCGGTGCAATGCAGCGGCCATTTTCCCGGAGGCAGCTCAATAGGTGCGATGCGGTGGCCTCCGGGAAAATGGCCGCTGCTCAGATTCAGATCTCGTCCCGAAATCTCGGGACACGAGATCTGAATCTGAGCAGCGGCCATTTTCCCGGAGGCCACCACATTGCACCGATGGAGTTGCGGCGGGGCCTCCAGGGCTAAGGAGATGCCGGAGGAGCCCCAACTGGATAAAGATACGCCGCTGCCGCCGCCACCTCACAGCACAGAGGCCCCACACAGAAGAGGAGCCGCCGCACCAGAACACAGCCGCTCCCAGCACTGACACCCCCACGCTGCACCGCTAGGATAAGGTAATGGGGATTACTCACTTTCCTGTGAGACGCCCCCTCGTCATCAGGATCACTCCCCCTCCCCACCCACCATATACACCGGCGTACAAGTCGATTCCCGGCGTATAAGACGACCCCCGACTTTTAAGAAGATTTTCGGGGGTTAAAAAGTCGTCTTATACGCCGGAAAATACGGTATATATTTTGTTTAGCCAAATTAGTTAACAAACATGGATGTTTGTTTAAGCAAATAACTTATGCTGTAATGTTGTTATTGTTTCAGTTGAATAAATCTATTTAAATTGTTATTAAGGTCAGGATTATTTTTCTCCTTCCTAAGTACAACAGAACAGTGGTGTCCAAATATGAATGATTAACCCATTAAACTGGGAAGAAAAAAGTAATATAAAAAGTGATTCTAAAAATCTTCATCTACTTGCATGTTAAAGTAGCAAGAACTAGTTTAGGTAGAAACTTTGATTTAAATCACTGATTTAAATCAAGCCTTACTGACTAGTGATTTAAATCGTGATTTAAATCGTGATTTAAATCAGTTAGATTTAAATCAAATCCACCCTGGATATAGGTGTCAATCACTGAGTAGGACCGTCCACTGGACTCCAGAGGGAGCAATGAGTTGAGTTATAAATATATCGAACCCCTTTGCACAACACGATGATTCTGTTTCATACATGCTGCCAACAGATCGGGCTGCATGTTCAGGGTAACAGGTTGCCCTTTAATTATGCTGCCAATTGCCACCTGTGCTTGAGCCTCATGGCTTCCTCTACTGCTTTATGCTCTGGTTCTGACCCATTTTTAGCATTCTCTGCCTCTTGCTTTTAGTTTTGGTCTGATACTTTCTCTATGTTTAGTAACAGGATAAGTATTAAAAAAAAAAATGTATCTGCGTTGTCCAGCTTTTTCTGCGGCCCTTCATTTCTCCATTTCCTTGTAGATCTGGGTGGCGGATCGTGGAAATAAAAGGATACAGGTGTTTGATACTGTTGGTGGAGAATGGATTGGATCTTGGGACTCCTGTTTCTCAGAAGATGGTCCTTACTCAGTCAGGTATATACATAAACTATACACACAGTTCATTGCACAAAGGCCAATATTGGCATCTATTTAAAGGGGTTGTGCCACGATACAAAGTACTGTTATTGATGCAGACATTTTGTAAGTAAATATTTTTTTTGTAATGTATTAAAAATGATGTCCTATCTAAAAGATATGTCCTTGGGATGTTCAACATGGCGCCTATTAGTGTTGGTACTACTGGCCACTCTGTCTGTCCAGCTACCCATCTTCTACTGGCCAAGCATGTGCAGTTCCCTCTCTTTGAAATGGCCACCTGTACTATGCAGTAGGATCCCTCCGCGCAGGTCAGGCAGCTGGATCTAATACAGCTGACTGAAAACTGGTGTGTGCTGGGAACCGACTGAAAGCTGGCGTGTGCTGGGCACTGACTGAAGGCTCACGTGTGCTGGGAACTACTTGATTCTGAGCTTTCATTCACCCCCCACATCCGATCACTGGCTCGCTCTTGTCATCTGCACCTCAAAAACATTTCTAGAATTCAACCATTTCTTACTTTCAACTCTGCAACTTTCAACTCTGCAAATACTCTTGCCTGGACTCGTCTGGACTATTGTAACTCTCCACTGATCGGTCTCCCTCTTACCAAACTCTCCCCCCTCCAATCTGTCTTGAATGCTGCAGCCAGGATCACATTCCTCACCAACCGTTACACTGATGCCTCTACCTTGTGCCAGTGATTACACTAGTTACCCATCCATTCCAGAATTCAATATAAACTTATTACCCTCACCCACAAAGCACTCCATGGTTCAGCACCACCATAGATCTCCTCTCTGGTCTCAGTCTACCACCCTACCCATGAACTCCGTTCTGCTAATGACCTGAGGTTAACATCCTCAATAATCAGAACCTCCAACTCCCGTCTCCAAGACTTCTCACGTGCTGCTCCAATTCTTTGGAATGCACTACCCAGGATAATTAGATTAATCCTCAATCCACACAGTTTTAAGCATGCCCTAAAATTGCATTTCTTCAGACTGGCCTACCGCTTCAACACATTTAACTATCCCTGTGTTGCCCATTCAAAATTTTCTTCATAACCTGGTTCCCCTTATCTTGTTCTCACACGGTTTATGCATTTATAGCCCTCTGTGTCTGTGCTTTTACACATTCTGGCTGGTTACCGGGCCATGCAGCATTACATGAACACCCAATTTCTTACATTATGGCTCATCAGAACAATGAAAGCAATTGTTACCATCCACAGTCGGACACTGGACTTTATTCTGCTAGATTGCAGGAAGAATGCCATAAATTTATAACAAAAGCCTAGGACCAAGCGCCATAAATTTACAGATGGGGTGTTTAAGATTAAAGGTTTTAGACATCTTTTAAAATCTTAAATGATGGAAACGTAAAAAAGACCACTTCTTATTCGGTAAATATCTTGCACTATCACATGGGGGGTCCCCGCCAGTCCTGCAGCAAGAACAGAATATTCCTATCGCTGTCGATTTGGTGCCTGCTTGTACGGCTCATGACCGCTGAGGACAATGATTGTCTGCAGCAGTCACATGAATGATGTAAGTCATGAGTGCAGAAGGACCGATTAAGGAACACTGGACCCATGAGAGATTTAAGGAGTAAGTAAATATAATTTTACTGATATTAACAGGTTCCTGCTTTTGAGCAACATCAAAACGCCCCTTAATTGCAGAACTATACAGAAGTGTATAGTGGGGCCTGATTAATAGTTTGTGGCTTTTTTTTTTAAGGGGCCCCCCCCCAATCTTATGGTATTGGCGGACATTGATCCAAATGGCACAGACAGGTCATCAATAAGTTAAAAAATGGTCTTTACATAGCAGTTCGGGTTACATTATGCTTTGGGTGCCCTTTTAGTTTCATAGAGCTCAAAACTGAAGAAGTTCAGAGAAACAAAAGGAGAAGTGAAAGAAATAAATGGCAGCTCGGACCCCATTTTATTGTCCGGGGACATGTTCTATGGGCCTCTGTTCGGACCCTGCTATAAGCGGCATTGTAAGATGTGTCCTTATTTCCGTCCTGTAGGTTTACATCCGACAAGAAGTATGTGGTGGTGGTCCAGCTGAATATAAGCAGACTGCTGCTCTTGGCTGCACCTCCAATCGGGGCCATTGGAGACTGCAACGTTGTCAGCACCATCCAGATGGCTGATGGGGTCCGGCCTCATCTTGTAGACGTCAACGTCAAAACCGGTGCCATATATGTCGCAGAACTTGGCGCTGAGCAAGTTCAAAAATACGTGCCCCTGTAAAAAGCAGCATAATTGTGACTCTCCGGTGGTTCTTACCTGTAAGGTTTGGTGCCATTTACTGTTCCTTATTCTGTTCACCTAAATGTTGGTATTTTGGTTTTCATGAATATGAGTTAACGTAAGTAAATTTATATGTTGTGTATGTAAAGTTTCCATTTCCCCTCATATTGAGGGACGTCCTGGGTTCTGAAGCTCAAAGGATTTTTTTTTTCTATTTCATGCATCTGGCATTTAATGGTGTCATTTCCAGCAGAAAATGGTCTACTCAAGAATCATTGCATGATCTGAGAGTCAAGATGCGTGCACACTGGGCGAACGTTTAGTCAATGGTCAACCGGTATCCCTCCTCACTCCATCATACACACGAATGTCCAGCTCAGCTCACTTGTCCTTTATGGGGAGAGCAGAGTGAAAGGTTTGTCTCATGTTCAGTCTTCAGCAGCGCACCGCTCCACTGCCTGCTGACTTCCTGCTTGCTGAGATGAAGGGAGGACAGTGTGCTCCTGATGATCGGCACTTTGGACCAGTGGCATGGTTGCACTTCTGATCCGTTTTGTACGCGGTACAATGCTGCAGAGGAACTGAAACTTTACTGATCCAGACAACTTAAGAGCAGTGATTACCACCTCTACAGCAAGGAGCTTGTAAGCACTGTTCTCCTTTCCTAGGAGACAGGCCACCACTGATAGACTGCTGAGGTGGCTAGTAACCTGGGCAACGAACATTTAAACTATAGAATTATAATTTACCTCTTATTAAAAATCCTCTCCATTCTCAAGAACAGATGGATTTTTAAATTTGCTTGTTTTTAGAAACACTTTGCAAATTTACAACGTAAGGAGGTGAGAAAACCCATTTAAGCCTCTGTCAAACTAATCTAAGCGGTGGTCTATCTGCCTGGAAATTCACCCCCATACACATCATATGTTTGTGCAGTCATGACAAAATTGACAGGATCGGTCAACTTTACTGTGTCATGGGGGCCTTTACTGAGAAGATATCTATTGTATCCTTCTCCTTAGGTATAAAATGGTGAGCAAATATTATGCTGGAGTTTATTTTAATGTACGGACTGTTATATTGATCTTGGTGTATCTCCATCTCTTTAGTTCCACTTTGCACTTAAAAATACAGCGAATATAGAATTACACTGCAGTCCATATAGTTCTATGGTTTGTGCTGTATAACACATCTCATGCCCCTTTCCTCCACTTTTTAGGCCACGTTCACACATTCAGTATTTGGTCAGTATTTCACATCAGTATTTGTATCCCAAAACCATGAGTGGGACAACCAGAAGAAAAGTATAATAGAATCACGTCACCACTTCTGTATTTATCACCCACTCATGGTTTTGGCTTACAGATACTGATGTGAAATACTGACCAAATACTGATGTATACAGTGGTGGAAATAAGTATTTGATCCCTTGCTGATTTGGTAAGTTTGCCCACTGACAACATGAACAGTCTATAATTTTAAGGGTAGGTTAATTTTAACATTGAGAGATAGAATATCAAAAATAAAATCCAGAAAATCATATTGTATAAATTTATTTGCATTTTGCAGTGAGAAATAAGTATTTGATCCCTCTGGCAAACAAGACTTAATACTTTGTGGCAAAACCCTTGTTGGCAAGCACAGAGGTCAGACTTTTTTGTAGTTGATGATGAGGTTTGCGCACATGTCAGGAGGAATTTTGGTCCACTCCTCTTTGCAGATCATCTCTAAATCATTATGATTTTGAGGCTGTCACTTGGCAACTCGGAGCTTCAACTCCCTCCATAAGTTTTCTATGGGATTAAGGTCTGGAGACTGGCTAGGCCACTCCATGACCTTAATGTGCTTCTTTTTGAGCCACTCCTTTGTTGCCTTGGCTGTATGTTTTGGGTCATTGTCTTGCTGGAAGACAAAACTACGACCCATTTTTAATGTCCTGGCGGAGGGAAGGAGGTTGTCACTCAGGATTTTATGGTACATGGCTCCATCAATTCTCCCATTGATGCAGTGAAGTACTCATGTGCCCCTAGCAGGGAAACACCCCCAAAACATAATGTTTCCACCTCCATGCTTGACAGTGGGGAGAGTGTTCTTTGGGTCATACGCAGCATTTCTCTTCCTCCAAACATGGCAAGTTGAGTTAATGCCAAAGACCTCAATTTTTGTCATCTGACCACAGCACCTTCTCCCAATCGCACACAGAATCATCCAGGTGCTCATTGGCAAACTCCAGACGGCCTGCACATGTGCCTTCTTGAGCAGGGGGACCTTGCAGGCACTACAGGATTTTAAACCTTTACGACGTAATGTGTTACCAATGGTTTTCTTGGTGACTGTGGTCCCTTCTACCTTGAGATCATTAACAAGTCCCCCCCGTGTAGTTTTAGGCTGATCTCTCACCTTCCTCATGATCAAGGATACCCCAGGAGATGACATATTGCATGGTGCCCCAGATTGATGTCGATTGACAGTCATTTTGTATTTCTTCCATTTTCTTACTATTGCACCAACAGTTATCTCCTTCTCACCCATTGTCTTACTTATGGTTTTGTCGCCCATTCCAGCTTTGTGCAGGTCTATGATCTTGTCCCTTAAATCCTTATAAAGCTTTTTGGTCTTGCCCATGTTGTAGAGGTTAGAGTCTGACTGATTAATTGAGCCTGTGGACAGAAGTCTTTTATAAGGGTGACTATGTAAGACCGCTGTCTTTAATGCAGGTAACAGGTTGATTAGGAGCGTCTCACTGGTCTGTAGGAGCAAGAATTCTTAATGGTTGGTAGGGGATAAAATACTTATTTCTCACTGCAAAATGCAAATACATTTATATAATTTTTGGTCTTTATTTTTGATATTCTATCTCTCAATGTTAAAATTAACCTACCCTTATAATTATAGACTGTTCATGTCTTTGTCAGTGGGCAAACTTACAAAATCAGCAAGGGATCAAATACTTATTTCCTCCACTGTATACTAAACGTGGGAACGTGCTCCCCGTTAAGGGCGAATTAGTTCTATATAAGGGACGGCAGCGGAGCATGCAGAATATTGTGAAAGTAAGAAATGCGTGTAGTAATAAGAATAAGACCATAAAGGGAACCAGTCAGGAGCCTTTTTGCCCCCATACACTCTAGAACGAAGCTTCTGCCGATCCCTTGGCTGACTGTTATCTAGGCCATCTCTCCCATACACGGGGGCTCTCGCTCGCACGCTCCTGTATTCGCTGTAAGAAAGCCATCAGCAGACATCTGTCAGCGGCTCATCTCCAGGAGAGCAAAGCTGAGAGCTGTCCCAAATTGGACATGCCTGATTGACATCTCCCTCGATCATCAGTCGGCCGGCACCCCGATGCACATTAGCGCGTCGGCTGGACACATTGATATTGGCGGGAACGGACGGCATTAATTTAATCTGAATGGGGGGCTTTGGATTAAAAAAAGTTAAGACTGCAACGTGTAGGGAAGTAGCGAACAAGCTCAACCATACCTTCCTGGCTGCTATCTGCAGCGCTAAATAGACATCAATCAAACCCATGGGGGTGGAGCTAAGCAGGGACAATTCTGATAGCCCCGCCTTCAGTGCACTCGCAGCTTCATTTCTTTAAAGATTGAAAATTGATTTTCAGACATTGATTATCCATTTTTGGCCAGGGAGACATGGCGCAGTTTGTCTATTATTACCCTACTATGGTTGTGTGACCCTAAACTCCTGACTGGTTTCCTTTATAAAATCTTTTGTATTTAGTTTAACATCTTCACTTAATAATGTAGAAATATTTAGATCCTGTTGGGTCATAGATTGTCCTGTGCTGCTCATCTCATTGGATATAATTATGTGGATATTTCTCTTCTTCTTTTAGTGAATTCTTATTCTCCTTGGAAAATATCCAATAAAATGAATGTTTAAAAAAAAAAAAAGTGAAAATGTGTGTTTGTTTCATTCTGAAGGGAAGGGTCCAGACATACGGTTGGGAATGGCACCGATGGGGATGCGGCCTCTTTGATTTTCACTGATCACAATGACAAAGGGATCTCCTCCGCAGAAAGCGGCAGCACTTGCATGTATAGAGGATTGTTGGCCAGACATTTATCAATTACATGTCCATAACATACAATAGGAGACCTCACAGTCACCTTCCCTTATTGTAAGACCCCCCCAGCAATCAGAATTCTCTTAGTCATCTAAATTAGACCACCCTTTCACAGCCACACACACACTGTATACTTCTCTTAATTTTGATCACTGGATCTGCTTTAAAGGGAATCTTTTCAACAGGATTTCTCCAAATGATTAATATGTACATGTAGTTGATTCAAAGTCCAGCAATAGCTTTACATGGCCAGTCTGATCCTCTGTTACTGAGAAATCAGCGTTCAAATTGATATGCAAATTAAACTTAAAGAATATTGTAGATCTGAAGCCTCTGTCACTCCAGCTCTATTACCCGCACAGCTCTGCTGCCTCCTGCTTAGTAACGGAGGAATGGACTGGCCATGTCAAGTTTTGCTGGACTTGTCTTTGAAATACCTATATGAGCATATGAATAGTTTGTGGTATAAATTTATGCTGACAGATTCCATTTAAATGTGAATTCTTACTTATAGAGGTTACAGCTTCATCATGTTTCTGTTAAAGAGGATATAAGTAGCGCTGTAGGCACTGAAAGGCTAAGTGCAAAAGCCTTCTAAGGTGATAATTAAAATCAGTTCTAATGTAACGTGTGACAGTTCTGATTATAACAAGGCAATTAAAAGTTTCACACAAGTTTGTATAAGTATAACTATGTCTTAGCTTACGGTAAACAAAATTGAAGGAAATTAAGGGGTTGGCGATCTAGAACCATTTGGGACCTTTTGTGGAGACAACCCCTGTAACATATATCTGTATTAGTATCTGTATTATATCGTGTTATATTGATCTGTATTAGATACAAAAAACATATTTCACCTGCAGCAACATTAGTAGTATCGGATTTATATATCAGACGCGCACGTTAGAACCAATAAGTGCATAATGCATAGGTAAAGGGATTGTTTTTACATGTGGAAGTAGTGGTATGGTTTCTTCTCCCAGAGCAAAAGATATATATATATATATATATATATATATATATATATATATATATATATATATATATATATATATATATATATATATATATATATATATATATATATATATATATATATATATATATATACACTCACCGGCCACTTTATTAGGTACACCTGTCCAACTTCTTGTTAACACTTAATTTCTAATCAGCCAATCACATGGCGGCAACTCAGTGCATTTAGGCATGTAGACATGGTCAAGACAATCTCCTGCAGTTCAAACCGAGCATCAGTATGGGGAAGAAAGGTGATTTGAGTGCCTTTGAACGTGGCATGGTTGTTGGTGCCAGAAGGGCTGGTCTGAGTATTTCAGAAACTGCTGATCTACTGGGATTTTCACGCACAACCAACTCTAGGGTTTACAGAGAATGGTCCGAAAAAGAAAAAAAATCCAGTGAGCGGCAGTTCTGTGGGCGGAAATGCCTTGTTGATGCCAGAGGTCAGAGGAGAATGGGCAGACTGGTTCGAGCTGATAGAAAGGCAACAGTGACTCAAATCGCCACCCGTTACAACCAAGGTAGGCCTAAGAGCATCTCTGAACGCACAGTGCGTCGAACTTTGAGGCAGATAGGCTACAGCAGCAGAAGACCACACCGGGTACCACTCCTTTCAGCTAAGAACAGGAAACTGAGGCTACAATTTGCACAAGCTCATCGAAATTGGACAGTAGAAGATTGGAAAAACGTTGCTTGGTCTGATGAGTCTCGATTTCTGCTGCGACATTCGGATGGTAGGGTCAGAATTTGGCGTAAACAACATGAAAGCATGGATCCATCCTGCCTTGTATGGAGCATCTTTGGGATGTGCAGCCGACAAATCTGCGGCAACTGTGTGATGCCATCATGTCAATATGGACCAAAATCTCTGAGGAATGCTTCCAGCACCTTGTTGAATCTATGCCACGAAGAATTGAGGCAGTTCTGAAGGCAAAAGGGGTCCAACCCGTTACTAGCATGGTGTACCTAATAAAGTGGCCGGTGAGTGTATATATATATATAATCTCCAAGTGCACTGGCGCCCCAGCTGATTTGAATGTGGCTTGTACCCTGAATTTCTCATGAATGGTATATCAGATTTTTGGGGGGGACAAGCGCCTGCACAGTCATACTAAAAATAATTTTATTGTAAACCTTGGGGCATCTTTAAAGTGAAACTGTCATTTAGGGTAAGTTCACACAGAGCGTTTTTGCTGCTTTTTTATGCTCATTTTCAGCTGCTTTTTACAGTACAAGCAAAGCCTATGAGATTTCAGAAATCTCATGCACACACATTGGGTTTTTGTGTGATTAATATTTTGTGCTTTGCTGCGTTTTTTCGACATAGAGCATGTCACTTCTTTCAGCGTTTTTGCTGCATTTTTTCAGCGTTTTCACCCATTGACTTGAATGGGTGTTGAAAAAAACGCTGCAAAAATGCAGCAGCATTATTTGCTGCTTTTTTGCTGCTTTAAATTCAAGGACATTAGCATCGACAAAGAGAAAAAAAAAACCACACCAAATACGCAACAAAAAACGCACCTAAACTTGCGGTTTTGACGCAGCTTCTTTCCTGCCAAGATGATCAGGTTTTGCTGCAGAAAAAAAAGCAGCAAAAACGCCCTCTGAACTTACCCTAACTGTATAGAAAACTAGAATCTTCCAGCGCAGAAGCAGTTAATCACAATAATGTAGTCTGGTATCTTCTAGGAGAGTGGTGGTTAAACACAGTAGTAAGAGAAGTAAATGCAGACTGGTATCTTCCAGCCAGGTAATGGTTAATATCAGCTATATATTTTTATGTTTTACTTAGTTATATAGCAACATTAATTCAACTGCACTTTACAGACATTATCGGCACTTTCCCATTGGGGCTGACCATTTAACTCCCTAGCAATATATCTTTGGAGTGTGGAAGGTAACCGGAGAACCCGGAGGAAGCCCACACAAACACGGGGAGAAGATAAAACTCTTTGCAGATGTTTTCCTTAGTGGGCTTTTAACCCAGGATCCCAGCGCTGCACTGCTAACCACTGAGCCACCGTGCTGCCCTATGTATGCAAACTGGGACTTGTAGCAAGGAAATGGTTCATCTCAGGAAAGCAATGATATGTGGTCAAACTGGAGACTTGCATGAAGAGATGTATTGCCATGATTGTAGAGGCCAGTGTTAGGAAAATCAAGTGGTAAAAGTTATAGCAAAACGTATTTCCAAGAGATGTTCTCATGGCAGGGACAAAAGGATGTTTGTAGATTTGTACTTGTCAAACACCAGTTTCTGGGCTAGTGATAGAATGTGACGGTGACCTTGGATTTGTACAGGATTTGTGTTATAACCGGTGGGTTAGACAAGCAGGCGTATTCGGGGGAGACGGTTCAAGACAGCGTTGTCGCTTCAAGTATCTTTTGGATAATAACTAACATTCTGAGAAGTTAATTACGCAAATGGATTTTAACCAATAAAAAATAAGCAAGTATATCTGAGTGACTCTATTGTATTCTAAGAGTATAAAAAGTCTGGTGATGTACAATAAGTTAGACAACACTTGATAACCGCTTGACGACCTTGTAGTGTGCGCTTTGTTGCCTACTTACTGGCAAGAATAGACCACTATCTGTCTTTGGACTCAGATGTCTGTGTGACTTCATTGAAAGCTCCAGAGATTCTCCTGTGACAGCCAGGTGTAAACAGGATCGAAGGAGTGGTGTGGACAACTCCTAATAAGCTGGTTGTAGAATAGAAGTCAAGAGTATTATAGGAGATGATAGACGCCTGGCTAGACTTGAGCCAAGTGAAGTAGAAGAATTCTTCAGACAAACTTGAGGCAACTTTGGATAACACTCCTTTATACTAAATCACCTGAGTTCTGCCCGAGTCAGCCCAAAAAGACCTCGGGTGATGATGTCAGAGGAGTTCGCTGGGCTTTCTGAGAAATCCATAGAGAACTACTGCTAAGGGACACGGCCATAGAAAAAGGGAGCAAAGTCAGACTCTTGAGCCAGGAACGGTGATTGACAGATTTATTACTTATTAAGTGTCTTATCTTCACTTGTACTATTAATCTTTGGAAAAATTTGCATTAGGAGCAAAAGATTTTGCAATTAGCAGCAAATATCAATATTTTTTTTTTCTCAAATTGAAATATTACAATAAAAACCAGAACCTCCGTTGATGATCTGTCCAGAGGGACATGTGACCAGTTCAACCAACCACTGACTGTACTACACATTAGTCCAATGACGCTGCGAACGGTGACTGGCTGCAGCACTCGTATGTCCATCCAAACCAAGCAGGAAGAACAGAGAATGGTGGGGTATGGGTAATTTGTTGCAGCCAAAACTTTAACTTCTTCTAGTAAAGTTTTATATTGTGTCTACAAACTGTTTAACCCTAATTTAGACTAAGGACATGGTCCAAGTACATTAGGTCGTTAACTAAAAGAAGTACTCTAAAAAGGAACTACCGTATATAGAAACTGGGAACAGAAATTATCTGAAAAGGAAAACAGGACTCGTACTGTGCACTGCTTCTGTATTCTGTATTGCCAGGTCATTGATGATGTGCCTGGGATCCACAGCAGTGAAGGACAGGGGAGTATATTTCCATATGGTGCCATTTTATCATGTATATGAGGTTTTGTTCCATTTTCTGTTTCATATTATTTGTGGGACGCACTAGGGGGCACCAGAGATCCGTCATGTCACATTCTCCGGAGGATATAAAATTATGTAAATTCAGACACTTTTATGTGAATAGTTTCTTTGATTTCCTTGATGTTCTCATCTTATGTCACTTATTATATATCAAGGTGAAGTTTACAAACAGAGATACTAATTAATTTGACAATATTCATACATTTATCCCTTGCCTTAAAGGCGCTCCCCAGCAGTAGTAGAAATAAAGTTAATTGACATGAGTGCATGACGCATTAGAAGTTTAAAATAATAATAAAAATTATTATTATAGCCCCCAAAAAGGGGGAATGTTTTTACATCCAACACACACACGAGTTATACAAAGATAATAAAGATGTCCAAAAATAAAATAACAGCAAGTGATACCAGTAAACGCTGATGCCAGTGATTTACTGCAGCGGTCACAATGCAGTATAGTATGTCATTACATGCAAGATGTAGACAAAGACCAGCAGAAGGGCCACCACATCATCTGTACTGGAGCAGCAAGGGAGTTAAAGAGGCACACCAGTATGATCGGTACATACCAGTTTCAGGTTATAGCTGCCGGTCATTTACTAGCCACCGCAGCGTCTGATTGCTCCTACTCCGGCGCTGAGAAGAAGCACTTCTTCATTTTAAATGTGTTTAACCCCTTGTTCTGTCAGGAATAATCGGCCATGTTGGAAATCCCTGTGTGCTCGGTTAGCCACTCCTTTTCTCTTTATAATCTGGGCTCTGATACTAATCCTTGTCAGAGCTAGCATTTGCTGCATGGCTAATGGAGGGAGAGGAGTTCGTATGAAAAGGAGAGTTGAAGGAGTTATTAGTGACTGTTGCTTGGCTTGTATGCGTGGTAATTCCTTATCCTTCTCTGTTTTGGTTTATTCCCCTACCTTCACACCCCGCTGCATTCCTCTTGTTACATGTGAATATTTTTCTATGCCTGGAGTTTTCTGTTAACTCTTGTTTGTGTTGCCTCGTTTGTCAGGTTGGTGTACCACGGTGCACAGTAGTGTCTCCTCTTCTCTGGGTGGGGGAAGAGAACAGATGGCTGGCTAACTTAGGAGATAAGGCAAGGGCGGAGGCACTGGCATCTTCGCCATCTGAAGCATCACAGGGAGCAGGGCGAGCTAGGGTGCCTCCTAGTGTTAGGAACAGAGAAGGAGGCCCGGGTCACCTGACAGCTGTGTCGCGACAATTCTCTTTAAATTTCCAGATTTGCACTCTATTTGGCTAAAAGGAGAAACCGGCAGTACAAGTGCTCCTTGTTGGTCTCGGTTTCCCTCTCCGTAGCAGTCACAAGTGACACACAGCCAAGTCTGCCTTGGCATCACTGCTGAAGATGGTTATTTGCCTGCAGTTGTCATATGTGGTGACATCTGCAATGAAGTTAATGGAGACCAACAGGGAGCACAGAAGTTGGGACACTAGAACAACAGTAGATTTATTAGTTAAAGGGAACTTTTTTTAAATGCATGTATCTGTGGCTAAAAATCCATTTTGCAATTGGGATTCATTAAAATGCCTCCCTGCTTCACAGCGCAGCGTCCACAGCGTCCGTGGCATCGGCGATCCTCAGCGCCTCCCCCCCCCCTGCGAGTACCTCGCTTTTCCAGAGCGCTTCATACTTCTCCGCATGCTCCCAGGCGCCTTGCGCTCCCGTTTCCTGGCTAGCATCCTACCAAGTG
The DNA here is from genome assembly GCF_051348905.1 of Ranitomeya variabilis. Taxonomy (NCBI): domain Eukaryota; kingdom Metazoa; phylum Chordata; class Amphibia; order Anura; family Dendrobatidae; genus Ranitomeya; species Ranitomeya variabilis. The sequence continues at coordinate 696,334,211 of NC_135234.1, read as the reverse complement.
TGTGACTTGCACACACCACCTATGGTCTCCAGCATTCACAACTGTATCTGATGAAGGTCTCATTTGTATAGACCGAAAACGTTTATATGTTGAGCTGGATGCACCGAATAAAATTTATTTCCGAATTTTGCAACGAATTTCTCCTGAGTGCCAAGTAATTTTCAGTTATACTTTACGGGTTGGATTCCTAACTTGTGCACCTCCCAAGAAACCCTGAGTGCCGTGGTCACCATTTTCCATAAGCAATAGACAGTGTAATATAGTGGCTACACAAGGCGAACAGAGCAAATGTTTTAATGAAACCAAATTGCAAAAATGATTATTAGCTCCAATTACAAATATTTAAGTAAGAAAACAAAATGTCTCCAAAAGACAACGCTTTTAAGAAATGTTTGTTTTGTCATTTTATGTTGTTTTTTTTTTTATTATTATTTTTTGTAGGTTGTCAACAGTCACACCCTCCAATCACATATTATAGTCTAGCAATATGCCATAAAAAATAAGTCTTGACACCTTATGGTCCCACATCACATTTTTTCCCATGTTTTTTACTGTCCCAGCAAGGTGAATGAGATTTCTGAAAGCTTATATGTGCAGGAATTAACAGAATTGTCAATTTCTTGCTCTATTGTTATGAAGTATATCTAGATGATTGTGTTTCTTACCAACCATATGAATAGTGTTTCTCTACTATGCCCAGTAACTGGTTCCTTTAAAGGGAACCTGTCCCTCTCATTTCGCCCTAATCGTTAACTATGCGATATGAAACAAGAATATAAAACTTCATACAAGTGTGAGGAGCTGGCCACGGACAAAAGATTATTGGATCCATGGACGTAGAGTGGAGTTCACGGCTCTGGCTGGAGCTGGATACACGTGCTGCGGTCATGGTGTCTGGAGGAGCATGGGCTGTGACTGCAGACTATATCGGCGGGAGATACAAAAGCTGTTGGCCAACCCAAAGTTGGGAGACAGTATATGTCACATGCTATGGGGGCAGTGGAACTATCGGCCCCCGGTTGGGATTTTGCATTGTGACCATCTACCCAGATTTGCTGTAAGACCATGGAAGTAAGGAATAAAAAATAGTTGCATTGTTAACCTGCCTAGGTGATTATTACAACTCACAACCTCAGATCTTCACACAAACCTATTACTAAATTGTTATAGAAGCCACCGTTTTTTCTCTGCAGGTCCCAAAACGTTTTCCCACTGAGTATAATGACTGGATTTGAGACCACTGAGCAGTTTCCTGAAGTAATGAGTGATGTTTTTCCTCTATATCCCTATACATTCATCTCAATTAATGATGTTAGGCTCACCTGGTGAGGTGGATCCTCTAAACACCAGGTCTGAATGGGCGCAAGGATCCCAGCCATTGATGCAGCAGCACATGGACACGTGTGTAAGCCAGAACTTGGATCACCACAGGCCACAAGCAAACAATATCTAGAACCAGGAGAGACCAGGATGAAATGTCAATCAAAGTTATGGTAGCAGAGCTATCCACGTGATAAAGCTCATTTATATAGTAGGAAGGAAAATTAGGGTAATCATGATCTGCGAGAATTGGCCATTAGGTTCACTATTGAGAGGTAGTGCAGAGTACGTGAAATCCACGTGACTTTCCGGATTTGGGTGCGTTTATCCAAGAGCTTGTTACCATGCAGCACAAATGAGAGATCTAAGGTGTTTTGACACGCTTGTTCAGGCATTTACACTTCTTTCTTATAACCAGAGCTGTGAATCTCACAAATGTAATTTATTACAGGGAATGTTTCACTTCTATTACTTTTTTAATACTTAAAACCTTAAAGTGAAACATTCTTTTCATTATGAGGAAGGCGTCTTCCCAATGCAATGTGTCTGGAGTCCTCCGTATTCATTAGCGGCTAAGCTAGCCCAGCCCTCCCCCAAATGATTGACAGCCCTCTGCTTATTACTGGGTGTAATCATCGCTTTGGACACAGCGGACATGTGCTGCGCTGGATGATTTGCTGCTGAGAAATTTTTGTTACCTTTCCAAATCAGAACACATGAGATTTTTACCTGCCGATTCTACACATCTAATGCAATTCTAAGAGATTGATGTTGCAGGGTTCAAAAAATGAAGTTTATGCATTGTAAAAAAAAAAAAAAGCACAGCGGGCATGAGAATTCTTTAAATCCCATCCACTTTGTTGGAGCTGTAAGACACTTCTTATTTAGCAAGCAAAAACACAGTGCCAAAAAATCATTGTGGGTACTTAAAGGGGTTGTCTGGGCCTTAAGGTACCTTCACATTAAGCGACGCTGCAGCGATATCGACAACGATGCCGATCGCTGCAGCGTCGCTGTGTGGTCGCTGGAGAGCAGTCACACAGACAGCTCTCCAGCGACCAACGATGCCGAAGTCCCCGGGTAACCAGGGTAAACATCGGGTTGCTAACCGCAGGGCTGCGCTTAGTAACCCGATGTTTACCCTGGTTACCAGTGTAAATGTAAAAAAACAAACACTACATACTTACATTCGCGTCCCCCGGCATCCGCTTCCCTGCACTGTGTGAGCGCCGGCCCTAAAGCACAGCGGTGACGTCACCGCTGTGCTTTGCTTTCCGGCCGGCACTGACACATTCAGTGCAGGAAGCTCTGAGCAGCAGTGCGGACGCCGGGGGACGTGACAGACATCAGAGGGTGAGTATGTACTGTTTTTTTTTTTTTACTTTTACAATGGTAACCAGGGTAAATATCGGGTTACTAAGCGCGGGCCTGCACTTAGTAACCCGATATTTACCCTGGTTACCTTTGTAAAACATCGCTGGCATCGTTGCGTTTGCTTTTTTTCAAACACAACGATACACGCCGATCTGACGACCAAATAAAGTTCTGAACTTTCAGCAACGACCAGCGATATCACAGCAGGATCCAGATCGCTGCTGCGTGTCAAACACAACGAGATCGCTATCCAGGATGCTGCAACGTCACGGATCGCTGTCAGTATCGCTGCAAAGTCGTTTAGTGTGAAGGTACCTTTAGAGTGACTGCAGACTTGGGAATCCTCACAATGCGTGCACAGTCTCTCCAGTGCTGGCACCGAGAGCAGTGGGTGTGTGATTGCAAGTATGTGATTTGCATATATGCAGTCATATGCCGACTAGACGAGCGCAGCCTCGCTAAATGCAAGTATATTGAGCAAGGGCGGACACGGCTAGTCGGCATGTGGCCGGAAGTATGCAAATTGCCGGCACAAGAATCCTAACTGTGCTGTGAACCTTCACAACTCTGCAGTCACAGACCTCAGACCTGCACCCTACGGCTGGACAACCCCTTTAACACTTTCACTATTTACTCATACACTGTAGATGAATGCATCCACTTCTTTATACAATATTACTTATTAGTGCATTATTATTTGTTCCTTAGTGTGTAAATAAGAGTTGTCAACCAGGACTCCTACTGTACCTATAGGTAAAGTCGTCCTTGTCTGTAATGTCACATTAGAGGGCAATGGATTTAGCAAAGAAATTATAACACTGCAGAGGTTAAAGTTTATTATGTTTTATTAGTAAGTTTATTGTATTTGGTGAAAACTCTGTATTATGGTAAAACATGAAAAAATGGGGGGTTAGGAAGGGGGAGGGGGTTACGACAGTAAGATCACCTGTCACGATGGGGTTAAGCAGCCATAAGTCCGTGTAAGCATAAGGCATATATGCTAAATGTTCCCTTTTTTGGCAGAATACAGCCGCCAACTGCAGACAAAGCTTCAATCCACTGAAAAAATGTCCATTTGTTCTAATTCCTTAGTGAGAATTTGTTCCAATCCTTGGTGAGAATTGCTGCTTCCGCCCAGTTCCATCCTAAGCTACCACATCTAAGATCCCTCAAGCATATTTATGTCTGAAAAGATTATCTTCGATATGTGAAGAAACCCTGTCTTCCGCAGTCAATCTCCGATGGATTTGCTTAATTATGACTCAAACTAATTAACAGCAGTCCAACGACAAACAATACCCCTCACGCTATAAATCACAGGAATGAGAATTTGGAGAATCGGGAGCTCGGCTGGTGCAGTGGACATCAACTGGCTTGGGTTTTAGGGTATTTCTTATGAAGGATCTACTATGGTGACAGATTCCTTTTAATAGACAACTGCATTATGGTGGCTATATTAGGTTATAGGGGCTTCCACAAGTTATTCATGGCAAGAGGGAGGAGTCATGCAGCTTGGTCAGAGGGTGAAGAGGGGAATGATAAATGCAGGGACAAGAGACTTCCTGTTTCTAGAGCAGAGAAAAGAAGAATTATCTGGGTAGAAAGGCAAAATGAGCAATTGTAAGTACACAGTGCTGTATAATAGGGTGACTGCAATATATTAAGAGGATGAAATCTGATGGGAGGAGGAGGGCTTTTATGAAAGAAATAATTTTATGAAGTGCTGGGAGGTATTTTAGGTTTTTTCTTATTGTTGGATGGACCTTCAGAGGTGAAGAGTTTCCTTTGCACTTGAAATGATGAGTAGTAAAATACTAATGGGAAGAAAGGCGTGAGGTAAGGTCTACCGCTTCAGTTAATTCATGGTGCTCAAGACCTGTCTGAACACAAGTACCTATTGTGGCATCTCATAGAGTCCCATCACATAGTCACGGACCTGCACAAAGACAGTGGTCACTAGAAGGCCATTTTACCCTTGGGTCAAGGCAGGGATGCATTTCAACAGCTACTTACACAACTGAGCAGTCATATTTAGGATCGGGTGTTTTCCATCCCTGTTCTGACAATAATATTACCGTACATGTAGAGAGATGCAATGAGGAAAAAAAATTAACCCCATGAACATTCATTCCCTTATAGATAACATCAACAGTTACCCTGGACTGCAATTATTGGCAGGGAATTCACAACTTACAGCACGGATTCGTCTCCCTATTGAGGGGTAATAAGGGACAACTTTTGGAAAGCACAATGAGCCCATTAGAGATACATTGCAATAAATAAGAAGATTTTTGGCAAATATACTTACATACACTATGGTATCAACAATTAATATATCAGTTTTATTGTCATTTGGTCATGACGAGTTGATCATGTTGGAGTTCTTCAACTTGTGAGTGGGGCGCTTCCCCTAGATTTATAGTGGCACCAACCACAATGAAGGATCAATTAAAAACAACTCCAATGTCACCCGTAAAAGCAGCAGGATCTAGAAAATGGGCACTACACACCACATTGGCAATGTGTGAAACATTTTTGGGTATTCTGACCACAGAGCAGCTGGCTCCTTTAAGAAGTACCCTCACAAATCCTGGAGATTTGCCCTAACACCATCAGCCATACCTTACATATACAGTAGGACTGGTTTGATGACACAATATGGAAATTGTGGATATCTTAGTCTTAGTTGCGTAGCTAGCGTGGGGGGGGGGGCAGAGGGTGCAGTCTCCCCAGGCCCCGTGAGAGGTTCCCAGGAGTTATGCTCCCCTTAACTGCTTAACTGTATACAGTTAGGTCTTGAGGTAAAGCATGGAGGCACAATCTCCCTGCACTACCAATTTCCGATCCGCAGGTTGCCTTAAGCCTGTGGTTTACAGAACAACCAAGGCACAGGCACAGGACATCGGAGTCCCAGCATGATGACAGCGCTTTGGTCCACCCGGGCCTCACCAGTTAAGTCATCAGGATCCTGGATTAGGTGAGAATATGATGGGTTTTTTTTATTTTAATTAAAACTTGTGGTATCATCAAAATCCCTGAAAGTGTGTGGAGGGGGTCCTCAGGCATAATATGGCCTACTATAGGGGGCCTTATAAAGTGTGGGGGGCCATTATACATTTTGGGGGCTAATGCGGGGCCCATTATACAATATCTATAATATAACGCTGGGAGCGTCACTCTGTCCGAAGCCTTTATAGACTGCGCAAGCGCCGGCGCAGTCTGGACCCCACAGAGCGACGCTCCCAGGAGATCGCGGTGTGCGTAAGCACTGAACGCACACCGCGATCTCCAACGGAGAAGCAGGGATGAGCCAGGAGGGTGAGTATGCAATATTTACCTGTCCTCCGTTCCACCGATGCGTGCTATTCCGTCCTCCACCTCCTCCTCTGCTTGCGACGTTCAGTTCAGAGGGCTCGATGACGCGCTTAATGCGCGCCGCCCTCTGACTGAACAGTCACAGGCAGAGGACCCCGGAAGACAGAGAGGCGCGCAGCAGTGGAAAGGAACGGGGGACAGGTAAATATAGCAAGTGCCGGGGGCCTGAGCTAGCGGCGACTCCGGCACCTGACCCCCACAGCGCGCCGGTGTCCCCGCCTGCTCAGGCCCCCAGTACTCGGCGCCCAGCACAGCCGCCCGCACTCACCGCCACCACGCACAGCCGCCCGCACTCACCGCCGCCACGCACAGCCGCCCGCACTCACCGCCGCCACGCACAGCCGCCCACACTCACCGCCGCCACGCACAGCCGCCACGCACAGCCGCCCGCACTCAGCGCCGCCACGCACAGCCGCCCGCACTCAGCGCCGCCACGCACAGCCGCCCGCACTCAGCGCCGCCAGGCACAGCCGCCCGCACTCAGCACAGCCACGCACAGCCGCCCGCACTCAGCACAGCCACGCACAGCCGCCCGCACTCAGCACAGCCGCCCGCACTCAGCACAGCCACGCACAGCTGCCCGCACTCAGCACCGCCACGCACAGCCGCCCGCACTCAGCACCGCCACGCACAGCCGCCCGCACTCAGCACAGCCACGCACAGCCGCCCGCACTCAGCACAGCCACGCACAGCCGCCCGCACTCAGGCAGTAGAGCCGGAGAGAGAAAGATGAGAGCAACATATGGCAGAATGGAAATAGGAACAGGCAGAATGGGAGCAGCACATTACAACAGAATGGGGGCACAGGATGGGAGCAGCACATGACAGAATGGGGGCGCAGGATGGGAGCACCACATGACAGAATGGGGGCGCAGGATGGGAGCAGAACATGACAGAATGATTGCGCATGATGGCAGCAGCACATGACAGAATGGGGGCGCACACATGACAGGATGGGGGTGCAGGATGGGAGCAGCACATGACAGAATGGGAGCAGCACATGACAGAATGGGGGCACAGGATGGGAGCAGCACATGACAGAATGGGGGCGCACACACATGACAGGATGGGGGTGTAGGATGGAGCAGCATATCACAGGATGGGGGCGCAGGATGGGAGCACATGACAGGATGGAGACACAGGATGGAACAGCACATGACAGGATTGGGGCGCAGGATGGAACAGCACATGACAGGATGGGGGCGCAGGATGGAACAGCACATGACAGGATGGGGGCGCAGGATGGGAGCACCAGTTGACAGGATGGGGGCGCAGGATGGAGCAGCACATGACAGGATGGGGGTGCAGGACAGGATGGGGGCGCAGGATGGGAGCACCAGTTGACAGGATGGGGGCGCAGGATGGAGCAGCACATGACAGGATGGGAGAGCAAGATGGGAGCAGCACATACCAGGATGGAGACCATATACCAATATAAATGCTCGCCACCCGGGCGTAGAACGGGTTCAATAGCTAGTAGGAGATAATGGGGGAAGCTTATGTGGAGGCCATTATACAGGATGGGAAGCTAATGTGGGGGCCATTTTACGAGTTGGGGTCTAATAAAAGGACAATTATACAGTTTGGGACTTACTATGGGGGCTATTATACAGTGTGGGTCCTACTGTGGGGGCCATTTTACAGTGTGAGAGCTTCTGTGGGGTTCATTATACTGTGTTTTGGGAGAGCAGTGGGGACATCATACAATGTATAGAGGAGCTGTACATGAGGGACTAAGTGGACATTGTTAAATGTGAAGTGGACACTTAACCCCTTAGTGACCACCAATATGTGAATTAAGTGACCTGCGATATAAGAGAAGAGCATCCCCCGACAGGGGACAATACTGTAGCTGTCGGCTGTCCACTATAGATGACCACTTGCTGCACCAGCCAAGATCAGTGTTGGCGCTGACTATGGTCGTTTAACCCCTTAAATGCTGGTCAATAGTGGCTACATCTAGATGGTTAACAAAGTTTTGGGGCTTCCTATTTAACCCCATTGGCACCCTGAGATCATGATTTTGTGGTCCTGATGTTTGCCGTAGCAGTTCACTGCCAAATTACAGCCTTAGGCCATGTTCACACTTTGCGGTTTTTACCGCGGAACCGCCGCGATTTTGATGCTGCGGGTCCGCAGCAGTTTCCATAGCGTTTCCATTTACATGGAAACACTATGGAAACCGCAAACCGCTGTGCACATGCTGCGGGAAAAACCGCGCAGAAACGCTGCGGTTTAAAACCCGCAGCATGTCACTTCTTTGTGCAGAATCGCTGCGATTCTGCACCCATAGGAATGCATTGAACCGCTTACTTCCCGCATGGGGCTGTGCCCACGTTGCGGGAAGTAAGCGGCTAATGTGCGGGTGGTACCCGGGGTGGAGGAGAGGAGACTCTCCTCCAGGCCCTGGGAACCATATTTGGGGTAAAAAAAAAGAATAAAAATAAAAAATCATGTTATACTCACCTCTCAGCGCTGCACGCGGCCGGCCGGTCAGAGTTGCTGTGCGAACAGGACCTGCGGTGACGCCGCGGTCACATGACCGTGATGACGCAGCGGTCACATGACCGTGACGTCACGAAGGGTCCTTCTCGCACATCATCTTTGGAACCGGAGCGCCGGGTGCAGCGCCGAGGAGATCCGGACATCAGAGGGTGAGTATAACCAATTTTTATTATTTTTAACATTACTATTGATGCTGCATATTGCTGCATATGCAGCATCAATAGTATAGGTGGAAACCCGCAGTGGAAACCGCGGAACAAACCGCGATAAATCTGCAGGGATAACCGCAGCGGTTTTGCCCTGCAGATTTATCAAATCCGCTGCGGGAGAACCCGCAGAGGGACGCCGCAAAGTGTGAACATGGCCTTAGAGTCTGACAGCTTATAGTGGCATGTTCAGAAGTTATAAAAATTTATCAAAACTTTTTCATTCCTGTCATGCCACTTTGCATTAATTCCTGAAAAGCACCTGAAGGGTTAATGAACTACCTGAAAGCAATTTTGAATATGTTGAGGGGTGCTGTTATTAAAATGGTATCACTTTTGGGGGTTTCCAATATATAGGACCCCCAAAGTCACTTCAAAACTTAACAGATCCCTAAACATATAAGTTTTGTAAAACTCCTTAAAAAAATGAACAATGACTGCTACATTTTGCAACCTTCCAAAATAGAAAAAAATGTCCAGCTTCACCGAATCCGTAAAAATTACGGATGATTAAGGGAGCTTAGTCTCCAGAAACGCCTTGAGATTCTTACCCATATGGCTTGTGCTGAAGTCTGTATCCTCTATGCTTAATAGTATGTGAATAAAGAAAACTCTTTTTTACGGATTCGGTGAAGCTGGACATTCTTTTCTTTTTTGGACTCTATACGCCTGAACACAGCGGGTCCGTGCTCCCGAAGATTGGGTTATGCATCACGGGTGAGCTGGTTTATATTCCTTCTTTCAAACCTTCCAAAATGCAAAGAAAATAAAAGAACGTTTTACAAATGGCGCTGATGTAAAGCCAACATGAGGGAAAATGTCATTAATTCATGTTTATGTGTGGTATGACTGTCTGGATTGAAGGGATAATCATTCAAAGTTTGAAAATTGCAACATTTTAAAAAATGTCAAATTTCTAATATATTTATAAATGCAAAATGTATCAACCTAAATGTATCATTATCATAAAGTACAATGTGTCCCAAAAAAACAATATCAAATAGGATCTGTTGAAGCGTTCCAGAGTTATTACTACGTAAAGTGACACGTCAGATTTTTTTTAAAAATTAGCCTGATCACTAAGGGGTTAAGAAGCATAATTGTTATAGGGGCACTCAGAGTATTGTGGCCGTCAAAGGGGCAACATGTGGAAGCTGTTTTCTAGGACACTTGCACAGGGCATTTATATTTTCTAGGGGGCAATTTTACCGTCTAGAGGGCATTTTACTATGGAAGGTGCACAGAAGCGGACAGTATTAAGTGGGGCACTAAGAGGAGCCGTTATTGTACCACACAGCAGGTGCAGTAATAGGGTCACATACGGCAGCAGTGGCTCAGCCAGAGGCTTAACTAGGGTTTTAGTTCAGGGGGGCGAAACTTCAGAGTGGGCCCCTAACCAGGTAACTTTGATTACAACTCGATGACGCGCCCTAATAGTGGAGGAGAACCTCAGCAGATGACTGAGCTGTTACTGAAGATAATCTCTATATAAAGACCAACATGGATATTACCACAATATGGTCAGTGGTAGATGACAGTCCTACAGAACATATAAGAGATCACAGCACAGTTACAGCTAATGTCTTACCGCTGACGTTCTTTCTGATGGATTTGTTCACTTTTCCCATCTTTTCCATCTGGCCCAGACCGACATGACAACTTCTTCCACCCAGGACTCGGCTGCAGAGAAAACAACAAAGACACATTTCACTTCTCATATTCCAGCCCCATCACCATCTATTCCCAACCTGCACAAACTCCTCATCCTGCCGATACCCCAATACTGAGCCGCTGCTGCCGTATGTGTCCCTAATACTGCCCCTGATACCCCAATACTGAGCCGCTGCTGCCGTATGTGTCCCTATTACTGCCCCTGATACCCCAATACTGAGCCACTGCTGCCGTATGTATCCCTATTACTGCCCCTGATACCCCAATACTGAGCCGCTGCTGCCGTATGTGTCCCTATTACTGCACCTGATACCTCAATACTGAGCCGCTGCTGCCGTATGTGTCCCTATTACTGCCCGATTCCCCAATACTGAGCCGCTGCTGCCGTATGTGTCCCTATTACTGCACCTGATACCCCAATACTGAGCCGCTGCTGCCATGTGTGTCCCTATTACTGCACCTGATACCCCAATACTGAGCCGCTGCTGCCATGTGTGTCCCTATTACTGCACCTGCTGTGTGGTTCTCTGTACCTTCTAAATTCTAAAGCATCCATCTATAATATAGTAATGCCGGGTGCAAGTGCCCTAGAAAACTGCCCACATTTTGCCCTAGAACGTAATATTGCCCTGTGTGACCCTTTGATAGTCACAGTAACCTGAGTTCCCCTATAACAATAAGTGCCCACTTTACATTTAATAATGTCCATAGTCTCCCCCTGTACAGCTCCCCTATACACAGTATGATACTCTCTTATACACAGTATAACGCACCCACACAGTATACTGACTCCGTAGTAGCCCCCAAACTGTTTGATGGCTCCATAAGGTATATATATGTATAAGGTAGCCCCCCATAGGCAGACTCTGTAGTATAAGGCAGCACCCCATAGGCAGACTCTGTAGTATAAGGCAGCACCCCATAGGCAGACCCTGTAGTATAAGGTAGCCCCCCATAGGCAGACTCTGTAGTATAAGGCAGCACCCCATAGGCAGACCATGTAGTATAAGGCAGCACCCCATAGGAAGACCCTGTAATATAAGGCAGCACCCCATAGGCAGACCCTGCAGTATAAGGTAGCCCCCCATAGGCAGACTCTGTAGTATAAGGCAGCACCTCATAGGCAGACCCTGTAGTATAAGGCAGCACCCCATAGACAGACCCTGTAGTATAAGGCAGCACCCCCCATAGGCAGATCCTGTAGTATAAGGCAGCACCCCTATAGGCAGACCCTGTAGTATAAGGCAGCACCCCACAGACAGACCCTGTAGTATAAGGCAGCACCCCCATAGGCAGATCCTGTAGTATAAGGCAGCACCCCCATAGGCAGACCCTGTAGTATAAGGCAGCACCCCATAGGCAGACCATGTAGTAAAAGGCAGCACCCCATAGGCAGACTCTGTAGTGTAAGGCAGCACCCCACAGGCAGACCCTGTAGTATAAGGCAGCACCCCATAGGTAGACCCTGTAGTATAAGGCAGCACCTCCATAGGTAGATCCTGTAGTATAAGGCAGCACCTCCATAGGTAGACCCTGTAGTATAAGGCAGCACCTCCATAGGTAGATCCTGTAGTATAAGGCAGCACCTCCATAGGTAGACCCTGTAGTATAAGGCAGCACCTCCATAGGTAGACCCTGTAGTATAAGGCAGCACCCCATAGGCAGATCCTGTAGTATAAGGCAGCACCCCCATAGGCAGATCCTGTAGTATAAGGCAGCACCCCATAGGCAGATCCTGTAGTATAAGGCAGCACCCCGATAGGCAGACCCTGTAATATAAGGCAGCACCCCATAGGAAGACCCTGTAATATAAGGCAGCACCCCATAAGCAGACCATGTAGTATAAGGCAGCACCCCATAGGCAGACTCTGTAGTATAAGGCAGCACCCTGATAGGCAGACCCTGTAATATAAGGCAGCACCCCATAGGAAGACCCTGTAATATAAGGCAGAACCCCATAGGCAGACCATGTAGTATAAGGCAGAACCCCATAGGCAGACCATGTAGTATAAGGCAGCACCCCATAGGCAGACCCTGTAACATAAGGCAGCACCTCCATAGGTAGATCCTGTAGTAGAAGGCAGCACCTCCATAGGTAGATCCTGTAGTATAAGGCAGCACCTCCATAGGTAGACCCTGTAGTATAAGGCAGCACCCCCATAGGCAGATCCTGTAGTATAAGACAGCACCCCCATAGGCAGATCCTGTAGTATAACGCAGCACCCCATAGGCAGATCCTGTAGTATAAGGCAGCACCCCCATAGGCAGACCCTATAGTATAAGGCAGCACCCCATAGGCAGACCATGTAGTATAAGGCAGCCCCCATAAAAAACAATACTCACCTCTCTTCCTCCTTGTTCCAGCGGTGCTCCGAACTCCCGCTCATCACCTGACAGCGGCGCAGCGCTCCTTCCCTCATCAATGCGGTCAGCTGTATCAGCTAAATGCCGAAACAGCTGACCTTGCGGTGACGGGCGGGGGGCCCACTGCTGGCACTGCACCCCCCCGCTCAAGGACCCCATAGCGGGTGGGCGGCAGAAAAGGGAGAATCAATCTCCATGCTCTGCCGCCCACCCGCTATGGGGCCCCTGAGCAGAATGTAACTGTATCGGCGCGATCTGCACGCCAATACATTTACAGTAGCGTAGCTCCGGGTGGGCCCCCTCTGAGCTCCGGGCCGATGGCCCCCTCTGTCCCCCCGGTAGCTACGCTACTGAGCTCAGCATTGGGGTATCAGCATAATGAAGTTTGTGCAGGTTGGGGATAGTCCCATTGGGGACGGTGCAGGAAATGTGGGAAGTCAGATGTGTCTGTGATCTAATCATTATCTCTGCAGCCGAGTCCTGGCAGGAGAAGTGGTCATGTGTGTCTGGGCCAGGAGGAAAAGACGGGAAATCTGGAAGTCACTATACAGGTCCTTCTCAAAAAATTAGCATATAGTGTTAAATTTCATTATTTACCATAATGTAATGATTACAATTAAACTTTCATATATTATAGATTCATTATCCACCAACTGAAATTTGTCAGGTCTTTTATTGTTTTAATACTGATGATTTTGGCCTACAACTCCTGATAACCCAAAAAACCTGTCTCAATAAATTAGCATATCAAGAAAAGGTTCTCTAAACGACCTATTACCCTAATCTTCTGAATCAACTAATTAACTCTAAACACATGCAAAAGATACCTGAGGCTTTTAAAAACTCCCTGCCTGGTTCATTACTCAAAACCCCCATCATGGGTAAGACTAGCGACCTGACAGATGTCAAGAAGGCCATCATTGACACCCTCAAGCAAGAGGGTAAGACCCAGAAAGAAATTTCTCAACAAATAGGCTGTTCCCAGAGTGCTGTATCAAGGCACCTCAATGGTAAGTCTGTTGGAAGGAAACAATGTGGCAGAAAACGCTGTACAACGAGAAGAGGTGACCGGACCCTGAGGAAGATTGTGGAGAAGGACCGATTCCAGACCTTGGGGAACCTGAGGAAGCAGTGGACTGAGTCTGGTGTGGAAACATCCAGAGCCACCGTGCACAGGCGTGTGCAGGAAATGGGCTACAGGTGCCGCATTCCCCAGGTAAAGCCACTTTTGAACCATAAACAGCGGCAGAAGCGCCTGACCTGGGCTACAGAGAAGCAGCACTGGACTGTTGCTAAGTGGTCCCAAGTACTTTTTTCTGATGAAAGCAAATTTTGCATGTCATTCGGAAATCAAGGTGCCAGAGTCTGGAGGAAGACTGGGGAGAAGGAAATGCCAAAATGCCTGAAGTCCAGTGTCAAGTACCCACAGTCAGTGATGGTGTGGGGTGCCATGTCAGCTGCTGGTGTTGGTCCACTGTGTTTCATCAAGGGCAGGGTCAATGCAGCTAGCTATCAGGAGATTTTGGAGCACTTCATGCTTCCATCGGCTGAAATGCTTTATGGAGATGAAGATTTCATTTTTCAGCACGACCTGGCACCTGCTCACAGTGCCAAAACCACTGGTAAATGGTTTACTGACCATGGTATTACTGTGCTCAATTGGCCTGCCAACTCTCCTGACCTGAACCCCATAGAGAATCTGTGGGATATTGTGAAGAGAAAGTTGAGAGACGCAAGACCCAACACTCTGGATGAGCTTAAGGCCGCTATTGAAGCATCCTGGGCCTCCATAACATCTCAGCAGTGTCACAGGCTGATTGCCTCCATGCCACGCCGCATTGAAGCAGTCATTTCTGCCAAAGGATTCCCGACCAAGTATTGAGTGCATAACTGAACATTATTATTTGATGGTTTTTTTGTTTGTTATTAAAAAACACTTTTATTTGATTGGACGGTTGAAATATGCTAATTTATTGAGACAGGTTTTTTGGGTTATCAGGAGTTGTAGGCCAAAATCATCAGTATTAAAACCATAAAAGACCTGACAAATTTCAGTTGGTGGATAATGAATCTATAATATATGAAAGTTTAATTGTAATCCTTACATTATGGTAAATAATGAAATTTAACACTATATGCTAATTTTTTGAGAAGGACCTGTATATATCACTTGTATGTTCTGCAGCACTGGTATCTACTATATGTCACCATATGGCGGTAATATCAGCGCGCCACCATAGATGTAATCAGGGTTAGGGCCCCCCAGCCGAACCCCTAGATACACCCCTGGCACCATGTAATATGTGGGCACAAGGCATCGTCCCTATACCCAGGCTGACTAGAGACCATGCTCTACTGAGCAGAGGTGACTTCACCACCATGTGTCAGGTGTCTGCGGTGTGGGGGGCACAGGGGTCTCTGCTCTCTGCCCGGCTCATAAGCTGCAGCTGATGGACAGGACTCAGAGCAGCACATGTGGGCAGGGCAGCTTATAACGCGCTCTGCATAGTCACACACGCATCACCAGTCACCATCATCATCACCCACCATTCCCAAAGCTAAAATGAGTGACCAACCTCTCAAAAGATTGCACTTTATACAATATACATAGTCGGCTCCACATGGCTATATCACTGCCGCATCATGGCCTTATGGGACTTGTAGTCTTAGAAGCTGGATGGTTTGCGGCTCAGCCCGTGTATAAGGACTTCAGCTCCCAGCATACACCGCGCTGGACGGCTTCCTCCTCCCTCTGTTTATGGCGGGGAGTTTACAAAGATCCCGCTTGTGGTGACTGAAGTTTAGCGGAGAAATGAGTGCGAGCAGGTGAGTGCGGGGCGGCGGCGCCCTGTACAGCTGTGTATCGTGTCGTGTGTGTAGCCGCAATAGATAGGTCGCCTATAGCAACCAATCACCGCGCAGCTTTCTCTTCGAATTCTGCTCTTGAACATTGAAAGCTGCTGTGTGATTGGTTGCTATTTGCCACCACAGACATATTTATGTATCAGAATTAGTGTTGTGGTGACTGGTGACACCTAGGGCAATGTGGCGAGTTAGGCTACTTTCACACTAGCGTCATGCACTGCACGTCGATATGCGTCGTTTTACAGAAAAAACGCATCCTGCAAAAGTGCTTGCAGGATGCGTTTTTTCTCCATAGACTTTAATTAGTGACGCATTGCCACACGTCGCATCCGTCGTGTGACGGTTGCGTCGGACCGTCGCCACCAAAAAACGTTGCTTGTAACGTTTTTTTGGTGCGTCGTCTGCAGCATTTCCGACCGCGCACCTCACAATGGGGCGTTGGAAAACTGCATCCGCTGCCCCCGTTGTGCGGCGCTTTCACAGCTAGCGTCGGTGCGTAGCGACGTGCAGTGCACGACGCTAGTGTGAAAGTAGCCTAAGGCTTCTTTCACACTTCAGTTGTTTGGCGTCAGTCTGCTCCGACATTGTGACAGATCCGTCACAATTGTTGAGAAAATGGTTCTAACGGATCCGTTTTTTTGACGGATCAGTTACTTGGGGGTTGTCTGGGAAAAGTATCTACTTTTTGGAGCATGCACAATTGAAAAAGCGGATTGCGGCGACTGATCCGCCAAAATGACGGTCGCGACGGATCCGTCGCCCATAGGCAGCCATTCTATGGAATGGCGGACACGATGGATCCGTCGCGAACCGCCATTTCGGCGCAGACAAAAAACGTTATAATGTCCGTCTATGTCTAGATGACGTCCGCCAAATTTCAATGGATCCGTCACAGTCCGTCGCTAATGCAAGTCTATGGGAAAATAGCGGATCCGCCCAAAAAAAAATGGCGGATCCGCTATTTGATGAAAACGGCGGTTTCAAACTGACGCCAAAAGACTGAAGTGTGAAAGAGGCCTTACACGTCAGACATCATCGTAAAGCCCCTATATGACCTTTGCTTCTGACACACAGCCAAAGTATGCGAGCGTATATATACGGCACAAGACGCCTTCTCCACGCCGTGCAGCCATACTGACAGGCCGCTGCCCATACAAGCCAAGGAGGAGACGTCAGCGGGGCTCTGCCAGCTATTACACTATACAAGGAGAAGACGTCAGCGGGGCTCTGCCAGCTATTACACTATACAAGGAGAAGACGTCAGCGGGGCTCTGCCAGCTATTACACTATACAAGGAGAAGACGTCAGCGGCGCTCTGCCAGCTATTACACTATACAAGGAGAAGACGTCAGCGGCGCTCTGCCAGCTGTTACACCATGCAAGGAGGAGACCTCAGCGGGGCTGCCAGCTATCACACTGTTTTTCGGATCTGCTGCAGTGTGTGACCAATTTGCAGCATGTTCCCCTCTGACGCCTCAGAGCAGGGGTGCACAACCTGTGGCCCACACCGCCCTCTGTTGCCCTCTGCTACGTGGCCCCATCACAATGGTGTAACTTGAAGCTCATGGGCCCTAATGCAAAAGCTCCAATTATTGCAATTCTTGCCATAGTATTGCTCTTCATACAAGTAAAAGGGACTTTTGGGGCCTCCGAGGGCTCGGGTGCGATTGTAACCCCTGCACCTACTGTAGTTACACCCCTGACCCCAGACGTGGATGACTGTGTCAGTAAGATGCTCCCATGTATTTCCCCTGTAAGCCTATGTGCACAGTTTTTTTTGGAGCAGGTCTGCTGTGAGAAATCGCTCAAAAATTCTTTAAAATACTTTTCCTGGTCATTTCTATTGTAAACCCTCTTTACTCTTCATGTGTTCAGTGTTTGAGTGGTTTTTCGGCTTCAGGATTTGAAAAATGCTCAGTGAGAAAACCTAGAGTGCGTGTCGTTCCATGGAATCCGCTCCTGATGGCGTCCGATCCAAACCAGGCAATGTGCAATCAAGGGGCTGAAAAAAAAACAACAAACCGCTTCAGGACAAAAACTGCAGGAAATTAAAAAAAAAAACTCGGCCAAAACCAACCAAAGCAGAATTGATTTCTAAGGCAGATTTCACTAATAAATTTGTCATTTTTGACCCCCATAAAAAAATAAAATCAAAACAACTTTGTGTGAAAATAGCCTAAGGATATGTTCACACTGCAACTTTTTTATGGCTGTCAAAAACATTCATGTTTGTAGATGATGCTTCAGAAAATGTTTCCTGATCCAGTGCTTTTTTTTCTGCCAATGTTTGAGCATTTTTTCTATGTCTTTTTACTGGAGTTTCAGCCATTTTTATGAATAGATTTAAAATAAAAAAAAGGGGTTTGGTACCGTGTTAGCCAGTTGAAAAAAGTGTTCTCAGTGGGAAAAACAAGATAATCTTTAGTTATGATACCTTTTAATGGCTAACAAAATTACAGTAAATGATTGTATAAAGCAAGCTGTCGAGACTTCTTGGGTCCCTTCCTCAGGCATGGTATAACAATGTATCTGAAGAAACACAAATATATGCAGAAAAAAACAGGGCTGTGGAGTCAGTGTCATGGAAATTGAGGAGTCGGAGGTTTGGCTTACCGACTCCACAGTCCTGCGAAAAACAGAGGCATGACATAATAAATGGACGTTTATGCCGGGTGCCCACAATCCAGAACTAGCAGCGCTTTGGATGCAGAGTGTTCACTGTGCAAAAACTGCTGCCGTCTATTGAACGCAGGTAAATCCACATGTGATCACTGAACCGTGCGGATTTACTTTATTCAATACAGTCTATTGATGTAATTTCTCTTGTGGAGACAGAGCGTTTCTGCAAGAAAAATTGACATGCTGCAGTCTGGAAAGACGCGCCACATGTCAGTCTCAGCTGGTGATCTGCATGCGTCTGTGGAGATGGGATTTCTTGAACTCCCATCCACTATGCTGTAACATCTGGCCTCTCCGGGTTTGACGCTGTATAACTACGCAGCAGCTCCAGATCTTGGGCATGCACCCTCAAATAAACAAACTGAGCTCGGAGAATGAATCCTAAATTGGATTAGATTAGTGGAGTGAAGTTTATAGTCCCAATAGCCAAGTAAAGGTGCCTTCACAATAAGCGACGCTGCAGCGATACAGACAACGATGCCGATCGCTGCAGCGTCGCTGTTTAGTCGTGTGGTCGCTGGAGAGCTGTCACACAGACGGCTCTCCAGCGACCAACGATGCCGAAGTCCCCGGGTAACCAGGGTAAACATCGGGTTACTAAGCGCAGGGCCGCGCTTAGTAACCCGATGTTTACCCTGGTTACCAGCGTAAATGTAAAAAAAAAAAACACACATACTCACATTCCGGCGTCCGCTTCCCTGCACTCCTGCATCCTGTGTCAGCGCCGAACATCTCCGGCATCTCCCACAGAGCACAGCGGTGACGTCACCGCTCTGCTTTACGGCCGGCACTTACACAGGATGCAGGAGGAGTGCAGGGAAGCGGACGCCGGGCACCGGAATGTGAGTATGTGTTTTTTTTTTTTTTTACATTTACGCTGGTAACCAGGGTAAACATCGGGTTACTAAGCGCGGCCCTGCGCTTAGTAACTCGATGTTTACCCTGGTTACCAGTGAAGACATCGCTGGATCGGTGTCTTACACACCGATCCAGCGATGTCTACGGGAGATCCAGCGACGAAATAAAGTTCTGGACTTTCTTCTCCGACCAACGATGGCACAGCAGGATCCTGATCGCTGCTGCCTGTCAAACTCAACGATATCGCTAGCCAGGACGCTGCAACGTCACAGATCGCTAGCGATATCGTTTAGTGTGAAGGTACCTTAAGATCAGAGGCCTGGTGCCCTCACTGTCTCTGGAGCAGATTCTTCAGATCTTGTAGTAAGTCATAAATCCTGACAGATTTTGTGGAGGGAGTCAGACTAAGGGTTCGCTCACACTTGCGAATAAATTGGTCAACTACAATCTGATAAAAAAAAAAAAATGGATTTTATTTGGACTAAAGTTATTATATTCTGCTGTGCACCTTGGTGTGTTTTTTCACCTTCAATCAGACTGGGGAATAACATCACGTTTTTTTGTTTGTTTTTACCACGTAAATAAAAAAAAAAAAGAACCTAGACATGTTTGGTGTCTTTGACGTCGTAATGACCTGGAGAATCATAGTAGCAGGTCAGGTTTAGCATTTAGTGAACATTGTAAAAAAAAAAAACAATTCTGGAAATGCAATTTGACCTCACTTTGATTTTTTTTTCCCGTTTTCCAGTACATTATGTGGTTAAAACAAATGGTGTTGTTCAAAAGTACAACTTGTCACGCTAAAAACAAGCCTTCACATGGCCATAAATAAAATACAGTTATGGCTCTGGAAAGGAATGGAGCAAAAAATGAAAATAAAAACATTTAAAATGGTGAAATGGTTTTTATTTTATTTTATTTTTTAGCTTTTCTATTGACTTGTATTGTAAAGCACAGAGCGTCGTCTTAGCAGAAAATTCCAGAAGAATGGACAGATCACTTATCTTTAATAATACTTGGGGTCTTTAGAAGGCCTGAAGGATTTAAAAGAAGCTCAGAAGTCTGAACATATGAACATGGAGTCGTTTTCTCATACAAAGGACCATTCATCTGATCGTTAGGTTGACACTTTTTTCCCCCTTCTTTTCGTTTTCTTAGTACTATTTTTTTTTTTTTTTAGACTGGCATTTGCATATTATATTTTTCATGTCTATTTCTTGAGGGCCCTTTTGTAGTTTTATTTCGGTATCATTTCACTGATTAGTTGTATTTCTTTTTATATGTAATAAATTATTATTATAGCGCCATTTATTCCATGGCACTTTACATGTGAGGAGGGGTATACATAATAAAAAGTACAGTAAAATACAAGTCACGACTGGTACAGGAGGAGAGAGGACCCTGCCCGCGAGGGCTCACAATACAAGGGATGGGTGAGGATTCAGTAGGTGAGGGTAGAGCTGGTCGTGCAGTGGTTTGGTCGATCGGTGGTTACTGCAGGTTGTGGGCTTGTCGGAAGAGGTGGGTCTTCATGTTCCTTTTGAAGGTTTCAATGGTAGGTGAGAGTCTGATATGTTGTGGTAGAGGGTTCCAGAGTAGGGGGGATGTGCAGGAGATAGCTTGTATGTGATTGTGGGAAGAGGAGATAAGAGGGGAGCAGAGAAGGAGATCTTGTGAGGATCGGAGGTTGCGTGTAGGTAAGTACCGGGAGACGAGGTCATAGATGTATGGAGGAGATAGGTTGTGGATGGCTTTGTATGTCATGGTTAGGGTTTTGTACTGGAGTCTCTGGGTAATAGGGAGCCAGTGAAGGGATTGACAGAGGGGAGAGGCCGGGGAATAGCGGGGGGGACAGGTGGATTAGTCGGGCAGCAGAGTTTATAATAGATTGGAGTGGGTGCGAGTGAGGGAAGATTGGTAGATTTACATGTGCCTATAATTGTTTTTACCTGATCTCTCTGTGGGATGTCAGAATTACCAGAGCGCTTGAATCCTTTGATCACTTGGTCTTCTCTGTAGTGACACCTCCTTTATTTTATTAAAATTGCAAAGTTTTGTAAAGCTTTGCAATTACGGTAAACGTTTATTAAAAAATCCTCTCCTTTCTCAAGAACAGAGGGATTTTTAATTCTATAGTTTTGCCTAAGTTCCTGGCTACCTCTGCAGTGTATCAGATGTGACCAGTTTCCTAATTAAGTAGTGTGGAGGCCTGCAAACGCTGCCAGCTATAAAGCTGACCAGATTGCTGGATCCGTCCAGCCGGTGTGCCCCTGCCCTACCATTCTGCAGAGGCATCGAGCAGCGCGCAATACAGACCAGCGGTGCAGCCGTGCCGCTGGTATGAACGGTCAGTATTCAGAAAAGTAGAGGAGCGATGCACTCCTGGAGGAAAAAGATTGGAAAACCGCTTTTCATGCCTGTGATGTTTTTTGTTGCTCCTCTTATGCAGGAAAAATACCTTACAGAAAACACAAGCTGAGCAAAGAGAGATGATGGAGGAGGGTCTGCAGCTACAGGTAAGGCACAGGCAGTGTCTGGTGGGAGAACTGCAGCTGCCCGGACCCTTTCATCTGCATTGTGGGGGTATAAAAAGGCCATGGTTGTCTCCTCGCTCCTAGTCGGCAGTGATTAATTATACCGCTCCTGCATTTATTGTGTTACTGAGCAGCCAGTTTATTAGGGGACATGATACATGTGGCATTAGGCTACATGTAAAGACAGAGGGGCTGATTCGACAAGGCTTATATGTCAGAAAAGTGTCACAAAAGCTTTGAAAAATCACTAAATTTTGCAACTTTGGGCATTTTTCACACCAGTTTAAGGCCACGTTCAGTATTTGGTCAGTATTTATGAGCCAAAATCAAGAGTGGGTGAAAAATTCAGTAGCGGTGCTGTGTTGCTATTATACTTTTCATCTGATTATTGTGCTCCTGATTTTGATGTAAAGTACTGATGTAAGATTCTGAATGTGGCTTTAAGCAGCTCCTTGGACATGGGTGGGAATAATGCCAAACCTCCATTTCTGGGGTAGCACATGGAGGTGCACGACGCTTCTAAAATGTGCAGAATTCGTTAAGTGGCGTCCACCTCTTCACGAATTTGGTCCCTTATAGTCGTATCAACACTGCTGTGCACAACGCTAGTCTTGATGGATCGGCCTCACAATGTGCCACTTTTAAGGACACAAATTTATTTGTGCGTTCAAAAAGAAAAATACTGATAACTGAAATACATCTGGGTTTATGGTGCTCTTCATTTGCATTCTCTCAGCAGGAGCTGGAAACCCTGAGGCAGGTGCGTTCATCTGTCAATGCCTTGAATCATATGACCCTCACGTTACAGAAGGTAGGTCGTGTCTTCTTGTGTCGTTCGATCTGCCCTTAATTTATATGTGGATTCACCATGAATGCATTGCACAGTCACACTAGCCATGTCCCCTGACAGGCTGGTCTGAAACGAAATTACCTGCTGGGTGTCGGGTAGCATTGGTGAACTACATACATTTAGACTCGCTTTCTATTAATTGCTTGTGAAACATAGTGTTGGGAGGTCAAGGCCTCGCTCCAGTCCTTCTCTGATATGGAGGGTGTTACTGTCCTCCATTTGGCTTCAACCAACAATGATGATGAGCAGCATGTCCTCTTAGTAACTGGATGTATAAAAAGGAGATGAAACCCTTGAGTCTCTGGCTCCTTAGATCCCAATAAAGGGGTATGCGGATATGAGAGAATTTCCAGTGTCTGGGAACTGGGTATTTAGGGCACATCTTAGTTGCAGGTACCTAAAGAAAGCGTGTCTGGAGACTTGATGGGACAGTTGATATTGATGTAAGGAAACAAGAGCACCCTGGATATATACCTGTGCCAGTGTCTTGACCCCTAAGTTCAACCAAAATTGAGCATCTTGGGAATGTAGTAATTCGGGAAGAGGACTGTTAAGCCATAGGGAGGAGTTGGCTACTGTGTCCTTGAATTGAAAAATCTCCACAATTGAGCTGCAAGTCTTGTGAATTGGGAAGGAGTGTGTGAGTATTGCTCTGGTGCCTCCATAGACTCTGAAGACTCAAACCGTGTGTAAGGTGGTGGTCAGAATTAGGCAAATAATGATCTGCTATCCAGTGTTGTGGAAAGCGAAGATTGCCAGATGAGAAGTCCTGGAGTGCCACATCGGTCTCATCCCTGGATGTCTGAAGAGTGGTCAGTTTCTTTGTGTCAAAGCCCCATATGAAGGGTGATAAATGGGAGTTGATCATGGCGAAGACCTTCTGTGGGACAATGGAGGCTGAATGTTCCAGAACATATAGGAATTTAGGGAGGACTATCATTCTAATGACATTGGTACTCCCAGCTTCTGACAGGAGGGCACCACATATTCTAATATTCTCCTGCACATATGACAAAAAAGGAGATATAGTTAAATCACTGCGTTGTATAGGATTTCTTCCTATTATTATTATTTATTGTTATAGCACCATTTATTCCATGGCGCTTTACATGTGAGGAGGGGTATACATAATAAAGAACAAGTACAATAATCTTGAACAATACAAGTCACAACTGGTGCAGGAGGAGAGAGGACCCTGCCCGCGAGGGTTCACAATCTACAAGGGATGGGTGAGGATACAGTAGGCGAGGATCGAGCTGGTCGTGCAGTGGTTTGGTCGATTGGTGGTTACTGCAAGTTGTAGGTTTGTCGGAAGAGGTGGGTCTTCAGGTTCCTTTTGAAGGTTTCGATGGTAGGTGAGACTCTGATATGTTGTGGTAGAGCGTTCAAGTAGGGGTGATGTGTATACCTAGATGTTTACAGTGGGATACTCTCTGTAACCTGCAGAATTCATCCCTTACTTTCGACTTGCCTACTTTGGCCTTGAAGCAGCATGGTACCTAGTAGTAGCACATCTTTACTAGGTGACCAGACTACCTGACGCATATGATGGTTTTGCTGTTACCATTCATTTCTTAAAATTATTAGCGCTATGGAGCACCCTTTATTTTTCTCTTATTCGGTCTGTCATAAGGTTGTCAGATGAAAAAAGTGGTGAAAGGTCCTCTTTAATCTATAAGACCACTTTCCTCTCTGGCCAAGAGATCAGAATCCCTAACAGAACACCCTTCTCTTGACTTGTGACCAATGATTATTTCCTTCAATGACCACTAGAGGGCGCACTAACCAGTCATTAGAGACAATCTGACTAATGTGACTGACCACTACAATCAAAGCCAAAATCCCATATGAGCTCAGATAATATAAAACATAGACTTGAGTAGCTATTTTTCTAGCAATCGTCAATCTATAAATAATAAGATCATTGGTTGGTGCTCTGTTATTACAATCATTGTCTGATTCCTTGTGCTGAATACAGGAGAGATCATGCCCGGCTGTACCTGCAATCCGCATGGGTAATGCACGCTCTTAGGTCATCACTTGTGGGAGTTACACTTAGAGTAATGTGTATATTATTAATTTTATTTTTTTTTTAACGTTACAGACCCTGGAATCCGTTGCTAAAAACAGTGAAGACATGAAAAGTAAGTATTTTGCTTTTATTCAGAAAAAAAGGTTCAATGACCAAAATGAGAAAGGTGTATATAATCTCATATGTACAACGGATAAATCTTCCTGCCTGGAATCAGCATGTTTGAAGCCAGAGCTGATTTTCTGCATAAGGCGGGGTTCACATTACGTTAGTGGCATCCATTAGACGGACTACGTTACACAGCGGCATAGCGCGGTGTAACGTAGTCTGTTTAACGCCGCCATTGACTCCAATGACGGACGTATCACTAGCGCACGCCCACAATGGGTGTGCGCTAGGGATGTGCCGTCATTGAGTGACGGACCCTGAGACGCGGGCTGCAGCGTTCCCGGATCCGTCACTGCTAGCGCAGATAGAGTTAGCAGATGCTCTATCTGCGCTAGTGTGCTGCCATACCGGCACTTACGTTTACTGCAGCCCGTTACCGTATGTGTTGAACGGGCTGCTGTAAACGTAATGTGAACCTAGCCTAATACAAACCTCAACATTGAAATTGCAACACAAAGAAGGAAAAGTCATGGAAGTAGGTGGATCACAGGATGGACCGACATGGCAATGATATAAAATAGAAAACAGCATTTTCCAAACCTTGATTTATTCAGTATGGAGTATTATCGCTTCATCAGAAATGCCCGCACTTATATTGTGTTGTTAGCGGACGCACGCCTGACAATCCCTGTGAAGGGATCCTCTCAAAATCCTGAAAAAAAGCCTAATTACCAGACCAAGACATGGACTAAACAGTGGGTCTACTTACCCCCAATCATCTCTGACACAGTCAGAAGACTTCCCGGCAAGTTGTTACCTGATATGAAGATGGGAAAGATGCCTAAAGGCCCAGAGCGTGAGGCACAAGATGGCGCTGATATATATGCAGCAGGAAGGACAAGCCGCGCTGGGGACCAACAGAGTGAAGCTGCAGCCAGGCTTGAAAGGTTTGCCAGAGCAGGGAGGGAAGGGGCAGTAGGGAGGGAAGGGGCGGTAGAGAGGCAAGAAGAGGGACATATCCAGACCCAAACCCCTTCTCCCTGTTACTGGATTTTGACCAGCCTGAGCCTAAATCAGTGGACAAGCTCCGTAAGAAAAGCCAGGAAACTTGTGATGATTCCCCTATAAACGGCCAAACAGATGGAAAACACACACTTAAAGGGATTTTCCTATCTCCAAGATCCTATCTCAATATATAGTAGATACAATAATATTAGCAAATACCTCCAATTAGAAATGTAGTATAGTTCTTCTGTTTTGTTATCTCTTTCCTCATGTGCAGGCATTGCAAGACCTTAGGTATTCATGGTTACGACCACTCATATAGTGACAGCTAGATGCTAGAAGTCGTAACCATGGATACATAAGGTTCTGCAATGCCTGCACATGAGGAAAGAGACATAGTGAAACAGAAGAATTACACTATATTACTAATAAGATAAGAATATCTGCCCCAAAGTCTTTGATCATTCCCTGCTTTTGGTGGAGCCTCTTGACCATGGGGGCTAAACAAATCGGTCTTGGAGGTTTCACCCCTTCTGGTTGAATATTCTGCCTCTTGACAGTGGTATTCCTTATTTATTGAAAGTTTCTTGAAGTTAAATGGGAATTGGCCTCGCTGCCTATGATTTGGAAGGCTATGAAGACTGCGTCAACTGAAACACTTAATTACGATGGCATACAATGAGCGTGTCTTTATAAGGCAGACATTTTATGAAGCAGGAGAAAGGGCTGGGCATATGCTGGCTATGATTGTTAAGGTGCAACAGAAAATGCTGTATGTTACTCCAACATCATACTGGGAGCAGGGAAGGGGATTAGTGGTGCCTCATCGGAATCCAGATGAACACAGGTGCCAGTACAAGTGGCTGGATACCACTCATTAGCAATAGCAAAGGAAGGAAAAAAACTTCCAGCACCAGGCGTCTCTTCATTAAAATCTTCAATATTTTATTTTCATGTCAAGAATAAAACATCATCTGGCGACGTAGCCCCTAAACGCCTGACGCGTTCTTAATTATAGGCATACAAATAATACATAAACACATCCTTATATACCTATTCTATTAAGTGAAACCTTGTTACAGTACTGAGAGAGTAGAGATACCTTTTACAAACTTGTTTTCTGTGGACAAAGAGGCTACAATCTATGTAGGCGTCATGATTTTTTGGTAGGCTGTCTCAGATTTGAATTTGTAATGAAGGTGAATTAATCATGTCAAGTAACAGGTGTACATGGTTTCGCTTAGTAGAATAGGTATATAAGGATGTACATAGACTGTGACCATCCCCTTCGGGTACAGTTGTTATGACCGAACAAACATTCATGCCTTTGTACCTAAACCACTTGGAATCTACAGCTCTGGCAAAAATTAAGAGACCACCACATCAAAACCCTGTCATGGGCAGCCCAATCTCCAGACCTGATCCCCATTGCAAATCTCTGGAATATAATCCAAGAGGATAATGGATAGTCACAAGCCATCAAACAAAGAAGAACTGCTTACATTTTTGCACCAGAAGCAGTGTGAAAGGCTGGTGGAAAGCATGCCAAGACGCATGAAAGCTGTGATTAAAAATCATGGTTATTCCACACAATATTAATTTCTGAACTCTTCCTGAGTTAAAACATTAGTATTGTTGTTTCTAAATGATTATGAACTTGTTTTCTTTGCATTATTTGAGGTCTGAAAACTGGGTTTTTTTAAATTTTATTTTGACCATTTCTCCTTTTCAGAAAAAAAATACAAAATGTATTGCTTGGAACTTCGGAGACATGTTGTCAGAAGTTTATAGAATAAAAGAACAATTTACATTTTACTCAAATATATACCTACTAGCTGAAGAGCTCGGCGTTGCCTGGGCATAGTAAATATCTGTGGTTTGTTATAGCACCTCACTTCTCTTATTTTGCCATCACGCCTCTCATTTTCCCCCCTCACATCTTTCATTTTCCCCCTCACTCCTCTCATTCCCCCCTCTCATTCCCCCCTCTCATTCCCCCTAATACTTGTCTTTTCGACCTCACATCTGTCATTTTCTGATCACTCCACTCTTTTCCCTCACTCCTCTCATTTTGCACTCACATCTTTTCATCTCACACCTCTCATTTTCCCCTGACACCTCTCATTTTCCCCTCAGTATATACATGTTTGTCATCTCCCTTATATATAGTATACACCTGTATGTCACCTCCTGTATATAGTATATACCTGTATGTCATCTCCCCTGTAAATAGTATATACCTGCTGTATGTCATCTCCTCCTGTATATTGTATATACACCTATGTGTCATCTCCTCTGTATACCTGTGTCATCTCCTCTTTTATATAGTATATACCTGTATGTCATCTCCTCCTGTATATAGTGTATACGTGTGTCATCTCCTGTATATAGTATATACCTGTATGTCATTTCCTCCTGTATATAGTATATACCTGTAAGTCATCTCCCCTGTATATAGTATATACCTGCTGTATGTCATCTCCTCCTCTATATACCTATGTATCATCTCTTTTATATAGTATATACCTGTATGTCATCTCCTGTATATAGTGTATACGTGTGTCATCTCCTGTATATAGTATATACCTGTATTTCATCTCCTCCTGTATATAGTATATACAGTGGGGCAAAAAAGTATTTAGTCATTCAGCAATAGAGCAAGTTCCACCACTTAAAAAGATGAGAGGCGTCTGTAATTTACATCGTAGGTAGACCTCAACTATGGGAGACAAACTGAGAAAAAAAAATCCAGAAAATCATTGTCTGTTTTTTTATCATTTTATTTGCATTTTATGGTGGAAAATAAGTATTTGGTCAGAAACAAAATTTCATCTCAATACTTTGTAATATATCCTTTGTTGGCAATGACAGAGGTCAAACGTTTTCTGTAAGTCTTCACAAGGTTGCCACACACTGTTGTTGGTACGTTGGCCCATTCCTCCATGCAGATCTCCTCTAGAGCAGTGATGTTTTTGGCTTTTCGCTTGGCAACACGGACTTTCAACTCCCTCCAAAGGTTTTCTATAGGGTTGAGATCTGGAGACTGGCTAGGCCACTCCAGGACCTTGAAATGCTTCTTACGAAGCCACTCCTTCGTTGCCCTGGCGGTGTGCTTTGGATCATTGTCATGTTGAAAGACCCAGCCATGTTTCAACTTCAATGCCCTTGCTGATGGAAGGAGGTTTGCACTCAAAATCTTACGATACATGGCCCCATTCATTCTTTCATGTACCCGGATCAGTCGTCCTGGCCCCTTTGCAGAGAAACAGCCCCAAAGCATGATGTTTCCACCACCATGCTTTACAGTAGGTATGGTGTTTGATGGATGCAACTCAGTATTCTTTTTCCTCCAAACACGACAAGTTGTGTTTCTACCAAACAGTTCCAGTTTGGTTTCATCAGACCATAGGACATTCTCCCAAAACTCCTCTGGATCATCCAAATGCTCTCTAGCGAACTTCAGACGGGCCCGGACATGTACTGGCTTAAGCAGTGCGACACGTCTGGCACTGCAGGATCTGAGTCCATGGTGGCGTAGTGTGTTACTTATGGTAGGCCTTGTTACATTGGTCCCAGCTCTCTGCAGTTCATTCAAGAGGTCCCCCCGCGTGGTTCTGGGATTTTTGCTCACCGTTCTTGTGATCATTCTGACCCCACGGGGTGGGATTTTGCGTGGAGCCACAGATCGAGGGAGATTATCAGTGGTCTTGAATGTCTTCCATTTTCTAATTATTGCTCCCACTGTTGATTTCTTCACTCCAAGCTGGTTGGCTATTGCAGATTCAGTCTTCCCAGCCTGGTGCAGGGCTACAATTTTGTTTCTGGTGTCCTTTGACAGCTCTTTGGTCTTCACCATAGTGGAGTTTGGAGTCAGACTGTTTGAGGGTGTGCACAGGTGTCTTTTTATACTGATAACAAGTTTAAACAGGTGCCATTACTACAGGTAATGAGTGGAGGAAAGAGGAGACTCTTAAAGAAGAAGTTACAGGTCTGTGAGAGCCAGAAATCTTGATTGTTTGTTTCTGACCAAATACTTATTTTCCACCATAAAATGCAAATAAAATGATAAAAAAACAGACAATGTGATTTTCTGGATTTTTTTTTCTCAGTTTGTCTCCCATAGTTGAGGTCTACCTATGATGTAAATTACAGACGCCTCTCATCTTTTTAAGTGGTGGAACTTGCTCTATTGCTGAATGACTAAATACTTTTTTGCCCCACTGTACCTGTATGTCCTCTCCTCATGTATATAGTGTATATGTGTCATCTCCTCCTGTATATAGTATATACCTGTATGTCATCTCCTGTATATAGTATATACCTGTGTGTCATCTGCTCCTGTATATAGTATATACCTGCTGTATGTCATGTCCTCCTCTATATACCTATGTATCATCTTCTCTTTTATATAGTATATACCTGTATGTCATCTCCTCCTGTATATAGTATATATGTGTGTGTGTGTGTGTGTGTGTGTGTGTGTGTGTCACCACCTGTATTAGACCTCGTTCACACGTTATTTGCTCAGTATTTTTACCTCAGTATTTGTAAGCTAAATTGGCAGCCTGATAAATCCCCAGCCAACAGGAAGCCCTCCCCCCTGGCAGTATATATTAGCTCACACATACACATAATAGACAGGTCATGTGACTGACAGCTGTCGTATTTCCTATATGGTACATTTGTTGCTCTTGTAGTTTGTCTGCTTATTAATCAGATTTTTATTTTTGAAGGATAATACCAGACTTGTGTGTGTTTTAGGGCGAGTTTCATGTGTCAAGTTGTGCGTGTTGAGTTGCTTGTGGCGACATGCATGTAGCGACTTTTGTGAGCTGAGTTTTGTGTGGCGACATGCGTGTAGCAACTTTTTGTGTGTCGAGTTGCATGTGACAGGTTAGTGTAGCAAGTTGTGTGCAGCAAGTTTTGCGCATGGCGAGTTTTGCGCATGCCGAGTTTTGTGTGGTGCGTTTTGAGTATGTGCAAGTTTTGTATGAGGCAACTTTTGCATGTGGCAATTTTTCCACGTGTGCAAGTTTTGCGAGTTTTCCATGAGGTGAGTTTTGCACATGTGGCGAGTTTTGTGTGAGCCTAGTTTTGCATGTGGCGAATTTTGCGCGTGGCGAGTTTTGAGCGGTGACTTTTGTTTCGACTTTTATGTGGCGAGGTTGGTGTATGTGTGGTGAAATGTGTGCTGAGGGTGATATGTGTTCAAGCACGTGGTAGTGTGTGGCGCATTTTGTGTGTGTTCATATACCCGTGGTGGTGTGGTGAGTATCCCATGTCGGGGCCCACCTTAACAACTGTACGGTATATTCTCTTTGGCGCCATCGCTCTCACTCTTTAAGTCCCCCTTGTTCACATCTGGCAGCTGTCAATTTGCCTCCAACACTTTTCCTTTCACTTTTTTTGTGTAGATAGGGGCAAAATTGTTATGTGAATTAGAAAGCACGGGGTTAAAATTTAGTCTCACAGCATAGCCTATGACGCTCTCGGGGTCCAGACGTGTGACTGTGCAAAATTTTGTGGCTGTAGCTGCGACGGTGCAGATGCCAATCCCAATCCCGGACATACACACACACACACACACACACACACACACACACACACACACACACACACACACACACACACACACACACACACACACACACACACACACACACACACACACACACACACACACGTTCAGCTTTATATATTAGATAAAGATAAAAATCAGATAAACTGAACATTTTGCAGTGGTCTTTTAGTTTTTGCCAGAGCTGTACAGCACAGCTTTTCAGCATATTATTGTCACCGAGGACATGTATTGGCATCAGCGCAGCGTATTTACTGTAATAGGATGTAACTTGGTGACAATCTGCCGCCGACAGCTGCTTTATGAACAGGCCGGTCCTTATAAGTAGAATCTGGGGTATACAGGCACGTGTCTGATAAAGCCTTGTCAATTATTGGTCACTCATCCAAGTTTCTTTTTTGTATTTACAGACTTAAATGAAGGCTGGGAGATATTCTTTGGACAAAAATAAATATGAAATAATTTCTGATATACTACACGTCATTGGAAAATTTTAATTAATATTTGTATAAACTTCACATTATGATGTCTAAAATAAGGGGTGCTACATAGACACTGCTTATCTCCTATTTGCAATTGCATTGCTTCTCTTGGGCTAATAACTGGGTCACTGACCATGTAGTTTCATGAAAACTAAGGGTTTATATATGATGAATTAACAAAGACACAAAACTGTATGAAATGATAATGCCTTAGGTGCTGCAGACCTGCTATAAAAAAGTATGGATAAGGCTAGTTTCGCAAGTACGTTTTTCACAGTCTTGGCACAGAGGATGATGCAAGGAGCGGTCGTGGGTCTCCTGACCCAAATTCAGCAGCCTCATATCTACCTATGA